>NC_135485.1:67104719-67704719 GCF_052094955.1 Ictidomys tridecemlineatus
GTTTATTCACCAAAAAAAAATGTGCTGGATTAATAAACTATAAAATAGACATTGGATTTGATGAATGGTATACTCCTACGTAATTCATTTGCAAGGGGACAGGCCATGAAGGCATTTTTATATGTTTATTAAAATCTCTCCTGTGCCTAGCACAGCAGCAGGTGACAATGAATTGTAAGCTGAAAATTTTTAAAGCCACCCAAAGCTAAGAAATACTGAAGCCATAATTAGACTGGCAGTCAGTATAAATAGGTAAATCAACTCAGGTGAGATCAAGGAGGCCAACAGTGAGTCCCAGATGTTGGAGACTGCTGCCCGCTGAGGGATTGAAATGTTAATTCCTTCAGAGCCCTTCCTCCACCCTTATTAAGAACCTGCCCCTGCTCCAACCTGTTGCTAAGGTAACCTGTCCCAGGAATTGCCCCTCCCTACAGGGAGTTATAAAGTTGTTAAGTAATGTGTCCTGCTCCATCCTGCCCTTGCCAATCCATCTGCTTCTCACCTTTTGGCCATCCCACCAAGCATCTCCTGGGCCTAGTCCCATATTCAGGAAGGAGAGAGATATGGGAAAGAACAGGAGAACAAAGGAAGCCTATCATATATAAAAAGGCAAAACACCCTCGCTTCTTGGGATACCAGGATACCAGCCATGGCCCTCTTCTCCCTCCCGGAGAAATCTATGTTACCCCTTTTTAAATAAACCCTGCTTTATATGCTTGCCTTCTTGTGCTTCTCTAATGTTATACTTCAACATGTGGGGAAGCAGGACTCCTCACAGAAAACCTGTGGTATCACTACTGGATTTCATTTCAAACAGTAGCTAGTCCAACATAAATCCTGTTTGTAGAATGAAATGCTATATTAGCTCCAGGTACCAAAGCCACCCTCCTCTTACTTCTCTACTAGCTTCTTTCCTTCCGTCTCCTTACTCCCCTTCTAGTTATGACATGTTTGAAGGGCAAGGAGGATAGGGGTGGAGTGTAGAGGGAGTAAGGAAGAGACAAAGAGGAAACAGAAGGAGCTCCTGTCATTCCAAAAAGACCGTGCCTTGTTCCAACAAACTGTTGATTGACTTGTAGCTTCCAATAAGAATTGTTCTGAGAGAATAAATGACCAGAAGCATCTGCAAATTGTGATGAACTAACTCAGTCAACTTTCATACTAAACTGTAGCATATCATGACCATATTCCTCTGCATTAAATCTGCTAATCCTGCCAGAATGTGTTGAAATTTTACCCCTGGAGCCCAAGAGAAAAAGGCACAGTGCACTGGCCCTCTAGGTTATATCTAATATAAATGAAGACAAGAAAATTAAGGACAATCAGTTCTACCTAACAGAGGTTTGAATATATTCAATTACTTGATCACCTATTTTTTAAATTTTGCTTTCCTTTTCACTTTATTTTTTGTGTCAGGCATATGATGTACAGATTCCCAAAAATCTAACTCTTGGAATTAGACATTGCAAGAATGAATTGTATCTGTTACTGCAGGAGTTAAAACGTGCAGATGCCTGTGGCAATTCACTTCTTTGACTTAGCTGTCAAAACATTTAAATTATGTCCCTGTCATTCCCTTTCTTCCTCCTCTAACAGAGTCTCCTCAGCAGGGGAGACACTGATTCTTTGTCAAAAGAGAAGACATTGTCAGATTAGCAAACTGTATCTTTCTAAAAGGATTTCCAACCTTCTTTGTGTTGATTGTCATGTTTATTTCTTTATGTCTTTTTTGCAGAATCCTTGCTGATTCTCTTCAGTTTAATTTAGTGAAAAAATCTCATATTTCAGGTCAACTGATAACTTAATAAAATATATTACGTATGGTTATGACTATTGTTTCTAAATATACATAAGTGAATTATTTCATTTTGTTCAGGCCATGAGGAAAGTTAAGCAGATTACAGATAAGCGAAAATAAAAAATAAATAAATAAATAAACTGCAGCAAAGAGATTCCATTAAACATGTTATTGGAATTCTGAACTTGTACAATGGAACAGAGGGCAATGCAGACAGAGTGCCAAACAACAGAGTTTGCCTACTATTAGAAATAATTAAATTAATGAATGAATCAAATAGAATATGCATGTAATAAATAATATTATCTTATACAAACATTATTAATGTGTTGGAAAATATGTATTGATCACTGGCCAAGAACCAGACTCTGCATAGTTCTAATTCATTTTATCCTCACATATCAGGCATTCAACGAGTGCCTACACTGTTAAGTCTTGGAATAACTATAAATACCACAGGATAGTTGCCTTCTGACAGCTCAGAATCTAGTGAGGAAAAAAGACCAGCAAACATTTGTGAAAATGAGATTAGCTTAGATTTGTACTTACAAAGGCATCTGAGAAAGAACATCAATTGTGATTGGGGGAGTTGAGCATGTTAACTCAATATGACTTGATTTTTAAAAAAAAATGTATTAAAGATTGGGTCAGCCAGAACACAAAATGTTGGGGTGGGAGCAAGGGAAAGAGATGCCACTGTTCAGGCAAAGGAAGCAAGCAAGCTTACAAATGCAGAGAGGTGAGAGCAGTGTCCTTTGGGGGAACCACCAGTGACTATACTATTAAAGTTGAGGGGAGGAGACCAGTGTGCAAGGCCATGCTATGGAGTGTGGGACTTATCCTTGAGGCTGAAGGAATACAACCGAATTTTTAAGAAGAATATCTAAGCGGGGCTGGGATGTGGCTCAAGCGGTAGCGTGCTCGCCTGGCATGCGTGCAGCCAGGGTTCGATCCTCAGCACCACATACCAACAAAGATGTTGTGTCTGCAAGAACTAAAAAATAAATATTAAAAGATTCTCTCTCTCTCTCTCTCTCTCTCTCTCTCTCTCTCTAAAAAAAAAAAAAAGAATGGCAAAGGGATTATATTTTCAATCTAAGAAATGACAATAATCACAGCATTCTTTATTGAGGGCTATTGTGTGTTATACTTTATATAATTCATTCTTATTTAACTCTCATGACATGTTACAACAGGTTAATATTATTCTCATTTCACAGAAAACAAATGCTCAAAAACTTGAATTTGTCCAAGCTCATCTCACAGCTAAGATCTGAGAATAAATTTGGTCATGTTCTCACTTTCCCATGCTCTCTCTCATAGTAGTTGTGGTTGTGTGGCTAAGAGCAGGTATTTTGAAGGCCTTGAGGCTCAGAAAACAATATCTTGAAGTGAAGGCTCAGAAGAGCCTCAGAAGCAAAGTTTATCTCTGATTTTCTCCTCCTTCTCATCCCTCTCATCCTTTACTATCCACAAGGTAAGCCATAGAAACTTGAATTCCTCTTCCCAAGGTGGGTCATAGAAAATAGATTCTCTTTTCCCCAAAACCAGCCATGCAACCTAAAAATTTTACTTTTCCCCACCTTTTTTTTTTTTTTTTTTTGTAAAAGCTGGCATCAAGAAATTAACACTCTGATTACAGAAGGGTCCTGCCCTGAATGTGGGAGGAAGAAATGCTACAACCAAGAGGCCAAGAAGAATGTGAACAGACATTCCTGGGTTTCCCCACACAGGACATAACATTAACTCATATCTTCTTTGTCCAATCACAGTTCTACACAGCTGCCCGTGTTTCATAGAACCCAAACATAAACATGAACAGTTCACCTTGGGTCATTAGGGTCTTTAATCTGAAGTCTTCCATGTCACATAAAACAATGACTGAAGAAATGTGTTCTGCTTTGCTCCTGTTAGCCTGAAAACACCCCTCTTGTTATAGAGGTGTTTGCCACAACCCTTTATGATGGGCAGGAGAAAGATCATTCCCCTTTGTGCCCTAAAGAGGATTGCTGACTAGGTTTGATTCCCTGCATTGTTCCTTACTTTGTTGCTCTGTGAAAACTGTGCCTTATTTCATTATCTGGAAAGTGCAGATAATAAAATTCACCCAAAGATAAATGAAGTAGCGCACATCAAGCAGTTAGCATGACACCCAACACATGCTTTAAATGCTAATCATTATGATTCTAGCCCAGGCTCTATGCTTGAGCAAGTTTATACATTCATCTAATCTTTATACGAACTAGACAACATTGTATTATGATCTTCATTTTATGGAAAAAAAAATAAACCTGAAACATAGAGCACCTGTCACTTCCAGAAAGTCATATACTAACTGGTTCTGCTCTAAAACCCATGCACTCTATGTGTAGGGGGGTGGGGAGGTAGGGATTGAATCCAGGGTTTCATGTGTGCTGAACACAGGCTAGGACTACATCCCCAGCCCCCTCGCACTTTCTTATAACACAGAATATAGTACAACAGTCACTTGTGTATTATATGGGATAATGCTTTGGAGATCCAACCCAGCTATAGCACTTGCCTTCTAAAAATTTATGTATTGAGAGCTTGGTCCTCACTGCCCTTGGGAGAAATTCAAGCATTTCTCATGAGAGACCCAAATTAGTTCTCACAGAGGGTTCTTATAAAATCCTTAGCCTAGTTTTACCCAGTCTCTCTGGCTTCCTGTTTGATGATATGATCTCTACTTTCCACTTCATTGCCTTTTACCTTTAGGTAAAACACTTAAGGTGGGTCCTCACCAGAGCCTAAGCCATTTTGATTGGACTATCAGTCACCAAAACTAAGAGTTAAATAAAACTCTTTTCTTCATATGGTTTACTTGCCTTGTTTATTGCATTACAGTTACAAAAATAGAATAATATAGACAGAAAGTACAGGGCAGTATACATAAAAGACTTTTGTAGAGGAGCTGGATTGTGGCTCAGTGGTAGAGTACTTGCCTCGCACGTGTAAGGCTGGGTTCAATCCTCAGCACCACATAAAAATAAAAATAAATTTAAAAAATGAAGGCCTAGAACAAAACTGGTACTCCACTGTTTTAAAAAAAGGCTTTTGTAGAAATCTAAGAGCTGCCAAGAATCAATTAAATGAGTAATTATGCAGAATAAAAGAAATTATATGAGATGTTTTCAGGGCTGAGGTTTTGGGAGTCAGAAAATGATATACCAAAGACTGACACTTTGACATACTGGGAAACCTTGAGTCCTGCCTCAAATTCAAGGTCCCTGTGACCTTCCCTTGTTTCTGCCCATCCCTTGCCCTTGATACAAGCAGAGACATTCTTCTAAGTTCCCTAGCAACTTGACTGGATCTGCCAAACAAGGAAGACAATTGCCTTCAGTTGTCTTACTGAAATTTCATTAACCAGAGAAGATAAAATTCATATTGCAGGAAGGAAGATTAAAAGCCAAACATACCATCTAGAGCCCAGAGGACTTTGTCCCAGGCCATTGTGTGTTCTGGTTCCTAGAAATCATTTACTACACCTTTAAAATTGCATACACTCCCACAGCCCCTTCCTCTATGAAGATGATAGGTAAACTTCAACTATATGACTTTTTTTTTTTGAGTCCCATATTTGTCTATGGCTCCTATGTTTCTGCCCATTAATAAACATGTAATTTTCCCCTATCAATCTGTACATAATCTAAGTTTATTTCATAGACTAAGAGTATTAAAGCTTCAAAAGGAAAACAATTTTAATTTTCCTACAAGTAAATAGGTGTGGTGGCAGACTTGATAATAGGAAGTAAGGGAAAGAGCTCAGGAGAACTATCTGGTTTGGGGTTTGGGTAACTGGACATTCTAATCTCAGAAAAAGAACAGAATGAAAAAAATCAAAGTTGGGAATGTCTCAGATGACTTTTTTCTTAACTAATGAAAAATAAATGATTACTTAAATTTGGCATATATCAAATTCATGGACTCTGTTCAACATTCAAAATAGATATCCATTATTCCAGGAAATACTGCGCTAGACTTTAGAAACAGGTTTATCTAGAAAAAAGAGAGAGAATATACATAGGTAGCTAAAATCATGCATATAAATGGCATTACTAGAAAGAATGGGATGAAAGCAGAAGAACAATAATGGAACTCTAAAATTAGGAGAGAATCTTTTCCTACTGGTCTCAAGTTAGTATGCAGAGGAATTCCACTATAATAGTGTTCTTTGTTGAGAGCCATCCCTGAACTGTGCATAAAACAAACGGGCATCGAAGCCATTAGGTGGAAAAGTCTGGTATCTAGGAACTCCCAGCAGTACCCCTCCTGGTGAGACTTCCTGGTACATGTGAAGTTCAGACCTGGCTCTGCCAGGTTCCACACAGCACTGGAGATGGGGTGACTTTCTGGAGCCGCATAGACACATAGCCTCTCACAGATGGGTGTGACTTGCCAAGATGTCAATCAACCTATTTGCTGCAAATCACCTGCCACACCAGAGAAGCAAGACTCCTCCTGCTGAAACTTTCTAGTTGCTCCTGTATGGGCTGGAAGAAATTATCAGGTGCTCCTATTTCTTTCACCTTTAAAATTATTTCCTGGCTCTGCCTCTTATTTCTTCACTATTTCAGACTTTATTTTTCTCAAGTGGCTCATCACCCTCTGAGCAGGAAAAATTACTCTAGTGAGACACGGGCTGCTCCACAATCATTTTTGACCTATTTCCCCATCTCTTACATCCCACTTGGGAGTCTGAGAGAAGGAACTGAGCATTCAGCCCCTTCCTCTCTCTCTTTCACTATCAGTTTTTCTACAGGACACTCATAGTTTTTGCTCTCAAGCATCTCCAGCTGTGACCAGGAGAGGATGTTTAATTAATGGTTAAATACTTGGTATCTCATTGTAAATGCCCTGGAATTTGGTAGCATTTTCTACCAAATTTAAAGTTTGGTCTGATTTAAAGTTGGGTCTTTATCTCTATCTGTATGTCTTATTCTTCAGTTGCTTTAAATCTTAGGAGAAGAGAAGGTATTATTTGTGGACTCTCTACAATCCACACATTTGAGAAAGCCAACAATTAAGCACCAGGAAAAAGAAAAGGGGTTCATGAAAAAAATCTAGAAGGAATCAGGATGCAGGAAGTAAACCAGGAAAGAGCATGGTTATCAAGATCAAAAGAGGAAGCCTCTTAACTTATTATGTCCTATCATCCCATGTACAGGATATTTATAAAAACCTAGAAAATGATATAAAACACTCATAAAGGTCTGGAGCTGTGGCTCAGCAGTAGTTCACTTGCCTGGCATGTGTGAGGCACTGCGTTCGATTCTCAGCACCACATATAAATAAATAAATAAAGGTCTATAAACAAGTGTAAAAAACATTAAAAAGAATTAAAAAAAATAAAAATAAAACACCTATAAAATAGCTCAATTTAAATTTTATAGGAATGGATAATTGCATCAAATGCTTGAAGACCAGACCTATTAAACCAAAAAAAAAAAAAAAAAACAGTCCCTTGGAGCTGGGAATTAGGAACAGTATCAAGGTAATAGTAATAATAAGAGCACAAACATTATACTATGGAGAGTACAGCCGATAAATGGCCCTCATTTTGTACACCTTCTTATATGCATGCCCTTGGGTAAGGCCACCCTCAACTGATTCTTAGTCTAGTCATACAATTTAATTTGGCCAAGAGATGTTAGGAAAAATGATGCAAGCAGAGACCTGAAAAAGTGATTTCATATTTTAGTTTTCCCTCTTGGAGTCTTCCCACCATATTAGGAGCATGCCCAGTCTAGTCAGCTAGAAGGATGTGAAAATCATCCTTCTGAAATCAAGTTGAGTTGTGATCCAAAGCCATCCTTGACCAACCAGCCTAAAGGCAATACAAAAGCTGATCACCAACACCTGAGCAAGAGCAGCCCAGCCCAGCCACCTATAGCCTGATGAGGAATGATAAGCAGTTATCATCCCAAGCCAGTAAATTTTTTGGTGGTTTATTACATAACAATAACTAACTGATATCAAATAAAGTTTATAAAGATAAGCCACATGCAACAAGCTCAACATAGAAATTCAATCAATAAAATCATCTTGCTATAATTTGAGTCTTTTTAATTTCTTGTATCCATAATACAATTCTCCAAACTCGTCCTCCCGTTAGATTAACAACAATCATGGACTCCTTTGTAGCTTTTCAAACCAGCACTTCTTTCCACTATTTCAGGCTCAGACTATATACAAATGCTTCATTCCAAAGAACATTCAGGCCAGACCCCCCACCTCTGCCTCCGCCTCACCTGTCCACTAAAGAATTACACCACAAATATGAAAACAGGATAAAAATCCAAGTCTTTCAATAGAGAGGAGAATAGAGAAAAAATAAGAATCAAATATGTTTGGTGCTGGACGTGAAGAGACTAGAAAGAGAGCACCAAATTTGCTAGCATATAAGACAATGAATATTTAGGATATTCTTACATAATAGCTTCTATTTGCTGTGTGTTTGACAAATTTCATAGAAAGAAGAAATGAACCAGACTGCTCAAGAAAAGTATGCCAGGTTTTAAATAGCTGTGAGCAACAGCAATAGAAAAAGAATTACCCCAAAACACAGAAACATCAGCAAGCAGACAACTGACACTAGAAGTGATGAATCTGCAATGGGATTAATTCACATAAAGCAGTGACTTACAGCAACACTGTCCTAAGGACAGAGATGTAGGTAATTGAAGGAATACCCTCTTGGAAATGTGAAAAGTGAATAGTGCAGGATCTTTAGCAAAAGGATTGATGATAATCCATAGGGTGTTCTGTTCCCTTGATGCCTCTCAAGTACCATAATTTTCCTATTACCACCACCTCCCGTTCTTCCTTCCCTCCCTACCAGTTGATTCTTGGCCTTAACATTAATTAGATCCCAGCATGCATATCATTTTAGTGGAGACAGCTTCCCCAACTACCCCAACAAGATCATTTCCCTTTTCCTTATACTTTCTTATACATATCCTTTGGAAAACAATTGCATTATAATTTTTCATATTTAAAAATTAAAAATATAATTTTTATTTGAGTGACTCTTTGATTACTCTCAGACTGTTCAGTTGACTATCAGCTCTAGGACTATATCAGTATTCTGTTTTCCTCCTCAACATAACATCTCCTATGTCTTATTCCTAGTAGGTGTTTAATAGGAAAGTAATTTTCATTTTGCTTTTTCCTTTTTAGTCCCGGAAATCCAACCCAGGGCTTTGTACCTGTAAGATAAGCACTTTACCACTGAACTATATCCCATCCCCAATCGATAGTTTTTGAGTAAGCAAATTAAGGAGTGATTGGATGAATTGTCAAAGAATAAATAATCAAATTAACAGGTAAATAAGGAAGTAAATACTGATTGCATTATTAGGAGGAGGTGGAAACTTGAGGAAGGAGGGCCTGCTTAGAGGAAGGAAGTCACTGGGGGTGTGCACTGAGAGAGTCCTTGATTCCTCCCTCACTTTCTCTGATTCCTGTCTGCCATGAGTTAAGTGGCTTTCCCGCACCATGCCCTTTCACCATGATGTATTACTGTCTCAGCCCATGCTCAGAAACAATGAAGACAGCTGACCATGTAGAGAATCCTCTGAAACCATGACCCCAAAATAAATCTTTCCTCCTTGAAGTTGATTTTTTCAGGTATTTTATCACAACAATGAGAAGCTGACTGACAACATGGGTAAAGTCATGTGCAACTAGGAAGTCATGGTCTGAGTCTGTATCAGGAAACATCAGATAAACCCAAAGTGACGAACATTCTATAAAATAGCTGCCTTGTATTTTTTGAAAATAGTGATGTCATAAAAGACAAACAAAAGTGAAAAATTCTTCCAGATTTGGACTAAAGACTTGAGATAACAAATTATGATATATAATCCTGACATGGATACTGTATGAAAGGAGAAAATGTGAACATTATTAGAAAAATTGACAAGTTGGATTGTGATCTATCTGTTGGATAAAAAGTATAGCTTCGATGTAAAAAAAAATAATTTGATAATTACACTCTAGAAATTTAAGAGAACATCTATTTTTCTTAGGAAATACGAAACAAAGTACTAAGAGATAAGAGGAAATCATGCATCATATTCATAAAATAAATAAAAATATGTATGAGGATGTGTGTGTATATATATATATGTGCACGTGCAGAGGAAGAGAGAATAAATAAGATAAAGAGAATGTGTCAAATGTTAAAACTTGTTAAATCTTGATAAAGAATAAATGTGCATTAGGGCTTGGTGGCTCACACCTATAATTCCAGCTGTTTGGGAGGGTGATGCCTGAGGATAGCAAGTTCAAGAACAGTCTGGGCAACTTAGACTAAGGATAGAGTTTAGTGGTAGAGTGGCCTGGGTTTAACCCCCAGTACCACCCCCCCCAAAAAAAAACCCACAAAAGAATATGTACATATGACATATATTAATTTTTTTTCAAAAATATCAAATAAGCAAAAACAAGAAAAGTAAAAAAGCTCTGGGTGATGTAAAGCCCAGGCCTTGATTTTAAGGTAGATGGCCAAGTAATCTGAGAAATAAGATATTATTGTCCTCATTTTACTGAGAAGAAATTGGGACTCATGTGTCTCAAGATCTGAGGCTGCCTAGAGAAGGGAAGGGAAGGGAGGGGAGAGGAGGGGAAAACCCAGATGAGAGAATGAGGCAAGTTTTTTACTTACCATCTTAATTTAGTCCCTTGGTAGTTGAGCTCACTGAAAGGAAAACAGCTCCCTCACACCATTTTCCCTTCTCCCATATCTGATGTAATGCTCTGTTCAGATCATTAGAACATTAATCGTCTCGTTAAGGTTCCATCCTGCTCAATTCAGTAATAAAAGCCATAGACATTGTCCTTTTATTCTCTTGACTTAGCCAATGAAAAAGAACCTAGTGTAAAATATCTACTCTTACCACACTTTTCCATAACCGTAATTTAAATGATATCTTTTTTTAATGATATCTTTTCATCCAAGTCTAACTTCAGCTTTAATAAGTAATGTTCTTGGTTTTCTCACACCCCTTGCACACAATTTTATGAGCTGGATAAAATTCCCTTACCAAGCTTTCCAGTCCAGGTAACGGGAGGATAATACTACACCAAGATTACTAGACTGAGCTAAAATAATATCTAGAGCTGTCTTATAAAACTTTTTAAAACATTCTTATAGTATATAGGCTCTAATCACCCATAGTCTCTTCTATTAGTTTTCTATTTCCCAGTAATTTCTACTGCTAACTTTGGTTTCTGAATCTGGTTAATCAATACCTCCAGAGTTTTTTATACTACAAAATGACGCACAGAGCAAGTTAGGGAAAACCCCAGGAAAAGTTGCAAAGTAGACAAGGTTTATGTTTACGATCCACCCCTCCTCTTCTCTCTCTCTCTCTCTCTCCCACCCTCTCCAACCAGCAATCTCACATCAGCCTAAAATCCTGTAGTAGATGGTAAAAATAACCTCGGATTCTTTCTCTCTCTGTAGCTTTGAGACTCCTCTCATTATCACACACATAGGCTCAATAATAGCAATCATTATATTTAATCCCACTTTAACAATATTTAATTTCACTGTCTATATTATACTTACCATCAACATATTTATATTACTTCATTATAACAAAAAAACTACCACCCAATCTCTATGACCTGCCAAATGAGACATTAGAAAATAAAGACTTGAGAAGTGCTCAGACACCGGGGCCGACTCTCTTGCTGTCTGGAAAGCTGAGACCAGCACTTTTCAGGCCAGCCCTAACCTGTTAGAGGATGAGAGGCCTCTAGAGGTGACCAACACACCCTACACAACAGCCACCCAACCGCCACATATGTAAGGGAAGCTACTGACCAGTCCCCAACTATTCCTTCAAATTGCCCCAAAGAGACAAAAAAAACTGTAGACTCTTTGAGTAAAACCAGTTGTGACCAACATAGAGACTACCAAGCTGACATCATACCTTAATAGGAATAAAGAACAACTGTTGTTCTAAGATACTAAACCTCAGGGTAACTAACTATGCAGCAATAGATAACTGATATATACTTTCAAGTAGGTCCCACTCTTATTCCACCTCCCAATTATCCATCTTCACTCCATAGTTAACCAATTACCAGCCCAATGGTTGATCTTTTCTCCACCATCAAAATTATTTTTTTTTACTTTTGTTAAAGTCCTAGATAGTATTACTTAAAAGGATATTTTGAGTAACATCTTTATTATCTCAATGAAGATCTAAAATAATTTATAATTAAAACAAGATAAAAACTTTTTAAACTCACTTGTTCCATATTTTTTAGGACTTTAAAATACTTGACTAATTTGGTAGACTAATATATATTAGTAATATAATTAAAGTGCAATAAATTAAACAACAAATACATAGATTCCTCCTCACTCAGAAAGATCCAAAGATAAGCCTTCTCACTTCCTTCTTTCTCTGGTGCGACATTCTGGTGATATTAAAAAGAAAAGAAAAATTGAAGAGCCTACAGAATGGGAGAAAATCTTTACCAAATGCACCTCAGATAGAGTATTAATCTCCAGAATATGTAAAGAACTAAAAAAACTTAACACCAAAAAAAAAGTAAATAAATCAATCAATAAATGGGCTAAGGAACAGAACAGACACTTCACAGAAGAAGAAATATGAATAGTCAATAAACATATGAAAAAATGTTCAAAATCTCTAGAAATTAGAGAGATGAAAATCAAAACTCTAGAATTTTATCTCACTCCAGTCAGAATGTCAGTTATCAAAAATAGAAGCAACAATACATGTTGGTGAGGATGTGGGGAAATGGTACACTTCTACATTGCTGGTGGGACTGCAAATTAGTGCAACCACTCTGGAAATAACTATGGAGATTCCTCAGAAAACTTAGAATGGAACCACCATTTGACCCAGCTATCTCATTCCTCAGTTTGTGCCCAAAGGACTTAAAATCAGCATACTACAGGGACACAGCCACATCAATGCTTATAGCAGCTCAACTCACAATAGCTAAACTATGGCACCAACCCAGGTGTCCTTCAATAGATGAATAAAGAAAATGTCATATATATACACAATGGAATATTACTCAGTCTTAAAGAAGAATGAAATTATGGCATTTGCCAATAAATGGATGGAGCTGGAGAATATCATGCCAATCCCCCCAAACCAAAAGCTGAATGTTTTCTCTGATATTTGGATGCTAATTCACAGTGGGGGTCGGAGGGCTAGGGAAGAATATTTATTTTGGATTAAGTAGAGGACACTGAAAGGAGGGGATGGGTATGGGAGCAGGAAGGATAGTAGAATGAATCTGACATCATTACCTTATGTATATATATATATATATATATATATATATATATATATATATATATATATATATATATATATATGACTACGCAACCAGTGGGATTCTACATCATGTACAACCAGAAGAATAAGAAATTATACTCCATTTATGTATGATGTGTCAAATTGCATTCTACTTATCATGTATATCTAATTAGAACAAACTTTTAAAAAAAAGAAAGAAAAGAAATGATTTCTCAGTAAGGAGCATTTTGAGAATTCATGGACTTGTCTTCCTTTTCCTCCTCTCAAGGAATAAAATGTAACCTTCATTAAATTCACTAGAGATAAAGTGTATTCAAATGTATTCAAGATAAGAAATTGCCACTCTACCTTCTGCCAGCCTCTCCTCCCTTTTTGTAGTCAAATTTGAAGGGTATCCAAATGAGTTGACTCACCTTTCTCCATCAAATCATTTCTTGGGTGCTTTCCAACTTACACCCTGAACACTTAAATCCTTAAAATGACCCTTTTTGCTCTATCAGCAGTCATTCCCGCCACCTCCAAAATCAAAGTTTAGTAAAGTCCTCCAAGAAACAAGCCATAGTCTATGGTTTACATACTCCCAATATTTTAGC
Organism: Ictidomys tridecemlineatus; assembly: GCF_052094955.1. Classification (NCBI taxonomy): domain Eukaryota; kingdom Metazoa; phylum Chordata; class Mammalia; order Rodentia; family Sciuridae; genus Ictidomys; species Ictidomys tridecemlineatus. The sequence continues at coordinate 67,118,444 of NC_135485.1, forward strand.
AAGTTGCAAACCATTTCTTTAGCCCACAAAACTTGCCTCCTGACTATTCTATCACGGTTCTTTCCTAGATCTAGCAATACAATAAATAGTATATATTCTTGTTCTCAAAATTTATTCACTCCCCTGGCTTCCTGTCTATATGATCTCTCCCTCTTGCACACACTCCCATCAGGTTGCTGTCTGCCATGATATAACAGAAAAGAAGGCCCTCACAAGAGCTGGACCAATAGAGCTGCCCAATCTTGGACTTTCAATCTGCAAAGCTGTAAACTAAATAAAACTGTAAGCCAAATAAAACTATTTTCTCTGTAAACTACCCAGCTTTAAATATTTTATTATAGTAACAGAAAACATAATAATATAAAAAATGGTACCAGGAATGAAGTAGTTGTGACTATACTTGAAAATGTGGACATGGCTTTGGAACTGTGTTATGGACAGAGGTTAGAAGAGATTAGAGGAATAGTCTTGGAAATACCTAAAAAGCTACAAGTGGGATGTAAAATATGATTCTGGTGAGAGCTTAGAAGACAAGGACACTAGTGAATTAGTCTCAAATGGAAATAAGGGTCCTATGGGAAATTGGAGCAAAGGCCATCCTTACTATGAAGAAGCAAACAACTTTGCTGAACGGTATGCATGCCTAGAGCTATATGGAAGGCCAAATTTAAAAGAATGAAAATTGATGGAAGAAACTTCTGAACAACAAAATATGTAGATTACTGCTTGGTTACTTTTTAATTGTTTTTTTTTTTTTTTCTCAAATTAAGGAACAAAAAGAAACAAAGGAGAAAGATTTAGAAAATTTTTAGCCTGACCTGAGAAAGAGCAAGAAAAAGCATGTAAGGGTGAGCAAAGCAACCAAGCAGTTGCTAAAAAGATCAGCACTGAAGCTAATCATCAAGATAAGTGCAAAAGGGCCTTATGAGCATTTCAGAAATCTTCAAGACTGCCCTGCTCATCATAGGTCTAATGGCCTGAAAGAGCAGAATTATTTCAGGGAAGGGCCCCAGCATGCTCTCCATAGGGCTAGCGGTCCAGGGCCACCTGAGAGTTCTCTTCCAGTAATGTCTCTGCTGCTGCAACCATGGTTCAAGCTGGTCCAGGCACCATTATACAGGCACCAAACTTTGGTGACATTGTCCCATACTTGTCCCGCAGGTTTGGTAAATGCAAGGGTTATGGGATCATGACAGCTTCCACAGGTATTTCTGCCTGGGAGGCCAGGCAGAAGTTTGCTGCAGAGACAGAGCCAGAACAGAGATCCCCCAATGGGGCTGATGCCTAGTGGAGCCATGAGAGTGGAGCCACAGATGGGATGCCATAAAGGTAAGAACAACCAGCAGTATGCAGTGACACCTTTGGAAAGCCACAGATAAATGCATGCAGCCTGAGAGAGCAACCACATGAGCTGTGACCAGCAAACCATGGAGAGCCTGCCTCACCGCTGTGTGCACCAGGATGTCAGACTTGGTATTATAAGATTTAATGTCTGACCTGCTGGGTTTCAGTCTTTCTAGGGATCTCTGACTTCTTTCTTCTGGCATATGTCTATAAACGTTTATCAAGTGCCCGTCCTGCTATTGTATCTTAGAAGTATGCAATTTGTTTGGTGTTTGTTTTGTTTTTGTAACAGACAACTGGAAAGAGGTTGCCTCAAGTCGCAGATGAGACTTGGACTTTTGAGCAATGCTGGAATGAGCTAAGAAATAAGGACTAAGCAAATAAAATGAATGCATTTTGCATTAATAGGAAGGCATGAATCTCAGGGCTGAATGCTATGGTTTGGATATAATTTGAGTGTGTCATCCAAAAGTTCTAACATCGAGTGAAAACATCTGCAAGAGTAAAACACACTTGTCCTCTCTCTTTACCTCCCTACTTATTCCTTCCTAGGGAAAGAAATTAATTATATTATTATGAACTTTGGGAGAAAAAATAATGAGCCAACTTGGCTGTCTACTTTGGGCCTGATTTAATCAAATATGCTGGTCTAGGGAGGGCAACCAGGAGGCTGACTCTCAACTATGAAGTAAGCACAGTGGGACAAGTTCTATTCCTATTGTTATGGTTTGGATAGAAGTTATCCCCAAAAAGCTCCTGTGTTTATGCAGGAATATTCAGAGGTGAAATGATTAATTTATGAAAGCTGCAACCTAAATGGTCCATCCTAGATTAGATGGACTTAGTGGATGGTAATTGTAAGCAGGTGGGGTATGGCTAAAGGAAGCAGGTTACTGCAGGCATGCCTGGAAAGGGTTCCTCTTCTCTGCAGTTCTTCTCCCCCTCCCCACCTGCTTCCTGGCAGACATGAACTGAAAAACTTTCCTCCACTGGGCCCTTCTCCCATGATGTCCTGCCTCATCGTGGGCCCAGAGCAATGGACTCAGCTAGCCATGGACTAAACCTTTGAAACCCTGAGCTAAAATAACTTTTCCCTCTTTTAACTTATTCTCATCAGGTATTTGGGTCACAGGGACAAAAAGCTGATGGATATACCCCACAAGGAGAGTGATGTTATATTGAAAAATAAGTTAACGAAAGATTGTTAGAAAGCCCACTGTGGTGGCACATCAAAGCAATGTATTCTGATTCAATTTTTATTTAAAAAACAAAACAAAACCTTCTCCTTATCTCCAGAGTCACCCTGCATGAAGGCCCTGGCCCAGGGGACAAGAAGGGATTAAACTCAGTTTAGCTTCCACACACCGACCCAGCACCCCAGGACTTTTCTTCTAATTCATCTACCCAGAAGAAATCTCTCTTTACAATTATCTTCCAAAAGTGGGTGTTTTCTTCTAATCCATATGCCCAAAGGAAGAAAAGGAGATAGCTTTACTAATTCAAACAAAAGCAATAGAGGCCTGTTAACTTCCAAGGTTTGACTTCTGTGTCTATCTCTCTATTGGTTCCCAATTTAAAAATCAAAGCAGAAAATCATTTATTTAGTTCCTAAAACTCTAACTCTGCTATATACCAGATATTGTGCCAGGAATTACGGGGGAAAGGGGGTAGCAGGGCAGTAGGACAAAGTCCTTGACTTAAAAAACTTATTGTCCTAAATTCCCAAAGTCCTCAGAATAACTGTTAGTTTGCTCCTTTGTTTTGGGTTTTGTATAGAAAAAATGATGTAGACCACTGCCTGAAAGTGTGTGAATTCTTAGCTCTCCTTACAGGGAGGGTCTTGAGGGCTATTTTGGACATGGGTTGAATTGTATGGTCCAAGAATTAGAGCAGAGCATGGTGGTCACAAGGGTGACAGTGCTGTGACAGATTAAAACATCCCACAACCATAGGCAAAGAACATAAGATCCTCAACTATAGGTATAACAATGTTTGCTTTATCCATGGACAGCGGCACAAGGCAGGAAGGACGGTGGCACTCCTAGAGTGAGGCTCAAGCACGCCTGCCCAACAAAGGCGTCCGTACCTGCTACAGGTTAGCTCCTGTCCTGCCCCCTGGAGAAGCTTCCTATGTTCTATCCTCCCAACCCCATTCCCAGCTCTGAGATTCTGACTATGAACCTACATGCCCATCAGTGTTAAAAACTACCAGACATTCCTGTCAACTGCAAGGCTGGGTGTATCAAGGAACAATTTCCCAATTTTGTTATTCTCTCCTAACAGCTCTAGCTTCAGGGATGCCTAAGTCTACTCCTGTCCATGTAGGAAAAGCTGTAAATGAAGGAAATAAGAGGAACAGGACCCAATACAGCAGAAAGACTATCATTTGAAGGTTACCAAATCTGAAGCAGCCAGAAGCAAATTACAAGGTAGAATAGACTGCTAGAATTCAGGACCAGACAAAAGAGAGACCAAACTGAAATCTAGGGATAAATGAATGGGGAAAGGGCAATGAAAGAAAGAAGATCCTGAGTAATACCTAGAACACATTAGAGAATATTAGATACCTTTTTAAATTTCCTTTCTTATGCAAATAAATTGATCTAGCATAAGGAGTTGAGAAGATCAACTAAACAAAGAATAACTTACAATAACAATCACCTAATAGCACCCTCCCTCATAGACATTATTTGCTTTTTCTTTTTGAGACAGAGCATGACCGCCAGGCTACTTACAAAATTTTAGCCTCAAAAGATTATTCTGTCTCAGCTTTTCATAACTGGTGCTATAGGCATTGGTCACAACACCTCACTTAATAACATTCTGTGGCCAACATTATTATAAACAAACCCATTAGCAAACACTCATTGACAATCATCCTAGCTTTTCTTTAATTTTTTGAGTGTTTATAATATTTTTCTATATTTTTACATAATGGTGGGATTTGTTGTTACAGTTTGTACATGCACACGATATAACTCTAATCAGCCAACATCTTCTCCAATGTTATTTTCCTCTCCTCCTCCCTCTCCCAGGTCCTGTTCCACTACTCTACAGATTTCCCCTCAATTTTCATAAGATTGTGGGCCCCCCCTCACACACACACCTTTCTTTTCTTTTTCCCACTTTAGCTTCCACGTATGTATAAAAGAAAATATACAACACTTGACCTTGTGAGTTGGCTCATTTCACTCAATATAATCTTCTCAAGTTCCATTCATTTATCAGTAGACATAATTTCATTACTGTTTATGGCTGAGTAAAATATCACTTTGTAGATATAGCATATTTTTCTTTACCAGTTCATTCACTGATAACCTTAGCTGATTCTGTCTTTTGGCTTTTGTGAATTGTTCGATAAACTGGGGTAAGTATTCATTTGAGTCTTTTTTCTTTTGATTAGCTTGGTCAAGGGCTTATCAATCTTGTTTGTCTTTTCAAAGAACCAACTCTTTGTTTCATCTTGTATCATTTTTATTCTCAATTTCATCGATTTTAACTCTGATCTTTATTACTTTCTTGCCAACACTGATTTTGAAATGGATTTTTTTGTTTTCCAAGGGACTTAGGACACACCATTAGGCTGTTTATTTGGGATCTTTCTGCTTTTCTTATGTTGGCATTTATAGCTTTGAACTTTTCTCTCAGAATTGCCTTCATAGTGTCTCAAAAGTTCCAATATGTTATATTACTATTCTCATTTGATTCTAAGAATTTAAAAATTTAAATTTTTTTAAATTTCTCCCTTGATTTCTTCTATCACCCATTCATCATTCAAAAGTATATTGTTCAATCTCTGTGTACCTAGTTTCTGGAGGGAATTTTTAGTGTTCATTTCTAATTTAATTGTAATCAGATAAGATGCAAAGAATTACATCAATTTTTTTTTTTATATTTGCTAAGAGTTGCTTTGTGGCCTAAAACATGGTCAATTTTGTGAGAAAGCTCCAAGAACAACTAAGAATAAAATGTATTTGGTTGGATGAAAGTGTTGTAAGTGTTGTTGGATAAAGTATCCTAGAGATGTCTGTTAAGTCCATTTGATTCGTAATATTTTTAGGTCCAGAGTCTTTACTGAATTTGTGTCTGGGTGACCTATATGTTGGTACAAGAGATGTATTGAAATCATCCAGTATTATTGTACTGTGTCTGAATCTTTAATTTGAATAGTGTTCATTTTATGTAATTAGGTGCACCCATGTTTGGAGTCATAAATACACACTATCATTGTATCTTCTTGTTGGATTGTAACCTTTACCGGTATGAAGTGATCTTCTTAGTCTCTTCTGATTAATTTTGGCTTTAAGTCTTCTTTGTTGGATATGAGAATAGCTACTCCTGTTCAGGCTCCATTGACATACTATATTGATTTTCATTCTTCAACTTTCAATCTATCTTTGCCTGTAAGGTGAGTCTCCTGCAAACAACATATAATTGGGTCTGGTTTTCTAATCCATTCTGCAGTCTATGTCTTCCTTGGAGATTTGAGACTTTTACAATGTTATTATAGAGAGTTGTTTATTAGTTACTGCCATTTTTATTTACTTCTAATGTTTAATCTGTCCTGTTTCTCATTTGTTCAACTATTTTTCAAATGAGATTTATCCATTTATGAGCTCTAGGGATTATTTTCTAATTTCTACTGTGTGAAGTATTTCTTTGAGTAATTTCTAAATTAGCAGCTTAGTAATTGTGAATGATTTTACTATCTGTTTATCTTAGAAGATTTTTATTTATTTTTTGATTCTGAAGGATAGTTTTCTGGATATAATAATCTTGATTAAGAGTTACTTTCAGTTCTTGGAATGCATGATTCCAAGTCCTTTTGAATTTTATAGTTTGTGATAAGAAATCAGAAGTAATTATGATTGGCTTGCCTCTAAATGTGACCTCATGTTTTTCTCTTGAAGCTTTTGAAATTTTATGCTTGTTCTGTATGTTAGGCATTTTAATTATAATATATCATTAGAGGTTCTTTTTTGACCTTGTCTGTTTGGTATTCTTTTGTTGTTGTTGTTCTAATTAGTTACACATGACAGAATTCAATTCATTAGTACACAGATGGAGCACAATTTTTCACTTCTATGGTTGTTATTTGGCGTTCTTAATGCATCCTGTATCTGTATGTCCATCTCATTCTTGAAGTTTGAAAATTCTTCTTGTATTATTTCCCTGAAGAGATTATCCATGACATTAGCCTGCATTTCACAACTCTCTTCATTACAATGATTCTTAAATGTGGTCTCCTAACATTGTCCCAGAGTTCTTGTATATTTTGGTCACAGTTACTTATTTTCTTTTATTTAATATATCTAATATAATATATCAAGGCTGGCCACTTTGTCTTCCAGCTCTGAGATTTTTATCTTCAGCATGGTCTACTCTACTAGAGAGACTATCTATTGAACATTTAATTTAATTTGTTGTGTATTTCATTTCCAAGATTTATTTTGTTCTTTTTCAACATCACTCTTTATTAAATTTATTATTCAAATCCTGTACTGACTTCCTTAATTCATTCAGTTGTTTTTCGGTATTTTCTTGAAATTCATTGATATTTTTATAATCATTCTTTTGAATTTTTTATCTGATATTTTATTCACTTCAATATCATTGAAGTCAATTGCAGATGAATTATGAACTTTAGGAGGCTTCATATTACCTTGTTTTTTTTCATATTTCTTATACTCTTATGTTGGATTTTATGCATCTGTTGGGATGGATTTGTCTTCCACTCATGTGTGGGCCCTTTTAGGGCACAGCCTTCACTTGACAAAGTATCTTAGAATAACTAGATTGAGACCCCTTATGGGTGTGGTACCCACAGTCTTTCTGCTATTTTTCTCTGCTTTTACTGTAGAAGTAGAACCTGATCACCACCACCACCATCACCAGCAGCCCCCACACACAACCATTCCAAGAGCCTGGTCATTGTATTGAAGTAGCAGTGAAGTTTGAGTGCAGTTAATTTGTGGAGCAAGATGCACTGTCTCTTGGCTGGGTTTAGTTCAGGAGCAGTCCCTACCTTGTGAATTTGTAGTGTCCCTGTAGATTTCTAGCACCTCACAGAGAAGGGGAAACAATAACACAAGCAAAGAAAAAAATATATAGCATTAAAATAAACGCCCAGTACCTACTATGATTTCTACAACACTAATTACCACAAACAGGAATGGTGGATCAGAAATTGCCAACTGCAAAAACAATATCCATGAATGGTCAGTGCCTACGCTTGACTATCCTTCTTTCCACTTCATCTTGGACTTAATATTGAAAGAGAGAGAGACAGAAAGAACTTGGAGTTGTTAGCCCCTTTCTCTTTTTGTGCTGCTCACCAAACTGCCTGCTGGAATGGCCTAAAACTGCAGATGGTGGAAATATAAACCAGTATAAGGTAGGAGGGAATGGGAACTGCTATCAGTTGAAGTTTTGTCCAGACAGAACACACTGAGGCACTCCCAGGATGAGGCTGCTTCAGAGTTCTAAGAGGGGAGTTCCAGTGGTCAGGTGTTAGGTCGATTCAGGACCTTTGTTGGGTGGACCCTACTCTGGAAAAATTAGATCAGCATACCCTTAGGGCCAGGCAGATCCCAATCTCTGCTGGGAGACTGGATCTCTGGAAGCTCCCAAGATGTCTATTCAAGGGGCAGGGAGCCAACCCTCCCACAAATCTGGCACACTTAGTCCCAGAGTGTCTCCATGCCCACCTGTTCAGTTTCCCTAATCCTCTTCAGTTGGTCATGTGTGCCACCAGACTCAAAGGCAAAGAAAGTTGTACTCTCCTCCATTCTTCTGACTTAAACACCCCTGGCTACAGCCATCCCTGTGCCTATTTTACTTGCATTCTTCTAGGTACACCCTAGGCCCTCTGGGAGATGTATGTCAGGACATTATGGCAATGTTCACTGTGATCTCCTAAGCTCTCTCAGCAACAAACTGCAGCAGGGCCTCCTCAAGATGGCTCCCACCTCAGCTCTTTGCTTGCCAGTTAAGAAATACAGAGCACACGTAAGACACCAGTTTGTTGTGTCACCTCTGGATCAGCTAAGTTCAGGATGCTCTTGTGATCTACAAGTTTTTCCATGCCAGATTTGTCCACTGTGCTTCTGTGTTTATAGCGTCCCTCCTGTAGTTAACCAGTACCACTACCATGGCCTCAACCCACTTGGCTCCAACGTACTCTTTTTTGTTCTTTCTTCAATGCATGTGAATCTCTGAGTCTCTATGAGACTCTGACTGTCTGATATTGAATTTCAGTGAGTTCCCTCTTTAACCCAACTTGCTGAAAAACAGTACTCCCGCTGCCATGGAGCAACTGGAAAATCAACATTTAATGTTATACTGCAGTTTTCAGGTACCTTGATTATTAGAAGCAAGAGGTATTTTTGACCTATTTTCTAAACCAAAAAGTAAAACATGAATTCTTACAGTGGGCCCAAATTACTTAAAAATCAAGTCACCTTGGGAAATTTCATCCACCATAGTCACTATGTTTTTGTTTACTTATTTGTGTTTGTTTGCTTGATTATTTATTTGCTTGTTTGTTTTGATGCTGGGGATTAAAGCCATGGGCTCACACATGCTTAGCACATTCTATATCACTGAGCTATATCATAATCCTCCATAGTGATTTTAATTTTTAAAAAAATTTTTAGTTGGACACAATACCTCTATTTTATTTATTTATTTTTATGTGGTGCTGAGGATCAAACCCAGGGCCTTGCACATGCTAGGCGAGCACTCTACAACTGAGCTACAACCCCAGCCCCAGTAATTTTAATTTTTTATTTGTTCTCCTTAGATATACATGACAGTTATAGTAAATTTTGATATGTTATACAAACATGCAGTATATCTTATTATAATTCAGAAGCCAGTCTTGTGGTTGTACATGATATGGAGATTCATTGCAGTGTGTTCATATATGTACAATGGAAAGTGTTGTCAAATTCATTCCACTGTCTTCCCTATTCCTATCTCTGCTCCCTTCCCTTAATTCCCTTTTGTCTAATCCAATAAACTTCTACTCTTTGCTTCCACTACCCCCTTATTGTGTGTTAGCATCCACACATTATAGAGAACATTTGACATTTGGTTTGGGGGGACTGGATTATTTCATTTAGCATGGTAGTCTCAAGTTCCATCCATTTACCCACAAATGCCATGAAGTCATTCTTCTTCGTGGCTGAGTAATATTCCATTGTATATATTATCTTTGTCCATTCATCTGTTGAAGGGCACCTAGGTTGGTTGCACAGACTAGCTATTGTGAATTAAGCTACTATAAACATTGATGTGACTGCATCACTGTAGTATGCTGATATAACTCTGTTAGATATACACTAAGGAATGGTATAACTGGGTCAAATGGTGGTTCCATTCCTAGTTTTTTGAGGAATTGCCATACTGCTTTCCAGAGTGGCTGCACCAATTTGCAGTCCCACCAGCAATGTATGACTGTACTCTTCCCTCCACATCCTTGCCAACATTTGTGGTTCTTGTATTCTTTATTGTTGTCAATTCTGAGATGAAATTTCATGTAATATTAATTTAGATTTCTCTAATTACTGGAAATGTTGAAGATTTTTCATATATTTGAGAAGTGTCTGTTCAGTTTCTTTGCCCATTTATTGATTATGTTATTTGTGGGGGTTTTGGTGCTAAATTTTTTTGAGTTCTTTATATATTAATGCTGTATTGGAGGTGCAGGTGATTTTCTCAAATTCTGTAGGCTCTTCCTTCATGTTCTCTATTTTTTCCTTTACTGTGAAGAAGCTTTTTTTAAAGAAAGAGAGAGAGAATTTTAATATTTATTTTTTAGTTTTCAGCGGATACAACATCTTTGTTTGTATGTGGTGCTGAGGATCGAACCCGGGCTGCACGCATGCCAAGCGAGCGTACTACCGCTTGAGCCACATCCCCAGCCCCTGTGAAGAAGCTTTTTAATTTAAAATCATCCCACTTTAGGAGTCTTGTTGAGGAAGTTGATTCCTAAGTCAACATGATGAAGTGTTAGACCTACATTTGTCTTCTAGTAGGCACATGGTCTCTGGTCTAATGCCTAGGTCTTTAATCCACTTTGAATTGAATTTCATGCAGGGTGAGAGATAGGGATTGAATTTCATTCTGCTACATATGGATTTCCAGTTTCCCCAGTACCATTTGTTGAAGAGACTATATTTTCTCCAATGTATGTTTTTGGTGTGTTTGTCTAGTATGAGATAACTGTATATATGTGGGCTTGTCTCTGTGTCTTCTATTCTGTTCCATTGGTCTTCATGTCTGTTTGGGAGCCAATACCATGCTGTTTTTGTTACTCTAGCTATGTTGTATAATTTCAGGTCTGGTATTGAGATGCTCCCTGTTTTGCTTTTCTCACTAAGGATGGCTTTGTCTATTCTGGGCCTCTTATTTTTCCAAATAAGTTTCATGATTGCCTTTTCTATTTCTATAAAGAGTATCATTGGAATTTTAATAGGAATTTCATTATAACTGTATAGAACTTTTGGTATTATGGCCATTTTGACAATATTAATTCTGCTTATCCAAGAAGACTCCCATAGCAATTTTAGGTACACAAAGAATGCAAACCATTATTGAGCACCTATAGTGTTCCTGGCATTATGCTAAACATGCTACATTAATCATTTCATTTAATCTCTTCACTAGGAAGTAAGGAAAAAAGTATACTTGATTTAGTTATTTAATGATACCAGGCCTCTACCCAGGGCCTCACACAGACTGAGGATGCACTCTATCACTGAGTACTAACCCTTTGTTTTTTTTTATTTTGAGACAGAGCCTCTCTAAATTGCACAGGCTGGCCTCAAAGCTGCAATCTTCCTGCCTCAGCCTCCCAAGTAGCTGGGATTAAAGGACGATACCACCATACAGGTCTATTAATTCCACTGGCTATTTTCACTTTACAAATAATAAGCCTAATAAAATCCAATGACTTGCTAAATTTACGTAGCTCACACATATTGGGGTGTAAGAATTTGAACTCAGGAAACCTGGTCCCAAAACCTAGGCACTGAATGACCAACCTCATTATATAGTTAACAAGGATGGAGAGATGCTTTTTATTTGGCATGGGGTATAGGGCATGTGTATTCTTTCCACATATGATGCCAGGAATTAGGTGTTTACTTAGGAAAGAGAAGGGGAAAAGGAAAGGATTGTCCACAGCTCTTAAGTTAAATATTTCCTTAAAACTCTCCTCTCCCTATGACTGTCCTGCCCATTGGTGTCTTAGTTCTTATCCTTCCTTCTCCAGACTTGCCTTTGGGGGGTTTTTCATGCCCATCTCTAACTGTTCTAGCAATTGCAACCCACATCTGAAGACAGTATTCTTCCTCCTGTCACACTCAGAAATAAAGCTCACAAAACATAATGGTGTGAACTAATTTAGTCAATTCATATCTGAATGTGTAAATCAAATTTTCCACCATTATTTTTTAAAAAGGAGGTGCTACCCATTAACAAACCACTAGTTGCAAAAACTAAAATAAAATAACTTAATTCATTGGGACTACTTTTCGTGGGGAGTAAGAATCCTTACTACAAAGGAAGAGGTGAGGAAACCAAAGTGGAAACCGGGGAGGACATTCACACCTATTCCTAGTCCCTAACCACACTGTATGTGCAAGCTAAAAAGAGAGAGAGAGAGAGAGAGAGAGAGAGAGAGAGAGAACAGTTCTCCTGCTGTGAAGATAAAGTAAAAATACTTATACATGCTTTAAAAGGCTATAGAAAAAAATCATAAGAAATCAGCATAAATAACAACCAATGGCTTTTTAAAGTTCATACGTTAAAAGGGCATACCTTCCTACTAAGAAATAAAAGATTATTAACTGCATTGACCTACACACTTCAATTTAAGGTCATTGTTACCCAGTGATAAGAGGGGAGGAAAAAAAATATCTTTATCAAAGCCCTGTTAACTCCCTCATTTACTACTACCCTGTCTAGCTAAAGCCTCCTGATTAGAAAACTTCTTTTCTCAGGATTTTTACTTCCATTCTTAGTAACTACCTGTGAATAGTTGTTATAGTTGAAGAAGTCACAAACAGTTTTATTGACTGCCCCGACTGGTTGAAGATTTAAAATTTGCTAAAAAGGCACCATATGAATGTTTGTAGTCCAATCCACCTTTCTTCCTCCAATTCCCTGTTCCTCCAGAGACAGCCCAGTCATCTCCCACCCTACGTGCTTCCCACTGGCACATGCTGGTTCTGTCTCTCCCTCCAGGCTCTCTGGCTTCCTTCTCCATGTGGCTTGGTTAGGAGTGCCGCCCACACCAGCTCTGTACTAGGTTTTCATATAGATTCTTTCTAGCTCCTTCCCTGTATCTTCTGCACTCCAGGTTCTGTTTGACAAATGAAAAAATAGAAGAATGATGATTCAGATCATGCTGTGGAGCAAAAGGAGGAGAAGCAGGTATTTAACCCGCTTTGGGGCCTAAGCTGCCCAGGCTAACATGGCTTGTGCTGAGGGATTTCCAGTGCCATTCTATCTAATTCACTGGATTCTTCACTGGGATATACACCCATGGGGATGTGGCATATTTTCTTGCTATTTCCTTCATGGATATTTTTTTTCAGGACCTTGTAAAGAGGAATTATTGGTGAAGGGCTGGGTCCAATTATTCCTGAATCCCCAACCTGATGTACTTAAAATGCTATCTTAATCACAACCCAGACACCCTTTAAGAGTTTCTTTCCTTCAACAATGATGATTGGCAAGGATTCAGATGGTGACTTCAATTAGCAAAAATCCCACAGGGAGGAGACCTGAACAGAACCCATGGTAGGCATGTAATGTAAGTTTAAAATCAAACCTTTGTTGTTATAACCCACTAAGACTCCACAGTCATTTGCACCTGGCTTATCCAGCTTATGTTAATGAATACAGTGGTGGCAGCAGTGCTGGTAATGGTGTCACTTCGGGAGATTCCAGACCTAAGTGATACACCAAAGCCTCGATTGGCAACCAGCCAGTATTGTCTCTCTGAGGAATGGCCTAATGGAGATTTAGACTATCCTAAATGTCTTGGAGCCTTCCAGTATATACCAATGCTTTAGGAGCTTCAATTAAAAATGTTCTTAGCAATGAATCACCTCCAGGCTCTTCTGCAAATTCAGGATCCATGGAAAATGGTTTCACCATTGCTCTCAGTACTCAAGACTAATACCCATCTACTAACACATGTAATAATACTGATGCCCAAATTTTTAAGCTCTTCACTTACCTTACAGATAAGCTGAAAGTATGTCCTATAGGAGCATAAGGAAAATGTCTTGATCCTGAAATTCATCTCCCTTCCAGATGTTAGAGGACCTTTAACATTTCCATTTTTATTATTCAAAGAATCAAATGTTAGTAATTAAATATGAGTTTTGTCTATCTAAACCTAAACTCCCGTTCACTGAAAATTTCTCTGCTATTTCCCTGACAAATAAAAGTCCAGACTGTTTACATTCCTAAAGACAACTTCACAAGGTGACTTCTTATATTTTGGACAGAGAAAATTTGTTAGAAAATTCTTGTTCACAAAATGTTGAAACATACCTCCACTGTCTTTTCTTCTAAATTTTAAAGCTTTAGACTATCATTTTGTCTTAAAATCCCACTTTTTTCCTAAGTTTCCTAGGAAGAATTCTTGTGCTTTGTCACTACTCTACAATGCACATTTTAAGCAACAATACCTCTGAATGTTCCCTCACTTGTCCTTAAATTGATCTTGGTTCAATCTCAAGGAATTGGGTAATCTGAATTTATTACACCCTATCTTCTTTAATAAGCCTGCAACCTTATTCTAAGATTCCTTTTGCTTTAGATTAAAATTGAGGTCCAAGAAAAAACTAACTCAGTTTCTTACAGATATTAAAAAAAAAAATAAAGCCTCTGTTTAGACTGAGCCAGATTTCTGAGGGCTGCTCTTAAGAAATTTAGGATACTCCTCCAATACATAATGAGACCTAAATGTAGCATGGCTTGGGTTAAGATTAGTAAGGAAAATTGCTTACTAGTCCACTGAACAATGGTGTTTAATGATATGGTAAAATAAGCTGTATTCATTTATAGAGCTGTTATTAAAGATACTTTTCACCAGTTCATTGATAGTCCTAATGCTTTACTGTGGAGAATTTCAAAACATACTCAAAAGTAGATAAAATGATAAAATAAATTGCCAGTGTCTGTCCAGTAGCAGCAACCTTAAGTCCATGGTTGAGTCTGCTCTAGCCACACCTCCCCTCATCCCTTCCTATTGAAACTCTTTGGAAGCAAATCCAAGAAATCATGTAATTTCATTTGTAAACACTTCAGGGTGAATCTCTAAAAGACAATAACTTATCTTTAAATGTAACTAAAATACCATTATCAGACCTAAAAATTCCTTAATAATATAAACATCTAATGTCATTTTTTAAATGTCTCATAAATCTTAGAAATTGGTGTTTTTCATACTACTTATCTTAATTAGGGCATATGTGTGTATAACATTTATATATATGTACATACATACATATGTATATATATAACATGACTATAGTAATTTAAGTCTCTTTTAATTTTCAAGTTCTACTTCCATCTCTGTTTTTACTTCCTTACAATTTATTTGTAGAAATATGCATTTGGGCTGGGGTAGCTCAGTGATAGAGTGCTGGGGTAGCTCAGTGATAGAGTGCTTACCTAGCATGTGTGAGGCACTGGGTTTGATCCTCAGCACCACATAGAAATAAATAAATGAAACAAAGGCATTATGTCCATCTACAACTAAAAAAATATTTTAAAAGAAAGAAATATGCATTTATATTCTATGGAATTTCCGGGCAGGAAGTGTTGTTCAGTTGTAGAGCACTGAGCACTGGTCTTGCATGTGTGAAATCCTTAATTAGACCCCTAGCATCACAAAAAAAGAAAGAAAAAAAGAAAACCTCACTGTGTTTAACCAATCACATCTATTTGGTATATTCTACCTTGTTCTTCTATCTTCAGGATTCCTTGAAAATTTATGGTTGAATCTAGAGAATTGATAAGATACAGATTTAATGCTTTTTGTAATATGTTTATGAGAAAAATCTCACCAGAGTAATAGCAGTGTCTACCAACAAACAACTTATTAAATAATTCTTTTTTCCATATTTTTTTTCAATAATTTATACCAGAAGATATTGCATAAAACATCAAAGCTTGGAAATTTACAATTGAATATAGGGCTATATTTTGTATGGAAAAGAACACACAGAGACATGTGTCCACGTGCACACACACACCACCATTACAAAAAAATAAACACACAATCAAGTAATGAAAAAAACCTCAAAACAATAACAACAATAAACGAAAAATAATCTAAGATATGCCAAAACCTAAGTAAAATACCATTATCATGCTTAATAATATAAACACATCACATTTTAAATGTCTCAAATCTTAGAAATGGGTATTTTACATATGATTTATCTTAATTTGGATGCAAATAAGGTCAGATATAGATTATATAGATTATATACTCTGTATTTTCTAGCCATTGTAATAGAGACTTAAATGTTCAAAATCTATTATTTATTCAAAGAAATAAGCTATATGCACCAGGTTTTGATTCAATTTGCCTCAGATACCACCAGAGGGAGACCAAGATACATCTAAAAACACTTAGAGCTTGAAAGTTTTAAATTTTAATTTTTTTATATAATCTGAAATATAGCTGCTACTCAAATTTAAAATATATTTATTTGGTGTTTAATAAGAAAACATCATACGAAGTAATTTTATATTTAGGATCTCCCTGTAATGTGAAGGAAAAAACAGGCTTTGTATGTTCTGTACAAAGTACATGATACAAAACATGACTTCTTCATCCAGCCCTTCACAACACATTGAAAGGTACAAGCAGAAATTATTCCATGATGGTTGAATTAAGTACTTTTAGAGATTTTAAGTACTTTTTAAGAACACAAATGTATGTAATATCACCACTTCCTTCCAAATTATAATTTAGAAGCATTAAACTGTAAAATAAGCATCAAGAAATCCAAAAAATAAAGTTCTATTTTTCCAAAGATGCTAGTTTATTCTGGGAGGTTAAGGGAGAAATGCCTAATTTTTCCCTCTTTCCTCCAAAACAAGTTATACTGCTTTGCTGGAGGGTTAACACATATTCAGATAACCTTGTGGATAGTCCACCTCTGCTTCCTGTCTGGCAAATTATTGGCTAAAATGTCAGAACTAACAACTATCTCCATTTACCACAAAATATGCACTGTCCTTATAATGTTTATGCTTTACTTTAAGGTAGCTCTTTAAAGTTTTATAATCCATTTTACGTGTTATTTCATTTTATCCTCAAAACATTTTTTTCTTTATGGGAGAATATTGTTCCCTTTTTTAATTTTAATTTTTTTTGTAGTTGTAGATGGACAGAATGCCTTTATTTTATTTGTTTATTTTTATGTGGTGCTGAGGATCGAACCCAATGCCTCACATATGCTAGGCAAACATTCTACCACTGAGCCACAACCCCAACCCACTTGTTCCCCTTTAAAAAAAAAAAAAATTCCAATTGGCAAAAATTTTTTGCAAAGTTTCACAGTTATACTCCACATAAATAGGACTCAAATCTTGGAGATTCTAACTTCTGAAACTCAAATGTTCTATGGATATACTAACAATTCTATTGCCAGAAATTTCAGTTCCCCTATGAATAATCCTACTTCTCATTACCAAGGCCTGGAAGAGTCTAAAAGCATTCAAAGTGACACTTACGCTTTCCAACTCAGTAGACTTGGCAAGGAATTCCCCAACCATGCACTGAATGGCTAGTCTTGGTACCAAGTGGAAAACCCATTCTCAGGGTCCTTGGCTCTGCCAGGACAGAGGACTCAGAGCACAGACCACTGTAGTATTTAGACCACCGAGTAAAAGTCCAATAGGAGGTATACGATAGTTCAGAGCTTGGAATTTTTTAATGGTAATAATAAATGTGCCTATAACAGTTATCATGAATATCTTCAATAGATAATGAGGACAGGGGAAAGCAAAAACTATAAACCTGTGGCAAATAAAATTCTGATCAAGTGTCAAGTGGTATACTGGTGAATTTTTAACAACCAGCTCTACAAAGAAGGAGACAGGAAGTCCCTAATTTCTAGTATGCCAATTCCCATGCTCTTAACACTCCCACCATGGCCAATTTCAATCTACCAGGCATCATCATATCATTAAATGTGTACTCTTGTACACCACTCTTCAGGATCTATACTGAGAGCAGCTCACTACGGCCCTTTTCTGACTGCAAATATTAGAAGCAGGCCTGATGGTAAAACCCTCTTTCTACATTCCTCTGGAGTCTACAAGGATGAAATTTTTTCATGTGTACAATTGGCTTCTTGGCCCATTTTTCCTTCTCCCTAATGATGAAGAATGGATTCATCTGTTTGTTGTGTTAGGAATAAGCAACTGAGTGTGCTAGGCTAACCCCTTTCCTCCATTTCCTCCTGGAAGAGTATCCTGCCTGATGAGGATATGCTTTTTGCTTTGACTGCTATCATGAGACAAAAGGCAGATCTTGTGGCACAGTTTGCCCAGGACAGTCCTAATATTTCATCCTATTAGAGAGCCCATTTGACTCTCAAAAGTATCTTGGTTTGGAAAACAAACTATATGCCACCCTTTGTGTAAGGGACTGGACTGCAAGCAACTAGGAGAAGAGCTACCCATTTTTAGGTGCAGTCCTAGAAAACTACTGTTACTGCAAAATTGATCTCATTCTTCAGTTATCACTTAGTATTACTTTATAATAAAACTGACACTTAGATCTCCATCTGCTTAACTCTTTTGTCTACTCTAATTATGTTCCAAACCTAGGAAGTAACAACAGAAGCATTATTTTTAGAAACCCTTAACACCAATGAAAGCCAAGAAAACTAACCAGTTGTGGCTTATGGACAGGAAGATAATGGAAGTCCACATGCATAGGTAGAGGAAAACAGATGTATTTGGACAATGACCCATAGCTCCCAAGCATATATTAAGTAAATGAAAGATTTTAAAGTATTTTAGTGGAAACTAGTCCATAAACAACACTGTAATGTTAAAAAATTTAGCATTGAATTGGGATGACTTTTTAAACTTTAAGTTATTACCACAAATGTGTAGGAAACTCCACTTGTTGTAATTGAATTGTATTTATACTAGCTACCAGTAGAGGGACCCTGTGGCCTCCACTTTTTTTTTTTTTTTTTTTTTTTAGGAGTGCTGAGGCTCTAACAAAAGGCCTCAGGTATATGCTAGACAAGCACTCTCTCTTCTGTCTTATGAAAAAATTCCAAACTTTCTTAGCCCCTTTTATGTGTATCTATATAGATGAAGCTGTGGATCACCTAAATAGCGTTCAGAGAAAGTACAATAACAAAACATTTAACATTTGTGAAACACTGAAATATGTATTCTTTCAGAATATATCCCCAAACTACCCTCTCATCTTCAATCAAAGCCCACTTGACCATGTTTAATTCAAATGGAGAACTGAACACTTGGGCATGGGGACATTTACTTTATTTTCCTTTATTCCTTACTTTTTATTAGTGCATTATAGTTGTACATAATGGTGGGACTTCTTGTTACATATTCATATTTGCATGCAATATAACAATATAATTGGGGCAATATCATTGCCCAGTATTTCCCCTTTCTTTCCTCTTTTCCCTCTCTCAGTTTTCTTTCTCCTTTACTGGTCTCCCTTCAATTTTCATAAGATCTTATACCTCTCTGGCTTCTACATATGAGAGAAAACAAATGACCTTTGACCTTCTAGATTTAGCTTATTTCACTTAACACAATGTTCTCAAGTTCCATCTATTTTTCTTCAAATTACATAATTTCATTTTTAACTTTTGCTCTTTTTAATTTTTTTATTCTAATTTCTTATAAACAACAGCAGAATGCATTACAATTCATATCACATATGTAGAGCACAATTTTTCATGCCTCTGCTTATATACAAAGTATATTTGCACCATTCATGTCTTTTTTATACATGTACTTAGAGTAGTGATGACCATTTCATTCTACAATCTTTTTTTACCCCCTTGCCCCCTTCCCCACCTCCTTCCCCTTTGCCCTATCTGCAGTTTGTCTAATCTTCCCATTGAACATTTGCTTTTTAAAGGCCACATTCAATTAGAAAGAATCTTAAATGGCTGTCTACATCTTTTTCCAGTTACAATTTTCAACTCCATTTTCATCAATGCATAGACCATCAGA
Organism: Ictidomys tridecemlineatus; assembly: GCF_052094955.1. Lineage (NCBI taxonomy): Eukaryota > Metazoa > Chordata > Mammalia > Rodentia > Sciuridae > Ictidomys > Ictidomys tridecemlineatus. Next base: position 67,138,058 of record NC_135485.1, read on the forward strand.
CAAAAGCTTAATGAAGAAACATCAAACTATACTACGGACCACTGGATATAACATATTTGTAGAGCATTTCACCCAACAGCAGAATTCATATTTTATCATCAACATATGAGACATTCTCCAAAAGAGACCATATGTTATACCACAAAATAAGGCTCTAAAATAAAAATAATAATATCATATCATGCATTTTCTCTGACCAAATGGAATAAAACTAAAAATCTACAAGAATTTTTTCTTTTTTTTTTCTTTTTTTTTTTTTAGTACTAAGGATCAAATCTAGGGTCTTGCACATGCTAGGCAAGTACTCTACCACCAAGCTACGTCACAGCTCCAAGAGTAACTTTAGAAATTATACAAATCTATGGAAATAAACCACATGTTCTTGAAGTACCATTGAATCAATGAAGAAATCAAAAGGGAAATTAAAAAATTGCTTAGAAAACAAATAATAAAGATCAGAGGAGAAATAAATGAAACAGAGTCTAAAAACTGTATAAAAGATCTATAAAATGAAAAGTTGATTTTTTAACAGGATGATCAATTTTTATTGATTGATAAACAGCTAGTAGAATACCTTTACAAAACATGTTTTTTCAATATATTTTTGTTACAATACACACATTTCTTTATGAAAGTTTTTGTTAAGCCATTTTGCAGAGGCAATGGGGAAAAGTAGAGAATCAGATTTCAAAACAAATCTTCAGAAGAAGACCTAAATATTTGGCAATTACTTCCTTTTATAAACAATGATGGATTTATAGCTTTGAAACATATCAAAAGTACAGTGCATAAATTTTATTTTAAAAAATCAGTAGTGCCAAATATATTACTTTGGCATCAAATTTCTCTAACTATATTCAGATTCCATTTTTTATGCTTATTAAATAATGTTTTAAATGAGAAGCATCAATATCTCTAGCTAAATAATCCAATATCTGGATTAAATCATGGTAGAATTGATTTTTTTTTAATTTCCATTTATTTATTCATCAATAAAATGGACTATTTTACAGTGTCCCAGAAAATGAGGCTCCTATGTATAGGAAGATAATCATTTTATTATACCTGCCATTAAATTATTGATGTAGCTTATCTAATATATCAAGTTTTCTTTTTCAAGGTTCCATCAAGTGGCAGCAAGCTTGGGACCAACCTTTAATAGACAAACCTTTGAGGGATACTTAAGATCCAAACTATAGTGTTCTTTTCATACTTTTTTTAGACAGAGACTGAAACTTGGAAAATTTGAGAAAACTGCTGAAGGTCACACTGACTGGAATTCCTACATAGGTCTCTCTGACTCCAAATGCCCTACTAATAGCTTTATTTTTCACATAAATTTTAATTGAAAAATTCCCCCTGAGACTCATCATTTTAATATGCATGTTAAATGTTTATTGGAAACATCCTTATTTTTTTTCTGATAATGTATCATCATAGTAAACAAAATTTAAATACTATAGGAAAAAGGCCCTTTTATAAATACTCCTCTCCCAGAGATAACCACTTTATTAAAAAATTCAATTTCCAGTTACAGTTTTTCAATTTAATGATTTCCTTATTTTAATGCATCGTTTTTTTCCCTGTATCTAGAAATATGCTGTTCTATAAATGGTCTCTTTGACTTCTGTATTTTTACATAATTACCTTGCTTTATTTCTTATAATGTTGGCATGCCAATGTTTGATTGATACTTAGATAATAAATGTATATCTTTGTATGTGTGTGTATGTCTACATAGATGTGTGTTGTGTCTATGTATTATATAGATAGATGTGTGTGTGTGTGTGTGTGTGTGTGTGTGTGTATCTTTGCTCACTTTTCCATCCATTTTGTTATGATTGTTTTTTTGGAATGGAATGGCTGACTCAAAATGTGTTTTGCCAGGCATGGTGGTGCACACTTGAAATCTCAGCAAATAGGGAGGCTGAGGCAGGAGGATCACAAGTCCAGTGCCAGGCCAGACTCAGCAATTTAGCAAGACCCTTGGCAATTTGATGAGAACTTGGGAAACCTGCCTCAAACTATAGCTCAGTGGTAAGGTGTCCCTGGGTTTAATTCCTGGTGCAAAAAAAAAGAAAAAAAAAAGCATGTTCTTACATGTTTACTTTTTTATAGATTTGTCCTCTGAAAAGATTGTACAAATTTATTCTCTCATCATAGTGGTAGGGCCTCACTAAGTTACAACAGTTTCAAATATTAGTTTTTGTACGGTGAGCCACTTTGCATTGCTGGAATAAATCTCATTTGGTACAGTGCTTTTAATATAATACTAGACTTAATTTGCTAGTATTTTGTTGAAGATTTTTCCATCTGTATTCAAAGATTTCCATCTGTATTCAAAGGTATTAGTCTGTAGTTTTCTTGTGATGTTTTAGGTCAACTTTAATCCAGGATAATTCTGACCTCATTTTAAGAGTTTCCTCATCTTTTTTTTTTTGGAAGAATTTGAGAAGGATTCTTCCTTAAACAATGTTACACTTTGGATCTGGAATGGCCCCCCAAAAGCTAATGTGTAAGGTAATGCAGTAATGTTCAGATGTGAAATCACTGGATTAGGAGAGCTCTAACTGTATCAGTGGATCAATCCATTTGATGGGTTGATTTTTGTGTTTTGTTTTGTTTCCAAGTATTAAACCCAGGGGTGTTCAACCACTAAGCCACAACCCCAGCTCCTTTTTAATTTTTTTCTTTAAAGACAGGGTCTTGCTAAATTGCTTAAGGCTTCACTAAGTTGCTGAGGCTGTCTTTGAACTCAGGATCCTCCTGCATCAGCCTCCTGAGCCACTGGGATTACAGGCCTGAGCCATTGCATCTGACTTCAGTTTTCCTTTTGTATTGATTTCACTATTGTACCCAGAGATCATACTTTGAATAATTTCAGTCATTTTAAACATATTGAAATTTGTCTTGTGGTCTGACATGTGATCTATTCTGAAAAGGATTGTTCATATGCTTTTTTATTATTTTTTAAGTTCTTAATATTTATTTTATTTATTTACAACATGTACTAATTCCTTACAGGTTAGATAAAAAGGAACATTATTATCCACATTTTAGTATGAAATTCAAAGATACCAAATAATTGTTCTCAAATCATACTGCTAATAAGAAGCCAAGTTACAAAAAAAAAATAGAAGCCAAGTTAAAATTTGAAATATCATCTGTCTGATCTGTTCATATGCTCTTGAGAAGAAAGTGTGCTCTGTGTTGCTAGGTGGATTATTTTATATCTGTCTGGTTGAACTACTTGATTTATGATATTGCTGAAGTCTTCTGTTTCCTGCTAATCTTCTGTTTGCTTATTACATACATTGTTGAAAGCAGAGATTCTCCAACTGTCATTGTCAAAATTGTGTCTTACTTTAATTCTAAAAGATTTTCTTCATATACATTGGGACTCTGTTGTTAGGGGAACAAGCAATTGTGATTTAATTTTTTGCTGAATTAAGTTATTTCTTGCTTTTCAATTAATGGTTTAAACAATGTAGTATAATCTGAATTTGTTGGATTAGGTATAATAGAGTGTTCTGATTATTTTTGATAGCTACAAGTTTTAAAACATCTACTCTTCTACCTGTAATATATATACTCGAATTGGTTTTTCTTTAGATATTTAACTGTGTGTGTGTGTGTGTTTGTGTATAATAGGAAGGCATTAGTTTTTACTGAATAGTATCATAAAAAGAAGATAATGTATAAGAAGACATTTTGGGGGGCTGGGAATGTGCTCAGTGGGAAATCATTCATCTAGTATGTGAAGCCCTGGGTTTAGTGTCCTGTGCCCAAAAAGAAAAAAATTAAGTGGCATTTATATAGCTGTATCAAGTGCTAATATGTGTATTTCCATGCTGGCCTGTTTTCATTCAGTAATGTCATGGTGGTAGCTTAAAGTCAGCCAGAATGAGTAGGTATACTGTGGAAATGAGAAAGTACTACAAAACTGGGATTGTTGCCAGTGTTAGTTTTTAAGCATTTACCACCATTGCACTGCCTTGTCCCTGTTTTTCAAATAAAGAAATAACAAAAACAAAAACCTGAGTTGAAATGTTTCCCCCAGGTTACTCAGCTACTTAGCTGATAAAGTAAATAATCAAACAGACCTTGTAACTCTCTCCTGCCTAAATATTCCTCCTCCCTTACGCATGCCCTTTTTCCCCACCCAAACAAATTGGCCCAAAGTGGTTTTGTATAGTTTCTACAAAACCCATTATGAACATTTGTTTAATAGGATTTGCAATTCTGATTGACATTATAATGTTGGGGGGAAATGTTTCCAAGTTCTGACATTTAAGTGATTAAGATTTTATTCTACCAACAAATTTTATTCTACCAAACAAAGATCTTATTCTACCAAAAAAAAAATTAGAATTTTTTCTAAAAGCCTTTTCTTTTGGCCCTTTTTAAAAAAATTAGAGCATTATAATTTTGCAAACATGCATGGAATTTTATTTTATCCCATTCCCTCGCTCTCCCTCCCCTCCTCTTCCCCCTATTCTTTCTCTACTCTGCTTGTCTTCCTTTTGCTCATTTATTGATTTATTTTTTATTGTTATTTTCTACATATACAAAAGGTGAAATTCCCTATGGCATATTTATAGGTACACACAGCAGGAATGTGTTAGATTCATTTCATAATTTCCTCCACTTTCCCATCCCTCCTGATCTCCTTCTACTATATTGATCTTTCCTATATCTTTACCATACCTGACCCTAACCCAACCCACCTTCTTTTCTTTGTGTTGCTCTAGCTTCCACATCTGAGTGAAAACATTCAACCTTTGATTTCTGAGTCTGGCTTATTTTTACTTGACATGATGTTCTTCATTTTGATCTATTTACCAGCAAATGCCATAATTTCATTCTTTTTTTTATGTCTGAGTAAAACCATCATGTATGCAAACCACATTTTCTTAATTGTCTGATCTATTGACAGGTATCTGGGCTGGTTCCATAATTTGGCTATTATGAATTGTGCTCTTATGAACATTGAAGTGACTGTATCACTATGGTGTGCTGATTTTAGTTCTTTTGGATAAATAGTGAAGAGTTGGATAGTTGAATCATATGGCAGTTCCTTCCCAGTTTTCTGAGGAATCTCCATACTGCTTTCCAGAGTGGTTGTACTGTCCTACAGTTCCACCAATTATGTATGGATGTACCTTTCCCCCCAACATCCTCATCAGCATTTACTGTTTGTATTCTGACTAGAGTGAGATGCAATCTTAATGTAGTTTCAAGATGCATTTCCCTGATTGCTAGAGACATTGAAAATTTTTCATATATTTATTGTCTTTTAGTTCTTTTAAAATCAAGATATTGGGTGTAGTATTGCATGCCTATAATCCCAGCAACTCAGGGAGGCTAAGGCAGGCAGATCACAAGTTCAAGGACAGCCTGGGCTACTTAGTGAGATTATTTAAATAAACAAATTCAAATAAATAAATAATTTTAAATAAATAAATAGGACAGGAGTGTAATTCAGTGGTAAAGCATCCCTGAGTTCAATCCCAGCATCTAATTAATTAATTAATTAAAATGATATTAGACAGTCATTACATTTCAAAGAAAGGACACTAAGAACTTTAAGAGAGCAGGTCACTAAGAAAAGATCAGTCAGTGCAACACCACATGATTGGGGGGTTAGCAAGGCCACAGCTATGCTGTGGACCCAGGTGTTTATGAGCTTTCAGGGAACTTGTGAATGTGGAAGGCTGGTAGCAATATGCTACAAAGAATTTGCTTTTCAGGGCGAAGTAAGCTTCAGTTTCTGGATTCATCCTCCATGGCACACATACTGGCCTACACCACTAGCTAAAGGACTGCTTAGTTTGTTCAAGCTTCCATTTGCCTTTGACTTTTGCCTTCATGGGCCAAAAAACATCCATCTAATTTTTATATTTCCTCTCCTGTTTAGTTTCCAAACTTTTCATAAATAATATTATTGTTTCAGGGTCCCATGGTAAACATGGTCTTCTAATAAATGACTGAGAATGAAAGATTGTATCATGGGTTTTTAAATTGTCTTCTCCTTTGTGATTCAGTTACCATATACAAAGCTATACTTCTCGGTAGTCCAAATTTTACTTTACAACTTATTTTTTTCCCTCTTGAATGCACTATTATGTATTTATTTCTAGAGAACATTGTATAATACTTTTTTTCATACTTCTTTTAACTAATTATACACATTCAGAATCTGCTTCCCCAAAATATTAGATTCTCAGTTTGGTGACATTGGCAAGTTTCATGAGTACATTTAATTATGTGTCTCTTTTTTCTAAGTGATTAACAAAACATTAAAAACTGACAAATTCTTATGACAACAATCCTCCCTAAGTGATCTTAACCCTAACACCCAGACTTGAAAGCCACTTTAAAAAATGTGTGACAGTAGAGTATATTTTGACATATCCTACATACATGGAATATTCATGGAGTATTCTTGTCATTGTACATGATCTGGAGTTACCCTGGCCATGTATTCATATATGAACATAGGAAACTTATGTCTGCTTCATTCTGCCATCTCCTATTCCCATCCCCTCTCCATTCCCTTCATTTCCATTTGTCTAATCCAAAGCACTTCTATTCTTCCCTACACTCCCCTTATTGCATGTTAGCATCAGGTATCAGGGAAACATTCAGGCTTTGGTTTTTTGGGATTGGTGAAAAGCCACATTTTAGGGACAACTTGCTAGTCTGTGATGCAGGGTGGTTACACAGTGATGGTGTGTGACATGGAACTAAGTAACAAGGCTGAAAAGTGAATCAAGACCTAATGTAGAAGTTCCGTGGGATGATCAAGAAAGTAGAGCCAGGGGAATAACTATATTTTAATTCCTTTGAAACTTTAGACTTCATTCAATAAAGATACTTAGTATAGTAACAAAACTTGTACAATAGTATCTGACTTCTTCCCCAAGACTGCAAAGATTTAGAAGTGAAATTGTTAGTCCTAATATAGCTAACTTTTTTTGAGTCCTAGTTGCTTCTATAATTATCATTCATAAAATAAAGTTTACAGTATGACTAAGGTGTTATAAAACTTAAATAACAAATATAAAGGTCTAGCACAATGTATCGTACCTAATACGTACTAAATAAATGGTTGTTCTTATTAATGATAAAGTAGCTGCAATTTCTGAGCACCTTTGATAAACTAGCTGATACAGAATAGTTACATTGAGTCATCTGGTAATTTCATTTACTTAACACTAAGCCAAAACTGAAACCTTAGTGAATGTTTTGTTTCTAAAGTCTGCCTCTGATTTCAGTTTAGGACCCATCTTGGAACCTGAGGAAGTGGTAGACAAGCTAATGAATGGGATCCTGACAGAGAAAAGGATGGTTTTGGTTCCCTCCTCTCTAAACTTTTTACTTATCTTGGAAAAGTAAGTAACAGTTAAGTTTGTCAGCATTAGAAGTGAACATTTATCTCTTACATGTTTTTAATTCATATTTTAAACCAGACAGTTAATAAAGTGTAATTAAATAGAATTAAATTAAGAAAAAACAATAGACTCAAAGATTCTATCAATTTTTTTTTAAAAATCTCACAGATTAATCAGGTAGGTGAGATTGGTATAACTATTGAGTAAACTAACTGAATCATGTCCACATGTTTTTACATTCATTTTGTTTTTTAAAAAGTGTTTATTTCTGGAAGTCTTGTCTTACAAATGAATGACTATGAAGGATATTTTAAAGCATTTTCACATAGCAAAATCGTAGGGCAATGAGATTAAAGAAGACCCTAGTTAGGTTTTAGATATTGATTCTCAGATATCATTCACCTTTTATTTTGTGGGAAATCATAGTGAAGCATAGGAATTGATAAATGATCTTTTATCATTTTGGAGATCCTTGAGCTTTACTACTTCCAGTGGGGTCCATGGACTACCTCCATCAGTGTCTTGGGAAGTTTGTTAAAAATACAGAATCTCCTGAATGAGAACTTGCTAAGATACCAGATGATTTGCACACATATTAAAATTCCAGAAGCCCTCCTTTGGAGCAGTAGCACTCAACTTCGGAGTACATTGGAATTCACTTGGGGGGTTTAAACAATGCTGATGCCTGAGACCTGCTCCTTAAGATCCATGATGGGCCTAGCTTTCAGAGATGTAGCAACTCTCTGGGGGATACTAATGTCAGCCCATGTTGGAAACCTCTGGCTTAAAGACTCCCTCATCATGACACACGCCCTGTCATGACTCACTCACCTGAGAAAACAGTGTGGCAGGGAGGCGGTTCAGGTAAGTAGCGGAAACTGCAGAGGAGCTTTGAGTTGACTGGAAGAAGAAACCTCTTGCTGCTGGTGCCTAACTTCAGGCTTCTCCAAGTTGGTGGAGATCAGGATCACGAGGGAAATTTAAAAAATAGATTCCTGGATCTCACTTCTAAAAATTTTAATATGGGATAATTGAGTTGGGACTCAGAAATATGTATTTTAACAGATAACTGCTACCAGAAGTTACCTGTTGGTCTAAAGATTATACTTTGAGAATTAATGATCTAGAATACCAAAAGAATTCCATATTTAATGGATGACATGTGTCAATCTTTCTAGCCCTTTCTGCTAGAAGCCATGGTTAAATATGCCCTAGACATTTAGGTATAAGGCTCCAGGTATCCTTGATGAGAAATGAGTGGGAACCTGTTTTTAGCATTGTGTGTGTGTCATTGCATAGATAAGCACTCAGTGTTATGGCCCTTAAGAATGTAACTCTCTGGGAGAGAAAAATTTGCCAATTTTTCTTTTTTTTTAATTTATATTTTTTATTGGTTGTTCACAACATTACAAAGCTCTTGACATATCATATTTCATACATTAGATTCAAGTGGGTTATGAACTCCCAATTTTTACCCCTTATACAGATTGCAGAATCACGTCGGTTACACATCCACAATTTTACATAATGCCCTATTAGTAACTGTTGTATTCTGCTACCTTTCCTATCCCCTACTATCCCCCCTCCCCTTCCCTCACATCTTCTCTCTCTACCCCATCTACTGTAATTCCTTTCTCTCCTTGTTTATTTTCCCATTCCCCTCACAACCTCTTATATGTAATTTTGTATAGTAATGAGGGGCTCCCTTCATTTCCATGCAATTTCCCTTTTCTCTCCCTTTCCCTCCCATCTCATGACTCTGTTTAATGTTAATCTTTTCTTCCTGCTCTTCCTCCCTGCTCTGTTCATAGTTGCTCTCATTATATCAAAGAAGACATTTGGTATTTGTTTTTTAGGGATTGGCTAGCTTCACTAAGCATAATCTGCTCTAGTGCCATCCATTTCCCTGCAAATTCCATAATTTTGTCATTTTTTTAGTGCTGCGTAATACTCCATGCTGTATAAATGCCATATTTTTTTTTATCCATTCATCTATTGAAGGGCATCTGGGTTGGTTCCACAGTCTAGCTATTGTGAAAATTTGCCAATTTTTCATCACTATATCCCCTGTATTTTGAAGAGTGACTGGCACATAGAAAGCACTAAAGTCATTCTGATTCCTAGAACTTTTAACAAAGTTTGTACTCCGGAGTTGAATGAAGATGTGTTTGGGACTTGCTGTCAACAGAAACACAGATCAGTTACTGAACTTCTTTGAAGCTCAGTTTCTTCCTCTATGAAATGGAAAAAACAGTAGGACTTTTTGAGGCTGAGATGAGTAAATAAAACATTTAAAGTACTCTATATTTATACTATGAGTACTCAATGAATGTTATGTGCTGCTATTTACTGTTATTATTACAACTACAATTACTGTCATTGCCTTAATTCCCCTCCATGAAAGCTGGCTATTCAATTTCCAAACCCTATTTTAATTCTGTCTGTCAGATCTCTGTATATTACACTGACTTAAAATTCTGTTTCTCTCAAGCACATTGGAATATTACAAGCTCCTGAATATTCTTTTAACTATATGTTGGGAAATGAGACATACTACATATCTATCACTGTTCAAGACATTTTTTATCAACACTAGATTCCTCACAGGAGGGTTGGAGTTGTAGCTCCATGGTAGAGTGCTTGCCTAGCATGTGTGAGGCACCGTGTTCGATCCTCAACACCACATAAAAACAAACAAACAAACAAACAAATAAATAAATAAATAAATAAAGGTTATGTGTCCATCCACAACTAAAAATAATTAAAAAAAAAGATTCCTCACAGAACACTTGGGAGAGAGAGATTAATTTTTCCATTTACATGTGAGGAATTTAAACACAAAGGTCAATTAATTTGTTCATCAGTATTCTCAAAACTAAGTGCATTGGCTGCCTTTCTGTTTAGCAGTTCTATTTCCCCAATATTTAGTGGAACATTTAGGTAACATTCTGAATTATAAAGTATAAAATTAGCTTCTATTCTCTCTTATTTTTCATTGTCATGTTTCTATTTTTAACCCTTTATTTATTTATTTATTTTTGGAATTTTTAACATTTATTTTTTTTAGTCTTGGGCGGACACAACACCTTTGTTTGTATGTGGAGCTGAGGATGGAACCCAGGCCGCACGTGTGCCAGGAGAGCGTGCTACCGCTTGAGCCACATCCCCAGCCCTATTTTTAACCCTTTAGTATGTCAATTATTCTGTTTTTCATGCCTCTTCCCTTAGATATTCTGAAAAACATAGGAGTATATTTATTTCAAAAATAAATATAAACTTCAAAAATAAGTACATATGTGTATATATATATATATATATATATGTGTGTGTGTGTGTGTGTATGTGTGTATATACATGTATATGTATATTTACAAAAAATATTCAGGTCACTCCTACCCTTTTGAAAAGGAAATGAATTTAATAGGAAAAAATATATAATACAAACTCAGAGTTAAAGTTCTTAAACTTATCTAAGAGGAACATGACCTGATTCAGGAGAAATTAAAGTATTTTAAAAGAAGATATTTTGCAAATGCACTTAATGTTTATTTCCTAATTATTTTTATGTATCTTTATTCTAGGTTCTTACCTCAACGTTTCCGGAAAACTTTTTAAAAAAAGAGTAAACATTAAGTTTGATGCAGTTATTGGATATAAAGTAAAAGAACAATAAGAACCTGATTTTCTTAAAAACTTATTTACCAGGTTTCAGTTGATTTCATCTAATAATAATAAAAACTTTAATATTTTAAATCATTTTTCCTTATTATCCTATTTTCCTCAATGTCACCTTTGGGGGCCATGCCATATTGGCTTATTACCACTTTTCTGTAGGTAAAAGCTAACTTCATGTAATACAGACATAGATCTTAAAAGTTGACCTTATGGAAAATTAGGAGAAAAGAACAAAAGCAATTATTTTCATCACAATAATTTCTCAGATTTTGTGATTCATCTACAGGTTTTCAAAATTTGTACTATAAATGTTTAAGATATCATATTTTTAATTGCATTACATTTTATATAACTGGCATATATCATTTTCTATTCTGTATAAAGTCATAAATTTCAAACTCCAGATATAATGAAGGGTTACATGTCTAGTAGCATTTCACAGTGAATTTTGTGATCTTTCAAGTGTTTCATCCTACATGTTACCACTATTTCCTGAGAGATGCTTCACATTTTGAAGTCAAACATTTCAGCATAAAGAAACTAGAGATGGATACGTGTTACAAATTTAAAAGCATCACTGGGATTTAAGGCAGAGAATTGGGAGAATGTACTTATAAATGCAACAATAATAAATTGGGCCAAATATCAACTTTTGTTGTTTCCATCTTTTTGTCTTAAACACCACATAGTTTAACCTTCAAATTAAAGGAAAATAAATCATGATAAAAGGTCTCTTTTTAAAGTGTCTAGAAATTTCTTAAGTATGAAGCTCAATGAGATCAGACTGTAAGTTTAGACCTTTAAATGGAAAAAATAAGTATGATTGTTGGGGACCTACTAAAGAAAAATATTTTCTGACTGCCTCGGTCACATGTACATGAAATAAATATTGTTGATCTTTATATCAGACGGTTATATTCAGCAAACATGAAAGAACCACTGATCCCCATGGAATGTAGCAAATGAGAAAATTTTAAGCTCAGAAATGTCAAGGTAATAGATTTTTATCCATATTAATAATGTTTATATAATATGTCAAATGCTAAAAGCTCCACTTATTCAACAAGTCATCTCATCAGTGTCAATGCAAATTATGAGAATCATGGTAATCTGTTTAAGGCAAGTTGTGCTATGGATTCTACAAGATTTCTCAGAAGACATTGTTCCACATTATGTTTCTCCCTCTTTTCCATAAATTACCTTATATACTAAATACAGTAAGCTTCTAACTCACTCACAAATAGATTTGTTAATACCTGTGTCAGCTTGCCTGCCAATGAAATAAGCTAAGAGAAGGCCTTTAGGAAACTTCAGTAAGATCATTTAGCATTCACCAAAGTATACTGATAGCATTCCCCTTTTCCCAGTAAATATGTCTTGGCTCCTAAAACACTCATCAGAAATTACTTGGATGAACTTTAACATTAACCATGATGAGAAATAAGCATTTTTCTTTGGATATTATATGACAGAATGGTAGTCTATCCCATTTATTGAATGTTAACCATATGCCAGGCACAGTTTGCCATTTAACCCCATGGCAATACTGTGCAGTAGGATTGTTGGACTTGAACTAGCTGTGGATGTGGCAGTGGATGTAGAAACCCAGAAAAGGAGCCTTTGAGTCTGGAACCCCACTCTGCAGGAAAGAAACAGATTTGTTGATGGAGGTTCTTGATTTTGTTCTCTGCATTTTTTAAAAGTGTGTTCTAATTTACCAACATTAAGCAATTACTCCTGAGGCTCAAAGTCTGAAAACATTTAAATGTTATTTGAATGAAGTTAAGCCTAACTTGAAATCTGCCTCTCAATAGTTAGATAAGAAAATCCATCTGAGTTATCAGTACTTCTAAGGGTCACACTCAAAGAGGCTTATGTTTCATTAGTTAAATTGAGAAAGACTCCAAATTGTCAATCCTGGTCTTATGCTAAGGCATCCTTTGATAGTCGCAGCTCTCTTTTGTGAGGTACAGACTTCTGCCTGCAGTCAGAAACCCAGCATTCCTCCACAAACCCCAAGGCCTTCCTTTGAATCCTTGACATCATTCTGGAACCCTACCACAGGACTGCTACACTTACTGGCCTCTTTCTTCTTCCTTTGAGAACATTCCCAGGCTTTCCCACCACCCACTCCCAACCCCAGGCCACAATTCTCACTTGACAGAAAGTAGTCTTTTTATTGGGAACTGCAATTAGAAAGAGTGGAAAATCTAAAACTGACCCTTAGAACATCTTCAACACCAACTTGGCTGCTGGCTAAATGGTTCAATGTTATTATGAAGAAGGGAAACAATGATCAAGAACCAAATGTACTTCCTTTGACAATTCTGTGTGGTAGACACCCTTATCCCCATTTTATGGATAATTATATCCCAGAGAAGTTGAGACAACCTACCTAAAATTCTGTAGCTAATTAGAAATCAAATTCTGGATAGATCACAGACTTACTGACCTATCATAGAGCCTCACTGGGATTCTCAGAGGGTTGAATTACTGTTCTAAGCACACTTACATTTACCCTACTTCCATTTACCCAAACTTTCCTTGGAATTCAAACAATATTTTAAAATCACAAGTAGGAATCTACAACGGTAACAAACTATTCAACCATTTTAAGATGCAATAAATGCTACAATGCAGATGCCCAATTATTCCAACTGAAAAAGGCCCAGCCTAACCTATTCCTGTTATCATCACAGTCTATAAAGTTTCCTGAAATCAAAATAAATATAGATCAACATTGGGAGAGTGTTAACCCACTCTGGACACTAAATTCTTCCCCAAAGTAGGCAGGAATTTTCACTTGGCTTGAGCACGAATATGACTACAAAAAGTTGTGGGGTTTTTGTTTGATATCTAGGATGACTAAGTCAAGCCCAAATTCAGTGACCTAGATGTATCTTTTACTTACATAGTCTTCCCTACAATTTCAGGTGGCCTCAAACTGCAGAACATGCCCTGGGAAATCTCATGTAAGCTAGCTGTTCCTGAACTTCCATTTCCTCTTCCATAAAAGAATTAAATTAGACTGCATAATCTATATCATCTCCAGTTCCAGTTAAGTAAATGTCTTCAACTCAACATATGCAAAGTTTAACATCTCCTGTACCTCATCTGTGTTACCTAATAGAGAATGGCACTTACAAGTGCCCAAGCCAAAAGCCTGGAGTTATCCCTACCTCACCAAAATCCCCACCACACACATATACACATATCAGTCACCATCCCTACATTTCTTTTTCCTGCCTTGATCCTCCCTCTGAACTTCAGACACATAGCTAAGTTCCTAAAATATCTCCACCTGTACCACCAACAGACATTTCAATGGGAAAAGGAAAAGGCAGAGTTCAGAAAGTATTTGAGTTTAATAAAATTCTAAATACCATAGCTGATTTTAGCTTAGTTGAGAAAATTTTACTTGAGAATAACATCCTAAAATGTGATATGAAGAAAATTAATGACAAATTCAAGTTACCTTCACTGATATCAGAAGAAAACAACTCACCTAAAAACATGATTAAAGTAAACTAAACATTTTTATTATTAAAATATGTTAAAATGAAGCTAATGGTGTCATAAAGATATACAAACAAAATGTCTCCAAAAATTAGGTAGGGAGGGCAGGGAAAAGGGAGTAGATTGTATATTTCTAGCATTATTGAAGGAAGTATATAGGAACCTATATATTTGAGGAACAGAAAACAAAAATGGTAGTTCACCAGGTAATATCTCTCTTTTCCCACCTTTGTAGTACTGGGGATTAAACCCAGGATTGCTTTGCCCTGAGTCACATCCCCAGCCCTTTTTATTTTTAGACAGGGTATCAGTAGGTTGCTGAGACTGGCTTTGAAATAATGTTCCTTCTGCCTCAGCCTCCCAAGTTTCATTAGGTAATTTTATACACAAAAAGTTTTAAGCATCCAAACTATTTGAGAAAAATATTGTTTTTCACTTTCTTGGTATTTCTTATTTCTTGGATAACAAAAATACCCCAGAAACAAAATAATCTAGACTCTATAAATTTTTAAATGGCTTTTCAGATGTATATCAGTAGCATATGGATTTAGATGGTGTTGTCCTCTGGTCTAGCTCCCTCTGAGCAAACTGACTGTTGCCTTTAGAGACATTCAACCTGAAAACAGATTTCTGCATTGCAGCCCAGCATGAGAATTAATCTAACCTACCCGTGTTAATACTTAAGAGTTTATATAAATAACACTGCAAAACTGCATGCCGAATAGTCAAGCACTTATATATAGATATATACACATATCTGTGTGTGCGTCTGTGTGTACACATACTCGAGTTTGAAACAACCAGTTATACTCTCTCCAATGCAAATGGTATAGCATAGGTCAGAGTGTCTCAGACTCACCACTACTGAAATTTGGGGCTGGATAATTCTCTGTTTTAATGCACAGGACGGGGCTAAAGATGTAGCTCAACAGTACAACTTGCATAGCATGCATGAAACCCTGGGTTCAATCCCCAACACCACAAAAACACAAAACAAAACAATGCACAGGACTGTCCCATGCATTGTAAGATGTTGCAGCATCCCTGGCCTCTACCCACTAGATGACAGTAGCATGACTGATTTGTGGCAATCAAAAAAATCTCTCAGATATGCACTCATGTACCCTGTAGTACAAAAGCAGTGCTAAATCAGAAACTTGTTAAGTTACAAGTTGGGGCTTCAGAATCAGACTTTCTGGGCTTAAATTTTCGTTCCACTTCTTACCAGTCATGTAACTGTCAACAAGTTACTTATTTGCCCTAATATCAGTTCCTCATCTATACAATACAGATTTTAATGGTTTCCACCTCAATTGTATATTGTGAGGATTAAATATTCATAGTCCCTGGCATATGGTGTGTGCTTAATAAATTCAGCCCATTACTATGTGTTTTAGTCAGCTTCTTTTGCTGCTGTGACTAAAAAACCCAACAGAACAACTATAGAGGAGGAAAAGTTTATTTGAGGGTTCACAGTTTCAGAGGTCTCTATCCAAAGATGTCTGGCTCCATTTCTTGGGGCTCAAGATGATGCAGAACATCGTAGCAGAAGAGTGCTGCAGAGGGAAACAGCTCACATGGTGATCTGGAAGCAGAGAGAGTCCACTTGCCAGATAAAAGTATACCCAAAGCCATGCCTCAATTCCCACTTCCTCTAGCCATACCCTACCACCTCAGTTACCACTCAGTTAATCCCTATCAGGGAATTAAATCACTGATTGGGTTAATAGTTCTCCAATATTTCTCCTCTAAACCTTCTTGCACTAACACATAAGTTCAATAGTAATAGTAACACTATTACTATTATTTCATTTCTGTAACCATCCCAAAGAGTGGAAAGAACTCCTGTCCATCAATAGATGAATGGTACAGTACATAAATAGTGGAAAATTATTCAACTTTTAAAATTAAGGAACCTTTCTACTCTGGAGGCTAAGATAAGACGATTGTAAGAGAATAACACTTACAAGTGCCCAAGGCCAGCCTGGGCAATTTAGCAAGCTACTTGTAAAGCCATTTCATATGTATGCTCTCTCTTTGATCCTTATAACTGCCTTTTGTAAAGGAAGGTTGACATTGTGATGTGGGGAAAAGGTCTGTATTGGGTAAAGCGAGCTTTATCTATATTTTCCAGAAAAGGAAACTAAAACAGAGAAAAAATAAAAGGGATTATTTAAAGTCACACATACACAACACAAAATGTACCATTCTAACCATTTCTAAACGCACAGTTCAATGGCATGAAGTGCATCCCTGTTGCTGTACAACCATTGCCATCACCCACCTTCAGAACTACCATCATCCCAAACTGAAACTGTACTCCCCATGATCCCTACCTGCGTCCCTTAGCCACCACCATTCTGCTTTCTATCTCTATATACTTGATTACTCTAGATGCTTTCTATAAGTGAAATCATACCATGTTTGTACTTTTGTGTCTAGCTTATGTGACTTGGCATATTGTCTTTGAGCTTCCTTCATGTTGTAGCATGTGTTTTTCCTTCCTTTTTTTTCTCTCATTACTGGGAATTAGATCCAAGATTGAACCTAGAAGTTCAATCTACTCAGCTACATCAACTCTAGAAATTTTTTGAGACAGGGGCTTGCTAACTTGTCCAGGAGCCAATCTGTTGTCTTAGCCTCCAGAAAAGAAAAAGTTCTTTATCATTTTAAAAGCTGAATAATATTCCATTGTGCATATCATATATATATATATACATATATATGTACATATATGGTGTGTGTGTGTATATATATGATACCATTCATCTATTGATGGACAAGAGTTCTTTCACTAGGCTAGGAAGTTGCTAAAGACTGAATGTGTTCCCCTCAAATTCATATGTTGAAAGCATAACCCCCATGTGATAGTATTATGAAGTAGGACCTTTTGCAGGTGATTAGATCATGAGGACTTGGCCAGTGGGATGAGGCCCTTAGAAAGTGAACATAGAGAGTTCCTTTCCTCTTTCTGCCTTGTGAGATCATAGTGAAAAGAAAGCAGTCCATAAACCAGAGAGCCAGTCCTCACTAGACATAGACTCTTCTGGCACCTAACATTTCCTCAATCTTGGACTTCAGAGCCTCCAGAACAGTGAGAAATAAATTTTTACTGCTTATAAGCCAACATAAGTTCATGTAATTTGTTAAAGTTACCTGAACTAAGACAGATGTCAGATGTCAAGACTTCTAACACCTGGTCAAATGATCTTTCAAATATCATCATAAAGGGAACTGATTGTCTTACATAACCTAAAATCTCCCTCAACCTCAGAAGTTTTTCTGAGAAATGAAAATCATATGTTAAGATGATTAGCTAGCTGAAATATAGTATTAATGCTGAAATTTTGTGAATAACATCAAACCACTACATTTCACTGACCCATGTTTTAATTTCTAAGATAATGATCTTACTTTCTCCTTTTCTCTTCTGAAAAAATAAATAAACACACACACACACACATACACACACACACACACACACACAATTTACAGAGAGATACCAGGGTATTATCTTTCACCTCTAAAATTACTTCTAGAGGTTAAATTTCATGTTGAAACATGGTACACAACAGCTCTAAGACAAACATGACCAAAGAGCATTTTCCCTTGATCTGTGCTAAGCTTTTGCTAGCAACTGGCATCACTTCAAAAACTCAGAGGTGGCTCTGACTCAGCAGAACACAAAAGCCTTCCTCATCTAGCTCTGCTGTCAACACCTGGGCACACAGGTCTTCACTGGTGCTCTGTGCAGAGGCCATCTCCTTCTGAGGACTACACAAAGACAGCCAGAGGAAGAGTGGAGAGCTGAGCCATGAACATTGTCTTGGATATCCTCCTGCTTCTGGTCATCATCATCTACTCCTACTTGGAGTCACTGGTGAAGATTTTCCTTCCCCGAAGGAGAAAATCTGTGGCTGGGGAGATTGTTCTCATTACCGGAGCTGGGCATGGAATAGGCAGGCTGACTGCCTATGAATTTGCAAAGTGGAAAAGCAGACTGGTTCTTTGGGATATTAATAAGGTAATGGATGTAATGCCAAATCTTTTAAACTCACAGAGTAGGACTCATATTTTATTTCTTGATTTAGCATCTTCTTATCTTTCTCTTATGAGAGTTGGTTAAATTTTCTAGAGTTTATTATACATTTGCATCAGGTTGATTATATGAAGGGAACATAATTAAGACCCGAGCAGTGATTTTTTTGAAAGTAAGGTCATTATGCACAGTATAACAAAAAAACATAGAGCCAGGATCATTCCAAGCTGCTTAAATTAGCCAAGTCACAAGTTCTCTCTGCCTCAGCCTTCTTATATCTGAAATGAAGACAATACCTTAGGGGTATCAAGAACCATAGCAAATTATAGCTAAGGGCCAAATCTATCCTGTGACAGCCTAGGCTAAGAATAATATTAACACTTCTAAAGGGTTATCAAAACAAAACCCAAAGAAACAAAGAAGAACATGCTACTGAAACCCTTAGTGCCTCCTGTCTCACACACACACTCTTTTTTTTTTTTTTTTAAAGAGAGAGTGAGAGAGGAGAGAGAGAGAAAGAGAGAATTTCCAACATTCATTTATTTTTTTAGTTCTCGGCGGACACAACATCCTTGCTGGTACTGGTGCTGAGGATCGAACCCGGGCAGCACGCATGCCAGGCGAGCGCGCCACCGCCTGAGCCACATCCCCAGCCCCCCCACACACACTCTTAAATTATTCACTCTTAGGCCCGTTGAGGAAAAATGTTGCCAACTCCTGGACAAGAGCATTAAGTATGTATTTTAAGTGCCTAGAATAATGCCTAGCACATGGTTAGCATTAGTTATGTTAAATAAAATCTAAGTGCAGGGAGTCAAGCTTTCTCTTTGACATTCATATTTCTCTTGTACTCTTGTTTGTAAATGCTATCTTAACTACCTCCCCCAAATCTGAAATAACTTAAGTTGTATATGGTTTTCCCTAAACTCATAAATTCTCATAAAATCATGAATATATGTACCAAAAATATTTTAAGATTGGAAAACTTGCAAAATTTTTTTGAAAACCAGATCTTCCACCAATCACAATGAGATTTAAATTGCCATTAAATTATTACTCTCATGTTCCTTGCCATCATGTCTAGTTGACACCTATTTTCCTAGGGACTTTGAAAATATCTCCTGAACTTTAGGAACTAATTCTTCTCTGGTTCTTTCTGGATAGTGAAGAATAACTTTCAAGAAAAAGTTGGTATTTCCTTACTTAAGAGATAGGAGCATTTGTATATTAGATGAAAACAATTTGGCATATGAAAATGACTTGGCATGAATTTGATCATTGAAGAAATTCCAATAAAGTTTCTAGATAGGACAAGAATTTACAAATTGAGAAAATTGTTGTCTGCTTTTCTCAGGCAGTTATTTCATAAATCCATGAAAATTTAACCTTTGGATCTCTTCCCAGATATGTCTTTTTGGAGAGAGGACTATACCTATTACTTTTTTTTTTCAATTTTAACATTTCCAGTGACAAGGCAAACATAAAATTAGAAAGAAGTTATTTAAAAAGGACTTAAGGTTCTGCCTGAATGATGGGTAACCCAACCTTGTAAAATTCTCTGCAAATCCTTGAATTTTATGGTTAAATATTAAATGACTTGCTCTAAGGCTATCGGTGTAATTCAGTTTTCCTTTAGTCAAGGACCAACTGGGTTTTTGTCATAGCTGGTTTCTTTTGCCTTCCAAGATGAGAGGCAAGTTTGGCCCTTGTTCCATCGAAACTGCTGCTTTAGGAACACAGTGAAAAGAGGAGCTCACAATGCACACTGAAACTGCAAATGAAGCATGAATTTCATTTATAAAAAGGCAAGGCACCACATCTTGCAGTGCTCTAGCTCAGTGATATAACTCAAGAATTTTTTCTTCATCAAAGTGTTGGATGAAAGCTCTGGTTATGCTGCTTATGACCTTGAATCTAGAGACAGTATGGAGAATTACATAGTTCTCCATGCACTCTGGCAGTGAGCAAGCTACCTGCTGAAGCTGAAGTCAGTGACTCTCCTGACCCATCCCCCTTTTACTCTTCTGCAACCCCTCAAAAGGCTAATTGAAAGGACACTGGCTTTGCTACAATATTCCTGGGCTCTTTAAAGACTGTTCTTTGGGATTTCAGGCTGCTGCTCCAGGGTTTACCCCAAATCATGAAATACAGAGAATGCAGGGGAGGCAGTGCTGGTAAAGGAAAACCAGCCACCATTCCCTCAGGGATGAACCCAAATAATGGAGGAAAGGACTTTGACATGCCCTCACCTCTTTACCACAGAGAATAGTTTATAAATTGTGAGGAGAAAAGTATAATTTTTAAAAACATATAACCATCTCTATAAAAGTCAGCAGATGTTAAATCTTGAGGAGAATTCTAATTTTTCAGAAATGCAAGCAAACAATCTCTCTCAAGAGGTTTCTTAAAAATAAGGAGGTACTCTGGATGTGAATTTTAATATTTTTTAAAATTTTCTTGTCCAGTGCTTTTTCTTCCACTCTTTCCTGAATATTTTTTCCCCCAATTACAGCATGGTGTTGAGGAAACTGCAACTGAATGTCAAAAATCAGGGGCCATAGTGCATGCATTTGTGGTTGACTGCAGTAGCCGAGAGGAGATTTACAGCTCCGTGAATCAGGTGAGACAGCTCCTGTGACTTCAGGTCACACATTTTGTTATCGATGGCCCCTGACATGCAAAATAAAAAGGTACTTCATGACTGATTTAAATTAGACTTTACTGCCAAATGAAGTAATGTGACAAAAGAAGGATATGTACGCTTTTTTTGTTCTAGAGAAGCCACTCAACTCTGCTCATTATGATGGTTTCATATTGTGGTTCGATTTCATTCTGATCAGAAGTTTGAGCAGTGGCACAGAGTAACTGACAAAAGGTTTATCAGTAGGAAAAATGGATTACTTGCTAGTTTTCAGTCCTGGTATTTTTGCAGTAATTTTTCTTCCTTTAATATTTCCTTTGTAAGATTTTAAAATTTTAGTTATCATTTACTCTAGTAAGGAAAATGTAATAATAGTTATAATAATTCTAGGACTGGAGTTGCAGCTCAGTGGTAGAGCCTTGAGTTCAATCCCCAGCTTGAAAAAAAAAAAGAAATTATAACAAATTTTAAAAGAACAAATATCAACTACACACAATGAACCTAACACTTCAATAAACTACTGTATTCTTTAAGTTAGTTTAGTTCAGTGATTCTATTAATCTCATTTTGTGGATAAGCTAATTAAGGCTCAAGGAGGTTAATCCAGACAAAGATCATGTAGTTGTAGGTGGTGGAACTGTGATAACTCAATCAGCACTTGAAAAATATGTAATCAGAACTTATATATCAATTTATCAACACAAATATTAAATTTACCTTGTTGATAAGATTTCAAAATCCCATTATGTATTGGTACTAAAATTTAGATGTTTGAAAGAATTTTAGCCCACATTTATGAAAGTTTTGCCTTTGCATCTATTATTTGAACTAGAAGCTTTTTCATGCCTAAACTCTGAGACATCACTTAGTAGAATAAAAAATATGGATGATATCAGCCCCAAAACTTTTGAGTTTGTATAACTCAACTGATGTGTCCTTTTCATTGTAAAAGATAAAGAAAGAAGTGGTGATGTAACCATCGTGGTGAATAATGCTGGAGCAATATATCCAGCCGATCTTCTTAGTACTAAGGATGAGGAAATTACCAAAACATTTGAAGTCAACATCCTGGGACATTTTTGGGTGAGTATAATCAGAAATATTTCTGATCTGTGCACATCTGTATGCCTTCATTGAAGACACATGGAGTTCATAATTGAGTTCACACACCTGGGTGTGGGAAACACACCAAATCTTTTTCTTAAACCAGGAATTATCAAGTTTGCTTGGGAAGAGCCACAGTCTCTGACGGAAGGTTAGAGTTCAAGTGGACACAACACACCAGAATATAAGCCACTTGATCTCTCTTATCCACCAGTATTGAATACACAGTGGGCAAGTACCAGGTCCTCATCAAATATTTGTGGAGCTTTGTTGAGGGTCGGTCATCAGTAGATGTCTTTTTGATCGTCTAGAGGAAATATACACAGTGTACATTCATTTATGACCTCCTTTCATGAAATTTTATAACTGAAAAGACATCAAAGAAAGTACTTAAATGAATACAGCAGTTTGGGACACTTCTAGGTAGGACTCCGAGATAAGTTCCAGACCCATGGAAAGCTAAAATTTAGAAATACAGCTTGCTGGGTGAGGTGGTGCATGCCTATAATCCCTGCTCTTCAGGAAGCTTAGGCAAGAGAATCAAAAGTTCAAGGCCAGCCTGCACTACCTAGTGAGATCCTGTTTCAAAATAAGATGTGTTTTCAAACAAGAAAAATAAAATGTGTTTTCAAAGCGGGTGGATATGCAGCTCAATGTTATAGCACTCGTCTAGAATGTGTCAAGGCCCTGGGTTAAATCCCCAGACAAAAAGAAGGAAAGAAGAAAAGAAAGGATGGGAAGGAGAGAAAGAAGCTCAAGAAACCTCTTATAATTCGTTAGGTTTGTGGGAAACTAAAATATAAATTTCAACTGCCTTTATAGAAAGCATTTATATGAATCAATCTTCCAGGCCTACTATTAGTGTAGAACCTGGGGCAAATCTGGATTCTTGAAGATAGCAAAGAGATGCCTCCCTTTACCTTTCCCAGCCCCTCACACATGCCAATATGAATTGATGATCATGCCCACAAAACTACCCAGAGACCCATACATTAGCTATCCATAGCTGCATAACAAAACTCAGAAGTTTGAGCAATAATAAGCATTCATTATCTCCTCATACTTTCTATGGGTCCACAATTTCTAAGTGACTTGGTTTGGTAGTTTTAGCCTAATAAATTTGCATAGGACCTATGGGGTAGGATTATAAAATATTATTGATATTTTTCACAAAACAGTAAGGTTTAGAGGGAAAAAGAAAGGCTTTTTTGTTTCCTATAACATGGACATATAATACTATATATATGTATTACAGATTTAGTATATTATAGTATATATATATATATATATATATATATATATATATATATATATTACTATATATAATCTCTATAATATTACAAATAGGAAGATGCTGAATCTACTCATACCTTATAATAGTTTGGGTCTCCATATGACTCTTAGTTCATTCTTCTCAACTGTTTGACAGGTACAAAAGATTTCAACTCTTGTAATTAGAATGATGAATCCCCAATCAAAATTACAAAATACCAGATTACCATAGGTATTTCTTTCAATTCTGGAGACTGAATTTCTCCCTTAATCAAGAGGCTGGAGGTATAAGTCAATGGCACACTGCTTACCTACCATTCATGAGGCCTTGAGTTCTATCTCCACTTGAAAAATAATGTTAATAATAATAACATTGTTTAGATGACATATCCAAAAAGGAGCTAGTGTGTTTGTGTGTGTGTGTATGTGTTTTTCACACACGCACACATGCATATATGTATTCTGAAGAGAAGAAAGGGGAATATTGAGATGTGTTCCTAGCAGATGATAGACAAGGTACAGTGTTTAATGCCAGCTAAAAACCAATACATGCTTATTTTTTAATTTCTCTCAATTTGTAGAAATTGTCATAAAATGTTGCAATTATTTTATTTTATTGGAAAGTTCTCTCAAAAACCTCTTTTGTGGTCTGGGCACGGAATCCAGGGCCTCACACATGCTGGGTATGCACTCTACCCCTGAGCCACATCCCCAGTCTGCCCTTATGTCTTAACAAAAATAAGATGACCTGATTTAGAAACCTGATGCCTCTGTCATTGTTTCTCTTCTTTCTACATTGACATTAAGATCATAAAAGCACTTCTTCCTTCAATGATAAAGAGAAATTACGGCCATATTGTCAAAGTGGCTTCAGTGTGCGGCCATGGAGTAATTCCCTATCTTATCCCATATTGGTAAGTATTACTTGCCAGCAGTGCTATGTATTTCTGTACTTTTGAGTGATTATTAGTCTTTGAATTTCAATGCTCACAGCATAGTAATTTGGAGTTGCAGAATTTGAAAAGTAAGTTAGAATAATTTTTTTAATGATTGTAATTTTATTTTAAATATCTTTGAAATTTTCTCTATAGAGTAATGTAAAAAAGCAGAAATACCAAGTATATTTCCATAACTTCCTGGAATAAAGAGATGTTGATAGAAGAAATCAGAAACACATAGCATAAGAAACAAAATATACAGAAGTTAAAACAAATGCAAATCTGTGGCATGGCATGTCTGTCCAAGATAAGCCAACCACAGTGGACTCTGCATCAAAGCATTTTCCAGTGGGTGTTTGAATAGTGAAAGTTCATTTGTGCATGTGTGTGTGCTCACATGTGGTAGAGAGGCCTCCACCTGAGTAAAAACAATGCAAACACCACACCCCCAGGCTCTATTAAGGACATAAAAAATGAAGTAGGAGGCCTTCAGCATATATTGTTTGCAAAATATCTTTCCTTGTATACTCTATAATGGTATCTCCCTTTCTTACTTCAGCTTTACATTAACCTCAGAAAAATCTCTACCAACACATGAGTATCAATGGGTATGTGTGTGGGTTGTCAGTTAGTTGATCTATTATATACTTTATATATACACATTCAAGGTTAAATGAGTCAAGAACCAAATTCTCTCTGACACTGAATGCAGTCACAGATACAGTTAAATTTCAACATAGGGTAGAATGCTATTATACACACATATGGCTGTTCCAATCTTCCTTGATCATCTTAAAATGCAAATAAGAATTTCACAGACTAAATATTTCTGTTGTTTTAATATTTAGAAATGTAGAAACTCGATGTAATAATAGTTTTTCTTTCATTCTCCTTGGAGAAAACAACCACTATCTAACATTACTGTTTTTACATGTCACCTTGGTCAAAAGCATTTATATAATTAATACTTAAATAAATCTACATAGATAAAGTGATTATACAAAAGGTACTTTATTGAATCTTTAAGACAACCTATATTTTAATATCTTCATTTTAAAAATCAGAAAAGAAAAATAAAGATAAAGACATGTGCTAAGATGACAAAGTGGCACCAGTGTCAAAAAGGAAACTATCAGGTCAGTCATCAAAAGCAGAAAAATATTTGAAGTCCTACAGAAGTTTGAAACAGATATTAGTTTTGCAGTATTTCTAAATATGTTTTTCATGATTGGTATTTTTCTAAATAAAAAAAAATAATAACTGATTAGAAAACATTTTGAAGATTGAATGGAAAAATGCTATATGTAGGGTGGAAAAGTGAGCATCAGGCCAGCCAATAAGGTTATAATTGTTCTTTTATTATGGTTGCTAGTTAAGAAACTGGGCACAGGGACCAGGGATAGAGCACACATGTAAATTGAGCAAGGCTTTGGGTTCAATCCCCAGCAACAAAAAAGAAAAAGGCAACTTTGAACATTCAGAATTCTGTTTAATCATATATGAAAATGTAAATGAAACTTAATGACCATTCATCCTCTCAGAAAAATCACAAGGAGATGATTTGGGGGATTTGATTTCTTGTTCTCAAATCAAATGATTCTACTTTCTTACAGATAGCTGACTGTCTTGCTCTCTTTTAGCTGATGATGGTTGGTTATTCTCTTACAGTTCCAGCAAATTTGTGGCTGTTGGCTTTCACAGGGCTCTGACAGCAGAACTTGAAACCTTGGGGAAAACTGGTATCAAAACCTCATGTCTCTGCCCAGTTTTTGTGGATACTGGGTTCACCAAAAACCCAAGCACAAGGTAAAGTCAAAATCAAGTTAGGCTGGGAATATGGCATGAGAAATTGATGTGAAAACTATCTGAGAAACTTTTTAAGTTGGTTAATTAAGAAAATGGGAGGTTCCTTTTAAATATTGTTTTATTACCTTTAAGTTTTGCTTTGAAGTTAAACAAATAAAGGGGGTTAAAACAAATTAGGGACTAGCAGGCGTGATCAGATTCCAATTAATTAGGCAACTGGTATTTATTTGTGTCCAGCACAAAGGTCAATACACGCCTGGGTGCCAAGAGAGAACAGGAGTGGGGAGGAGTGGGTTAGTGAGGCACACTTAAGGTAATGGAGAAAGCCTTCTCTCCTGGAAACCACACCTCCACGTTGAATTATACCTCATATCCCCTTTCCCAATAGTGGGTCATGCTCCACAAATACAGTATGGAAAGGTAAGGCTATGTGCCAGTTTTATACTGTCCACAGCAGTGGCCACAGAACTAACATATTCTTCTTTGTTCTCTGGCTCCTCTATTCCTTACCATCTAAGACTTCTCTGTCATTTTGGTATTTTTACTGTGTGAGCTAAGAAATACACCTACTAGATATGAAAAAATATAAGATTGTATTAACAAAATATCAACATGAGATGTGTGGGAAAGAGGGAAGTGACATTTGTGTGGTAGAACCTGGAACATTTTAAAACCTAATTCTAATTTTGGTGAAAAGATCTATTAATTAGTCTATTTTCATTAATGAAAAACATTGAAACTAGGGGCCTGAGGTTTAGCTCAGTGGTAAAGCACTTGCTTAGCCACACGTGAGGCCTTGGACTCAATCCCTAGCACTTAAATAAATAAATCTTTTTAAAAATGAAAATAAACTTTTTCTTTTTAATCACAGATTATGGCCTGTATTAGAGACAGATGAAGTTGCAAGAAGTCTGATAGATGGAATACTTACTAATAAGAAAATGATTTTTGTTCCATCATATATTGGTATTTCTCTAATACTGGAAAAGTAAGTACTGCACAGAACACCTAAAACACAAATGGACTATTTGTACTCTTTGTCCATAGGACTATACTATTGACAGTCTTTCAGTTGTAAAAGTTGTTATGGAGACTCTCCACTCCTGGGATGAACATTTAAGTTTTCCCTCTTTTTTTTCTCACTCATTTCAAAAATAGAAAATGATTCCTTTTCTCTACCATCTCTGGCCAATCTTTGCTAAAGACTATTCAAACAGAAGGAAGGACAGTTTTAAAAGCACATAAAATAGTGAAGTAGTTAATAAAAGCTCTATGTTTTAAAAATCTGCTGAGATGTTGTTGGAGATTGCATTGATCTTCAACTATAGACCAACTGGAGGAGAAATGACATAATAATACTATTGATTCATCCAATCCAAGAACACAATCTATCTTTCTTGTTTTGTTTTGTTTTCTCCAAATCCTTAGACAGGGGGCTGGGGTTGTGGCTCAGTAGTAGAGTGCTCACTTAGCATGCATGAGGCACTGAGTTCGATCCTCAGCACCACATAAATGTAAAATAAAGATATTATGTCCACCTAAAACTAAAAAATAAGTATTTTTTAAAAATCCTTAGGCAGAATTTTGCAGTTTCAGGTTTTACACATCTTTCCAAAGATTTATCCCAAGTATTGCATGATTTTAATGCTATTGCAAATGGCATGTTTACATTTTTTTCTTTCTCCATTGTTTGTTGCTAGCACATATTTCATTTTTGCATTTCATTCTTGTACTCTATAACCTTGCTAAACTAACTTGTTAAACTCACTGATCTTTTGTAGATTCTATCAGATTTTTTACACAATCATTGAAAAAGAAATTTTTATTTCTCCCTTTACATGATTTTATTTCTTTTTCTTGCCTTTTTTTATAACTTTATTTTATTTATTTATATGTGGGACTGGGGATCAAACCCAGGGCCTTGCATGTGCAAGGCGAGCACTATTACTGAGCCATTACCCCAGCCCCTCTTGCCTTGTTATACTGACTAGAATCTCCAGTTCTATTCAGTGTTGAATAGAACTAGAGACAGCATGCATCTAAGTGTTCCTCCTGAGTTTAAGAGGAAATATTCAGCCTTTCACTATTGTGTATGATGTTAGCTATAAATTTCAGCCTTTCACTATTGTGTATGATGTTAGCTATAAAATAAAAAGGATAAAGTATCAAAATAAATTTCTTTTACTACTTTGACAAAAATTTTGTCAAATGATTTTTCTGCCATTTTAGTTTAATATTATGAATTACATTGATTCATTCTAAAAGATAAACCAATTCTATCTTGTACTGTGTTTAATTTTATACCAAAGTAATACTGACCTCATAGAGTGAACTGGAGAGCATTCCCATCTCTATTTTCTGGAATAGTTTTTGTGGTATTGGTATTATTTCCTCTGTAAACATTTGGTAAAATTCAACAGCAAAGGTACTGGGCTTATAATTTTCATAGAAGGAATAGTTTGTAATTACAATTCTAATTTCTTTAATACCATAGGGATTTGGGGACTACTTATTTATTCTTGGTAATGTGTCTTTCATGGAATTTTTTCCATTTCATCTAAGTTGTCAAAAATACTGACATAAATGTGTATATTATATTACTTTATTGTCCTTTAACTCTTTAGAATTTCTTATTCCTGGTACCTATAATTTCTGTTTCTTCTCTTCTCATAATCTAGTTAGAAGTCCACTTTGTTTATCTCTTCAAAAAACTTGTGATTGGTTTAATTAATTTTTCCCATTTTTTACATTCTAATTAATTTCTCCTTTAATATATATAATTTGCTTCTACTTACTTTTCATTTAATTTTCTCTTTTCTAATTTCTTAATGTGAAGGAATTAAAGACTTGATACTTTATCCTTTTTATTTTATTGTGCTAGGAACACAACATGAAATCTATATCTTAACAGTTTGTTTTTTTTTATTTTTCAGGGGGTGGAGTGACCTTTTAATAGAAATATTAAAACTAGAAATATTTCTCTAGGACTGGAATTCAAAGGAAAAAGAAAATTTTATATTAATGATATTTATATTTTAAAATACAATACATAAAACAAAATACATAAAAATATAAAACAGAAGCCATGGTTTTTAAAAAGTGTAAATGTGACAATATCAGTGTTATACGCAATAGAGGAAAACTATCAGTCCACCCACTCAAATGAGATGATGAAAGCCATATTACTTTAATTGGTTAATATTTCTCTGATGTGTCATAATGATGAGAAAATCACACCATTTAATTATTAATATCTCATAAGAAAGGTCAGTTAGATTCAGACAATTGATTTTTGGGGAAGATGAACCCTAAACCATCTAGGAAAAGTCAGTTCTTTCTGTGTGTGCCAAACACCTGTGAATAGGACATATTATCTAATATAAACTTCATAATAATCCTTCAGGGCAAAATAATTATTATTCCTCTTACAGGTTCAGAAATTGGGGCTCAGAAAGGTCACGTAAGTGGTCCCAGGCTCAGACCTGATGAGGGGAAAAAGTGAAATTCAAGTTGAAATCAGGCCTCATCACCCACACTAGAAGGCTTTTCCCACTTCTCAGGATTTCTGGTCTTCAGCCCTTCACTTCAAGCTACCTCTAGATGAAAAGATACTGTGCTAAGACACTGAATACCTACATCAGGATTTTAGTCCTCTTCATTAAGACTCAATTTATCAACAACTTGAGCAAACTCAAAAGCTACATTTTTGGATAATACTAGTACAATCACCCAGAGTGGATCCCCCCTAAGTGGGAAGAATTGGCACAATAGTGACTCCCTCACTCTGACAACCAGTGCTAAATAGATTTATAAATGTACATTACACTGGTATTGATTATGGATACAATGTTGCACTTCAGATCTCTAGAGTTTATGCTATTTTTTTTATACTAGGGATTGAATCCAGGGGTGTTTTACCACTGAGCTATATCCCCAGTCTTTTTCTTTTTATTTATTTCATCCTTCCTTTCTTCCTTTCTTTGTTTTTGAGATTTGAGACAGAGTCTTACTACATTGCTGAGAATCTCCCTAAAGTACTGAATTTTGTCTCAAACTTGTGATCCTATCTCAGCCTTCCCATTTGCTGGGATTACAGGTGTATACCACCACACCCACCTAGTTTGTTCAAATATCTTGTTTAGCTAAAATTCTATTATTATTAACTCCCCATTTCTCTATCCATCAGTACCTAGAAACCACCATTGTACTGTTTGGATCTCTGAATTTCACAATTTTAGATACCTCATTTAGTGGAACTATGCAGTAGTTGCATTTCTGTGACTGGTTTATATCTTAGAACAAGGTTCTCAGGATTCATCTGTGTTGTTGCATGTTACACATTCCTTCTTTTGTGAAGCTGAATAGTATTCTATTGTATACATATATATATATATGTAATTTTTAAAAAAATCATTTATTGCTATTAATTTCCCCAAATGTAGTGCTTTTGTTCTGTCCCTCAAAATTTGATACTTTTTGTTTTTATTTACATTCTGTTCAAAATATTTTCTAATTTATATTATGGACTCTTTAGAAATGTTTTTTTAGTCTCTAAATATTTGGGGAAACTTTCTAGAGATTTTTCTGCTGTTCATTTCTAATTTAATTCTATTGTATTAGCCAAGTATTCTAAATTTGTTGAGATATGTTCCATATCTCTGATATGTTTCATACCAGAGATTAATATATAGTATAGACGAATATACATTGGTATATCTTGGAAAGTGTTCCAAGTACACCTGAAAAGAATAAGTATTCTGCTCTCAATGAGGGTTCTATAAATGTCAATTAGGTCAAAGTTGTTGTAGAGTTATTCAGTTTCTATAGCACTATTGATTTTTTTTTTTTTTTGTCTACTTGATCTCCCAATAATTGAGAGAACCCACAACCACTAGGGAGAGACTCCGATACCACCAGCTGCCACTTTCCCTTGGGGTGAAAGCAAGTGCCAAAGTCAAACTGGCTTTTGTTTCCTGCTTCTTTATAGTAGGTTTCCAGAGACCCAGAAAGGGGCTAGATGAGGCCCCTCAGAAAGTATGGTCCCCAGGGATGGACCTGTACATAAAAGCCACTGGGTTTCCCTGACCTGAACAGTTATTTTGTTGAAAAGTAACCCATAACTCTTCAATGTGGATAAAGAACAAACTAACTAGTGTCTACCAAATAAATAAATAAGAGAAGACCCTTGAAATCTCCAACTATAATTATGAATTTGTTTATTTCAGTAACAGGGCCATCTTGTTAGTCTTCTTTACGCTTACTTCCTCTTCAGAGAGACACATTTTTGTGAGCAGATACAACTACTAATATGAAGGTTTCTTTTCATGAGTAGTTGAAAGGCCTGCTCCAGCTCTTTTCTTCTCCTTATTCTTCTCCCAATCTCACCTCTCTTGCCCCTTTGGTCCCATCCCAAGGTTCTTTAATTAGAGAACAATACCAAAATATCAATATGACTTTCTTTGCAGAACACGTTATTTCTGTCTCTTTCCATTCAGTCACACTCTCTTCTTTCTTTGGCCTATCAAAATTTTTCCCATCCTTGAATATACAATTGTCTTTCGAAGCTTTCTCTGACATTCCAGCCCATATAACCCTCCTCGTGGTTCCAGTCCTTAATTGTATGTGGCTGATATTTTTCATTGATTGTTTGAAGTTTGCTATATAGCCTCCCCACTAAACAATAAATTCCTAAGGCACTGGATATTTTTTAAGTTCTTTAGTTTATCTTTTTATAGAGTATTACTTATATAGTTTCTACTTAAGGAGAGGTGGAGAAATGGATGGAGTGTGTTCTCGTGCTGTCTCTCTATATGGTCTTGACATCAAGATTAAGCAACAATTTCAGCAATGAGTTCAGACCTTCAGTTTTAGATCATTAAAGATATAAGGTCTCATACAATTTTAGGTAAGATGAGAGGGTGAGAAGAGTGTGTTTTATGTTTGCCTGCAATATGGACTACTAATGCTAAAAGACACACAAAAGAGAGGGGCACTAAGGAAGAGAAGAAAATTAAATACAAGCTAGATAACTCAATGGTCAGGCCATTTTAACTAACAACAAACAAATGACTTTGGAGCCAGAGATTTTTAAACTAAATTTTTTCTTTTCTTTTTTTTTTTTTTTAATGTAGGTTTCTTCCTGAACGTGCCTTGCAGCTTTAAGTCGCATACAGAATATACAATTTGAAGCAGTGGTTGGTCACAAAACCAGAATGAAATGATGTATGACAAAGATGTATGCACATTTATGATGTGAATCTAAGCACAGATTTAATGCTTCAAAGTGTTCTTTCACATTTTCCAGTGATGTTTATATTAAAAAACATTGATTTGGCACTAGCAGCAAAACTAATTGCCTTTCTATGTCTCAAAACTAGAGAACTTTGAGAAATAAATTTCTACTGTTTACAAATAACCCTGTCTATGGTATTTTGTTACAGCAGCAGGAAAGGATTAAGACAGTGTTCATTAGGCAACCAAGGAAAAAGACAGTAAGTATGTTTTTACATAGATATTTGCAGTGTTGTGCAAATATTTTATAAACTAAATTACTACATAAGTAAACAATAGGGTAAACCATTAAAATTTCATAAAATACTGCCAGGTTGCCTTCCAAAAATTATTTGTAATGATTTCTATTTTGATGAAGGATTTTAATATTGCTTTGAGTTGGCACTTTGTAAACAATGAAAATTTTGTCTCATTTCTTTGATTATATGAATTACAAAAGAATTTATTTTACTAATAATCTGTCTTTAATGTTCAGTTTTTCTCACAGCCTGGGAGTAAATAATGAGCTATATTGTTTATCTAACTTGGTGAGCCAAATATTTACACAGATTTGCAACTGTGAAATCTCAACACCTTAGTCTTTTACTTGATGGAAGTTCTTGTACATATTTGGTTTTTGTTGTACATTATTGAGCAATCACTAAACACACCAGCCAATTAAAAAAATATTCAGTTATACACATATTAACATCATAATCTACCCAAATAAATCCCCACAAAAAATAAAACTTCCTATTTTGGGGGTTGTTTTTGATTTTGATTTTCTGTTTTTGTTTTTGTTTTATTTTTATTTACTTTTTAGTGCTGGTGATTGAACCCAGGGCCTTGTGTATGCTAAGCTAGAGCTCTACCACTGAGGTATGCCCTTGGCCCAAAATTTTCTGTTTTAATTCCACTTTTGGTTTTAATCCTTTCAAAATAAAGCTCACAGAAATGCGTGGAAGCACAAATGAACTATTTTTGCCCATTTTTTCTTGAATATTGTGAATGTAGACTTCTTCCCTATAAATTCCAGGTGAGTTTCTAAATGTTTTACTATGATAATCCCCATCTCCTCACTCCCACCAGTCCCAGGACTGCCACTAGAGTGCATATCTATAGGCAAATACTTTTTAAAATGATCTTGTCTATATAAACTACTTAAATAAAGATGTATCATAAAATTCATAGTTCATGTGCAAGTGATATTGTGGTTTACTGAAGATTTGGAATAATGGGCTATTGGTTTATTGTCCAGTCAGAGCATGTAAAATCCTTCTTTTTAAAAATATTTTTTTAGTTGCTGATAGACCTTTATTTATTTATATGTGGTGCTCAGAATCAAACCCAGTGCCTCACACATGCCAGGCAAGTGCGCTACTCCTGAGCCCCAGCCCCAGCCCTGTAAAATCCTTCTTGATACCCAGGTATCATCTCTTCTTGTTTGGTCCAGGAGTTATTTCTTTATTTCCTTTATTATCAAATAAGCCATTCCTTGTCAACTTCATACCTTTCACCACAAAAAGAGGGTAACAATACTGTTATTACTTATAATGCTATGGCTCTTTGTAACATGTTTATATTGGAATAATATGAATTTTCTACCCTCTGAAATGTCTGTTATGGTTTGGATGAGAGGTGTTCCCCAAAAGCTCACATGTGAGGCAATGCAAGAAAGATCAAGCCTGATAGTGGTAACTGAAGCCGTAGGGTGTGGCTAGAGGAGGTGGGAATTGGGAGCGTGGCTTTGGGGTATATATTTGTATCTGGCAAATAGAGACCTCTCTCTGCTTTCTGATCACCATGTGAGCTGCTTTCCTCTGCCACACTCTTCCTCCATAATGTCCTGTCTCACCAGGAGCCCCAAGGAATACACTCTGCTGTCCATGGACTAAGACCTCTGAAACCGTGAGCCCTCTAATAAACTTTTCTTCCTGTACAATTGTTCTGATTGATTCTTTCAGTTGCAGCAATGAAAAAGCTGACTAAAACAATATTGTGCTACTATTTATTTAGTATTTCACCATTACTTTGCGCATTGTATCATCCACTGTGACAGATGATTATTGCATTTCTTTGGTAATAACCATGAACTCAAGATTGATCCAGGCTATACAGGAAAACACAAATGATAAATTTGAATTCTAGATAGATTCAATTTATTATATAGAATGTTACAGCATAAAAGAACCACACATCTTCCAACTATGACTTGTCTTGAACTCTTTCAGCCTTAAACACTGCATTCCCAGAATCGATACATTTCATGTTGACTGCACCCTGCTTCCCATTCGTCACTTCCAGCAGGAGAGAATTATTTTGTCCCAGGAGAACAAAATCAGCAGTTCCCTTTATACAAGGAATGTCTGACCCTCCTCTGGGAGAGCTTAACACCAGTCATGGAGAACACAGCATCACTACATCAATCAAAATGATCTATTGGTATGGAGAAGCAATAATCTAGAGATCTCTCACAAGAAGTAGATACAGTGTCCCACCAAAAGACTCCCTGACCTATGACATAGAGGAGATGGGGGTGACTGTCTTGAGTGACAATGGCAAATTACTGGCAAGTTAATGGCAAGGATATTTGATCCCATCCCTGCAGCCCTTGGATGTTACATATCAAGGGTGAAACCATGTTCAGAACACAGATAATAAGCACTCAAAGGCCTGAATTAGAACTATGTCTGATGTAAGTGAACATCACTCAAAATAAATATGCCAGCATCATTCTGGAAGCCCAATCTCACACGCTCCTGCAAAAGAAATATCTGCCAACCAGCAGTAACAATCTGCTCTCTGGATCACCCTCCTGGAGTATAGCCAGGAAACAGGGCCCCATAGATGCAAGCTTTCCAGGATATCTTGTAATCCATATATGCAGGAGGAGAGAGAATACCCCAAAGGGGAGAAACAGAAGTGCCACCAAAAGAGGATTTAAAACTTTCAAAAAGGTCACTCCAAAGAGCAAGGCTCTCTGAGCTGCAGGACTAGGACAAGGTTCCCACTTGTCAGGTCTAATAGTGATATTGCCGAGCACCTCCAGATTTACACAGAGCTTAAAGGAACCCAGGTGAATACAGGACTGAAGAGAATTAGCCTCTACATCTTATATTACATATATACATCTTATATTACATATATGATAATGTTTCCAAAGATGATATTAACATCTAACATTAAAGTTCTCCACTTTCACAAGGAGGGAAGCCCAGAAGACTCATCCTAGGACTGCCCTCTGCCCTTGTAGCCATCACAGGAAGTGTGCTGGAAATGCAAATTCTTAGGACTCACCCCAGATTTTTAAGTCAGAATCCTCATTTTCAAAAGATCCCTACATAATGTGCACTAAAGCATTGCTTTTTTGTGACATTAGTTTTGAATTTAATGCAGCATCGTGTGACCAAAAGATGTTCTAAATATGTGATAACTGCATCAAATCCAATTACATTTGTGTTCATATCTTCACAAACTATGTGAGAAACCACAAGATGGGAATTCTAATCCTGCCCTAAGGGTTCTCTCAAACTTCTCTGTTTTTTGTTCCTCTTATATCTAAAGGTTGTTAGATAAACTATGATTTCTTTTTCAATTCACTTCTTCACATATGCCAGGTGTTTTGCTGAAACCCTCTTCTTTGATTGGATATATTATATATGATCAATTCTTACCAGCTACTTAAAACAAGTTTGAGATTATAGGAAACTTAAATGGCATCAACTTGATGGCAATCTTTTATAGTAACAGAAATCACAGTCAAATTATGAGAAAACACATTCTGACTTGCCTAATATATAACTATTTCCCATTCAAATTAGCTTTACAATCCATATACAGTTAGATGATATTCATACATTCACACCAAAACACCTATAAAATGCAAAAATATTTAGCTATTGGACTCTATTATCTCAAGAGATTTTGTGATTTTTCAATATGAGGCCAACTTGGAAATATTTAAGACTTAAATATTCTCAAACAACTCAAAATCTAAATTGCTTGTTACCACATCTAATTTCAATAACTTGGATTTTTTTTCCTTTTTGTTTCCCAAAATCTCTTATCCTTTGATGGCTCTGTACTCACTATTCAATACTTTGTCCAATTATTTGGTGCATTTTATCTTCCACCTTTCTTCTATTACAGCCTTTCTCTTTTCAAACTCCCCTTTCTTTTTTTTAACTTAGAGTCTATTTTTTAAATTAGTATCTTGGGAATGTATGTGATTGTGAGATTCATTCTGGTTTATTCATATAGGTACATAGGAAGGTTACATCACCACCTTTCTCTATTCTATCCCGCCTCCCTTCCCTTTATTCCTCTTTGTCTACTCAACTGATCTTCCTTGTCTTTTTCATTTTTTCAAATATTTTTAGTTCTAGGTGGACACAATATCTTTATTTTATTTACTTATTTTATGTGGTGCTGATGTTCAAACCCAGGGCTTTGCACAACCTAGGTTGAGGCACAACCCCAGCCCACCTTTATTTTATTTATGTGGTGCTGAGGATCAAACCGAGACCCTCAAATAACTCTCAGACCACACATTGCCATTCCAATTAAGCCTTTATTGCTGGCCAGCAGTGGAAACTCTACTCTCTAAAAGTGAGATAGTCAGAGTGGTGTGCCCCCTTCAATTTGGCTTCAAATTTAAGCCAAAAAAAAAAAAACCACAAAGAGATGTTAGGGGGTTTAGCTAATGCAAGCAAGCAAGTTAACAGAAGTGGAGAAGTGGGAGGGTTAGCCAATCAAAATAAGCCCAGTTACCCCAGTTACAGAAACAAAGCCCAGTTAGATAGTTCCATGTTCTTGAGGGTATCCACAACAAACGGAAAAACAACTTGCCCCAGTCATGACCTTTCTAGTTGGCGTGGCTGTTTCACAAAATGGAGTCACTAAACAAAATGGAATCACTATAGTCAAGACTTCTGTCTCATCACACAACAATAACAAGGTTTTTTTTACCCTGACTTCTTTTGATCTTCATTGGGACCATCTCTTCTGTCTTTCTTTTCTTTTTTTTTAACCTACTCCTTAGAAACTGCTGTTCCTCTAGTAATCATTATAGTAAAAGGACATGTGAGCAACAGAATTCCAAGATAGCGTCCAAGATTCCCTTCCTAATTGTACATGCCCTGCATAATCCTGTGATTACAAATATGATGGATTTTACCCTGATGAGGTTAAGTCGTGTTACACAATTTGCTTCAAGAAAAGGAGATTATCTTTATGATCCTAATCAAATCACATGAGTTTGTTGTTGTTTGCAGTACTGAAGACTGAACCCAAAGTTATTACTGAGCTACATCCCCAGCCCTTTTTAATTTTTATCTTGAAACAAGATCTTCTTGCTTAGAGCCTCAAACTTATTATCCTCCTGCTTCAGCCTCTGGAGGTGCTGGGATTACAGGGTTGCATCACCACATATGGCTGTCTGAAATTTTTTAAAGCAAAGAATTTTTCTCAGTCTGAAAATTTTTCTCTTTTCCCAGGAGAAGTCATAGAGACATGTTCTAGTGGCTTGGAAGAAAGCAACATTCATTCATTTTATAGATCTCAAAGACTTGAAAACAGTCCTCCACCCACAGCTAACAGGGAAACAGGAGGTCAGTCCTACAATTGCAAGGAAATTAATCCTGCCAATTGGCGGGAAGCTTGAAAGAAGATTAGGAAACCAGATAAGATCATAGCCCTGGCTGACACCTTGATTTCTGTTGTGTAATTCTGAGTGGGAGTTCAGCCATGCAGTGCTTATATTTAATCCATGGAATTATGAATCCATAATGTGGCTGCTTTAAGTCACTCAATGCATGATATTTTTTTGCACAGTAATAAACATTGATAAAGGATGTCATAATGGTGAAATATATTTTCCTGATTGAACTAACACCATGTAACTTTCATTCTCTTTTTTTAGAATGAATAAATATTTAAGATATAAAATCATGTTTTTATTTTGTAAACATAAAATATATGACATAGTTGTGCCCTTTTCCTATGGGAAAAATGTTTTTATGTGTATTTAAGTTGCTTACGGAAATATTAATATTTCCAGATATTCTTTTTTTTTTTTTTAGTAGGAAAATGTTATAACATATTATTGACTGATCCTATAGATGAAATCTAAAAGACAAGATTCTGGGTGACTTGAAATATATTTCTATTTGATTTTGTTTTTAACTTAGATAACTCTGAAAAATTATCTAAAGCCAACACTTTTCTTTTCATTCAGGAAAGAACAGGTAGAGAGTGAACAGAAAAACCAAGAAGCATATTCCGAGTGCCATTTGTTTCTCTGCCACCCCTCAGAGACAAGATCTGAGAAAGGCCACTGCCAGACCATCTTGGCCCTTGTTGAAGTAGAGGTCTCAGCACTGCTAGGTTTATTGGTTTTGACTTTTCTTCCTTTTCCTCTCTTGAGGGCTTGAAGGTATACTTTTACTGGGAATAAAATAAAACCTTAAACCTTTTCATTTGAAATGTTAACTTTGAGAGTCACTTGTTTTTAAGTCCTGGTTGCTGATGCTCTCTGGTTCCTTTCCTTCTGGTGATGACAGTTGATTTTAAAGTAATGAATCAGAATAATGGATTTTGGAATAGATTACAGAATGTTATGACTTTGAATATGGCTTGTGTGTATCCTTCAAAGTCTTACATACTAGAAGCTAGGTCTGCCGCAGTCCGGCTGCAGCAAAATAACTGGGGGGTGACGAACAACTTGTGTACATTGATACAGCAGGAGTGGGAGCCATTTATTGTAGGACAGGAGCGGTATATATACATTCCACACAGCTTATCTTAATTAACATAAACTCGATACAGCAGTCAACCAATAAGGAATCTCCACACCTAATGGCTCACTGGCGTTACTTCACAAACCACTCCCTCTGCAAAATGCCAGGTGCCATCTTGACTTGTTTACAGACCCTAACATTGGTCCTCAGTGAACCAATTCTGAGAGGTAGTAGAACCGTTAAGAGGTGGAGCCCAGTGCAAGGTTATTAGGTCCTTAGGGACACTGCCCTCTGCAGGGATTAATGTAGTCCTTGTGGGACCCCAGTTAGTTCTCTCAAGAGTGAGTTGTTATAAAATGACCAACCTGACCTCTGAATCCCTCTGGCTTCTAGCTTTACCATATGATCTCTTTTTATACACACTTCCACCATGTGACACCATCTGCCATAGAATGTCACCAGAGCTTATAAAGGGTGATGCCATGCTCTTGAATGTCCAAAACTGTAAGCTCACCAAGCCTTTTTCCTTTACCACAAGGCATTTTGTTATAACAACAGAAAATGAACTAAGACATAGAGAAATGGTCAAAGTAGGCCACTTAAGTTATTATGCTTTGAGGTTTTAGACTTTATTAGCTTTGGAAAAACAATTCTTTCCAAAGACTCTTAGCCTATTGGCATTTTAACATTAGTGCTTGTTTATTATCCTTCTAAGGAAAAAGTCAGCTTTCCTGCTGCTGTGACTAAAAGACCTGACTAGAACAATTGTAGAGGAGAAAAAGTTTATTTGAGGGCTCATGGTTTCAAAGGTTGACTTCATTCCTGGGGGCTCAAGGTGAGGCTGAACATCATGGCGGAGGAGTATGGTGGAGGGAAGAAGTTCACATGATTATCAGGAGGCAGAGAAAGAGACTCCACTTACCAGATAGAAAATATATACTAAAAGCACACCCCCAATGACCCATCTCCTGCAGCCACAACCTATCCACCTTCAGTTACCACTCAATTTATTCCATCAGAGGATGAATTCACTGATTGAGTTAAGGCTCTCAGATCCTCTGAATCTTCTTGCATTGTCTCATCCAAGGGCTTTTGGGAGGCGCCTCACATTAAAACCATAACAATGCATGAAGCAAAGCCTCAGTTACTAATAAAATTTTCATTGCCTGTTTTACCATCTCTTATATGATGAATAAATTATTAAATAAATGAAAGAATTATTAATTATTATGTAATAATTGCAAATAAATCATCATGTGTCATTATTAAAATCCCATGTACTAATAAATTATTCTATTATTGAAATTACATTATGTTTATTTAAAAAAAAACATTTTAATCTGAAATTTAGTGCTTGAAAGTGATTCCAGAAAAAGATGGTTTTTATTCAGCTTATTTTACTCAATACCACCTAAAGGAATATATTTTATGAAAGTATTAAGGCAATCACTAAAATCAAACAAGTAAAAAAAAATAATAAAACTTCAGTTACTTAAAAAATACAAAACCAAGTTTATATAAAATATACATCAATGTTAATAAAAATTTTAACCACACTTTATTTGATTGGAAAGAGGATACTTTTGATAGGAAAACAAATAAAATCTGTTTTCCTATAAAGATATGCATTATAAATTTCAAATCTGAATTACAATAATAATAAAACTCCTTCAAGTTTTTCCTTAATGAAGAACTGGTTGATTGCAGAGAATTGTTCAAGTAGAATATGTAACCTAAAGTAGTGGTTCTCAACCCATTTAAGTCACAGCATCTGCCATGGTTTCAATGTTCCCTTCAAATCTCATGATGAAATTTAATTACTATCATGACCATACTAAGAAGGGAATTTTTTAAAGGTAGTTTGATCTTGAATAACTTATCTTCAGAAAGGGTTAATTATTATGGGAGTTGCCTCCCAATAAAAAGTTAAGATTGACCCCATTCTCTCCCTTTCTCAAGAATTCACTTGTCCTTCCTCCTTCTGTGGGATGGCACAGCAGGAAGGCCCTAGCTAGATGCTGTCCTCTTGACATTGGACTCCTCATCTTCCAGAACTTTGAGATATAAATAAATGTCTTTTCTTTATAAATTATCCAATCTGTGGAATTCTGTATTATAGCAGAAAACTGATAAAAATAGTAAACTTCAAATGCTGATGAAAGTATTGTAGAAAAATATATATGTAATATATATATAAATTATAATAATTTTACATACATAATGTGTAATTATAATTTATGCATTTGTTTTGAATAAATGCACAAATTGATAAACAAGGATTCATTTTCCAAAAGTTGTAAATATAGGTTGTTTTTATGACAGTAACAAGTTGGCATTTTAAAAACATAGTTCATTTTAAAATGTCTGGAAAGGCCAGGAATATAACTCAGTTGGTCACAAAAAGAATTTCACCTATAACTGTCTGGAAAGACAAATCAAGGAAAGAAAATTACAGACCAATATCTCTGATGAACAAAGATGCAGGCCAGGAGTGGTGGTGCATACCTGTAATCCCAATGGCTCAGGAGGCTAAAGCAGGAGGATCACAAGTTCAAAGCCAGTCTCAGCTTATTCCCTAAGCAACTCAATGAAGACCTGTCTCTAAATAAAATGCAAAATAGGGCTGGGGATATGGCTCTGTGGTTGAGTGCTTCCTGAATTCAAACTCTAGTACAAAAAAAATGCAAAAATCCTTAATAAAATATTAGCAAATTGCATTTAAAAAACACACCAAGAAGAAAGTACACCATAACCAAGTGGGTCTAATCCCAGGGATACAAGGTTAGTTCAACATATGCAAACCAATAAATGTAATTCACCACATAAATGGAACTAAAGACAAGAAATCATATGATCATCTCAATAGATGCAGAAAGGGCTTTTGATAAAATTCAGCACCCATTCATGTTTTATATTTTAAAAGTTATAAAATATTATAAAGTTTATATATGAAAAACCCAAAGCCAATATGATACAAAAAAATGAAAGCATTTACTTTAAAAATCAGGAACAAGACAAGGATGCTCACTCTCGCCACCTCTGTTCAGTATACTTCTTGAAACTCTAGCCAGAGAAATCAGGCAAGAGAAGGAAATTAAAGGGATATAAGGAGGAAAAGAAAAAGTTAAATTATCTCTGTTTCCTGATGACATGATCCTATATCTAGAAAACTCAAAAATCTCCTCCAGAAGATTTCTAGAGCTCATAAATAAGTTCAGCAGAGTAGCAGGATACAAGATCATTATCCATAGATCAACATTCAAAAATCAACAGCTTTTCTATACGTTGAGAGTGAGTTTTCTGAGAAAGAAATCAGAAAACCTATATCATTTACAATAAGATCAA
Organism: Ictidomys tridecemlineatus; assembly: GCF_052094955.1. Classification (NCBI taxonomy): domain Eukaryota; kingdom Metazoa; phylum Chordata; class Mammalia; order Rodentia; family Sciuridae; genus Ictidomys; species Ictidomys tridecemlineatus. The sequence continues at coordinate 67,180,795 of NC_135485.1, forward strand.
TAAAATGAAGCACTTGGGAATTAATTTAACTAAGGAGGTGAGAGATCTTTACAATTTACATTATAGAACATTGATGAAAGAAATTGAAGACAACACAGCAAGATGGAAAAACCTCTCATTTCTTGGGTAGGCAGAAATAATATTCTGAAAATGGCCATACTACTAAACGTTTTAAACAATTCAATGAAATCCCTATCAAAATACCGATGATATTCTTCACAGAACTATAAAAACAGTCCTAAAAGTCTTTGAAAGAATAAGAGACCCAGAATATCTAAAATAATCCTGAGCAAGAAGAGTAATGCAAGAAGAATCAAAACACCTAAACTCTAATTGTACTACAGAGCCATACTACTAAAATACTATGGTTTTGGCATCAAAATGAACATAAAGAACAATGGAATAGAATAGAAGACACAGAGAAAAACCCACATAGTTACAGTTATTTGATACTTGACAAAGGTGTCAAGTGCAGTGATGGTGGCTGCAGCATCACTGGTGGCCATGTGCGAACTCCAGTGGCTTCAGTGTGGAGCTCTGTTAGCGGTGATGGTGACAGCTTGGGACAGCAGGCCTCAGAGTCAGAGGGTGACTGGAGGCTGTGATGGCCTCTGCAGTGGCTCCTCCAGGCAACTGGTATTGCTCCTTGTAGGGCCTGCCTGTTCACAAAGCAGGGCTCAGAAGCCTGTGGTATGCAGACACCTGCTGAGGACCTTATGCTGCTCATTGCAGCAATGCCTGGCATTGGCCTTGAGTCCACCAGGCTGCTCACCTAATCCTTGAGTTCACCCTGCCCCTCCCTGAGTTGTAGCCTCTGAGAAATGAGTAGGCGTGCTGCCAGCTGGGGAAGCCTTTGGAGAAAGCACCCACCCTCCCTAGGTACATCTCCCCTGTGCTGGGGTAGCAGAGTGCAGAGGTGAAAGGTGGGGGGGCCTAGAAAATCCTCACCCTCCAAGTGCATTCCTTGGGCTGACAAGGGTATAGGGCACTGTGGCAGTGCGAGTCTAAGGGCAACGAGTTCTCTGTCTTGGTCTTCTGCCACTCCCAGCCACAGAAATGCACTTTTGGGGTGAAGATGTCCTAGGACCTCAGCTTTCTGCTCCCACAGTCCACGCAGGAAGTTGCTGGGAATGGTGAGGTTCTCTCCCAAGACCGCCCCAACCTAGCAGACAACCTAGTTCCTCAGTAGAGAGGCTATATCAGGCGATGGGGTGAGCAGCCACACAGTGGCCTCATGGTTGAGCAAGACATGGCAGCTGTGGGAAGCATAAGGTCCTGGGCATCTGCCTGGGTACGACTGCCTCCCGCATTTTTCTTCCTGACAAGGTCAGTCGACCAGGCACAAGACCAGGGCCTGGAGCCTCCACGACAGAGGACATCCCAGCTACTGGTTACCTTATCACTCTGACACCCACTATCCCATGCCCTTGCTGCCATGCCAGCCTGGAACTTGTCGCTGCAGTGAAACAGACTCCCCACATGGCCACTGGATGCCACTTTCACTGTCCTGCAGCTGGACCCCAGTTACTTCTGCAGGATGAAGATGCTCACTGCTGGACACTGCCTGTTGTTGCTGCCCGTGCTTCTGAACTCTTATGGTGCCACCACCATTGTGCAGCACTCAAACTTCCAAACTCCAGATGGACACCAACAATGCCCACCAAGGCCCCAATGTCACTGTACTTTACACCACACCTGCTTCCCGACCCCTATACAGAGGCTGGACCCTTGATGCATCTGCATGTTGCTCCTGTGCCTGCCAGAGTCTGGAGCTCCACCCTGCTGCCACCAGACTTTAACATGGATACTAGACACTGACACTCAGTACTGGGGCCACCTTCATTGCAACTGCCAGAGTTTGGTCCATTATGTTTTTGTCAAAAAGTCCCTCTGCATAAAATAAAAGTGCAAGGCAAAATAACAAGTGCTGATGTAGAAGCTCTTGCAAGTTATCTAGAAGGTCTTCCTAAGCTATTCGATGAAGATGTGTTGTGCTTGGAGGTATTGGTGTCTGAAATTCAGTTATGGCAGTAGTGGCAAAGGCAACTGAGGAGTCTGTAGGTGGCAACGTCAAGCCAGGCATCCAGAGAGTTGCATTCTCATCCTCTGGCAGTGGCAGGAGTCTGGTCCCAGTGCAGTGATGGTGGCTGTGACATCACTGGTGGCCCTGTGGGGACTCCAGTGGTTTCAGTGTGGAGCTCTGTTAGCGGTGATGGTGACAGCTTGGGACAGCAGGCCTCAGAGTCAGAGGGTGACTGGAGGCTGTCATGGCCTCTGTAGTGGCTCCTCCAGGCACTGGAGGTATTGCTCCTTGTTACGCCTGCCTGCCCACTAAGCAGGGCGCAGGAGCCGGTGGTACCCAGACACCTCCTGAGGACCTTATGCTGCCCATTGCAGCAATGCCTGGCATTGGCCTTGAGTGCACCAGGCTGCTCACCTAATCCTTGAGTTCACCCTGCCCCTCCCTGAGTTGCAGCATCTGAGGGATGAGTAGGCCTGCTGCCAGCTGGGGCAGCCTTTGGAGAAGGCACCCACCCTCCCCAGCTACATCTCCCCTGTGCTGTGGTAGCAGAGTGCAGAGGTGGGAGGTGGGGGGGCCTAGAAAATCCTCACCCTCCAAGTGCATCCCTGGGGTGCGACAATGGTGGAGTGCACAGGTGGCAGTGGGAGTCTAAGGGCCACGTGTTCTCTGTCTTGGTCTTCTGCCACTCCCATCCAAAGAAATGCACTTGGCGGGTGAAGATGTCCTAGGACCTCTGCTTTCTGCACCCGCAGTCCACTCGGGAAGTTGCTGGGGATGGTGAGGTTCTCTCCCAAGACCGCCCCAACCTAGCAGACAACCTAGTTCCTCAGTAGAGAGGCTATATCAGGCGATGGGGTGAGCAGACACACAGTGGCCTCATGGCTAGAGCGAAACATGGCAGCTGTGGGAAGCATAAGGTCCTGGGCATCTGCCTGGGTACCACCGCCTCCCGCATTCTTCTTCCTGAGCAGGCCAGTCGACCAGGCGCAAGACCAGGGCCTGGAGCCTCCACCACAGAGGACATCCCATCTACTGGTTACCTTATCACTCTGACACCCCCTATCCCATGCCCTTGCTGCCATGCCAGCCTGGAGCTCTTCCCTGCGGCCAACCAGACACCCCACATGGCCACTGGATGCCACCTGCCCTGTCCTTCACCCGGACGACTGTTACTTCTGCAGGATGAAGATACTCACTGCTGGACACTGCCTGTTGTTTCTGCCCCTGCTTCTGAACTCTTATGGTGCCACCACCATTGTGCAGCACTCAAATTTCCAAACTCCAGATGGACTCCAACACTGCCCACCAAGGCCCCAATGTCATTGTACTTTTCCCCACACCTGGTTTCCGACCTCTATACTGAGGCTGGACCCCTGATGCAGGTGTATGTTGCTTCCGCCCCTTCCAGACTCTGGAGCTCCACCCTGCTGCCACCAGACTTTAACATGGATACTAGACAGTGACACTCAGTACTGGGGCCAACTTCACTGCAACTGCAGCCAAACCCTTGTCACTATGGCAGATGAAAACACTCATGGCTGGAAGCATCTGTTGTTACAACCACTGTTTCTGGATTCTTCCACCGTCACCGCCACCATGAGTAGGAAGCAAGGAACTCCTAAATCAGAGCTGCCTGCTGATACCGCCACAGTCGGCCCCACCTCACACCAATACTCAAACTCCTGACTTTCGACGCCTGATGCCCTATGCCCACAACAGCTGGATGCTGCTCTTGCCACCATATGCCACCATTTCATGATGGTGCCATTGCAGTGAATTGACCCCAAGGATGCTTCTCTGCTCAAGATGTATAAGAGCTGGGAAACTGATCATTCTCCATTACAGTCACCTCACCAAGTTCCACTGCATGCTGCCTGCCTTTTGTCACCCCAGGACCAGACACCAGTCCTCAGGACCCTAGAGGAGTTGTGGCTCTAACTCAGGGAACTCATCCAAATAAACAAGTGAGCACTCTAAATAAAGGCTGCAGTCCTCACAGCAGGCAGTGGGTGGGACTAGGTGGGTCCAGCTCACTGGTGAGAGGGTGGGGTTAGAGCCTGGGAGCTGCTGGCAAGGTCTAGACCTGATCCTGTAGGGCAAGATAGAGAGGGATCTTTGGCTGCTCTGGAAGTCTAGCCCTGGAAGAACCTTCTGGTCCTTTCTCCTGAACTTTCCATGGTGTCTCCTTCTCCTACTCCTCCGCTCTTCCCTGAGGAGACTCTGTGTCCTGGACATAGGGTCATCTGGGCACAGGGTCTCTGGGCAGTGGAGTGAGGCCCCAGTACATTGCAGCAGGCTGGGGACAGCCAGACTGGCCATACCTGGACTTGTAGGAAAAATAGCCTATTGGGAAAATACCCTCCTAGATCTACCAAATCTAGCCTAACACTGGCTTCTTCCAAGAGATTATCAAGAAAGGAAAAATATAAGTAAGCAAGTTTGTCTGGCTAAGGGGTGGTTTGAGGAGAAGTAAAGACTTCAGATTGGGTAGAGCTGGATTTAAATCCCTCTTAACTGGGTGACCTTGACCAGGGTGCAGAACTAGGTACAACCTTGGGTTTGCATCTGGTAAAGTAAAGTTGGGTGAGGAGGATAAGCCAGGGGTAAAATTAAGCTGTTGAGCAGTACCTAAACTTTGGGAGCCAGGAAGGCATTTGACATGATTTCCATGCAGAAATATATTCTGAGATTAAAGTCAACCCACTTAGAGGTGCACCTTTGGAAGGCAACTGACCTGTGAGCAGGCGGTTGAATTTACTTCATTTTTTAGATGAAATAATAATATATGGAAGATCATAGGCCGATGTTGGGTCAGGCTTGTGAAATTATAGGCTGTTTTCAAATTTGTTTAAAGAGTTAAATCTACATAGTTCAAGCCTCCTGGGATATCCCCCACCTCTTGTCACACCCCCACATAGAGCACTATCTACAATCCCTTACTCTAATTTTTAGAGGGTCACCAAATATGTCAATGCATGTATGTACATATGCAGAGATATACATTATGTAATACTTTGTTCCTTTTAGCCTGCTTTGGAACCTCCTGAAAATAAAATCCCTTATTCTTACGTACATTCTTTTGCAGCTTTCCCTCCTTAATTTGTACCCCTTAAGCTGAGCATCAGGAAGAAGGAAACACCAGAGAACCTCAAAGATCCGAAGGACACCAACCCTGCTCAAGTCACTCTGGAAGCTGACTAGCCTGAATGTGCCCAAAGCTTGAGGAAACATCATCCCTGCTTCAGCCACTCTGGGTTGGATGTACAAGGTGAAAGATATACTAACCAAAAGGAAAATGGACTGTTTCACTCTTTCAGACAGCTCTTATACTGTCATTGCCACCCCTTACTTCTGCCATATACAGAGTCCTTTGTTTTTTCTTGACTCTAGGACTGATAACAATCAAACACATAGTTAATAATATCAGAAAACAAACGCATGTACCAGTTCAATCCTGAAAGGGCATTGCAGTTGAGATCCAAGCTCACTATTTGGAGGATGGTTTCCTTTTCTTGGTGGATTCAAAAGCTTAATTGACATAGCATGGATTGTGCTCTGAACTTGTGTATTGCTTCCATGTTTGTTTCCTCTTTTCATTAAAACTAGTGGTTCTACAATAGAAGCAGGTTTCCTTTTTAAAAAAGAGAAACAACAACTATGATATTACATTATATAAAGCTTTAAGCCAAGAAGATAATAATGCCCTTTGACTTAGAGGATTAAATAATGAGCATCAAAGGGGGTAATGCTGTAGTTTCCAAAAGACTCCCACCTTAATTGTAACACACAAGTCTCTCTCCTAATCAAGAAGAGATTATTTTAAGAAGTCAACAAAATTTCCAGAGCACTCATTGTGCTTTGAGCTCCTTTTTGTTGTAAAGGCCAGGTTTCTCTTTCTTGTAAGAGTTAGGCCTGCAGGGCTGGGGTTGTGGCTCAGTGATAGAGCACTTGCCTCGCACATGGGAGGCCCCTTGTTCAATTCTCAGCACCACATAAAAATAAAGGTATTGTGCTCATCTACATCCTAAAAGAAAATAGTCTCCAATCAAGTTTTTTGATGTGCGAAAATTTCTGTTTTCTGTGTAAAACATTGTGAAACCTCTGTCCAACCTAGGAATGTGGAACAAAGTTAAGTTATATTAAACATTGTGCTGTGTAACCACCCACTGCAATGTTAGAGAATTTCCAGACCTGGGGTCCAGAGCTTGTTTGGTGTTATCCCCTCTGGGTTGCTGCAGCTTAAATAAATCTGCTTCCTCCAAATGCCTCAGGTGTCCAGACTCATCTTTCCTGCATCAATGCCTGCTTGAAATGCTAGAATGTCCTAATTCTTGAAGGGCCTGAAGAGACAGTCTCTCAGACTCTGTCACAGTATGAATTCTAGGAAAAGTAATTCATCACAATGAATCTAATTTCAGGTTTCATTATAGGGACTTCCTGGATGTAATATCAAAGTTGCATGATAAAACTTGTATACGTCTATTGAGTTGCCATGATATACTCCATAAAGATATATAAATGAAATATTTGAATAAAAATGTAATCTGGGGGAAAATATGTTTTGTGAGAAATCTAAAGCCATGCTTGCATTTTGTGTTGTTTTAAATATTATGCTGTAATAATATTATATTTTATTATTACATTTTTAAATCTGAAAAAGACATCAGAATTTTGTACCATAATATTGTCAAAAAGGGAAAATTTTATTGATTAGAAATATGCTTTCCTGTTTTTAGAGCTAACAGTTGAATTAAAGTTTTGCACCAGACACCAAGTCCATCAGAACCTCAGTCTGGTGAAACCACATCTTGGTGCCTGCCCAGGCCAGTGCCCAAGAGCAGGTCCCAGAAGGAAATCAGGCTGGCTCTTCCCAGAGCCCTCTGGACAGAGGTTGGCCTCCTCCACTCTTAGTGTTATTTTTTTCTCTGATTGCTTGGCTCCTCTCCATGCTCTTCAAGCTGTCCTCTCCCATCTTTGTTGTTCAGTGACATCACCTGTCATTCATGTTTTTATAGACCTCTGAGGGAGAGAAAATCCACATGGATTTCAGAATGGCTCAAGATGCAAATGACTGGTCATAATTGGACACCCTAAAAGGGGATGGTATTGATGGCACAGGGGTATAAATCTCATGATGGGCCAGAAAACTCATTTACAGAGCAGCCAAAGGTCTATGTAGATCCATAAAATGGCCACAAACAACCTGAAAATCTAGGTAGTAACTCATCTGGAGCAGTCATAACCTCTTTCGGCTGGAGAAATATCAGTGGCTTCTTTTGGAATTGAATTAGGTGTGAAAAATAGCCCCTATGCCATTTGGTTAGGAAAAATGGTAATGATGATGAAGGTGATAATGCAATAGCTTATATTCATAGACCACTTTGCATACATTATTTCATTGAATATTCACAAAGTCCTTTCACTGACTGTCCTAGTCAGTTCTAGCTGCTACAACAAAATACTCTAAGCTTAAGAAACATTTATTTCTCCCCATTTGGGAGGGTGGGGAGTTCATGGTCAAGGTACTGATAGATTGAATTCTTGGAAAGAGCCCTCTTTTTGCTCATAGCTGGCTGCCTCTCACTGTATTCTCAACTGGTGGAGAGCAAGTAAGCCCTGGTCTCTTTTTGAAATTCTGAGAAAACTAATCTCATCTTGGGAGACATGCCCCACGCCTCCCCCCCATCCCCCACCGGCCTATCGAAATCTGATTACCTCCCAATGGCCCCACTTCTCATGCCATCATATTGGCATTAGGGCTTCAACATGAATTTGGAGGAGATACAAACATTCAGTAGGAAATGCACTGTGGAGTCTTGGGCATATTCTGTATCTTCTCTGTGCTTCTGCTGCCTCATAAAGAAAAAGGATGGTAATAACTCCTGGTCAATGTGCCTGTGTGTGTGTGTGTGTGTGTGTGTGTGTGTGTGTGTGTGTGTGTGTGTATGATAACATTGAATTAAAAACAGGTGATTAGATGATATATGCAAGTAATCCTCAATTTAAAAAAACTGAATATACAAACACAGGTGTCAAAATAAAAGCTGAAACCAAGTTTAAGAAAAAATTTCAGTGTGGGAATAGAAAATATTTCCCAGGAAGAGGATAAAAATGGAGTTTTTTTCCTGATGATATCAACTTTTTAGGAGATCTAATAGATATTTATGAAATTTAACATGACAATTTAGAAACAATGATATATGCTTATATTATACATGTATTACTTTATTCTGATTCCACATTTAGAAATCAATTTTTAACTAAAACTCATTATAGTCCTCTCCAACATTGGTGTTTTTTTACCCTCTCCAAAACAAATTTGGAGTCTTAAAGGCAGTTTCCAGGACTTGGGGTCTGTTCCCTCTAAGGCGAGGGAAATACGGGTCCTTGTGAATCAGGATAATCTTGACAAACCACAGTGAGGCCTTCATGTGGCTTAGTATATTTGCAAGTTCATCCTACAGGTGTATGTTTGCGACCACCACAATGTGTATTCCTTTTAAATGACTGAACAACACTTGTACACAACACTATCCATAGACTCAAACCCAAGGCCACATTCCTAGGAATCTTAGCAATCTGAACTTTCTATCTGATCTACCCCAAGCATGAATTGCTGATTTAATAAGAAGTAAAACAAGAAATAAAGACTGTGTTGAACTTTGTTAGTAGAAAATAAAGAGTTTGTCCAACCTCAGACCCCAGGACCACTCAGCTGTGGCCCACATTTGGTCACCCTGTCCATCAATGCAGTCAGTACCCTGACTCCAGAGGCAGGCAAGATCTAGGAGGGTGTCCATTTTTCCTCCCTATGCAGCAGGAAATGGTGACAGAAAGAGGAAACTGAGAATTTCCCAGCCTGAAAGCCTGTGGGGAGGCCCATGGTGGGGGACATAAACCCATCTTCCAGCCATTTTCTCAAAAGCACTATGATTTCGTGACACTCGGGAAGTGGAGGAGCTTCTGGTTCTGGCCACTCCAGAGGAAAGTTCAAGATAAGTGCCAATTCAGCTGTGTGGCATGAGGAAGGACCTATAGACTGAGCCCCAGGACCATGTTCTTGGCAACCCAACTCCAACTTTGTCACCCACTGCAAGTCTGTGCTGCACTGGCCCATCAGGTGATTCCATTACTTCCAGGACCCTGATTCCCAATGCAGCCTACTGGGCAGCACCTCGAACTGGGTTCAGAAGGATACCATGCCAGGAATTATCCCACCAGGAGAGACGAGCACTGCCACAACCTCACCCAGCAGCCTTCACTGATTACTGAAGGTCCAGTGGACCCAGAAAAGGCCATGGGCAATGCAAGGGGCCCAAGGAGCACCCACTTGGGACAACAGTCCCAGGTGAGGCTCCCTCCAACCTCACTCCTCCAGGTCCCCACTCACTGATATTTTGCCCAGTTCAGAAGCAAGCCCACAACTCCACCAGTGAGGAGGGGGACAGTTCTTAATAGCTGAGCATGGAGGAGCATGCAGGGCTGCTTAGTGGGTTATGGGAAGCTTGAGCTTGAAACCTCACAGCTAACCCTGGCAGGGTGCCCTTCCATCCAGGAAAAGCCAAGACCCATGACAACTGGAACCTCCAAAGAGTGAATGCTGAGTGGATCTCTGGGTCTGTAGGTGTCTGTTTTGGATTGGACTGGTGAAAGGTAACATATCTTACACTGTAGGAACAGTAGGAGGCCTAGTATTGTCCCCAGAACAGCTAAGCAATGAAGACAGTCAAAAAATTGGAGAGCTGGGGTTGTGGCTCAGTTGCAGAGTACTTGCCTAGCACATGGGAGGCACTGGGTTCAATTCTTAGCACTGCATAGAAATGAATAAAGGCCTGTTGACACCTAAAAAAAAATAAATTTAAAAATGGGAGAATCTTGATAACCAAAATTCAAAGAAAGCAACCCAAATATGGATAAAACTCGATTTTGTGAGCACACAGCTGGGTTTTTCTGGTTTCCACACAAAGAGAAAGGACTGTGCACAGAGGGTAGCATTCCCTCCCAGCCTGCCCTGCTGAACCCCTCAGCCAGACTCTGGGGGATGCCTTAAATGCATTCTCAGCAGCTGTTCCCTCCACTGTTCCCAGAGGAAGTGCAGGAAGACCCACAGGCCGTGATCCCAATGCTGCCACCACCTGCAAATGCGCTCAACCAAGAAACTTGCCCCCCAGCAGTTCCCCTTCTGACTGGCCAGGCCCAGGCAGGACAGCAGACAGAACTCTGACAGCTCAGGGGCGGGGCATGGGCTGAGGGATTCCTGCCTTTGCAAGAGCTCCTGGCTGTCAAACTAAGTCCCGCCCACCCTCACCAGAGCAAGGCTAGATACACACACTAGCTCACACCTTCAAGGGAGGACAAGGTGTCCTTGCCCAGCCCCAGCAAGCGAGATCCTGGAGATGCCACCACCACTTGCTCCCCTGCTGGTGCACCGCCTATCTAATGACATTGCTTTCCCCTTCAGAGGCCCAGGGAGGCTACCCCCTGCTCCAAGCTTGGAGGTATGGGGGGCGCTTCTATTGGGGCCATGCCACTTCCCGCCTTTTCAGAGAAGAGCACTCCTGAGGAGGCACCGACCTGTCCCTGTACCGGAGGTGCAGGTACTGCCAGCCAAACACCTGCTCATCACCCTAGTCCGCACGTGCTCCACGCCCCAAGAGCTACCCTCAACCTGCAGCAAGAGCCTGCTCAGCCCTCTGACTGCCCCCCCACCCCCCCCCCCACCCCGTCCATTGGAGTTCAGCCCATCTGTGCTGCCATCCTGGCTGCCTCTGGCGAGGGGCAGAGTCTTTGCACTAGTCTGAGGGGAGAGATCCCTGGCCTTGCCATAGCTGCCACCCCTCAAACCCAGCATCTACAACCCTTCCGAGATGACCCGGAAACCTCACTGGGTCAGGAGGTGGACCAGCGGGATCTGAATCACATCCCAGTGTCAGCACTCAACAGTCGCCCCAGGACCCACGCACGCACCAGCCTCGCAGTTCCCTTGCCTATTTCTTCCGCATCTGGTGCAAGCACCTGGACTTTGCACGTGCATGCAGACTTTGCACATGCACGCGGAGTTTGCACGCGCGCGTCCGTTCCTGGCGCAAGCCTGCCTCTTGTCCAGTATTAACGGTTTTCCTCACGTGCTCGCGCGTTCTCCACTCATTCCTTCCTCAGCTGCGCCTTGGCAACAGGTCTCACAGCCATTTCGCCTGAAGCTGCGTGAGCAGGGGAAGAAGGCCTTCTGCGATCAAGGCTACAATTACCCACCAGCGCCTTCGCTAACACCCCCATGGAGACTTCTCACAGCAAGTATTGTCCCTCACCCCTGCCCCCGGCGCTGAGGGGCAGAGACCTGCCAGAAGGGTCCCACCAGGAGCCGGGTCATGGGCGGCGCCGACATCCCTATACTGGTTGGCCACTAAGGGCTTCCTGGGCTGGTGGCACCACTCGCAGGTCATCTTGCCGCCATCCTGCAACTGCTCCTCAGCGGTTGCGCAATGTGCCTGCTAGGTGCTTATCCAGGGTCCTGCGGACCCTGCGATCTTTTCTGGGAGACTTGGATATTGCCTCCTCCCTCCGCATGCCAGGTCTCCTGAGGAGGACGCTGCTGTCAACTGCAGCTTTCATGAATTCCTGCATCCCAGGCCGCAGACTCAGACAGCCGCCTTGTAGAGTGCAGGGGCAGGAAGTGGCTCCTTGCCAGCTTCCAGCAGCCCAGGAACCCTGCCCAGGGAGGACTGTGATCACAGCCCTTGGAGACAGTGGCCAAGTGGTGGCTGAGCAAGCAGAGCACCCTGTTCACAGAGAACATCAGAGGGGGCGCCCTCAGGTCACTGGAAGAGCATCTGCTTTTAGGCCCCTGGGGACCCATAGCTGTGTGGCTGCCTTTGTGCCCAGGCCTGGGCCTCTGTGGAGTAACCTCTGCACCCAGAGGTCCCAAGACAGAGCTGAGAGCTCCCGGGCCATCTGCATGAGCTCCTGCCCCAAAAGAAACCCCATCAGCAGCTCCTACAGCTCCACGCAAGGTCTCCGAGCCCTGAAGAGGAGGGCTCCAGACCCATCCAACGGGGAGCCGCCCCTGGGATGTTCTTCATCCCCAGGGATTCCCCCAAAGAAGGCCCAGGGTGAGAAGGTGGCAGAAGGCAGGGCGGGACACCCATTTCCCAAGAAGAAGTCCTCACCCATGGGAGACACCAGCAGGCCACGGAAACGCAAGTTTCCTCTCCTGCGATGCCGCCGAGGGGAACCTCTGAAGCTGCCACCACCTCTGTTACTGGCCTGTGCCGTGACGGCTGAGGACCTAGACAGGGAGAAGAAGAAGGCTCTGCAGCACATCAACGGTCTTCTGATGGGTGAGACCCAGGCCATTGGGAACAGCTGTGCCAAGGCTCCACAAGCCCATGGGGGGGTCCCCTCTCCACCGGGAGGGGCCAGGCCTCTGGCATCAGTGGGCCTCAGCCAGACCTTTCCCCATCCCCCCAGCAGCACAACCATGGTGGCCCACACCCCAGTGTGGCTCAGCTCTGCTGTCTCTTCCCAGAGCCATGCTCCCATCACCAATCTCACAGGACCGCTCTCCCCCAGCCTGCCAATTGCTGCTTTGGCCCTTCCTCCCAGGCCCTCTCTCAGCACATTGGCAGGCTTGGCTGCACAGCCAGTGGCCCCCTTTGGGGTCACATCCTTCAACACCACTCTGCCTTCACGGCCCCCACATCTGGGGCCTCCCTCCACCTTGGGTAGGAGCTTCCGGCGCTCTCACCAGGGCCCAAAGCCCTACTGTACTCACAGGCCCTCACCTGCAGCAAGCTCCAGCTCTCCAGCTCCAAGGGTGCGAGGACACATTCCGCAGGGGAAGCAGCCTCTCACCCCTGGAGCCACCGTCCCACCCAGTTCTGGGGTTCCTGGTGGGATGACGCCTGGAGCCCCTAGCTTTGTCAGCTGTCGTCAGCATGGACACGCAGGAGCTCCAGGTCCAGGGGCAGCTCCGATGCCACCCTTGACTGTGGGCCCAACAACCATGGGCAGCCTAAACTACTCAGCCCTTGGGTCTGATAAACACAGAAACTCCACTGTGGGTCTTCGTGGCAGCACCCAGACACATTCAGTGACCTCAAAGGCAGATGGGATGGGTCGGACATCACGCAAGCAAATATCAATGTCAGAAAGTAGAGAAACCCCCAAAACTAGAGAGCACCGTGGGGCAAGTTTGGGAAATGACACCTCCAGTGCCCCTAGCCAGAGCACCACCATGACACCCAGAAAGCACACCAAAGAGGGTAAAAAAGAGCAAGGAAAGAGTGGAGTTCCTACCCCGAGTGCCATCCCTCAAAGCCTGCCCACCCAGAAACATCAAAGCTTACCTCAGGGGACAAGCACTCCCACTGAAAAGGGTATCTCTAGTTGCCCTGCAGTCCCTGGGACATCAAGGAGATCAGAGAGCCCAGACTTGCTTTCTGACCTCATGTCAGCCTTTGGGGCCTGGTGTAGCTCCTCCCAAAGAGGAGAAACCCCAAGCACCAGGCAGCAACATGGGGCAAGTTTGGAACAGAACCTCTCCAGTGCCCCTAGCCAGAGCACCACCAAGGCACCCAGAACACACACACAAAAGGGTAAAAAAGGGCAAGGAAAGAGTGGAGTTCCTACCCCGAGTGCCATTCCTCAAAGCCTGCCCACTCAGAAACATCAAAGCTTACCTCAGGGGACAAGCACTCCCACTGAAAAGGGTATCTCTAGTTGCCCTGCAGTCCCTGGGACATCAAGGAGATCAGAGAGCCCAGACTTGCTTTCTGACCTCATGTCAGCCTTTGGGGCCTGGTGTAGCTCCTCCCAAAGAGGAGAAACCCCAAGCACCAGGCAGCAACATGGGGCAAGTTTGGAACAGAACCTCTCCAGTGCCCCTAGCCAGAGCACCACCATGGCACCCAGAAAGCACACCAAAGAGGGTAAAAAAGAGCAAGGAAAGAGTGGAGTTCCTACCCCGAGTGCCATCCCTCAAAGCCTGCCCACCCAGAAACACCTAAGCTCACCTCAGGGGACAAGTACTACCACTGAAAAGGGCATCTCTAGTCTCCCTATGGCCCCTGTGACATCAAGGAGATCAGAGAGCCCAGACTTGCTTTCTGACCTCATGTCAGCCTTTGGGGCCTGGTGTAGCTCCTCCCAAAGAGGAGAATCCCCAAGCAACAGGCAGCAACATGGGGCAAGGTTGGAACAGAAAACCTCCAGTGCCCCTAGCCAGAGTACCACCATGGCACCCAGGAAAAACACAAAAGAGGTTAAAAAGGGGCAAGAAAGCAGTAGAATTTCTACCCTGAGTGCCATCCCTCAAAGCCTGCTCACCCAGAAACACCAAAACTCACCTCAGGAGACAAGCACTACAAAGGGTAACTCTAGTTTCTCTTTGGTCCAAATGACATCAAGAGGATCAGGGAGCCAAGACTTGCTCCCTGAACTCATTACAGCTTTTGGGGCCTTGTGTATCTCCTCCCAAAGAGGAGGTACCCCAAGCAACAGGCAGCAACATGGGGCACAGTTGGTACAGAACACTTCCAGTGCCCCTAGCCACAGTACCACCGTGGCACTGGGGAAACACACAGAAAAGGGAACAAAGGGGCAAGGAAACACTCATGTTCCTACCCTGACTGCCATTCCTCAAAGCCTGCCCACCCAGAAACACCTAAGCCCACCTTGCGGGACAAGCAGTAAAGCCAGTAAAGATACCTCTAGTTACCCTTTGGTCCCAATGACATCGAGAGGATCTGGGAGCCATGACATGCTCCCTGAACTCATTATAGCTTTTGAGGCCTTGTGTATCTCCTCCAAAAGAGGAGGTACCCCAAGCAACCAGCAGCAACATGGGGCACAGTTAGAACAGAACACCTCCAGTGCCCCTAGCCAGAGCACCACCATGGGGACCAAGGGACAGAATGCAAGGCACACCCCAGGGAAAGCAACCTCTGGTGTGGCCACAGTTACTGCCATCCCCCAAAGCCTGCCCACACAGAAAGGCTTAAGCTCTCCTGGGGGAACCAGCACCACATCCTCGAAATCAACCTCTACTGTGACGTCCACCCATAACCCACCTATGAGCCCTGGGAGCCCAGACTGGCTCCCAGATCTGATCTCTGCTTTTGGAGCCATGGTCATCAGCCCACGTGGAGAAACAAGAAGCGCGAGAAAGCGCTAGAACACACTTGGGCTTTAACACCTTCAGCCCCCCATACCCAGGATAGGATGATGCCAACTTCCTTAAGGACTGACACTGCCTAGATCCCAACAGTCCTCCACCGCCCTCAGCTGTGCCTCAGCTGGCCCTGCCTCCACTCCATGGGGCCACTGGGCATCCTATAACCTCCACCATAGGATGGTGAGTCTGGCATGCTGTAGCCCTTGAAGACCTGTGAGGGCACTCAATTTGGCCAGGGCATCCACCCTGTGAAGCTCCATGTGTCACTCAGCAGGAGTGAGACTTTTAATATCACAATCTTGAAACTTTTCAAAATAATTGTGAGATTTAGGGGGGTTATATGGGATTTTGTCTCCCCATTTTTATTTTTAAAATTGTAGAAAAAAAGTTGATATAAACTGGACCACCATTAGCTTTAGAGAATGGCCCAGCACTGTACAAGTATTTAAACAACAAGAAGTGACAATACATATTTTTATTTGGCCAGGAAAATTAGCAAGAGGGACCTGTGGTGCTGTCGAACTAAAGAGGGCACCACAGCAAAAGGAGGCCTAGATTTTTGTTGTTTTGTTTGTTTTTATGAGTCTTATGGTTTTCCTTTGTCTCTACTACTGGGCTAAGCAATAAAAGTATAAACTGGGGCCAGTATGGATACTAAAATACAGAATTACAACTTGTTTGTCTTATAAGTAATCACCTTATTATTATAAATTACCTTCAGTTGTTACATTAAAATTTGTACTTGCATAAGGCTTTACGAGATAATAGTTTTAAAACTTGTAAGGATAATACAATATAAAATTAATAAGAGTAAAAGATTTAATTTTATTATAATAGTTATAAGTTAAGGAATATAATTTTTATAATTTGAGACATTTACTTATTTACTATTTTATAATCATTATAAATTAAGGAATATAATTTTTATAATTTGAAACATTTACTTATTTATATATAGTGTTTTGTTTACTTTAGGAATAATCTTTATAACAAAAGCCTATCTTCTGAATTTAACTTTAAATAAACTTGAATAATTGTCTTAAGTTGGAATGATATGAAAGATTTTATCTTAGGTATGGTGACCACTTGTTCAATCTTAGGCAAGATGTTTTGATTTTGAAACTAGTCTTCATTTGTTACTTGAATATTATTTTATAAAAAATTATACAGAATTTTTAAATTAATATTAACTAGTGAACGTAATTTATCATTATATATGAAACATGAAACAGACAAGGTAAGAGAGCCTTTAATTCCCTCTTAAGGGAAAGAGGCAAAACATTTTTAAACTTTAAATAAGTTAGGCTCTCTTTGTTGTCTTTTAGAGATATATTGAAGTTGACTTCTCAGGAGAACATAAAATTTTATAACATTTCTCGGTAGTCATCATGAACCATAGAGTGAAGCTGCTTGAAGAGGTATCCCATCGGCTTATAGGAGGGTGCAGTTGGCTGAGCTGGCAGGCCAGTGGTGATACCCTGTCTTTCATCCATAATGAGGTGGAAAGGGTGTTTAGGGTTAGGAAGAGAGAGAGAGTGTAAGAATATGTAAGAGCATTCCTGAGCTTTTAAAAGGAATTGGCTACTAGCTTAGGGGAGGTGAGGGTCCAATGAGGGGTCTCCTTAGTGGCCTTGTATAAGGGGTTGGTAAGAAGTGCAAAGTGGGGAACCCAATGCCTGAAAAAGTCTGCCAGACCCAGGAAAGAGAGGATGTATTCCACTGTTTTGGGTGGTTGTAGGTCATGGAGAGCTTGAATTCTGTCTGATGTGAGGCTTTTAAAGGTTGAAGTGAGAAGTGTTCCTAAATAATTAACTGAAGAGGTAGTAAGCTGGGTTTTGGCTGGAGAGGCCCAAGAGTCCAGGGACCCCAGGAAATTGAGGAGCTGAGCAGTGTGAGTTCACAAGCCTTGAATGATGAACCGCATAGAAGGTCATTCACATATTGTAAGAGTGTGCTGCCCCCTAAGTCACAAGCAGCTAGATCCCATGCCAAGCCTTGCCCAAAGAGATAGGGACTATCCCTGAAGCCTTGGGGTAGGACTGTCCATGTCAGCTGATGATACCTTCCCATGTGAAGGCAAAGAGCTAATAAGAGTCAGGATGGAGGGACACTATAAAGAAGGCATCTTTAAGATCCAGGACCTTAAAGTGAGTGCTCAAAGGGGGGACATGAGAAAGAAGAGTGTCAGGGTTGGGAACCACCAGGTGGATGGGAATAACTGTCTCATTCATTAGGCGAAGATTCTGGACTAAGTGATAGGCTCCTGAGGGTTTGCATCCTGGCAATATGGGAGTGTTGCAGGGGGAGTCAGTAGGAAAGCGGGGTCCCTGGGCAAGTAAGCAGTCTAAAATGGGTTTAAATTGCTCCCTATAGGTTTTGGAGATGGGAAAATGGGGACATAAAGGAAGTTTAGTTTGCAGTTTTAGCTAAATATGTACTGGCTTGTGGTGGGAGGCTATGACCGGCTTGAAGATGTCCCAGTCCTGGAGATCGACTAGATCAGGGGACGATGGCACAGTAGATGCTGTCTGGTTATTAGAGAGGTAAAGATTAGAGGCAGAAGAAGGACATGGGTGGTAGTATTCTCTGGATGTGTTTTGGACCGTGGCTCTTAGTAATTTGAGAACATCTCTGCCTAGGAGAGGAATCGGACAGGACGGAATGACTAGATAAGAGTTTGTGAATGGGTGTCCCTTCAGGGCACAGGTCAGCTGAGCAGTTCAGTTTGGGGAGGAGGGTTTGCCTTCAATCTCCATAACTGAGTCCTTGGAAGAAAACACAGGCCCAGAGTGGGCAGGCAAGACCGAATAGGTAGCCCCTGAGTCCACAAGGATGGTTGTGGACTTAACCACTACCTGAACTGTTATCCTGGGCTCCACCTAGCTGGTCATACTCCGATGTAGAGGCAACAAGGAAAGGCCAACCATGGGGCAGTCACTCTTCAAATGTTCTGTGTGCTTATAGATAGGGCATGGCCTGGAAGGAGGGTGTGGCTTTGGGCATTGGTGATTTCAGTGACCTTTGCATCCACATTTGAAGCAAGTACCTGGTGTAGAGGAATGATGGAACCTCCATGGAGCTCTTGCTTGAGCTGTAGGCCTCAGGGCTCTGGTAAGGCCTGGGTTTAAAGTGTTACCTTTTTCTGTAATTGAGCCTCCCTAGCTAGTTCAGCTGACTCCTCCTGGACATTATAAACTTTAAAGGCCATTTTCACCAGATATTGGATAGGGTTCTGAGGGCTCTCCTCAGCTTGTTTGAGCTTTTTTTCTGATATCATAGGCTGACTGAGTCTGCTAGATGTGGGCTCACTCATGGGGGTAAGGATGGAGGACAGAACAACTGAGATGTCATGCCAGATAAGATAATAAGTCTGGGAGAGGTATTGGCATTTTGAAATATAAGTAGAAATGTCAGAAGAGAAGGACCCAAGGTGCTCTTCAATCTGGGAAAGATCTTGAAGTGAGAATGGGACATGTACTTGGACAATCCCTTCAGCATGAGCCACTTCCCTGAAGGGACAAAGGAACTTTGGGTTATCTGGTAAGAGGGTCTGGTGGGAGTGGGTGTGGGCACTGACAGGAGCAAAGAGGGGTGAGTGGGTGGAGCTAATCATGGCTTCAGGAGAGGAGAAAGGAGGGGGTGAGAGGGATGGAGGGGGAGGGGAAAGGTTGTGTCAGTAGAAGAGGTGGGCAGAGGAGCCTTGGCTGCAGGAGAAGAGGGAGTTGTATGGAACGAGGGAGGAGGAGCTGTGGTGGCAGGAGGAGGGGTGGGAGGGGTAAGAGGGGTGGCAGGAGCAGATTGGTGTGTATTGGGAGGGGGAAGACAGGTAAGGTAGGGCTGAGAGCAGCTCGGGTGGTTCTGAGGATGTGGAAAGAGAGGTTGAAGAACAATGGGAAGGAGTTTGGGATTTTCCTAGCAAGGAAGACTGGATCAGGAGAACAGATAGAACAGAGAGGAGGCCAGAGCAGAGAGTAGAGGGAAGGGGACAGGATCATATCTCAAAAAGCCTGAATGTTTTTGCCCACTTTCCTGTCCAGCAACAAAAATTGTCCAATTCAGTGAGGGTTTCAAATCAAAGTTCCTTCTGGCGGCCATTGTGACTCGTTGTTTAAGTCTGGTTCTTTTTCTAACATTCTCTCTCTGGGTTCATGTTCTGCCTTAAACCCCTTCAATCTTTCAGCTGAATTCTCTCAGATTCCATTGATATTTTTAAAAGATTAATGTTTTGCATAGTTTGTCTGGCAAGTTCAAATACTTGGCATCAGTGCCAAGAAAGTTATAGAATGTAGGAGGTGTCAGGTTTCCTTGTATTGTGAAATTTCTTGTATTTGTGCTAAATTTGCCCTGCTGATGAGATGGATGTGTCTCTGCTATTTATTTCTTTATTTATATATTTTTAATCTAGGATGGAACACAGAGGAGCTTAAGCACTGAGCCAGCCACTTTTTTTCATTTTCATTTTGAGAGAAGCTATCACTAATTTGAATAGGGCATCACTATATTACAGAGGCTGGATTTGAAATTTCAATCCTCCTACCTCAGCCTCCCATCTTCTGGGATTAAAGGCAGGCACTGCCATGCCCAGTTGTGTCTCACATTTGTTTTGGATCCATTCTTATCATCTGCCTTCTCCTGGTGCAGTCGGCTAAGGATGGTTTGGTTTGTGATGTTGAGTTTCTTTAAGGGCTTCCTCCGATGTCATCAAACAAATATCTTGTGGCATTTTTTTTCTATATTAAAGGGTAGGCTAATTGACAAGTCCCCTCTCTCCCCACCCCCCCAAACAAGCAAACAGTGGTTTTATGTGAAATGAGATACCTCTCAGTTTTTGAGAGCTATTCCATTCCCTTAATGACTGGTTGTCTCAGGGTTAGTATCAAGACTTCCTGGAAATCTTTATCATTTTCCCCACATTTTTACTGATGCAATATGGCTCAGTTCCCCTACCCCTACCGCTTGGTCCCTTTTCTCTACTCATCTTTCCCACATTCCTTTTCCTTTTTGTTCTTAATTTTTTGCATATCAGAGAAAACGTACATCCAATATTTGTGCATCTAAGTTCCTTGGGGATGTTGATGTGTAGGTTTTTTCCCTTCATGTGTCCTTATCTGGTCTGGGTATGTGTGCAATGTTGGCTTTGTAAATGTGGAATGTGTTCCATCCCTTTGTATTTCATGGAGTAATTTGAGGAGTTTTGGCATCACTTCTTCTTCAAAGATTTTTGGTGGACCTCAGCTGGGAGTCCATCCAGCCCTGAGTTTTTCTTTGTTAGAGACAGTAATGAAGAGCCTTCCATCTCATTACAAGTCATTAGTATGTTTGGGTTTTCTTTTGCTCTGGATTCAGTTTTGGGAGATCCTATTTATCTAGAAATGTATTCGTTTCTTCTAGGTTTTCCAATGTATTGGAGTACAAGTTTTCAAAATAGTCTCTAATGATCCGCTGGATTTCTGTGGTATCTATGGTGATTTCACCTTCTTAATCTCTAATTTTATAAACTTGGCTTTTCTCTGCTTTTTTGTTGGTTATTTTAGCATGGGGGCTTTTCAATCTTGTTTACCTTTTTAAAGAAACAACTATTTCATTGGTCCTTAGTGTTGTTATGTTTGTTGTCAAGTTCATTAATGTTGGCTCCGATTTTATTTCCTTCCTTCCTTCAGTGTTTGCTCCTCCACCATAGCCTGGCTTTTACACCATTTCCCATTTACACAGTGCACGCTGTCGGCTTCCTCAGTAGAGGGCGCCGAAGTGACACCGCAGGAAGCAGAGGCCTCTTGTGGTTAAGCTACTGCACCATTGCTCTGTGATGCTGGTATGAGTCCATGTGAGGGCAGCGTGGATCAGGTGAGGAGATCCTCAGATCTTGAGGAAGGCTTTGGTCTCCAGGAAAATTTCCCAACACTTTCCAAGCTGATCTTAGGCGATGGTGCCCTCCTAGTGAATGGTCCAACTGTAGTGGGAGGCACCTGGCTCTGAGTTCAGAACTTGGCAGTCCCTGGCTCTACCCATGCCCACCTGAGTGGTAGCACACCAAACACACTGCCCTTACCAGGCACATATTCCCAAGGGTCCCCCATCCCTTTCTGTTCAGAGGATGCTGTGAGAGCCATGGCTGCTGCTCCCTCAGGTAAGGAAGGTCAAGGTGGGCTGGGGAGTGGACAGCCCTGGATGCTCCTACCATGTGGTCACCCATGCCCACCGGCTTGTCCCCTAGAGATGAAGACCTGGCATAAGGCAGAAGCTGCTGTAGAGTATTGAAGCTGCTGCTGACCTTGAGGAAGAAGGTAGGTGCAGGCCGCACATCTGGGAAGGCACAGCCAACTTGGGTGGGGGCCAATGGTTCCCTGGTGACAGGAGCTGCCACACTGTAGGCAGGCACACCCAGGATGAGCATCTACCTCTGGAGGCCTGGAGGGGTGACCCATGTGTTTAGGGTTCTGGGGCTGGAGGTATGGGGTACCTGTGGTGTCTTTAAGCTGTGTGCAGGGGTGGATGCAGTGTGAAGATCCTCCAGGTTGGGGGCATACCTTGAGGTGTCTGGTTGGGACCCCCTGTTGTGCAGGAACAGTTGTGTGGGTCTCAGTGAGGGGGCCTTAAAGGAGAGACAAGCTCCTGGGGACAGGTAGGCCTGTTTAGGGAGGCCAAAGAGGGCCCAGCGTTCAGCAAAGGAGAGATTCAGTTTGGGGACAAAGACTCCCTCCTGCATGCACACATTCGCAGTACCCAGAGCCACCACCACCAGGAGACAGAGGCCACTTCTTGGGGGTCTCAGGTCTGTGGACTTCTCCATTGGCAGGCAGCGTCCCATCATCTTAACCACCTTACACAGGAGAATGACAAACAGACTTCTGCTGCCCTGCTGCCCATTTACTGTCCCTTGGGCCATGGTGGAGATTGGTCCAGCCTCTGGATTTATAGCTAGTCACCTCTGAGGTCCCTGTAGAGGTAAGTAACATTTATAGTGGTGGGGCTGAGGATGGCATCTGCAGGTCTGGACTGAGTGTGCATGGGTACACACATGGCTCTGTGTGTGTGTGTGTGTGTGTGTGTGTGTGTGTGTGTGTGTGTGTGTGGTGTGGTGTGCATATGTCCAAGTGCATTTCCAGACATTGCATGTGAATCGGTGTGAACTGTTTTTGTGAATTTGTTTAGTGTAATGCATAAGTATATATGAATAAATAAGGCTGTGATTTGTGTGTGTGTGTGTGCGTGTGTATGTATGTGTGAGATTTGCCCTTCTCTTGTCACCCCCCACCATTGTTCAGCTTGGCACCCCTTTGCAGCCATGTTTGCATCTTGTGAGCTGTCAGCTCGAGATCTTGCATGGTGTAGACATTTGGGGCCAGCCTGGTCTGTGTGTGTGTGTGTGTGTGTGTGTGTGTGTGTGTGTGTTTGTGTGCGTGTGTGTGTGTGTTAGGGGTGGCATCATGTGGTAGACGAACTGAGCACCACTGAGGCTCCCCTCCCCGTGCAGATGCAAATTGAGCACTTACTCACATGCTTTCATTGAGAGTACAATCCAGTCTGAGGACAGGTAGATAAATAGTAAGTTCCATGGCAGAAATAAAGGTCAGAAAGACAGGGAAAGGGCTCACCAGAGGTGGTGGTCAGCTTGGCCTCGCTGAGGGGATAATGATTGAGCAGAGCGTTGAAGGAAGGGAGGACATACGCTTGTTCAGGAAGGGTGTTCCTGGCAGAATTATCAACACCTGCAAGATCTTGAGCTGGGAAGACAGAGTAGGAAGGTGGCCAATGAAACCAGAGCAGAGTGAAGGATAGTGATGATGTGGACAGAGAAAGAACAGGGTCCACCTTGCAGAGTCTCGTGGCTGCTGAGGTGTTTGGCCCTTACCCTGGGTAAGATGGGAGCCCTGGGGGAGTTTGGACCAGAGGAGGAACATGGAAGTATCAGGGACCAGTAGGAAGGAAGCACGGTGACTAGGGTGTCAGGCCAAAGAGGAAACTTCGGCCTATTCTTTGAAGAATGTTGCCTCTGGGCTTGGAACCCCAGGCTCAGCCTCCACTTTTCAGCATTCAGAGTAGGGCTGGCAGAATCCTTGTTCATTGAATGGGCACAGAACTTCCAAGAAGGACATTTCTGGGTCCCTTGAGTCCTGTAGGATTGACTCAGTTGAGCCTGTGTGTAGGCTCATGGGGGTGGAACTTCTCATGAATAATGCAGTCCCACCCATATGATGTGTTTTGAGGCTGTTTCAGGACTCTGGCAGCACAGCTCCTGGGAGCTTTGGATAGCGTTGGGTGTCTGGTAGCCTTGATCTTCCTGGTTTTCAATAGTGAGAGTGGCAAGAGGGGCCTGGCTTTCTTGTTTGCTTGTGTCTCCTGTGCCATGCTGTTGGGTCTCCCTGCAGAAGCCTCATGAGGTGCTGTAGTAGCTTGGGCGAGGATTTTGTCATGGGTTAACAAGTAGGAAAGGGCACTTTTGTCACCCCCAGGGGCCTGCAAAATTGCTAACGCTTCGGGCACCTGATGCAACAGGACATGGCCTGAGCCTTGTTCCCAGGCCTCTGTCCCTAACAACCATGTGATTCCTAAAAAGTCCCTGCTCACATCCCCCTGTTCCTGCTTTCTAAGCACAGGTGGTTCTAGAGCTGACCACCACCTCTGGTGAGCCCTAGGTTCTAGCCACCAGCTGGCACCACGCTCTGTGACCGGTTCTCCCTGGAATTTGCCAAGGCTGTACTTAAGGTATAATAAAACAGCAGCTGATAAGGCTTGCTCCCCTCCAGGAAGCCCAGGATTCAGTTAAAGACATCCTGAGTAAATAAAGGCATAAAAACAAACAAACAAAACAGAAAATTACCATATGATACCTAGCTGTTCAATAGACAATCTCATTTAACCACCCCCATGCTCTGTGGAGTGAACAACACACCTTCACTGGTGCATTAGAAAACTGGGACATGGACATGGCAGGTATCTTGCCTAAGGTCACAGAGCTAGTGAGTGGTTCACCCAGGGATCTGGCTGCAAACCGTGCTTTACATTGCTCTGCAGCTGCAACCAACAGCCCACAGGTGGTTGTGACCTATGCTGGGAGTGTGAGTTGGAGTTGGCAAAGGGCCAGAGTTTGGAATCAGACAGTCCTGGGTTCAAATTGTGGTCCTGCCCATTTAGTAGCACCTGAACCTCTGGAATGACAGTCTCTTTTTCCTTGTGCAGCAGTGTTGCTGACCTGTTCTCGTGGTGCCATCTGTATGTAGGAAGGACTGCTTCGCTCACTCCAGTGGGAGCAAGATGGACCCAGCTGCAGGGGGTCAGTTTCTGCCCTCTGCTTACAGAGGACTTTGCAGATGCTCTCAGAGCATGAGCTTGATCACCTGGTTAAGCCCTTGGTAGGGGTGCTGCAGGCCCCAGAGCTGTGCTATATGTTGAATGCAAGGGGTATTTCTTGATGTCCAAAGGGACAAGCTCTTTGGGGGGAGCCTCCTGATCCTGCCATGGAGTTGTCCTGAGCCCTTGGGTGAGGGGTTTCAGAGTTGTAAATTCAGATGGGTCACTGTGTTTTTCTTTTAGTGATATGAGAAGATGGAAGATACAAATTTTTATGCTTTTTCTGTTCCTGATATTTTAGGAGCTCAGATTGTGGGTGTTCTATGGAATGCAACAGTTGCTGCCATACCGAGGCCACATTGAAAAATCAGATAGCTGAGGCCCTAGGACTCAGACACTCAGTGATACTGGGGTCTTTGAAAGCATTCCCTGTAGTTATTCTTCAGTCAATTATGCTTAATTAGTAGACTAGAATTATAGAATCTTCAGTTCATCAAACACCAATCCTAAGTGCTTTGCCTTGTCTCCTATAATCCACAAGGCTGACTTCCTCTTGTGTAGGTGAAAGTAGCAACTCCTCTTTATTAGCAAGGAAGTTGAAGCTCTGAGGGTTTAAGGACTTGAGCCAAGGCCAGACAGCTATGAAGCAGCAAAGCGGTCCACATTTCAAATTGGATAAACCCTAACAATGTTAGCTAGATCAATATGTAAATAAGCATAACTTTACAGGAGAAAGAAAGGCTGACAAGTGCGTTGCTTTGGTTCACATGTTTGGGAATTGTGGGCTGAACACAACAGGTTCAGGCACAGCTTTATCCAGAGGTTGCAGTGTCATCATCAGGACACTGCCTCTCTCCATCTCCCGACACTGCCTTCTTTACCCACCCTGTCTCTGGGGGTGGTGGCATGCTGCCAAGCAGCTTTAGAGACACAATCTTCTAGTTTGGCATTGGAGGAAAAGACAGTGTCCTAACGATGATAGTGAAAGTCATGGGCCAGCCTGGGTCACTGCTTCTTTCTGCCCATCATGGTGGGATGGATTGATCTCAGTGGTCAAGCCTGGAGGGGCTGAATCATTGTGTGAGAGAAAGAAAGAGTCACCAAAAATATTCGAGGGTAAATGATGAGACAGGGAGATGAAAGCCAAGCAGGCAAGCCACAGATGTCCCCACTGAAGGGGTGAGAGCAGCTGCATTTAGAGCACAGCCCCTTGCAGTAGAGGTGGCTGATTTTGCCCCTGTGCCTGTCTTTGGTCTTAAGTGCTGCCTACAGGCTTACTATTTGCCAGGTGTCCACTCCTGTTATAAGGAGTGGACACAAAATCCTCCCCCAAAATCCTGTTATAAGGGCTCCTGTTTCATGGGGAGCTCTTATAAATGATGGCTGGGCAAATCCCAATTTCCACCCTGTGTGATTTCCTGCAGAGGACTCAACTCTGGGGTTTACCCTGTAGAAAGAACATATTGTTCTGCATTGGATTCTGGGCACCAAAGGAACAGAGTAGTGGTTGGGGCCTCAGAGCCAAGCCCTGTGGGGATCCCTTTCCAACACAGCCAATCCAAACCCAGGTTGCCACTACTTTTCTGTACAGAGACCGGAGAGCAAGTGTGGGGAGCCCCTTCCCCACACATGTGCCTCACAGGTTGCCCTTCTGATCTGGTGCATGGACTTGCCTGGCTACTCTTTGGGAACCCATGATGCAGGGACCTTGGGAGGTTCCAGTTAAAAGAGAGGCCCTGTCCATCATGACTCCCTGTTTCACTCCACATTCCACAGCACCCTCTGCTCCATCATCAAAATGCAGCTGTACCTCTATCCAGAATATTTTTGGGGTCCCAAGACTTGGACAACCTGAAGCTTCTCAGGACCTTCCCATTGATCATTATGCCTGAATCAGAGGGAAACTTCCATGTGCTTCCCCAGTTGAAGAACACAGATCCTGTAAGTCTGAGCTCTCTGATGATGGGGTCTGGGGCGGATGACTGAAGGTGTGTGCAGAGGAATCTCAGCTGGTGCCCCTGGGATCTGCCATATGTTCCCAAGACACACAACTCTGACATCCTTCAGCTGGTGGAACCTAGTCTGGGAAGATGGCCAATTGTGGAGGAGGGCCAGGACTATTCACAGAGGCAGGGTTCTAGTGTGAATTGGGAAAGGCCCAAGGAAAGTCAGTCATGTTGGGTGTTTTCTCCTGCAGCTCTAGCACCATATCAAGTGATATAATTGCCTCCAGCAGCTGTGGCCCAATTTACTTGCTTACATTTGGGGGAGCATATCATCACATTCCCTGTGAAGGAGGAGAAATAGCCCTCAAAATCAGAGGTTGGCCGAGACACCAGCATTGACCACACAGGAAGATATGGAGCCACCAGTGGCCACTGAACCTTCAAGAAGAGGAGGAAGCTTAGCTGCCAATAAGCAAGTCAGTGGATATTGAACATTATCTTCCACTTGGTATATATGTATGGTACATATGGTGCTCCAAGCTGCCATCCCA
The DNA here is from genome assembly GCF_052094955.1 of Ictidomys tridecemlineatus. NCBI lineage: Eukaryota > Metazoa > Chordata > Mammalia > Rodentia > Sciuridae > Ictidomys > Ictidomys tridecemlineatus. The sequence continues at coordinate 67,207,777 of NC_135485.1, forward strand.
TCCTCTGAAAGAGAACCACCTTTCCTGGCAGCAATATAAATTCAGGGTCCAAAACAATAGAGGCAGGAGGTCAAGAAACTATTAGGCCATAGCCCTCCACATCTCCTAGAATGTATCCTCACTTCCCTAGTTCTAAACTTTTCAAAGGCATCTCCCACATGTGAGCTCCTGAGCATTACCCAGTGCCAGAACCCCCAGCACAGCTATCCTTTCCCTCCCCTCTGAGATTATCTATTTTATTTTATTTTTTAAATTGTTATTGTTGGTTGTTCAAAACATTACATAGTTCTTGATATACTTCACACTTTGATTCAAGTGGGTTATGAACTCCCATTTTTACCCCATATACAGATTGCAGAATCACATTGGTTACACATCCATTGATTTACATATTGCCATACTAGTGTCTGTTGTATTCTGCTGCCTTTCCTATCCTCTACTCTCCCCCCTCCCCTCCCCTCCCCTCTTCTTTCTCTACCCCCTCTACTGTAATTCATTTCTCCCCCTTGTGTTTTTTTCCCTTTCCCCTCACTTCCTCTTGTATGTAATGTTGTATAACCCTGAGGGTCTCCTTCCATTTCCATGCAATTTCCCTTCTCTCTCCCTTTCCCTCCCGCCTCTCATCCCTGTTCAATGTTAATCTTCTTCTCACGCTCTTCGTCCCTACTCTGTTCTTAGTTACTCTTCTTATATCAAAGAAGACATTTGGCATTTGTTTTTTAGGGATTGGCTAGCTTCACTTAGCATAATTGCTCTAATGCCATCCATTTCCCTGCAAATTCTATGATTTTGTCATTTTTTAATGCAGAGTAATACTCCATTGTGTATAAATGCCACATTGTTTTTTATCCATTCGTCTATTGAAGGGCATCTGGGTTGGTTCCACAGTCTTGCTATTGTGAATTGTGCTGCTATGAACATCGATGTAGCAGTGCCCCTGTAGTGTGCTCTTTTTAGGTTTTTAGGGAATAGACTGAGAAGGGGAATAGCTGGGTCAAATGGTGGTTCCATTCCCAGCTTTCCAAGGAATCTCCATACTGCTTTCCAAATTGGCCGCACCATCTATTTTATTTCTCTTCAGATCATATAAATCTTTCGCCTTTTCTATTTTATTTTTTGTGATGCTAATTCTTATGGCATTGTAAGTATTTTTAGTGGCATTCTTTTATGTTGACCTAAAAGTGCTTAATCCATTTCCCAGGCTGTGCCACCACCAGTACTGCGTAGCTGCTGATGGAGCCCATGTAGAGCTCATAGGTGCTGTGAGAGAGGATACAAACAGGCCATCCAGGAGGAGGTGAGATAGATGCCCCAGTTATGGAGCAGGAGGGACTGACTAATGAGTGTTGAAGATTTTAGGCCATTATAACTCATACTATGATCTATTTTAACTGTCATGTGGCACTACAAATCCCACTCATATAAGATAAAAACCTTAATATGTACATTATTATTACTCCACAGATCATGGCTCACCATCCTCTTATTCTTCAAGACACAATATTGAAGTTAGAACCGTTAATGACTCAGTAACGGTCTGTACTCTATAAATAAAAAGAAGAGTCTTACGTTTTGCACTTCAAATAAAAAGCTGTGCATCTTACACTACTTTGTCACACTGAGAATGCAAAGGAAAAGTTCAAGAAGGAAATTAAAGTGCTGCTACAAGGCATATGTAAATGACTAGAAGGCAAAAAATGCCTTATTCCTGATCTGGAAAAACTTTTTATATTCTGAAGAAAAGAAGAAAACCCCACGTTCTATGACGGTGAATCCAAATCCAGAGAAGGCCATCACTTTAGATTGTTATACTGACAAGAGAAGTGAGAGAGCGGCAGAAGAAGTTTGAAGGTGCCAGAGTTTGGTCCATTATGTTTTTGGCAAGAGGCTCCTCTCCATAAAGTAAAAGTGCAAGGCAAAGAAACAAGTGCCGATGTAGAAGCTCTTGCAAGTCATCTAGAAGGTCTTGCTAAGCTATTCGATGAAGATGTGTTGTGCTTGGAGGTATTGGTGTCTGAAGTTCAGTTATGGCAGTGGTGGCAAAGGCAACTGAGGAGTCTGTAGGTGGCAACGTCAAGCCAGGCATCCAGAGAGTTGCATTCTCATCCTCTGGCAGTGGCAGGAGTCTGGTGGTGGCTGAGACATCACTGGTGCAGTGATGGTGGCTGCGACATCACTGGTGGCCCTGTGGGGACTCCAGTGGCTTCAGTGTGGAGCTCTGTTAGCGGTGATGGTGACAGCTTGGGACAGCAGGCCTCAGAGTCAGAGGGTGACTGGAGGCTGTGATGGTCTCTGCAGTGGCTCCTCCAGGCAACTGGTATTGCTCCTTGTAGGGCCTGCCTGCCCACAAAGCAGGGCGCAGGAGCCAGTGGTACCCAGACACCTGCTGAGGACCTTATGCTGCCCATTCCAGCAATGCCTGGCATTGGCCTTGAGTCCACCAGGCTCCTCACCTAATCCATGAGTTCACCCTACCCCTCCCTGAGTTGCACACTCTGAGGGATGAGTAGGTGTGCTGCCAGCTGGGGCAGCCTTGGGAGAAGGCACCCAACCTCCCCAGCGACATCTCCCCTGGGCTGTGGTAGCAGAGTGCAGAGGCGGGAGGTGGGGGGGCCTAGAAAATCCTCACCCTCCAAGTGCATCCCTGGGGTGGGACAAGGTGGAGGGCAGAGTTGGCAGTGGGAGTCTAAGGGCAATGAGTTCTCTGTCTTGGTCTTCTGCCACTCCCAGCCACAGAAATGCACTTTTGGGGTGAAGATGTCCTAGGACCTCTGCTTTCTGCACCCACAGTCCACGCAGGAAGTGGCTGGGGATGGTGAGGTTCTCTCCCAAGACCGCCCCAACCTAGCAGACAACCTAGTTTCTCAGTAGAGAGGCTATATCTGTCGATGGGGTGAGAAGACACACGGTGGGCTCATGGACAGAGCGAGACATGGCAGCTGTGGGAAGCATAAGGTCCTGGGCATCTGCCTGAGTACCACCGCCTCCCACACTCTTCTTCCTGAGCAGGCCAGTCGACCAGGGACAAGACCAGGGCCTGGAGCCTCCACCACAGACGACATCCCAGCTACTGGTTACCTTATCACTCTGACACCCACTATCCCATGCCCTTGCTGCCATGCCAGCCTGGAACTCGTTGCTGCAGCCAAACAGACTCCCCACATGGCCACTGGATGCCACTTTCACTGTCCTGCAGCTGGACCTCAGTTACTTCTGCAGGATAAAGATGCTCCCTGCTGGACACTGCCTGTTGTTGCTGCCCCTGCTTCTGAACTCTTATGATGCCACCACCATTGTGCAGCACTCAAACTTCCAAACTCCAAATGGACACCAACAATGCCCACCAAGGACCCAATGTCATTGTACATTACACCACACCTGCTGCTCGACTCCTATACTGAGGCTGGACCGTTGATGCATCTGCATGTTGCTCCTGAACCTGCCAGAGTCTGGAGCTCCACCCTGCTGCCACCAGACTTTAACATGGATACTAGACAGTGACACTCAGTACTGGGGGCAACTTCACTGCAACTGCCAGAGTTTGGTCCATTATGTTTTTTACAAGAAGCCCCTCTGCATAAAATAAAAGTGCAAGGCAAAAAAACAAGTGCTGATGTAGAATCTCTTGCAAGTTATCTAGAAGGTCTTCCTAAGCGATTCGATGAAGATGTGTTGTGCTTGGAGGTATTGGTGTCTGAAGTTCAGTTATGGCAGTGGTGGCAAAGGCAACTGAGGAGTCTGTAGGTGGCAACGTCAAGCCAGGCATCCAGAGAGTTGCATTCTCATCCTCTGGCAGTGGCAGGAGTCTGGTCCCAGTGCAGTGATGGTGGCTGCGACATCACTGGTGGCCCTGTGGGGACTCCAGTGGCTTCAGTGTGGAGCTCTGTTAGCGGTGATGGTGACAGCTTGGGACAGCAGGCCTCAGAGTCAGAGGGTGACTGGAGGCTGTGATGGCCTCTGCAGTGGCTCCTCCAGGCAACTGGTATTGCTCCTTGTAGGGACTGCCTGCCCACTAAGCAGGGTGCAAGAGCCGGTGGTACCAAGACACCTGCTAAGGACCTTATGCTGCCCATTCCGGCAATGCCTGGCATTTGCCTTGAGTCAACCAGACTGCTCACCTAATCTTTGAGTTCACCCTGCCACTCCCTGAGTTGCACACTCTGAGGGATGAGTAGGCGTGCTGCAAGCTGGGGCAACATTTGGAGAAAGCACCCACCCTCCCCAGGTACATCTCCTCTGTGCTAAGTAGCAGAGTGCAGAGGTGGGAGGTGGGGGGGCCTAGAAAATCCTCACCCTCCAAGTGCATTCCTTGGGCTGACAAGGGTAAAGGGCACTGTGGCAGTGCGAGTCTAAGGGCAACGAGTTCTCTGTCTTGGTCTTCTGCCACTCCCAGCCACAGAAATGCACTTTTGGGGTGAAGATGTCCTAGGACCTCTGCTTTCTGCACGCACAGTCCATGCAGGAAGTTGCTGGGAATGGTGAGGTTCTCTCCCAAGACCGCCCCAACCTAGAGGACAACCTAGTTCCTCAGTAGAGAGGCTATTTCAGGCGATGGGGTGAGCAGCCACACAGTGGCCTCATGTTTGAGCGAGACATGGCAGCTGTGGGAAGCGTAAGGTCCTGGGCATCTGCCTGGGTACGACTGCCTCCCGCATTTTTCTTCCTGACAAGGTCAGTCTACCAGGCACAAGACCAGGGCCTGGAGCCTCCACCACAGACGACATCCCAGCTACTGGTTACCTTATCACTCTGACACCCACTATCCCATGCCCTTGCTGCCATGCCAGCCTGGAATTCGTCGCTGCAGCCAAACAGACTCCCCACATGGCCACTGGATGCCACTTTCACTGTCCTGCAGCTGGTCCCCAGTTACTTCTGCAGAATGAAGATGCTCACTGCTGGACACTGCCTGTTGTTGCTGCCCCTGCTTGTAAACTCTTATGGTGCCACCACCATTGTGCAGCACTCCAATTTCCAAACTCCAGATGGACTCCAACAATGCCCACCAAGGCCCCAATGTCATTGTACATTACACCACAACTGGTGCCCAACCACTATACTGAGGCTGGACCCCTGATGCATCTGCATGTTGCTCCTGCACCTGCCAGACTCTGGAGCTCCACCCTGCTGCCACCAGACTTTAACATGGATACTAGACAGTGACACTCAGTACTGTGGCCACCTTCATTGCAACTGCCAGAGTTTGGTCCATTATGTTTTTGCCAAGAAGACCCTCTCCATTAAGTAAAAGTGCAAGGCAAAAAAACAAGTGCTGATGTAGAAGCTCTTGCAAGTTATCTAGAAGGTCTTCCTAAGCTATTCGATGAAGATGTGTTGTGCTTGGAGGTATTGGTGTCTGAAATTCAGTTATGGCAGTGGTGGCAAAGGCAACTGAGGAGTCTGTAGGTGGCAACGTCAAGCCAGGCATCCAGAGAGTTGCATTCTCATCCTCTGGCAGTGGCAGGAGTCTGGTCCCAGTGCAGTGATGGTGGCTGCGACATCACTGGTGGCCCTGTGGGGACTCCAGTGGCTTCAGTGTGGAGCTCTGTTAGCGGTGATGGTGACAGCTTGGGACAGCAGGCCTCAGAGTCAGAGGGTGACTGGAGGCTGTGATGGCCTCTGCAGTGGCTCCTCCAGGCAACTGGTATTGCTCCTTGTAGGGCCTGCCTGCCCACAAAGCAGGAGCTGATGGTACCCAGCTACCTGTTGAGGACCTTATGCTGCCCATTCCAGCAATGCCTGGTGTTGGCCTTGAGTCCACCAGGCTGCTCACCTAATCTTTGAGTTCACCCTGCCACTCCCTGAGTTGCAGCCTCTGAGGGATGAGTAGGCATGCTGCCAGCTGGGGCAACCTTTGGAGAAAGAACCCACCCTCCCCAGGTACATCTCCCCTGTGCTGGGGTAGCAGAGTGCAGAGGTGGGAGGTGGGGGGGCCTAGAAAATCCTCACCCTCCAAGTGCATTCCTTGGGCTGACAAGGGTAAAGGGCACTGTGGCAGTGCGAGTCTAAGGGCAACGAGTTCTCTGTCTTGGTCTTCTGCCACTCCCAGCCACAGAAATGCACTTTTGGGGTGAAGATGTCCTAGGACCTCAGCTTTCTGCTCCCACAGTCCACGCAGGAAGTTGCTGGGAATGGTGAGGTTCTCTCCCAAGACCGCCCCAACCTAGCAGACAACCTAGTTCCTCAGTAGAGAGGCTATTTCAGGCGATGGGGTGAGCAGCCACACAGTGGCCTCATGGTTGAGCAAGACATGGCAGCTGTGGGAAGCATAAGGTCCTGGGCATCTGCCTGGGTACAACTGCCTCCCGCATTTTTCTTCCTGACAAGGTCAGTCGACCAGGCACAAGACCAGGGCCTGGAGCCTCCACGACAGAGGACATCCCAGCTACTGGTTACCTTATCACTCTGACACCCACTATCCCATGCCCTTGCTGCCATGCCAGCCTGGAACTTGTCGCTGCAGTGAAACAGACTCCCCACATGGCCACTGGATGCCACTTTCACTGTCCTGCAGCTGGACCCCAGTTACTTCTGCAGGATGAAGATGCTCACTGCTGGACACTGCCTGTTGTTGCTGCCCGTGCTTCTGAACTCTTATGGTGCCACCACCATTGTGCAGCACTCAAACTTCCAAACTCCAGATGGACACCAACAATGCCCACCAAGGCCCCAATGTCACTGTACTTTACACCACACCTGCTTCCCGACCCCTATACAGAGGCTGGACCCTTGATGCATCTGCATGTTGCTCCTGTGCCTGCCAGAGTCTGGAGCTCCACCCTGCTGCCACCAGACTTTAACATGGATACTAGACAGTGACACTCAGTACTGGGGCCACCTTCATTGCAACTGCCAGAGTTTGGTCCATTATGTTTTTGTCAAAAAGTCCCTCTGCATAAAATAAAAGTGCAAGGCAAAATAACAAGTGCTGATGTAGAAGCTCTTGCACGTTATCTAGAAGGTCTTGCTAATCTATTCGATGAAGATGTGTTGTGCTTGGAGGTATTGGTGTCTGAAATTCAGTTATGGCAGTAGTGGCAAAGGCAACTGAGGAGTCTGTAGGTGGCAACGTCAAGCCAGGCATCCAGAGAGTTGCATTCTCATCCTCTGGCAGTGGCAGGAGTCTGGTCCCAGTGCAGTGATGGTGGCTGTGACATCACTGGTGGCCCTGTGGGGACTCCAGTGGTTTCAGTGTGGAGCTCTGTTAGCGGTGATGGTGACAGCTTGGGACAGCGGGCCTCAGAGTCAGAGGGTGACTGGAGGCTGTCATGGCCTCTGTAGTGGCTCCTCCAGGCACTGGAGGTATTGCTCCTTGTTACGCCTGCCTGCCCACTAAGCAGGGCGCAGGAGCCGGTGGTACCCAGACACCTCCTGAGGACCTTATGCTGCCCATTGCAGCAATGCCTGGCATTGGCCTTGAGTGCACCAGGCTGCTCACCTAATCCTTGAGTTCACCCTGCCCCTCCCTGAGTTGCAGCATCTGAGGGATGAGTAGGCCTGCTGCCAGCTGGGGCAGCCTTTGGAGAAGGCACCCACCCTCCCCAGCTACATCTCCCCTGTGCTGTGGTAGCAGAGTGCAGAGGTGGGAGGTGGGGGGGCCTAGAAAATCCTCACCCTCCAAGTGCATCCCTGGCGTGCGACAAGGGTGGAGTGCACAGGTGGCAGTGGGAGTCTAAGGGCCACGTGTTCTCTGTCTTGGTATTCTGCCACTCCCATCCAAAGAAATGCACTTGGCGGGTGAAGATGTCCTAGGACCTCTGCTTTCTGCACCCGCAGTCCACTCGGGAAGTTGCTGGGGATGGTGAGGTTCTCTCCCAAGACCGCCCCAACCTAGCAGACAACCTAGTTCCTCAGTAGAGAGGCTATATCAGGCGATGGGGTGAGCAGACACACAGTGGCCTCATGGCTAGAGCGAAACATGGCAGCTGTGGGAAGCATAAGGTCCTGGGCATCTGCCTGGGTACCACCGCCTCCCGCATTCTTCTTCCTGAGCAGGCCAGTCGACCAGGCGCAAGACCAGGGCCTGGAGCCTCCACCACAGAGGACATCCCATCTACTGGTTACCTTATCACTCTGACACCCCCTATCCCATGCCCTTGCTGCCATGCCAGCCTGGAGCTCTTCCCTGCGGCCAACCAGACACCCCACATGGCCACTGGATGCCACCTGCCCTGTCCTTCACCCGGACGACTGTTACTTCTGCAGGATGAAGATACTCACTGCTGGACACTGCCTGTTGTTTCTGCCCCTGCTTCTGAACTCTTATGGTGCCACCACCATTGTGCAGCACTCAAATTTCCAAACTCCAGATGGACTCCAACACTGCCCACCAAGGCCCCAATGTCATTGTACTTTTCCCCACACCTGGTTTCCGACCTCTATACTGAGGCTGGACCCCTGATGCAGGTGTATGTTGCTTCCGCCCCTTCCAGACTCTGGAGCTCCACCCTGCTGCCACCAGACTTTAACATGGATACTAGACAGTGACACTCAGTACTGGGGCCAACTTCACTGCAACTGCAGCCAAACCCTTGTCACTATGGCAGATGAAAACACTCATGGCTGGAAGCATCTGTTGTTACAACCACTGTTTCTGGATTCTTCCACCGTCACCGCCACCATGAGTAGGAAGCAAGGAACTCCTAAATCAGAGCTGCCTGCTGATACCGCCACAGTCGGCCCCACCTCACACCAATACTCAACTCCTGACTTTCGACGCCTGATGCCCTATGCCCACAACAGCTGGATGCTGCTCTTGCCACCATATGCCACCATTTCATGATGGTGCCATTGCAGTGAATTGACCCCAAGGATGCTTCTCTGCTCAAGATGTATAAGAGCTGGGAAACTGATCATTCTCCATTACAGTCACCTCACCAAGTTCCACTGCATGCTGCCTGCCTTTTGTCACCCCAGGACCAGACACCAGTCCTCAGGACCCTAGAGGAGTTGTGGCTCTAACTCAGGGAACTCATCCAAATAAACAAGTGAGCACTCTAAATAAAGGCTGCAGTCCTCACAGCAGGCAGTGGGTGGGACTAGGTGGGTCCAGCTCACTGGTGAGAGGGTGGGGTTAGAGCCTGGGAGCTGCTGGCAAGGTCTAGACCTGATCCTGTAGGGCAAGATAGAGAGGGATCTTTGGCTGCTCTGGAAGTCTAGCCCTGGAAGAACCTTCTGGTCCTTTCTCCTGAACTTTCCATGGTGTCTCCTTCTCCTACTCCTCCACTCTTCCCTGAGGAGACTCTGTGTCCTGGACATAGGGTCATCTGGGCACAGGGTCTCTGGGCAGTGGAGTGAGGCCCCAGTACATTGCAGCAGGCTGGGGACAGCCAGACTGGCCATACCTGGACTTGTAGGAAAAATAGCCTATTGGGAAAATACCCTCCTAGATCTACCAAATCTAGCCTAACACTGGCTTCTTCCAAGAGATTATCAAGAAAGGAAAAATATAAGTAAGCAAGTTTGTCTGGCTAAGGGGTGGTTTGAGGAGAAGTAAAGACTTCAGATTGGGTAGAGCTGGATTTAAATCCCTCTTAACTGGGTGACCTTGACCAGGGTGCAGAACTAGGTACAACCTTGGGTTTGCATCTGGTAAAGTAAAGTTGGGTGAGGAGGATAAGCCAGGGGTAAAATTAAGCTGTTGAGCAGTACCTAAACTTTGGGAGCCAGGAAGGCATTTGACATGATTTCCATGCAGAAATATATTCTGAGATTAAAGTCAACCCACTTAGAGGTGCACCTTTGGAAGGCAACTGACCTGTGAGCAGGCGGTTGAATTTACTTCATTTTTTAGATGAAATAATAATATATGGAAGATCATAGGCCGATGTTGGGTCAGGCTTGTGAAATTATAGGCTGTTTTCAAATTTGTTTAAAGAGTTAAATCTACATAGTTCAAGCCTCCTGGGATATCCCCCACCTCTTGTCACACCCCCACATAGAGCACTATCTACAATCCCTTACTCTAATTTTTAGAGGGTCACCAAATATGTCAATGCATGTATGTACATAGGCAGAGATATACATTATGTAATACTTTGTTCCTTTTAGCCTGCTTTGGAACCTCCTGAAAATAAAATCCCTTATTCTTACGTACATTCTTTTGCAGCTTTCCCTCCTTAATTTGTACCCCTTAAGCTGAGCATCAGGAAGAAGGAAACACCAGAGAACCTCAAAGATCCGAAGGACACCAACCCTGCTCAAGTCACTCTGGAAGCTGACTAGCCTGAATGTGCCCAAAGCTTGAGGAAACATCATCCCTGCTTCAGCCACTCTGGGTTGGATGTACAAGGTGAAAGATATACTAACCAAAAGGAAAATGGACTGTTTCACTCTTTCAGACAGCTCTTATACTGTCATTGCCACCCCTTACTTCTGCCATATACAGAGTCCTTTGTTTTTTCTTGACTCTAGGACTGATAACAATCAAACACATAGTTAATAATATCAGAAAACAAACGCATGTACCAGTTCAATCCTGAAAGGGCATTGCAGTTGAGATCCAAGCTCACTATTTGGAGGATGGTTTCCTTTTCTTGGTGGATTCAAAAGCTTAATTGACATAGCATGGATTGTGCTCTGAACTTGTGTATTGCTTCCATGTTTGTTTCCTCTTTTCATTAAAACTAGTGGTTCTACAATAGAAGCAGGTTTCCTTTTTAAAAAAGAGAAACAACAACTATGATATTACATTATATAAAGCTTTAAGCCAAGAAGATAATAATGCCCTTTGACTTAGAGGATTAAATAATGAGCATCAAAGGGGGTAATGCTGTAGTTTCCAAAAGACTCCCACCTTAATTGTAACACACAAGTCTCTCTCCTAATCAAGAAGAGATTATTTTAAGAAGTCAACAAAATTTCCAGAGCACTCATTGTGCTTTGAGCTCCTTTTTGTTGTAAAGGCCAGGTTTCTCTTTCTTGTAAGAGTTAGGCCTGCAGGGCTGGGGTTGTGGCTCAGTGATAGAGCACTTGCCTCGCACATGGGAGGCCCCTTGTTCAATTCTCAGCACCACATAAAAATAAAGGTATTGTGCTCATCTACATCCTAAAAGAAAATAGTCTCCAATCAAGTTTTTTGATGTGCGAAAATTTCTGTTTTCTGTGTAAAACATTGTGAAACCTCTGTCCAACCTAGGAATGTGGAACAAAGTTAAGTTATATTAAACATTGTGCTGTGTAACCACCCACTGCAATGTTAGAGAATTTCCAGACCTGGGGTCCAGAGCTTGTTTGGTGTTATCCCCTCTGGGTTGCTGCAGCTTAAATAAATCTGCTTCCTCCAAATGCCTCAGGTGTCCAGACTCATCTTTCCTGCATCAATGCCTGCTTGAAATGCTAGAATGTCCTAATTCTTGAAGGGCCTGAAGAGACAGTCTCTCAGACTCTGTCACAGTATGAATTCTAGGAAAAGTAATTCATCACAATGAATCTAATTTCAGGTTTCATTATAGGGACTTCCTGGATGTAATATCAAAGTTGCATGATAAAACTTGTATACGTCTATTGAGTTGCCATGATATACTCCATAAAGATATATAAATGAAATATTTGAATAAAAATGTAATCTGGGGGAAAATATGTTTTGTGAGAAATCTAAAGCCATGCTTGCATTTTGTGTTGTTTTAAATATTATGCTGTAATAATATTATATTTTATTATTACATTTTTAAATCTGAAAAAGACATCAGAATTTTGTACCATAATATTGTCAAAAAGGGAAAATTTTATTGATTAGAAATATGCTTTCCTGTTTTTAGAGCTAACAGTTGAATTAAAGTTTTGCACCAGACACCAAGTCCATCAGAACCTCAGTCTGGTGAAACCACATCTTGGTGCCTGCCCAGGCCAGTGCCCAAGAGCAGGTCCCAGAAGGAAATCAGGCTGGCTCTTCCCAGAGCCCTCTGGACAGAGGTTGGCCTCCTCCACTCTTAGTGTTATTTTTTTCTCTGATTGCTTGGCTCCTCTCCATGCTCTTCAAGCTGTCCTCTCCCATCTTTGTTGTTCAGTGACATCACCTGTCATTCATGTTTTTATAGACCTCTGAGGGAGAGAAAATCCACATGGATTTCAGAATGGCTCAAGATGCAAATGACTGGTCATAATTGGACACCCTAAAAGGGGATGGTATTGATGGCACAGGGGTATAAATCTCATGATGGGCCAGAAAACTCATTTACAGAGCAGCCAAAGGTCTATGTAGATCCATAAAATGGCCACAAACAACCTGAAAATCTAGGTAGTAACTCATCTGGAGCAGTCATAACCTCTTTCGGCTGGAGAAATATCAGTGGCTTCTTTTGGAATTGAATTAGGTGTGAAAAATAGCCCCTATGCCATTTGGTTAGGAAAAATGGTAATGATGATGAAGGTGATAATGCAATAGCTTATATTCATAGACCACTTTGCATACATTATTTCATTGAATATTCACAAAGTCCTTTCACTGACTGTCCTAGTCAGTTCTAGCTGCTACAACAAAATACTCTAAGCTTAAGAAACATTTATTTCTCCCCATTTGGGAGGGTGGGGAGTTCATGGTCAAGGTACTGATAGATTGAATTCTTGGAAAGAGCCCTCTTTTTGCTCATAGCTGGCTGCCTCTCACTGTATTCTCAACTGGTGGAGAGCAAGTAAGCCCTGGTCTCTTTTTGAAATTCTGAGAAAACTAATCTCATCTTGGGAGACATGCCCCACGCCTCCCCCCCATCCCCCACCGGCCTATCGAAATCTGATTACCTCCCAATGGCCCCACTTCTCATGCCATCATATTGGCATTAGGGCTTCAACATGAATTTGGAGGAGATACAAACATTCAGTAGGAAATGCACTGTGGAGTCTTGGGCATATTCTGTATCTTCTCTGTGCTTCTGCTGCCTCATAAAGAAAAAGGATGGTAATAACTCCTGGTCAATGTGCCTGTGTGTGTGTGTGTGTGTGTGTGTGTGTGTGTGTGTGTGTGTGTGTATGATAACATTGAATTAAAAACAGGTGATTAGATGATATATGCAAGTAATCCTCAATTTAAAAAAACTGAATATACAAACACAGGTGTCAAAATAAAAGCTGAAACCAAGTTTAAGAAAAAATTTCAGTGTGGGAATAGAAAATATTTCCCAGGAAGAGGATAAAAATGGAGTTTTTTTCCTGATGATATCAACTTTTTAGGAGATCTAATAGATATTTATGAAATTTAACATGACAATTTAGAAACAATGATATATGCTTATATTATACATGTATTACTTTATTCTGATTCCACATTTAGAAATCAATTTTTAACTAAAACTCATTATAGTCCTCTCCAACATTGGTGTTTTTTTACCCTCTCCAAAACAAATTTGGAGTCTTAAAGGCAGTTTCCAGGACTTGGGGTCTGTTCCCTCTAAGGCGAGGGAAATACGGGTCCTTGTGAATCAGGATAATCTTGACAAACCACAGTGAGGCCTTCATGTGGCTTAGTATATTTGCAAGTTCATCCTACAGGTGTATGTTTGCGACCACCACAATGTGTATTCCTTTTAAATGACTGAACAACACTTGTACACAACACTATCCATAGACTCAAACCCAAGGCCACATTCCTAGGAATCTTAGCAATCTGAACTTTCTATCTGATCTACCCCAAGCATGAATTGCTGATTTAATAAGAAGTAAAACAAGAAATAAAGACTGTGTTGAACTTTGTTAGTAGAAAATAAAGAGTTTGTCCAACCTCAGACCCCAGGACCACTCAGCTGTGGCCCACATTTGGTCACCCTGTCCATCAATGCAGTCAGTACCCTGACTCCAGAGGCAGGCAAGATCTAGGAGGGTGTCCATTTTTCCTCCCTATGCAGCAGGAAATGGTGACAGAAAGAGGAAACTGAGAATTTCCCAGCCTGAAAGCCTGTGGGGAGGCCCATGGTGGGGGACATAAACCCATCTTCCAGCCATTTTCTCAAAAGCACTATGATTTCGTGACACTCGGGAAGTGGAGGAGCTTCTGGTTCTGGCCACTCCAGAGGAAAGTTCAAGATAAGTGCCAATTCAGCTGTGTGGCATGAGGAAGGACCTATAGACTGAGCCCCAGGACCATGTTCTTGGCAACCCAACTCCAACTTTGTCACCCACTGCAAGTCTGTGCTGCACTGGCCCATCAGGTGATTCCATTACTTCCAGGACCCTGATTCCCAATGCAGCCTACTGGGCAGCACCTCGAACTGGGTTCAGAAGGATACCATGCCAGGAATTATCCCACCAGGAGAGACGAGCACTGCCACAACCTCACCCAGCAGCCTTCACTGATTACTGAAGGTCCAGTGGACCCAGAAAAGGCCATGGGCAATGCAAGGGGCCCAAGGAGCACCCACTTGGGACAACAGTCCCAGGTGAGGCTCCCTCCAACCTCACTCCTCCAGGTCCCCACTCACTGATATTTTGCCCAGTTCAGAAGCAAGCCCACAACTCCACCAGTGAGGAGGGGGACAGTTCTTAATAGCTGAGCATGGAGGAGCATGCAGGGCTGCTTAGTGGGTTATGGGAAGCTTGAGCTTGAAACCTCACAGCTAACCCTGGCAGGGTGCCCTTCCATCCAGGAAAAGCCAAGACCCATGACAACTGGAACCTCCAAAGAGTGAATGCTGAGTGGATCTCTGGGTCTGTAGGTGTCTGTTTTGGATTGGACTGGTGAAAGGTAACATATCTTACACTGTAGGAACAGTAGGAGGCCTAGTATTGTCCCCAGAACAGCTAAGCAATGAAGACAGTCAAAAAATTGGAGAGCTGGGGTTGTGGCTCAGTTGCAGAGTACTTGCCTAGCACATGGGAGGCACTGGGTTCAATTCTTAGCACTGCATAGAAATGAATAAAGGCCTGTTGACACCTAAAAAAAAATAAATTTAAAAATGGGAGAATCTTGATAACCAAAATTCAAAGAAAGCAACCCAAATATGGATAAAACTCGATTTTGTGAGCACACAGCTGGGTTTTTCTGGTTTCCACACAAAGAGAAAGGACTGTGCACAGAGGGTAGCATTCCCTCCCAGCCTGCCCTGCTGAACCCCTCAGCCAGACTCTGGGGGATGCCTTAAATGCATTCTCAGCAGCTGTTCCCTCCACTGTTCCCAGAGGAAGTGCAGGAAGACCCACAGGCCGTGATCCCAATGCTGCCACCACCTGCAAATGCGCTCAACCAAGAAACTTGCCCCCCAGCAGTTCCCCTTCTGACTGGCCAGGCCCAGGCAGGACAGCAGACAGAACTCTGACAGCTCAGGGGCGGGGCATGGGCTGAGGGATTCCTGCCTTTGCAAGAGCTCCTGGCTGTCAAACTAAGTCCCGCCCACCCTCACCAGAGCAAGGCTAGATACACACACTAGCTCACACCTTCAAGGGAGGACAAGGTGTCCTTGCCCAGCCCCAGCAAGCGAGATCCTGGAGATGCCACCACCACTTGCTCCCCTGCTGGTGCACCGCCTATCTAATGACATTGCTTTCCCCTTCAGAGGCCCAGGGAGGCTACCCCCTGCTCCAAGCTTGGAGGTATGGGGGGCGCTTCTATTGGGGCCATGCCACTTCCCGCCTTTTCAGAGAAGAGCACTCCTGAGGAGGCACCGACCTGTCCCTGTACCGGAGGTGCAGGTACTGCCAGCCAAACACCTGCTCATCACCCTAGTCCGCACGTGCTCCACGCCCCAAGAGCTACCCTCAACCTGCAGCAAGAGCCTGCTCAGCCCTCTGACTGCCCCCCCACCCCCCCCCCACCCCGTCCATTGGAGTTCAGCCCATCTGTGCTGCCATCCTGGCTGCCTCTGGCGAGGGGCAGAGTCTTTGCACTAGTCTGAGGGGAGAGATCCCTGGCCTTGCCATAGCTGCCACCCCTCAAACCCAGCATCTACAACCCTTCCGAGATGACCCGGAAACCTCACTGGGTCAGGAGGTGGACCAGCGGGATCTGAATCACATCCCAGTGTCAGCACTCAACAGTCGCCCCAGGACCCACGCACGCACCAGCCTCGCAGTTCCCTTGCCTATTTCTTCCGCATCTGGTGCAAGCACCTGGACTTTGCACGTGCATGCAGACTTTGCACATGCACGCGGAGTTTGCACGCGCGCGTCCGTTCCTGGCGCAAGCCTGCCTCTTGTCCAGTATTAACGGTTTTCCTCACGTGCTCGCGCGTTCTCCACTCATTCCTTCCTCAGCTGCGCCTTGGCAACAGGTCTCACAGCCATTTCGCCTGAAGCTGCGTGAGCAGGGGAAGAAGGCCTTCTGCGATCAAGGCTACAATTACCCACCAGCGCCTTCGCTAACACCCCCATGGAGACTTCTCACAGCAAGTATTGTCCCTCACCCCTGCCCCCGGCGCTGAGGGGCAGAGACCTGCCAGAAGGGTCCCACCAGGAGCCGGGTCATGGGCGGCGCCGACATCCCTATACTGGTTGGCCACTAAGGGCTTCCTGGGCTGGTGGCACCACTCGCAGGTCATCTTGCCGCCATCCTGCAACTGCTCCTCAGCGGTTGCGCAATGTGCCTGCTAGGTGCTTATCCAGGGTCCTGCGGACCCTGCGATCTTTTCTGGGAGACTTGGATATTGCCTCCTCCCTCCGCATGCCAGGTCTCCTGAGGAGGACGCTGCTGTCAACTGCAGCTTTCATGAATTCCTGCATCCCAGGCCGCAGACTCAGACAGCCGCCTTGTAGAGTGCAGGGGCAGGAAGTGGCTCCTTGCCAGCTTCCAGCAGCCCAGGAACCCTGCCCAGGGAGGACTGTGATCACAGCCCTTGGAGACAGTGGCCAAGTGGTGGCTGAGCAAGCAGAGCACCCTGTTCACAGAGAACATCAGAGGGGGCGCCCTCAGGTCACTGGAAGAGCATCTGCTTTTAGGCCCCTGGGGACCCATAGCTGTGTGGCTGCCTTTGTGCCCAGGCCTGGGCCTCTGTGGAGTAACCTCTGCACCCAGAGGTCCCAAGACAGAGCTGAGAGCTCCCGGGCCATCTGCATGAGCTCCTGCCCCAAAAGAAACCCCATCAGCAGCTCCTACAGCTCCACGCAAGGTCTCCGAGCCCTGAAGAGGAGGGCTCCAGACCCATCCAACGGGGAGCCGCCCCTGGGATGTTCTTCATCCCCAGGGATTCCCCCAAAGAAGGCCCAGGGTGAGAAGGTGGCAGAAGGCAGGGCGGGACACCCATTTCCCAAGAAGAAGTCCTCACCCATGGGAGACACCAGCAGGCCACGGAAACGCAAGTTTCCTCTCCTGCGATGCCGCCGAGGGGAACCTCTGAAGCTGCCACCACCTCTGTTACTGGCCTGTGCCGTGACGGCTGAGGACCTAGACAGGGAGAAGAAGAAGGCTCTGCAGCACATCAACGGTCTTCTGATGGGTGAGACCCAGGCCATTGGGAACAGCTGTGCCAAGGCTCCACAAGCCCATGGGGGGGTCCCCTCTCCACCGGGAGGGGCCAGGCCTCTGGCATCAGTGGGCCTCAGCCAGACCTTTCCCCATCCCCCCAGCAGCACAACCATGGTGGCCCACACCCCAGTGTGGCTCAGCTCTGCTGTCTCTTCCCAGAGCCATGCTCCCATCACCAATCTCACAGGACCGCTCTCCCCCAGCCTGCCAATTGCTGCTTTGGCCCTTCCTCCCAGGCCCTCTCTCAGCACATTGGCAGGCTTGGCTGCACAGCCAGTGGCCCCCTTTGGGGTCACATCCTTCAACACCACTCTGCCTTCACGGCCCCCACATCTGGGGCCTCCCTCCACCTTGGGTAGGAGCTTCCGGCGCTCTCACCAGGGCCCAAAGCCCTACTGTACTCACAGGCCCTCACCTGCAGCAAGCTCCAGCTCTCCAGCTCCAAGGGTGCGAGGACACATTCCGCAGGGGAAGCAGCCTCTCACCCCTGGAGCCACCGTCCCACCCAGTTCTGGGGTTCCTGGTGGGATGACGCCTGGAGCCCCTAGCTTTGTCAGCTGTCGTCAGCATGGACACGCAGGAGCTCCAGGTCCAGGGGCAGCTCCGATGCCACCCTTGACTGTGGGCCCAACAACCATGGGCAGCCTAAACTACTCAGCCCTTGGGTCTGATAAACACAGAAACTCCACTGTGGGTCTTCGTGGCAGCACCCAGACACATTCAGTGACCTCAAAGGCAGATGGGATGGGTCGGACATCACGCAAGCAAATATCAATGTCAGAAAGTAGAGAAACCCCCAAAACTAGAGAGCACCGTGGGGCAAGTTTGGGAAATGACACCTCCAGTGCCCCTAGCCAGAGCACCACCATGACACCCAGAAAGCACACCAAAGAGGGTAAAAAAGAGCAAGGAAAGAGTGGAGTTCCTACCCCGAGTGCCATCCCTCAAAGCCTGCCCACCCAGAAACATCAAAGCTTACCTCAGGGGACAAGCACTCCCACTGAAAAGGGTATCTCTAGTTGCCCTGCAGTCCCTGGGACATCAAGGAGATCAGAGAGCCCAGACTTGCTTTCTGACCTCATGTCAGCCTTTGGGGCCTGGTGTAGCTCCTCCCAAAGAGGAGAAACCCCAAGCACCAGGCAGCAACATGGGGCAAGTTTGGAACAGAACCTCTCCAGTGCCCCTAGCCAGAGCACCACCAAGGCACCCAGAACACACACACAAAAGGGTAAAAAAGGGCAAGGAAAGAGTGGAGTTCCTACCCCGAGTGCCATTCCTCAAAGCCTGCCCACTCAGAAACATCAAAGCTTACCTCAGGGGACAAGCACTCCCACTGAAAAGGGTATCTCTAGTTGCCCTGCAGTCCCTGGGACATCAAGGAGATCAGAGAGCCCAGACTTGCTTTCTGACCTCATGTCAGCCTTTGGGGCCTGGTGTAGCTCCTCCCAAAGAGGAGAAACCCCAAGCACCAGGCAGCAACATGGGGCAAGTTTGGAACAGAACCTCTCCAGTGCCCCTAGCCAGAGCACCACCATGGCACCCAGAAAGCACACCAAAGAGGGTAAAAAAGAGCAAGGAAAGAGTGGAGTTCCTACCCCGAGTGCCATCCCTCAAAGCCTGCCCACCCAGAAACACCTAAGCTCACCTCAGGGGACAAGTACTACCACTGAAAAGGGCATCTCTAGTCTCCCTATGGCCCCTGTGACATCAAGGAGATCAGAGAGCCCAGACTTGCTTTCTGACCTCATGTCAGCCTTTGGGGCCTGGTGTAGCTCCTCCCAAAGAGGAGAATCCCCAAGCAACAGGCAGCAACATGGGGCAAGGTTGGAACAGAAAACCTCCAGTGCCCCTAGCCAGAGTACCACCATGGCACCCAGGAAAAACACAAAAGAGGTTAAAAAGGGGCAAGAAAGCAGTAGAATTTCTACCCTGAGTGCCATCCCTCAAAGCCTGCTCACCCAGAAACACCAAAACTCACCTCAGGAGACAAGCACTACAAAGGGTAACTCTAGTTTCTCTTTGGTCCAAATGACATCAAGAGGATCAGGGAGCCAAGACTTGCTCCCTGAACTCATTACAGCTTTTGGGGCCTTGTGTATCTCCTCCCAAAGAGGAGGTACCCCAAGCAACAGGCAGCAACATGGGGCACAGTTGGTACAGAACACTTCCAGTGCCCCTAGCCACAGTACCACCGTGGCACTGGGGAAACACACAGAAAAGGGAACAAAGGGGCAAGGAAACACTCATGTTCCTACCCTGACTGCCATTCCTCAAAGCCTGCCCACCCAGAAACACCTAAGCCCACCTTGCGGGACAAGCAGTAAAGCCAGTAAAGATACCTCTAGTTACCCTTTGGTCCCAATGACATCGAGAGGATCTGGGAGCCATGACATGCTCCCTGAACTCATTATAGCTTTTGAGGCCTTGTGTATCTCCTCCAAAAGAGGAGGTACCCCAAGCAACCAGCAGCAACATGGGGCACAGTTAGAACAGAACACCTCCAGTGCCCCTAGCCAGAGCACCACCATGGGGACCAAGGGACAGAATGCAAGGCACACCCCAGGGAAAGCAACCTCTGGTGTGGCCACAGTTACTGCCATCCCCCAAAGCCTGCCCACACAGAAAGGCTTAAGCTCTCCTGGGGGAACCAGCACCACATCCTCGAAATCAACCTCTACTGTGACGTCCACCCATAACCCACCTATGAGCCCTGGGAGCCCAGACTGGCTCCCAGATCTGATCTCTGCTTTTGGAGCCATGGTCATCAGCCCACGTGGAGAAACAAGAAGCGCGAGAAAGCGCTAGAACACACTTGGGCTTTAACACCTTCAGCCCCCCATACCCAGGATAGGATGATGCCAACTTCCTTAAGGACTGACACTGCCTAGATCCCAACAGTCCTCCACCGCCCTCAGCTGTGCCTCAGCTGGCCCTGCCTCCACTCCATGGGGCCACTGGGCATCCTATAACCTCCACCATAGGATGGTGAGTCTGGCATGCTGTAGCCCTTGAAGACCTGTGAGGGCACTCAATTTGGCCAGGGCATCCACCCTGTGAAGCTCCATGTGTCACTCAGCAGGAGTGAGACTTTTAATATCACAATCTTGAAACTTTTCAAAATAATTGTGAGATTTAGGGGGGTTATATGGGATTTTGTCTCCCCATTTTTATTTTTAAAATTGTAGAAAAAAAGTTGATATAAACTGGACCACCATTAGCTTTAGAGAATGGCCCAGCACTGTACAAGTATTTAAACAACAAGAAGTGACAATACATATTTTTATTTGGCCAGGAAAATTAGCAAGAGGGACCTGTGGTGCTGTCGAACTAAAGAGGGCACCACAGCAAAAGGAGGCCTAGATTTTTGTTGTTTTGTTTGTTTTTATGAGTCTTATGGTTTTCCTTTGTCTCTACTACTGGGCTAAGCAATAAAAGTATAAACTGGGGCCAGTATGGATACTAAAATACAGAATTACAACTTGTTTGTCTTATAAGTAATCACCTTATTATTATAAATTACCTTCAGTTGTTACATTAAAATTTGTACTTGCATAAGGCTTTACGAGATAATAGTTTTAAAACTTGTAAGGATAATACAATATAAAATTAATAAGAGTAAAAGATTTAATTTTATTATAATAGTTATAAGTTAAGGAATATAATTTTTATAATTTGAGACATTTACTTATTTACTATTTTATAATCATTATAAATTAAGGAATATAATTTTTATAATTTGAAACATTTACTTATTTATATATAGTGTTTTGTTTACTTTAGGAATAATCTTTATAACAAAAGCCTATCTTCTGAATTTAACTTTAAATAAACTTGAATAATTGTCTTAAGTTGGAATGATATGAAAGATTTTATCTTAGGTATGGTGACCACTTGTTCAATCTTAGGCAAGATGTTTTGATTTTGAAACTAGTCTTCATTTGTTACTTGAATATTATTTTATAAAAAATTATACAGAATTTTTAAATTAATATTAACTAGTGAACGTAATTTATCATTATATATGAAACATGAAACAGACAAGGTAAGAGAGCCTTTAATTCCCTCTTAAGGGAAAGAGGCAAAACATTTTTAAACTTTAAATAAGTTAGGCTCTCTTTGTTGTCTTTTAGAGATATATTGAAGTTGACTTCTCAGGAGAACATAAAATTTTATAACATTTCTCGGTAGTCATCATGAACCATAGAGTGAAGCTGCTTGAAGAGGTATCCCATCGGCTTATAGGAGGGTGCAGTTGGCTGAGCTGGCAGGCCAGTGGTGATACCCTGTCTTTCATCCATAATGAGGTGGAAAGGGTGTTTAGGGTTAGGAAGAGAGAGAGAGTGTAAGAATATGTAAGAGCATTCCTGAGCTTTTAAAAGGAATTGGCTACTAGCTTAGGGGAGGTGAGGGTCCAATGAGGGGTCTCCTTAGTGGCCTTGTATAAGGGGTTGGTAAGAAGTGCAAAGTGGGGAACCCAATGCCTGAAAAAGTCTGCCAGACCCAGGAAAGAGAGGATGTATTCCACTGTTTTGGGTGGTTGTAGGTCATGGAGAGCTTGAATTCTGTCTGATGTGAGGCTTTTAGAGGTTGAAGTGAGAAGTGTTCCTAAATAATTAACTGAAGAGGTAGTAAGCTGGGTTTTGGCTGGAGAGGCCCAAGAGTCCAGGGACCCCAGGAAATTGAGGAGCTGAGCAGTGTGAGTTCACAAGCCTTGAATGATGAACCGCATAGAAGGTCATTCACATATTGTAAGAGTGTGCTGCCCCCTAAGTCACAAGCAGCTAGATCCCATGCCAAGCCTTGCCCAAAGAGATAGGGACTATCCCTGAAGCCTTGGGGTAGGACTGTCCATGTCAGCTGATGATACCTTCCCATGTGAAGGCAAAGAGCTAATAAGAGTCAGGATGGAGGGACACTATAAAGAAGGCATCTTTAAGATCCAGGACCTTAAAGTGAGTGCTCAAAGGGGGGACATGAGAAAGAAGAGTGTCAGGGTTGGGAACCACCAGGTGGATGGGAATAACTGTCTCATTCATTAGGCGAAGATTCTGGACTAAGTGATAGGCTCCTGAGGGTTTGCATCCTGGCAATATGGGAGTGTTGCAGGGGGAGTCAGTAGGAAAGCGGGGTCCCTGGGCAAGTAAGCAGTCTAAAATGGGTTTAAATTGCTCCCTATAGGTTTTGGAGATGGGAAAATGGGGACATAAAGGAAGTTTAGTTTGCAGTTTTAGCTAAATATGTACTGGCTTGTGGTGGGAGGCTATGACCGGCTTGAAGATGTCCCAGTCCTGGAGATCGACTAGATCAGGGGACGATGGCACAGTAGATGCTGTCTGGTTATTAGAGAGGTAAAGATTAGAGGCAGAAGAAGGACATGGGTGGTAGTATTCTCTGGATGTGTTTTGGACCGTGGCTCTTAGTAATTTGAGAACATCTCTGCCTAGGAGAGGAATCGGACAGGACGGAATGACTAGATAAGAGTTTGTGAATGGGTGTCCCTTCAGGGCACAGGTCAGCTGAGCAGTTCAGTTTGGGGAGGAGGGTTTGCCTTCAATCTCCATAACTGAGTCCTTGGAAGAAAACACAGGCCCAGAGTGGGCAGGCAAGACCGAATAGGTAGCCCCTGAGTCCACAAGGATGGTTGTGGACTTAACCACTACCTGAACTGTTATCCTGGGCTCCACCTAGCTGGTCATACTCCGATGTAGAGGCAACAAGGAAAGGCCAACCATGGGGCAGTCACTCTTCAAATGTTCTGTGTGCTTATAGATAGGGCATGGCCTGGAAGGAGGGTGTGGCTTTGGGCATTGGTGATTTCAGTGACCTTTGCATCCACATTTGAAGCAAGTACCTGGTGTAGAGGAATGATGGAACCTCCATGGAGCTCTTGCTTGAGCTGTAGGCCTCAGGGCTCTGGTAAGGCCTGGGTTTAAAGTGTTACCTTTTTCTGTAATTGAGCCTCCCTAGCTAGTTCAGCTGACTCCTCCTGGACATTATAAACTTTAAAGGCCATTTTCACCAGATATTGGATAGGGTTCTGAGGGCTCTCCTCAGCTTGTTTGAGCTTTTTTTCTGATATCATAGGCTGACTGAGTCTGCTAGATGTGGGCTCACTCATGGGGGTAAGGATGGAGGACAGAACAACTGAGATGTCATGCCAGATAAGATAATAAGTCTGGGAGAGGTATTGGCATTTTGAAATATAAGTAGAAATGTCAGAAGAGAAGGACCCAAGGTGCTCTTCAATCTGGGAAAGATCTTGAAGTGAGAATGGGACATGTACTTGGACAATCCCTTCAGCATGAGCCACTTCCCTGAAGGGACAAAGGAACTTTGGGTTATCTGGTAAGAGGGTCTGGTGGGAGTGGGTGTGGGCACTGACAGGAGCAAAGAGGGGTGAGTGGGTGGAGCTAATCATGGCTTCAGGAGAGGAGAAAGGAGGGGGTGAGAGGGATGGAGGGGGAGGGGAAAGGTTGTGTCAGTAGAAGAGGTGGGCAGAGGAGCCTTGGCTGCAGGAGAAGAGGGAGTTGTATGGAACGAGGGAGGAGGAGCTGTGGTGGCAGGAGGAGGGGTGGGAGGGGTAAGAGGGGTGGCAGGAGCAGATTGGTGTGTATTGGGAGGGGGAAGACAGGTAAGGTAGGGCTGAGAGCAGCTCGGGTGGTTCTGAGGATGTGGAAAGAGAGGTTGAAGAACAATGGGAAGGAGTTTGGGATTTTCCTAGCAAGGAAGACTGGATCAGGAGAACAGATAGAACAGAGAGGAGGCCAGAGCAGAGAGTAGAGGGAAGGGGACAGGATCATATCTCAAAAAGCCTGAATGTTTTTGCCCACTTTCCTGTCCAGCAGCAAAAATTGTCCAATTCAGTGAGGGTTTCAAATCAAAGTTCCTTCTGGCGGCCATTGTGACTCGTTGTTTAAGTCTGGTTCTTTTTCTAACATTCTCTCTCTGGGTTCATGTTCTGCCTTAAACCCCTTCAATCTTTCAGCTGAATTCTCTGATTCCATTGATATTTTTAAAAGATTAATGTTTTGCATAGTTTGTCTGGCAAGTTCAAATACTTGGCATCAGTGCCAAGAAAGTTATAGAATGTAGGAGGTGTCAGGTTTCCTTGTATTGTGAAATTTCTTGTATTTGTGCTAAATTTGCCCTGCTGATGAGATGGATGTGTCTCTGCTATTTATTTCTTTATTTATATATTTTTAATCTAGGATGGAACACAGAGGAGCTTAAGCACTGAGCCAGCCACTTTTTTTCATTTTCATTTTGAGAGAAGCTATCACTAATTTGAATAGGGCATCACTATATTACAGAGGCTGGATTTGAAATTTCAATCCTCCTACCTCAGCCTCCCATCTTCTGGGATTAAAGGCAGGCACTGCCATGCCCAGTTGTGTCTCACATTTGTTTTGGATCCATTCTTATCATCTGCCTTCTCCTGGTGCAGTCGGCTAAGGATGGTTTGGTTTGTGATGTTGAGTTTCTTTAAGGGCTTCCTCCGATGTCATCAAACAAATATCTTGTGGCATTTTTTTTCTATATTAAAGGGTAGGCTAATTGACAAGTCCCCTCTC
Organism: Ictidomys tridecemlineatus; assembly: GCF_052094955.1. Classification (NCBI taxonomy): domain Eukaryota; kingdom Metazoa; phylum Chordata; class Mammalia; order Rodentia; family Sciuridae; genus Ictidomys; species Ictidomys tridecemlineatus. The sequence goes on from NC_135485.1 coordinate 67,232,734, forward strand.
TCCCCACCCCCCCAAACAAGCAAACAGTGGTTTTATGTGAAATGAGATACCTCTCAGTTTTTGAGAGCTATTCCATTCCCTTAATGACTGGTTGTCTCAGGGTTAGTATCAAGACTTCCTGGAAATCTTTATCATTTTCCCCACATTTTTACTGATGCAATATGGCTCAGTTCCCCTACCCCTACCGCTTGGTCCCTTTTCTCTACTCATCTTTCCCACATTCCTTTTCCTTTTTGTTCTTAATTTTTTGCATATCAGAGAAAACGTACATCCAATATTTGTGCATCTAAGTTCCTTGGGGATGTTGATGTGTAGGTTTTTTCCCTTCATGTGTCCTTATCTGGTCTGGGTATGTGTGCAATGTTGGCTTTGTAAATGTGGAATGTGTTCCATCCCTTTGTATTTCATGGAGTAATTTGAGGAGTTTTGGCATCACTTCTTCTTCAAAGATTTTTGGTGGACCTCAGCTGGGAGTCCATCCAGCCCTGAGTTTTTCTTTGTTAGAGACAGTAATGAAGAGCCTTCCATCTCATTACAAGTCATTAGTATGTTTGGGTTTTCTTTTGCTCTGGATTCAGTTTTGGGAGATCCTATTTATCTAGAAATGTATTCGTTTCTTCTAGGTTTTCCAATGTATTGGAGTACAAGTTTTCAAAATAGTCTCTAATGATCCGCTGGATTTCTGTGGTATCTATGGTGATTTCACCTTCTTAATCTCTAATTTTATAAACTTGGCTTTTCTCTGCTTTTTTGTTGGTTATTTTAGCATGGGGGCTTTTCAATCTTGTTTACCTTTTTAAAGAAACAACTATTTCATTGGTCCTTAGTGTTGTTATGTTTGTTGTCAAGTTCATTAATGTTGGCTCCGATTTTATTTCCTTCCTTCCTTCAGTGTTTGCTCCTCCACCATAGCCTGGCTTTTACACCATTTCCCATTTACACAGTGCACGCTGTCGGCTTCCTCAGTAGAGGGCGCCGAAGTGACACCGCAGGAAGCAGAGGCCTCTTGTGGTTAAGCTACTGCACCATTGCTCTGTGATGCTGGTATGAGTCCATGTGAGGGCAGCGTGGATCAGGTGAGGAGATCCTCAGATCTTGAGGAAGGCTTTGGTCTCCAGGAAAATTTCCCAACACTTTCCAAGCTGATCTTAGGCGATGGTGCCCTCCTAGTGAATGGTCCAACTGTAGTGGGAGGCACCTGGCTCTGAGTTCAGAACTTGGCAGTCCCTGGCTCTACCCATGCCCACCTGAGTGGTAGCACACCAAACACACTGCCCTTACCAGGCACATATTCCCAAGGGTCCCCCATCCCTTTCTGTTCAGAGGATGCTGTGAGAGCCATGGCTGCTGCTCCCTCAGGTAAGGAAGGTCAAGGTGGGCTGGGGAGTGGACAGCCCTGGATGCTCCTACCATGTGGTCACCCATGCCCACCGGCTTGTCCCCTAGAGATGAAGACCTGGCATAAGGCAGAAGCTGCTGTAGAGTATTGAAGCTGCTGCTGACCTTGAGGAAGAAGGTAGGTGCAGGCCGCACATCTGGGAAGGCACAGCCAACTTGGGTGGGGGCCAATGGTTCTTAGAGGGGTGCTCCCTGGTGACAGGAGCTGCCACACTGTAGGCAGGCACACCCAGGATGAGCATCTACCTCTGGAGGCCTGGAGGGGTGACCCATGTGTTTAGGGTTCTGGGGCTGGAGGTATGGGGTACCTGTGGTGTCTTTAAGCTGTGTGCAGGGGTGGATGCAGTGTGAAGATCCTCCAGGTTGGGGGCATACCTTGAGGTGTCTGGTTGGGACCCCCTGTTGTGCAGGAACAGTTGTGTGGGTCTCAGTGAGGGGGCCTTAAAGGAGAGACAAGCTCCTGGGGACAGGTAGGCCTGTTTGGGGAGGCCAAAGAGGGCCCAGCGTTCAGCAAAGGAGAGATTCAGTTTGGGGACAAAGACTCCCTCCTGCATGCACACATTCGCAGTACCCAGAGCCACCACCACCAGGAGACAGAGGCCACTTCTTGGGGGTCTCAGGTCTGTGGACTGCTCCATTGGCAGGCAGCGTCCCATCATCTTAACCACCTTACACAGGAGAATGACAAACAGACTTCTGCTGCCCTGCTGCCCATTTACTGTCCCTTGGGCCATGGTGGAGATTGGTCCAGCCTCTGGATTTATAGCTAGTCACCTCTGAGGTCCCTGTAGAGGTAAGTAACATTTATAGTGGTGGGGCTGAGGATGGCATCTGCAGGTCTGGACTGAGTGTGCATGGGTACACACATGGCTCTGTGTGTGTGTGTGTGTGTGTGTGTGTGTGTGTGTGTGTGTGTGGTGTGGTGTGCATATGTCCAAGTGCATTTCCAGACATTGCATGTGAATCGGTGTGAACTGTTTTTGTGAATTTGTTTAGTGTAATGCATAAGTATATATGAATAAATAAGGCTGTGATGTGTGTGTGTGTGTGTGCGTGTGTATGTATGTGTGAGATTTGCCCTTCTCTTGTCACCCCCCACCATTGTTCAGCTTGGCACCCCTTTGCAGCCATGTTTGCATCTTGTGAGCTGTCAGCTCGAGATCTTGCATGGTGTAGACATTTGGGGCCAGCCTGGTCTGTGTGTGTGTGTGTGTGTGTGTGTGTGTGTGTGTGTGTTTGTGTGCGTGTGTGTGTGTGTTAGGGGTGGCATCATGTGGTAGACGAACTGAGCACCACTGAGGCTCCCCTCCCCGTGCAGATGCAAATTGAGCACTTACTCACATGCTTTCATTGAGAGTACAATCCAGTCTGAGGACAGGTAGATAAATAGTAAGTTCCATGGCAGAAATAAAGGTCAGAAAGACAGGGAAAGGGCTCACCAGAGGTGGTGGTCAGCTTGGCCTCGCTGAGGGGATAATGATTGAGCAGAGCGTTGAAGGAAGGGAGGACATACGCTTGTTCAGGAAGGGTGTTCCTGGCAGAATTATCAACACCTGCAAGATCTTGAGCTGGGAAGACAGAGTAGGAAGGTGGCCAATGAAACCAGAGCAGAGTGAAGGATAGTGATGATGTGGACAGAGAAAGAACAGGGTCCACCTTGCAGAGTCTCGTGGCTGCTGAGGTGTTTGGCCCTTACCCTGGGTAAGATGGGAGCCCTGGGGGAGTTTGGACCAGAGGAGGAACATGGAAGTATCAGGGACCAGTAGGAAGGAAGCACGGTGACTAGGGTGTCAGGCCAAAGAGGAAACTTCGGCCTATTCTTTGCAGAATGTTGCCTCTGGGCTTGGAACCCCAGGCTCAGCCTCCACTTTTCAGCATTCAGAGTAGGGCTGGCAGAATCCTTGTTCATTGAATGGGCACAGAACTTCCAAGAAGGACATTTCTGGGTCCCTTGAGTCCTGTAGGATTGACTCAGTTGAGCCTGTGTGTAGGCTCATGGGGGTGGAACTTCTCATGAATAATGCAGTCCCACCCATATGATGTGTTTTGAGGCTGTTTCAGGACTCTGGCAGCACAGCTCCTGGGAGCTTTGGATAGCGTTGGGTGTCTGGTAGCCTTGATCTTCCTGGTTTTCAATAGTGAGAGTGGCAAGAGGGGCCTGGCTTTCTTGTTTGCTTGTGTCTCCTGTGCCATGCTGTTGGGTCTCCCTGCAGAAGCCTCATGAGGTGCTGTAGTAGCTTGGGCGAGGATTTTGTCATGGGTTAACAAGTAGGAAAGGGCACTTTTGTCACCCCCAGGGGCCTGCAAAATTGCTAACGCTTCGGGCACCTGATGCAACAGGACATGGCCTGAGCCTCGTTCCCAGGCCTCTGTCCCTAACAACCATGTGATTCCTAAAAAGTCCCTGCTCACATCCCCCTGTTCCTGCTTTCTAAGCACAGGTGGTTCTAGAGCTGACCACCACCTCTGGTGAGCCCTAGGTTCTAGCCACCAGCTGGCACCACGCTCTGTGACCGGTTCTCCCTGGAATTTGCCAAGGCTGTACTTAAGGTATAATAAAACAGCAGCTGATAAGGCTTGCTCCCCTCCAGGAAGCCCAGGATTCAGTTAAAGACATCCTGAGTAAATAAAGGCATAAAAACAAACAAACAAAACAGAAAATTACCATATGATACCTAGCTGTTCAATAGACAATCTCATTTAACCACCCCCATGCTCTGTGGAGTGAACAACACACCTTCACTGGTGCATTAGAAAACTGGGACATGGACATGGCAGGTATCTTGCCTAAGGTCACAGAGCTAGTGAGTGGTTCACCCAGGGATCTGGCTGCAAACCGTGCTTTACATTGCTCTGCAGCTGCAACCAACAGCCCACAGGTGGTTGTGACCTATGCTGGGAGTGTGAGTTGGAGTTGGCAAAGGGCCAGAGTTTGGAATCAGACAGTCCTGGGTTCAAATTGTGGTCCTGCCCATTTAGTAGCACCTGAACCTCTGGAATGACAGTCTCTTTTTCCTTGTGCAGCAGTGTTGCTGACCTGTTCTCGTGGTGCCATCTGTATGTAGGAAGGACTGCTTCGCTCACTCCAGTGGGAGCAAGATGGACCCAGCTGCAGGGGGTCAGTTTCTGCCCTCTGCTTACAGAGGACTTTGCAGATGCTCTCAGAGCATGAGCTTGATCACCTGGATAAGCCCTTGGTAGGGGTGCTGCAGGCCCCAGAGCTGTGCTATATGTTGAATGCAAGGGGTATTTCTTGATGTCCAAAGGGACAAGCTCTTTGGGGGGAGCCTCCTGATCCTGCCATGGAGTTGTCCTGAGCCCTTGGGTGAGGGGTTTCAGAGTTGTAAATTCAGATGGGTCACTGTGTTTTTCTTTTAGTGATATGAGAAGATGGAAGATACAAATTTTTATGCTTTTTCTGTTCCTGATATTTTAGGAGCTCAGATTGTGGGTGTTCTATGGAATGCAACAGTTGCTGCCATACCGAGGCCACATTGAAAAATCAGATAGCTGAGGCCCTAGGACTCAGACACTCAGTGATACTGGGGTCTTTGAAAGCATTCCCTGTAGTTATTCTTCAGTCAATTATGCTTAATTAGTAGACTAGAATTATAGAATCTTCAGTTCATCAAACACCAATCCTAAGTGCTTTGCCTTCTCTCCTATAACCCACAAGGCTGACTTCCTCTTGTGTAGGTGAAAGTAGCAACTCCTCTTTATTAGCAAGGAAGTTGAAGCTCTGAGGGTTTAAGGACTTGAGCCAAGGCCAGACAGCTATGAAGCAGCAAAGCGGTCCACATTTCAAATTGGATAAACCCTAACAATGTTAGCTAGATCAATATGTAAATAAGCATAACTTTACAGGAGAAAGAAAGGCTGACAAGTGCGTTGCTTTGGTTCACGTGTTTGGGAATTGTGGGCTGAACACAACAGGTTCAGGCACAGCTTTATCCAGAGGTTGCAGTGTCATCATCAGGACACTGCCTCTCTCCATCTCCCGACACTGCCTTCTTTACCCACCCTGTCTCTGGGGGTGGTGGCATGCTGCCAAGCAGCTTTAGAGACACAATCTTCTAGTTTGGCATTGGAGGAAAAGACAGTGTCCTAACGATGATAGTGAAAGTCATGGGCCAGCCTGGGTCACTGCTTCTTTCTGCCCATCATGGTGGGATGGATTGATCTCAGTGGTCAAGCCTGGAGGGGCTGAATCATTGTGTGAGAGAAAGAAAGAGTCACCAAAAATATTCGAGGGTAAATGATGAGACAGGGAGATGAAAGCCAAGCAGGCAAGCCACAGATGTCCCCACTGAAGGGGTGAGAGCAGCTGCATTTAGAGCACAGCCCCTTGCAGTAGAGGTGGCTGATTTTGCCCCTGTGCCTGTCTTTGGTCTTAAGTGCTGCCTACAGGCTTACTATTTGCCAGGTGTCCACTCCTGTTATAAGGAGTGGACACAAAATCCTCCCCCAAAATCCTGTTATAAGGGCTCCTGTTTCATGGGGAGCTCTTATAAATGATGGCTGGGCAAATCCCAATTTCCACCCTGTGTGATTTCCTGCAGAGGACTCAACTCTGGGGTTTACCCTGTAGAAAGAACATATTGTTCTGCATTGGATTCTGGGCACCAAAGGAACAGAGTAGTGGTTGGGGCCTCAGAGCCAAGCCCTGTGGGGATCCCTTTCCAACACAGCCAATCCAAACCCAGGTTGCCACTACTTTTCTGTACAGAGACCGGAGAGCAAGTGTGGGGAGCCCCTTCCCCACACATGTGCCTCACAGGTTGCCCTTCTGATCTGGTGCATGGACTTGCCTGGCTACTCTTTGGGAACCCATGATGCAGGGACCTTGGGAGGTTCCAGTTAAAAGAGAGGCCCTGTCCATCATGACTCCCTGTTTCACTCCACATTCCACAGCACCCTCTGCTCCATCATCAAAATGCAGCTGTACCTCTATCCAGAATATTTTTGGGGTCCCAAGACTTGGACAACCTGAAGCTTCTCAGGACCTTCCCATTGATCATTATGCCTGAATCAGAGGGAAACTTCCATGTGCTTCCCCAGTTGAAGAACACAGATCCTGTAAGTCTGAGCTCTCTGATGATGGGGTCTGGGGCGGATGACTGAAGGTGTGTGCAGAGGAATCTCAGCTGGTGCCCCTGGGATCTGCCATATGTTCCCAAGACACACAACTCTGACATCCTTCAGCTGGTGGAACCTAGTCTGGGAAGATGGCCAATTGTGGAGGAGGGCCAGGACTATTCGCAGAGGCAGGGTTCTAGTGTGAATTGGGAAAGGCCCAAGGAAAGTCAGTCATGTTGGGTGTTTTCTCCTGCAGCTCTAGCACCATATCAAGTGATATAATTGCCTCCAGCAGCTGTGGCCCAATTTACTTGCTTACATTTGGGTCAGCATATCATCACATTCCCTGTGAAGGAGGAGAAATAGCCCTCAAAATCAGAGGTTGGCCGAGACACCAGCATTGACCACACAGGAAGATATGGAGCCACCAGTGGCCACTGAACCTTCAAGAAGAGGAGGAAGCTTAGCTGCCAATAAGCAAGTCAGTGGATATTGAACATTATCTTCCACTTGGTATATATGTATGGTACATATGGTGCTCCAAGCTGCCATCCCATCCTCTGAAAGAGAACCACCTTTCCTGGCAGCAATATAAATTCAGGGTCCAAAACAATAGAGGCAGGAGGTCAAGAAACTATTAGGCCATAGCCCTCCACATCTCCTAGAATGTATCCTCACTTCCCTAGTTCTAAACTTTTCAAAGGCATCTCCCACATGTGAGCTCCTGAGCATTACCCAGTGCCAGAACCCCCAGCACAGCTATCCTTTCCCTCCCCTCTGAGATTATCTATTTTATTTTATTTTTTAAATTGTTATTGTTGGTTGTTCAAAACATTACATAGTTCTTGATATACTTCACACTTTGATTCAAGTGGGTTATGAACTCCCATTTTTACCCCATATACAGATTGCAGAATCACATTGGTTACACATCCATTGATTTACATATTGCCATACTAGTGTCTGTTGTATTCTGCTGCCTTTCCTATCCTCTACTCTCCCCCCTCCCCTCCCCTCCCCTCTTCTTTCTCTACCCCCTCTACTGTAATTCATTTCTCCCCCTTGTGTTTTTTTCCCTTTCCCCTCACTTCCTCTTGTATGTAATGTTGTATAACCCTGAGGGTCTCCTTCCATTTCCATGCAATTTCCCTTCTCTCTCCCTTTCCCTCCCGCCTCTCATCCCTGTTCAATGTTAATCTTCTTCTCACGCTCTTCGTCCCTACTCTGTTCTTAGTTACTCTTCTTATATCAAAGAAGACATTTGGCATTTGTTTTTTAGGGATTGGCTAGCTTCACTTAGCATAATTGCTCTAATGCCATCCATTTCCCTGCAAATTCTATGATTTTGTCATTTTTTAATGCAGAGTAATACTCCATTGTGTATAAATGCCACATTGTTTTTTATCCATTCGTCTATTGAAGGGCATCTGGGTTGGTTCCACAGTCTTGCTATTGTGAATTGTGCTGCTATGAACATCGATGTAGCAGTGCCCCTGTAGTGTGCTCTTTTTAGGTTTTTAGGGAATAGACTGAGAAGGGGAATAGCTGGGTCAAATGGTGGTTCCATTCCCAGCTTTCCAAGGAATCTCCATACTGCTTTCCAAATTGGCCGCACCATCTATTTTATTTCTCTTCAGATCATATAAATCTTTCGCCTTTTCTATTTTATTTTTTGTGATGCTAATTCTTATGGCATTGTAAGTATTTTTAGTGGCATTCTTTTATGTTGACCTAAAAGTGCTTAATCCATTTCCCAGGCTGTGCCACCACCAGTACTGCGTAGCTGCTGATGGAGCCCATGTAGAGCTCATAGGTGCTGTGAGAGAGGATACAAACAGGCCATCCAGGAGGAGGTGAGATAGATGCCCCAGTTATGGAGCAGGAGGGACTGACTAATGAGTGTTGAAGATTTTAGGCCATTATAACTCATACTATGATCTATTTTAACTGTCATGTGGCACTACAAATCCCACTCATATAAGATAAAAACCTTAATATGTACATTATTATTACTCCACAGATCATGGCTCACCATCCTCTTATTCTTCAAGACACAATATTGAAGTTAGAACCGTTAATGACTCAGTAACGGTCTGTACTCTATAAATAAAAAGAAGAGTCTTACGTTTTGCACTTCAAATAAAAAGCTGTGCATCTTACACTACTTTGTCACACTGAGAATGCAAAGGAAAAGTTCAAGAAGGAAATTAAAGTGCTGCTACAAGGCATATGTAAATGACTAGAAGGCAAAAAATGCCTTATTCCTGATCTGGAAAAACTTTTTATATTCTGAAGAAAAGAAGAAAACCCCACGTTCTATGACGGTGAATCCAAATCCAGAGAAGGCCATCACTTTAGATTGTTATACTGACAAGAGAAGTGAGAGAGCGGCAGAAGAAGTTTGAAGGTGCCAGAGTTTGGTCCATTATGTTTTTGGCAAGAGGCTCCTCTCCATAAAGTAAAAGTGCAAGGCAAAGAAACAAGTGCCGATGTAGAAGCTCTTGCAAGTCATCTAGAAGGTCTTGCTAAGCTATTCGATGAAGATGTGTTGTGCTTGGAGGTATTGGTGTCTGAAGTTCAGTTATGGCAGTGGTGGCAAAGGCAACTGAGGAGTCTGTAGGTGGCAACGTCAAGCCAGGCATCCAGAGAGTTGCATTCTCATCCTCTGGCAGTGGCAGGAGTCTGGTCCCAGTGCAGTGATGGTGGCTGCGACATCACTGGTGGCCCTGTGGGGACTCCAGTGGCTTCAGTGTGGAGCTCTGTTAGCGGTGATGGTGACAGCTTGGGACAGCAGGCCTCAGAGTCAGAGGGTGACTGGAGGCTGTGATGGTCTCTGCAGTGGCTCCTCCAGGCAACTGGTATTGCTCCTTGTAGGGCCTGCCTGCCCACAAAGCAGGGCGCAGGAGCCAGTGGTACCCAGCTACCTGCTGAGGACCTTATGCTGCCCATTCCAGCAATGCCTGGCATTGGCCTTGAGTCCACCAGGCTCCTCACCTAATCCATGAGTTCACCCTACCCCTCCCTGAGTTGCACACTCTGAGGGATGAGTAGGTGTGCTGCCAGCTGGGGCAGCCTTGGGAGAAGGCACCCAACCTCCCCAGCGACATCTCCCCTGGGCTGTGGTAGCAGAGTGCAGAGGTGGGAGGTGGGGGGGCCTAGAAAATCCTCACCCTCCAAGTGCATCCCTGGGGTGGGACAAGGTGGAGGGCAGAGTTGGCAGTGGGAGTCTAAGGGCAACGAGTTCTCTGTCTTGGTCTTCTGCCACTCCCAGCCACAGAAATGCACTTTTGGGGTGAAGATGTCCTAGGACCTCTGCTTTCTGCACCCACAGTCCACGCAGGAAGTGGCTGGGGATGGTGAGGTTCTCTCCCAAGACCGCCCCAACCTAGCAGACAACCTAGTTTCTCAGTAGAGAGGCTATATCTGTCGATGGGGTGAGAAGACACACGGTGGGCTCATGGACAGAGCGAGACATGGCAGCTGTGGGAAGCATAAGGTCCTGGGCATCTGCCTGAGTACCACCGCCTCCCACACTCTTCTTCCTGAGCAGGCCAGTCGACCAGGGACAAGACCAGGGCCTGGAGCCTCCACCACAGACGACATCCCAGCTACTGGTTACCTTATCACTCTGACACCCACTATCCCATGCCCTTGCTGCCATGCCAGCCTGGAACTCGTCGCTGCAGCCAAACAGACTCCCCACATGGCCACTGGATGCCACTTTCACTGTCCTGCAGCTGGACCTCAGTTACTTCTGCAGGATAAAGATGCTCCCTGCTGGACACTGCCTGTTGTTGCTGCCCCTGCTTCTGAACTCTTATGATGCCACCACCATTGTGCAGCACCCAAACTTCCAAACTCCAAATGGACACCAACAATGCCCACCAAGGACCCAATGTCATTGTACATTACACCACACCTGCTGCTCGACTCCTATACTGAGGCTGGACCGTTGATGCATCTGCATGTTGCTCCTGAACCTGCCAGAGTCTGGAGCTCCACCCTGCTGCCACCAGACTTTAACATGGATACTAGACAGTGACACTCAGTACTGGGGGCAACTTCACTGCAACTGCCAGAGTTTGGTCCATTATGTTTTTTACAAGAAGCCCCTCTGCATAAAATAAAAGTGCAAGGCAAAAAAACAAGTGCTGATGTAGAATCTCTTGCAAGTCATCTAGAAGGTCTTCCTAAGCTATTCGATGAAGATGTGTTGTGCTTGGAGGTATTGGTGTCTGAAGTTCAGTTATGGCAGTGGTGGCAAAGGCAACTGAGGAGTCTGTAGGTGGCAACGTCAAGCCAGGCATCCAGAGAGTTGCATTCTCATCCTCTGGCAGTGGCAGGAGTCTGGTCCCAGTGCAGTGATGGTGGCTGCGACATCACTGGTGGCCCTGTGGGGACTCCAGTGGCTTCAGTGTGGAGCTCTGTTAGCGGTGATGGTGACAGCTTGGGACAGCAGGCCTCAGAGTCAGAGGGTGACTGGAGGCTGTGATGGCCTCTGCAGTGGCTCCTCCAGGCAACTGGTATTGCTCCTTGTAGGGACTGCCTGCCCACTAAGCAGGGTGCAAGAGCCGGTGGTACCAAGACACCTGCTAAGGACCTTATGCTGCCCATTCCGGCAATGCCTGGCATTTGCCTTGAGTCAACCAGACTGCTCACCTAATCTTTGAGTTCACCCTGCCACTCCCTGAGTTGCACACTCTGAGGGATGAGTAGGCGTGATGCAAGCTGGGGCAACATTTGGAGAAAGCACCCACCCTCCCCAGGTACATCTCCTCTGTGCTAAGTAGCAGAGTGCAGAGGTGGGAGGTGGGGGGGCCTAGAAAATCCTCACCCTCCAAGTGCAATCCTTGGGCTGACAAGGGTAAAGGGCACTGTGGCAGTGCGAGTCTAAGGGCAACGAGTTCTCTGTCTTGGTCTTCTGCCACTCCCAGCCACAGAAATGCACTTTTGGGGTGAAGATGTCCTAGGACCTCTGCTTTCTGCACGCACAGTCCATGCAGGAAGTTGCTGGGAATGGTGAGGTTCTCTCCCAAGACCGCCCCAACCTAGAGGACAACCTAGTTCCTCAGTAGAGAGGCTATTTCAGGCGATGGGGTGAGCAGCCACACAGTGGCCACATGGTTGAGCAAGACATGGCAGCTGTGGGAAGCATAAGGTCCTGGGCATCTGCCTGGGTATGACTGCCTCCCGCATTTTTCTTCCTGACAAGGTCAGTCGACCAGGCACAAGACCAGGGCCTGGAGCCTCCATGACAGAGGACATCCCAGCTACTGGTTACCTTATCACTCTGACACCCACTATCCCATGCCCTTGCTGCCATGCCAGCCTGGAACTTGTCGCTGCAGTGAAACAGACTCCCCACATGGCCACTGGATGCCACTTTCACTGTCCTGCAGCTGGACCCCAGTTACTTCTGCAGGATGAAGATGCTCACTGCTGGACACTGCCTGTTGTTGCTGCCCGTGCTTCTGAACTCTTATGGTGCCACCACCATTGTGCAGCACTCAAACTTCCAAACTCCAGATGGACACCAACAATGCCCAATAAGGCCCCAATGTCATTGTACTTTACACCACACCTGCTTCCCGACCCCTATACAGAGGCTGGACCCTTGATGCATCTGCATGTTGCTCCTGTGCCTGCCAGAGTCTGGAGCTCCACCCTGCTGCCACCAGACTTTAACATGGATACTAGACAGTGACACTCAGTACTGGGGCCACCTTCATTGCAACTGCCAGAGTTTGGTCCATTATGTTTTTGTCAAAAAGTCCCTCTGCATAAAATAAAAGTGCAAGGCAAAATAACAAGTGCTGATGTAGAAGCTCTTGCACGTTATCTAGAAGGTCTTGCTAATCTATTCGATGAAGATGTGTTGTGCTTGGAGGTATTGGTGTCTGAAATTCAGTTATGGCAGTAGTGGCAAAGGCAACTGAGGAGTCTGTAGGTGGCAACGTCAAGCCAGGCATCCAGAGAGTTGCATTCTCATCCTCTGGCAGTGGCAGGAGTCTGGTCCCAGTGCAGTGATGGTGGCTGTGACATCACTGGTGGCCCTGTGGGGACTCCAGTGGTTTCAGTGTGGAGCTCTGTTAGCGGTGATGGTGACAGCTTGGGACAGCGGGCCTCAGAGTCAGAGGGTGACTGGAGGCTGTCATGGCCTCTGTAGTGGCTCCTCCAGGCACTGGAGGTATTGCTCCTTGTTACGCCTGCCTGCCCACTAAGCAGGGCGCAGGAGCCGGTGGTACCCAGACACCTCCTGAGGACCTTATGCTGCCCATTGCAGCAATGCCTGGCATTGGCCTTGAGTGCACCAGGCTGCTCACCTAATCCTTGAGTTCACCCTGCCCCTCCCTGAGTTGCAGCATCTGAGGGATGAGTAGGCCTGCTGCCAGCTGGGGCAGCCTTTGGAGAAGGCACCCACCCTCCCCAGCTACATCTCCCCTGTGCTGTGGTAGCAGAGTGCAGAGGTGGGAGGTGGGGGGGCCTAGAAAATCCTCACCCTCCAAGTGCATCCCTGGCGTGCGACAAGGGTGGAGTGCACAGGTGGCAGTGGGAGTCTAAGGGCCACGTGTTCTCTGTCTTGGTATTCTGCCACTCCCATCCAAAGAAATGCACTTGGCGGGTGAAGATGTCCTAGGACCTCTGCTTTCTGCACCCGCAGTCCACTCGGGAAGTTGCTGGGGATGGTGAGGTTCTCTCCCAAGACCGCCCCAACCTAGCAGACAACCTAGTTCCTCAGTAGAGAGGCTATATCAGGCGATGGGGTGAGCAGACACACAGTGGCCTCATGGCTAGAGCGAAACATGGCAGCTGTGGGAAGCATAAGGTCCTGGGCATCTGCCTGGGTACCACCGCCTCCCGCATTCTTCTTCCTGAGCAGGCCAGTCGACCAGGCGCAAGACCAGGGCCTGGAGCCTCCACCACAGAGGACATCCCATCTACTGGTTACCTTATCACTCTGACACCCCCTATCCCATGCCCTTGCTGCCATGCCAGCCTGGAGCTCTTCCCTGCGGCCAACCAGACACCCCACATGGCCACTGGATGCCACCTGCCCTGTCCTTCACCCGGACGACTGTTACTTCTGCAGGATGAAGATACTCACTGCTGGACACTGCCTGTTGTTTCTGCCCCTGCTTCTGAACTCTTATGGTGCCACCACCATTGTGCAGCACTCAAATTTCCAAACTCCAGATGGACTCCAACACTGCCCACCAAGGCCCCAATGTCATTGTACTTTTCCCCACACCTGGTTTCCGACCTCTATACTGAGGCTGGACCCCTGATGCAGGTGTATGTTGCTTCCGCCCCTTCCAGACTCTGGAGCTCCACCCTGCTGCCACCAGACTTTAACATGGATACTAGACAGTGACACTCAGTACTGGGGCCAACTTCACTGCAACTGCAGCCAAACCCTTGTCACTATGGCAGATGAAAACACTCATGGCTGGAAGCATCTGTTGTTACAACCACTGTTTCTGGATTCTTCCACCGTCACCGCCACCATGAGTAGGAAGCAAGGAACTCCTAAATCAGAGCTGCCTGCTGATACCGCCACAGTCGGCCCCACCTCACACCAATACTCAACTCCTGACTTTCGACGCCTGATGCCCTATGCCCACAACAGCTGGATGCTGCTCTTGCCACCATATGCCACCATTTCATGATGGTGCCATTGCAGTGAATTGACCCCAAGGATGCTTCTCTGCTCAAGATGTATAAGAGCTGGGAAACTGATCATTCTCCATTACAGTCACCTCACCAAGTTCCACTGCATGCTGCCTGCCTTTTGTCACCCCAGGACCAGACACCAGTCCTCAGGACCCCAGAGGAGTTGTGGCTCTAACTCAGGGAACTCATCCAAATAAACAAGTGAGCACTCTAAATAAAGGCTGCAGTCCTCACAGCAGGCAGTGGGTGGGACTAGGTGGGTCCAGCTCACTGGTGAGAGGGTGGGGTTAGAGCCTGGGAGCTGCTGGCAAGGTCTAGACCTGATCCTGTAGGGCAAGATAGAGAGGGATCTTTGGCTGCTCTGGAAGTCTAGCCCTGGAAGAACCTTCTGGTCCTTTCTCCTGAACTTTCCATGGTGTCTCCTTCTCCTACTCCTCCACTCTTCCCTGAGGAGACTCTGTGTCCTGGACATAGGGTCATCTGGGCACAGGGTCTCTGGGCAGTGGAGTGAGGCCCCAGTACATTGCAGCAGGCTGGGGACAGCCAGACTGGCCATACCTGGACTTGTAGGAAAAATAGCCTATTGGGAAAATACCCTCCTAGATCTACCAAATCTAGCCTAACACTGGCTTCTTCCAAGAGATTATCAAGAAAGGAAAAATATAAGTAAGCAAGTTTGTCTGGCTAAGGGGTGGTTTGAGGAGAAGTAAAGACTTCAGATTGGGTAGAGCTGGATTTAAATCCCTCTTAACTGGGTGACCTTGACCAGGGTGCAGAACTAGGTACAACCTTGGGTTTGCATCTGGTAAAGTAAAGTTGGGTGAGGAGGATAAGCCAGGGGTAAAATTAAGCTGTTGAGCAGTACCTAAACTTTGGGAGCCAGGAAGGCATTTGACATGATTTCCATGCAGAAATATATTCTGAGATTAAAGTCAACCCACTTAGAGGTGCACCTTTGGAAGGCAACTGACCTGTGAGCAGGCGGTTGAATTTACTTCATTTTTTAGATGAAATAATAATATATGGAAGATCATAGGCCGATGTTGGGTCAGGCTTGTGAAATTATAGGCTGTTTTCAAATTTGTTTAAAGAGTTAAATCTACATAGTTCAAGCCTCCTGGGATATCCCCCACCTCTTGTCACACCCCCACATAGAGCACTATCTACAATCCCTTACTCTAATTTTTAGAGGGTCACCAAATATGTCAATGCATGTATGTACATAGGCAGAGATATACATTATGTAATACTTTGTTCCTTTTAGCCTGCTTTGGAACCTCCTGAAAATAAAATCCCTTATTCTTACGTACATTCTTTTGCAGCTTTCCCTCCTTAATTTGTACCCCTTAAGCTGAGCATCAGGAAGAAGGAAACACCAGAGAACCTCAAAGATCCGAAGGACACCAACCCTGCTCAAGTCACTCTGGAAGCTGACTAGCCTGAATGTGCCCAAAGCTTGAGGAAACATCATCCCTGCTTCAGCCACTCTGGGTTGGATGTACAAGGTGAAAGATATACTAACCAAAAGGAAAATGGACTGTTTCACTCTTTCAGACAGCTCTTATACTGTCATTGCCACCCCTTACTTCTGCCATATACAGAGTCCTTTGTTTTGTCTTGACTCTAGGACTGATAACAATCAAACACAGAGTTAATAATATCAGAAAACAAACGCATGTACCAGTTCAATCCTGAAAGGGCATTGCAGTTGAGATCCAAGCTCACTATTTGGAGGATGGTTTCCTTTTCTTGGTGGATTCAAAAGCTTAATTGACATAGCATGGATTGTGCTCTGAACTTGTGTATTGCTTCCATGTTTGTTTCCTCTTTTCATTAAAACTAGTGGTTCTACAATAGAAGCAGGTTTCCTTTTTAAAAAAGAGAAACAACAACTATGATATTACATTATATAAAGCTTTAAGCCAAGAAGATAATAATGCCCTTTGACTTAGAGGATTAAATAATGAGCATCAAAGGGGGTAATGCTGTAGTTTCCAAAAGACTCCCACCTTAATTGTAACACACAAGTCTCTCTCCTAATCAAGAAGAGATTATTTTAAGAAGTCAACAAAATTTCCAGAGCACTCATTGTGCTTTGAGCTCCTTTTTGTTGTAAAGGCCAGGTTTCTCTTTCTTGTAAGAGTTAGGCCTGCAGGGCTGGGGTTGTGGCTCAGTGATAGAGCACTTGCCTCGCACATGGGAGGCCCCTTGTTCAATTCTCAGCACCACATAAAAATAAAGGTATTGTGCTCATCTACATCCTAAAAGAAAATAGTCTCCAATCAAGTTTTTTGATGTGCGAAAATTTCTGTTTTCTGTGTAAAACATTGTGAAACCTCTGTCCAACCTAGGAATGTGGAACAAAGTTAAGTTATATTAAACATTGTGCTGTGTAACCACCCACTGCAATGTTAGAGAATTTCCAGACCTGGGGTCCAGAGCTTGTTTGGTGTTATCCCCTCTGGGTTTCTGCAGCTTAAATAAATCTGCTTCCTCCAAATGCCTCAGGTGTCCAGACTCATCTTTCCTGCATCAATGCCTGCTTGAAATGCTAGAATGTCCTAATTCTTGAAGGGCCTGAAGAGACAGTCTCTCAGACTCTGTCACAGTATGAATTCTAGGAAAAGTAATTCATCACAATGAATCTAATTTCAGGTTTCATTATAGGGACTTCCTGGATGTAATATCAAAGTTGCATGATAAAACTTGTATACGTCTATTGAGTTGCCATGATATACCCCATAAAGATATATAAATGATATATTTGAAAAAAAATGTAATCTGGGGGAAAATATGTTTTGTGAGAAATCTAAAGCCATGCTTGCATTTTGTGTTGTTTTAAATATTATGCTGAAATAATATTAGATTATATTATTACATTTTTAAATCTGAAAAAGACATCAGAATTTTGTACCATAATATTGTCAAAAAGGGAAAATTTTATTGATTAGAACATATGCTTTCCTGTTTTTAGAGCTAACAGTTGAATTAAAGTTTTGCACCAGACACCAAGTCCATCAGAACCTCAGTCTGGTGAAACCACATCTTGGTGCCTGCCCAGGCCAGTGCCCATGTGTGCCTGGCTCTTTGCCACCCAATAGATATGAGCCCTGAACGAGGGTGGTGGAACCTGAATTCCAACTCCCTTAGTGATTATGTTTGGGCCACTTGGACAGCTGTGCTCTGCTTTAATTTCTTCTCTATGAGGACTTGTGTCCAATCTGCCCATGGGGCTGTTGAAGATCAGTGAAGAACTTCACCAAGTTCTAGGAAGCCTGGTTGCTGTACAGTGTGAGAAGGGACATCCTGACAAAGGTAGCTCTGTGACTGACCCCCACTCTCTACCTGCTTTCCTTCATGATCTTTGTGGAAGGCAGGGGGATTTTGTTCATCTGCAATGCCGCCTGCCAGCTCCAAGGCAAAGGGACCCTCCTCTGACCTCTACCTGCCAAACCAAAGAAGGCCATTGTCAGTTGTCTCAGTGGGTGAGAGATGTTAGATCTCAGTTAGTAGTGACCACTGAAATGCAAACAAATAACAGCCAATGTCATGGGTTTCTTTATGTTGCTCTCAAGTCTTTAAATTACTTTTAAGGCAAGTGGGTAGACAGATAATGCAGAAAAACAACAGGTACACAAATAATCAGAACAAAGAGAGTCAATTAAGAAATACACCAAGAAAGATTAATGGGGCTATTACTAACTCTTGTCAGGGTCAATTGGGGTCATTGTGAAGCTAGAATTTATGGTCATAAGTGTCTCAATAAATTTCAGAAGAGACATTTTCTTAGCATTACAGGAGAAAAAAGTTAAGTTCTTTCTGGTCTTTGACCCCAATACTCACAGTAACATAGTATTTACTTGTAAATGAAGCCCCCCACTTAATATGATGGCCAATATGACAGTTCTGGAGAAGAACAACTAAGTAAAAACTCTACCCCTTGACATGAAGGAGTTGAACACCTGATTGTCAAAAAGTGGTGAATGTGGACTCAGTTCCCAGGGCAATCATAAAATACCAATGAATTTGGAGACAGCACTCTTTCCTTCATTGTTCTCTGCTGGGAGTGAACCACTTTTTGGAGAATGCTCTTTGATTGAGCCTTACTTTATTTTTACTTTAAGAAAAAGTTATCTTGCATTATCTTTGGTTTCTGACTTCAAATTTTCTTTCTTTGGAACACAAGACCTGAGGTTGGAGTTTCAACCCCCCACTCTCCAGTGACATCTATTCAAGTGCCTTGACTCAGATTGACAGCCATCTACAGGAAGGAATTTAAACTTCACCTTATTCCTCTCCCAGCTTTTGTTGAGATGATGTCTAACTTAGCCTCTGATATCTTACAGTTTGCTTTGAGTTTCTCTGTCTACACTTTCCTCTGCTGAAACCTCTTCCATATGTCACACTCATGCTTTGTCTAATGTCATTTATGTTGTCACTGTTCATCTTTTTTTCCTCTTAATAACAGTGACATTTTTTTCCTACTGACATGTAGATGTACACTTTCTCTTGCTTTTTGTGGCATTCTTTTGCGCAAGGCCATCAGAGAGGCAATGAGGCTCCACTGTTGTGGCTGTTGCCTTATGGTGTCCCCCTGTCTCTCTTCAGTAATGGGCATCACACCACCATTTTCATAGGTTACTTCCAGAATCTGGAGGGCAATGAGTTAACCCCCTTTATCTACTTACAAATCTTCTCATGGGGCACTAGTTGAAGATCCCTCATAGCTAAGAAATATATTTTCAGTTGGTATCTTTTCTTCACCCAAATAGTTGTTATGGTCCTTACTCTATAGTGCCTTTGCATGGACCCCATGTCCCCTCACATTTATTATTCCAAAGGAAAGCCAAGGAATACAATGATTCTTGCTCTTTTCTATGTCAGTAATCCTGTTGTTATTTTTGGACTGTGTTTCCAATAGAGTGACACAAAAACTCTTGCTCCCCTACCCCACTTTTCAATATCATGCCCATCCTACTCTGATGAGGCCTTTCTAGTCAAATGAGTCAAAACTTTACTGGCCTAGGAACCTCAAAACCACACCTTCCTTCCTCTCAACAATGTACCTAACACTCATCTGTCAATATCAAATTCTCCCACTCTCCTCTGTACACACCATTACCTGCTCCCATTCTGGCAACACTGGTTTCCCTCATCATGAGTCTGTCCCTATTTAGCCTACTACCAGTTTATACACATTACAAGAGGAAAATGGAGAATATTGACTGGTAAGAACACAGGTACATTTTTCTATGCAAGATCTAAAACAGGCCCAACAGGATTTAGAAAGATTTGCTGGTGACCCTGATAAATATATAGAGGGATTCAAACTCAGGCCTTGAGGTAATCTGGAGAGATATAACAATAATTTTGAGTCAAACTCTAACAGAGACCTCAGTTTGCTAAGGTTTGGAGGATGATTTATATTTTCCTAACACTTTATACCTTGTGGGCCCTTCTGCTGTTCAAACTGAGCATCCTCATTGGAGTTATGATGAATCACTTTGAAGGTGATACAGAGATCACCTGATCATTTGTCTCAAGGCAGCACTTAAAAATTATAGGATGAAACCTATTCTATGACATTGGCATCAATTGATCAGGGGTTGGGGTGAAATCCCAGGACTTTTGTAGAAATATTGAAGGAAGGCTTAGTAAATATACATTCTTAGATCCTGCATCTCTTGAAAGGCAATTTATTTTAAAAGATAAATTTATTCTTCAATTTGCTCCAGATATTAGAAATTACAAAATTGGTAGCAGGCCCTGGGACTTCCCTTAAAGTTAGCCATGCAGGTCTTTTATGATCAAACCAGGAGGAAACATGAAGGGACCTAAGAAAGGAGAAAAGAGGGCCAAGAGACCAATACAATTATTGACTGGAGCACTTCATGGCCACCCTCTTTTCTTCCTCACAGAACCCTTGAGCCTCTGTAGGTGTCTGTCATCATTACAGAAAGTGAGGGAACTAGAAGAAAATCTGCCCAATTAAGGACAAGTTTCCAAAGACTTCTTGCCCTGTATGTGGCAGGACAAGCCACTGGAAAGTGAAGCACATGCCTGAACCCCAGTGGCTGGGGAGACTCAGGCAGGAAGATTGTAAGTACAAAGCCAGCCTCAGCAAAGTAGCAAGGCCCCAAGCAATTCAGGAAGACCCTGTCTTTAAATAAAACATAAAAAATTGTTGGGGATGTTGCTTAGTGTTGAGTTTCCCCTGACTTCAGTCTCTGGTAACCCCTACCATAAAAACCAGATTTACATTCCCCAAAAGATGCTCTGTCCTCACCACCCTTGCCATGGATAGAAGTTTTAGTTAGGGGTTTTCTAGCACTTTCTGGTGGAAGAAATTTCTGGTCTTTGGAACAGCTCAGTGTATCTAATATTTCTCTGTCTCTTGGTATATCAATTTTATGTTGATAGTTGTATCTTGTTGTTTTTCTCATAGGGCATTTGCCTCTAAAGGATTTCCTCTATTTCAGATATTGAGGCCCCATGGATAGAGCTTAACTCATAATCAAGAGCATTTCACTGACAGCAAGTATGGAAGATACCTACCCTTATCAGCAGAAAGTAGGTATTAGTCACCCTTGTCCCAGATATGATTTAGGGTCTTGAACCTTGGCAGGGCGTATTAGGTAGCAGTTAGTAGTGACCAGTGAAATGGAAACCAATAACATGGCAAGGTCATGGGTTTTCTTTAAAGTTACTTTTTACCCAGCTAGTGCCCTTCTCAGACTATTCACTGAAGACCTTAAAAGAGCATACTACAGGGATACTGCCACATCGATATTCATAGCAGCACAATTCACAATAGCAAGACTGTGGAACCAACCTAGATGCCCTTCAATATATGAATGGATAAAAAAATGTGGCATTTATAAACCATGGAGTATTACGCAGCACTAAAAATGACAAAACCATGGAATTTGCAGGGAAATGGATGGCACTAGAGCAGATTATGCTTAGTGAAGCTAGCCAATCCCTAAAAAACAAATGCCAAATGTCTTCTTTGATATAATGAGAACAACTAAGAACAGAGCAGGAAGAGCAGGAAGAAAAGATTAACATTAAACAGAGACATGAGGTGGGAGGGAAATTGCATGGAAATGGAGGGAGACCCTCATTGTTATACAAAATTACATATAAGAGGTTGTGAAGGGAATGGGAAAATAAACAAGGAGAAAAATGAATTACAGTAGATGGGGTAGAGAGAAAAGATGGGAGGGGAGGGGAGGGAGGATAGTAGAGGATAGGAAAGGTAGTAGAATACAACAGTTACTAATAGGGCATTATGTAAAAATGTGGATGTGTAACCGATGTGATTCTGCAATCTGTATTTGGGGTTAAAATGGGAGTTCATAACCCACTTGAATCTAAAGTATGAAATATGATATGTCAAGAGCTTTGTAATGTTTTGAACAACCAATTAAAAAAACTTAAAAAATAAAGTTACTTTTATGGTTTTCTTTACATTACTTTTAAGGCAAATGGGTAAACAGATAACTTACAGAAAAACAACAGGTGTGGAAACCTTAAAGAATAAACAGGGAAAAGAGGGCCAATCAAGATATATATCCAGAAAGAAAGATTAACGGGGGCTATTCTAACTCTTGACAGGGTAAATTGGGGTCATTATAAAGCTAGAAATTATGGCCATAGGTGTCCCAATATATTTCAGAAGAAAAATATATTTTCTCAGTAGTGCAGGAGCTGTAAGGTGAATTATGCCTTGTCATTAACCTGAATATTCATATTAACAGAAAACTGACTTATAGATGAAGTCCTCTGAACAAGAAGGCCACCATGACAGTTCTGAAGAGGACCAACTAAGGTCAAAACTCCACCACCCAACACAAAGGAGGTGAACACCTGATTGGCAAAGAGTGCTGAAGGTAGACCCAGTTCTCAAGGCAACCACAAAACACCAAAAAATTCAGAGATAGCACTGTTTCCTGTTGTTCTTTGCTGGGAGATGACCTACCCTCTTGGGAGTGCTCTTTGTTTGAGTCTTAATTTAGTTTTACTACTAATAAAATTCTCTTTTCTGGTTTTCAGTGACTGACTCAAAGTCTTATTT
The DNA here is from genome assembly GCF_052094955.1 of Ictidomys tridecemlineatus. Taxonomy (NCBI): domain Eukaryota; kingdom Metazoa; phylum Chordata; class Mammalia; order Rodentia; family Sciuridae; genus Ictidomys; species Ictidomys tridecemlineatus. The sequence goes on from NC_135485.1 coordinate 67,254,956, forward strand.
CTTCACAACAGAAGAACTGGGGTTTGGAGCTTTAGCGCCCCCCCCCCCCCGCAGTCTCTTATGACAGGAGAGACTCCTGGCCATCTTTGGCCAGGAGAGTCCCCAGTAGGAAATAGGAGATTTGAGGTGATGCTGAGATAGGTTTTCTTGAAAAGCTGGGGAGCTCTGCCCTGAGCTCTCAGAAGTCTCCAAGAGTTGGGTTCCACTGAGCAGCCTGGTTCCCAGCACAGCTGAGTTGTGGGGAGGGGCCAGCTGTGTAAGCATCTTCACTCCAGGGTTCTGGCTACCTTATTTCTAAGCAGGCCAGCCCCTGGATGTGTGACAGTGAATCCCTGAATCTCCCAAACAGAAACCTCTTGATATATGCCCATCTTGGGAAAGAGACACAGTTGTTGGCCAGTTGGTGGTGTTTCCTCTGTCCCTCATGGGCAGTGTTTTGCAATAGATTGTCTTGCCTGGCTTCTCTATGCATATAGGACTAGTTTATACCCCAGAGGGTTGCACGGGTCAGGTAGCCCAGTCCAGAGGATCATGGGGTGCCCATAACAACCAAATCTTTTTAGGAGAAGGATCCCTGTCCAGTCTCAGACTGGAGTAAACATCAAAGGAGATTTGCAGTGCCTTTTCTTCATGGTGCCCATAGGCCCACTCTCACTTCTGAGGCCAGGCCTCTCACAACGGCCCTGACCCCATGAAAATAGATGCTTCCTGTGTCTCCTCCCTTCCCTTCCCCTCCAAACTCCCCACAATGTTACAAGTCATCCAGAAGGATAGCCTCACATTAAGACACAGAGTGCACACAAGCCAGACATAGCACAACTGTCCATCAACAGAATCAGGATTCATAGCTTATGAGACTCTCAGGTACAAAATTTAATGCAGGAACAGTGAGTAAACAGGCTACATACAACCAGAAGATGACTCACAAAATACTGAGTGGAAAGAACAAAATGTGCTCTATGTTCCCATCCTTAAGACCTTCAAAACCAGGAGACATACAATTAATCTTTGGGGTGTGAGGACATGGTAATGACAAAATCCAGGGCCAAGGCCACCTTATGGATGTAGCAAGTAGGTCAGGAATAATATGTGTGTGATTCTATGGTGCTGGGGATGCTGTAGGTCCTGACTGGGGAGGTGGGTGTCAGCCCACTCATGTTATAATTCATCAATCTCCACAGATACATTTCATGTACTTTGCATATGTATTTTATTTCACAAAGATCACACAAAAATAAGCCACCCCACCTTTAGGCCTGTGTTGGTGTTCTCAGGGCACTGGCCCCCTTATGTCTTTCTCAGATGGTCTTAGTTGGGAAGACAGGGTGGGGAGCTGCCAGGGCCAGAGGACAAACAACTCAGGTGGCCCTCAGCCAAGGAACCTTATAATACCACTTTCATTCCTTCCCCTGGGGTTTCCTCCTGCCCTCTGCACTGCCATACATTTGCTCCATACCCCCTGTGTTCTGTTGTGTTGACCTGGGAACCTGGATTCCTGACTCTGACAGGCCTGCCTGGAGTGGCATTTTCTGACCAAGTTCTGTTTCTTATAGAGGATTGGCTCTGGTGAAGCAAGCACACCAGCATCCATGGTTAATGGAATCTCTGGAGTGGTATTTTAGTGTGAATTTACTCACTTACTTAAAGCTGAGTATGTATGAATATATTAGTTATATAATGATGGGAACTCCATCTCCTTGTCAGGCCCCTCATAAGGTAGACAAGGTCAGAATACTTGTCCTTTTGGAGAGGACAGGTATGAGAAGACAGATTCATGTGATGAATGCTGCAGAGCAGTCTGGGGCCTGTGAGAGCCATCACTGAGCATAGCAGAAAAGGGATCCCTAAAGAAGTGATATTTAGCTGGGCACAATGGCAAACATCTATAATCCCAGTGGCTATAGAAGCTGAGGCAGGAGGATGGTGAGTTTAAAACCAGCCTCAGAAATGATAAGACACTAAACAACTCAGTGAGATCCTATCTCTAAATAAAAATACAAAATATGGCAGAAGATGTGGCTCAGTGGTTGAGTGCCCCTGAGTTTAATCCCTTGTTTAAAAAAAAGATGTTTATAGGAAATCAATGAACCTTAAATTATGCTACAAGTGATAGTAACAAAAACAACATGGTATTGACACCAATACAGCCATATAGATTAATGGTACAGACTAGATGGTACAAAGACAAACCCTCATAAATTCAGTTATCTCATACTAGACTAAGTTGCCAAAAACATATATTGGAGAAAAGATAGCGTCTTCAACAAATGGTGCTGGGAAAATGGAAATCCATATGTAGCAAAATGAAATTAAACATGTTTCTCACCCTGTGAGAAACTCTGCTCAAAGTGAACCAAGAATTTACACACTAGAAGAGAGAACCTGTGCCTAAGAGAAGAAAAAGTAGGCTCAATTCTTCACCACTTTGGCTTAGGAGCTGACTTTATTAACAAGATTCCTAAAACATGAGAAGTAAAATCAATAATAAATAAATGGGATGGAATTAAACTAAAAGGTTTCTTAATAGCAAAGGAAACAATTATTAAGATGAATTGAGAGTCTACAGAATGTGAGAAAATAGTTATCATATGCATAATCTCCAGGATATATAAAGAACTCAAAAATCTTTACACCTAAAAACCAAATAATCCAGTCAATATATGGGCAAAGGAAATGAACAGACATGTCAGAGAAGAATAAATATAATCAACAAATATATGAAAAAATGTTCACTCCAGTTATCTCACTCCAGTCAGATTGGCAACTATCAAGAATATCAGCAACAATAAATTTTGTTGAGGATGTGGGGAAAAAGGTACACTCATACAGGGCATGTGGGGCTGGAAATTGGTGCAACCATATGGAAAGCAGTATGAATATTCTTCAGAAAAAAATGGAATGGAATCACCTTTTGACCCAGTTATCTCACTTCTCGGTTTATATCCAAAGTAACACAGCAACATCAAGTTTACTGTCATTCAATTCACAATATCTAAACTATGGAACCAAACCAGGTGCCTTTGAATAGATGAATGGATAAAGAAAATGTGGTATATATATGTGATGGAATATTACCGAGCCATAAAGAATGAAATGATGGAATTTGCTGACAAATGGATACAGCTAGAAAATACTGTGCTAAGTGAAATAAGCCAATCCCAAAGAACCAAAGGCCAAACGTTTTCTCTGATATGTAGATTCAAATTCACAGTAAGGGAAGGTGTCTAGGGAAGCGTAGAGACACATTAAATTAGATACAGGGGAATGAAAGGAGGAGGGGGTATAGAAGTATGTGGGTTAGGAGAATAAATCACACATTATTACCTCGTGTGTAAATATGAAAACACAACCACTGTAATTTTATGTCATATACAGTCAGAAGAATGAGAAGTTATACTCCATTATATATGAAGTGCCAAAATCCACTCTACTCTCATATGTAACTTATTAGAACAAAAAAAGGCAATATATTTGAACATGATAAAAAAAAACTTATGATATTTTCACTGGTCCTTTTAGTGACTATGACCCTACATGCTGCACCTGTGGGCCAGAAGGGATAGTTGGCTCTTTTTCTAGAGAGTCCACTCTCTGTACAGGAAGGGGAGGCCTGGTAAGCATGTTGCTGGAAGGATTTCAACTACAGTTGTCAAACTGAGGGCTGAAAACAGTGCCTAGGCCTGCAGGGATTGCAGAGTCATTGAAAATTGAGTGGAGTCCTTTAGGAATTTACTGCCAGTGTCCATTCTCTACACCAGCCCCTAATATACACCATGGCCAATCAGAGTTCTATGTGTGGCATAGATAGCATTTTGTATTATTGATAGACTTGTTTATTTTCTAACTTTTGAAATACCATACATATATTTTTTTCAAAATCACTATATCAAGATAATTAGAATTCTCATTACCTAATTCATTACCTAATAATGAAAGTAATAAAATCAGAAAGTTCCTCTAATTTGTTAAACCTTAGTAGGAACCATTATCAACAGCACCAGCAGCAATGTTCACACAGGCACGTCTAAAACAAGTGACCACTTTAACAGGACATATTGTAACTCCAGATTTGTAAACTTGAAACTGTAATTTGGGGGTCTTGGAGGAAAGAAACAACTTCTGACCTCCTTGTGGTTCTTCTTCAGATAGGCCAGCTCTTCAGTCAAGTTCTCAACCTGCATCTCCAGGTCACCTCTGGCCAGGATCAGCTCATCCAGTACCTTGTCCAGGCCAATGATGTCAGACTCCATTCTGGCATACAGCCAGGTCATTCTCATACCTGAAAATTTGTTTATGGATTTAACACAATGAGTTGGACAAGGCCAACATTTCCAATGCTGGCAGAAATGATCTGGAAAAGTAAAGGGAGACATGGAAAATAAAGTCCTAATATACTAATAGCTTACAACTATATTTTCAACACAAAATCAAGTGGTAATATTAAATGCTTTTATATTAAGAGTTAAAAAAAATGTTACATTTAAACTATGGCCTGAGGATACAAAAGCAAGGATGATGGTAAAGCCCTACTCTCATTTCACGTTCTGTAATTACACTTAAAGATAAGTAGTATTATTCTCACTTTATTGAAGAGGAAACTGAGGTTCAGTGAAGTCACTCAGCTAATATGTGCAAAAGGAAGACTCAAACTTGTGTCTGCATGGTGCAAAAGGTAAGAATTGAAAAGTGTGTTGTCAGTCATGGCCAGGAATAATGGTGGCATCCATGGAAAGAACCTGTTTTGCCTAAAGAGAGACACTGATGGTAGAAGTGATAGGATATTAGAGAGGTGTCAGAGATGACTACCTGTTTCTGCCTTGATCAATGAGGAGGACAGTGATTAAAAATTAGCAAGGTAGAGAAATGGGAGGAGTAGGTTACAGGAAAAAAATGGTTTATCTAAATTAATTTATCTGAATTTGATGCATTGTACTTCATTAAAAATAAGAAAATAATGTATGTGTGTGCATGCATGTGTGTGTGTGTGTGTATCAAATAAACACACACACAAATACATATATAGTTGATTCAATGAAAACACAATGGGGATAATTCCCTGCCCAGAACCCCTGCCTTGTGTCTACCCCTTCTTCAATCCCAGCATGCTCTTGCATATTAGATTCTTTCTTCCTTCCAATATCCTCCTGTCATTATCTATTTTCTGATCTTTGGGCCCTGTAGTACCCAACTCCAGGCACATCAGGACCAGGAGAATCACTAGAGATGAATTTGTCCTTGGCCACCCCTCCTTCTCCCAAAGAAGCCACCCCAAACTTTCTCCTCATCTTCTTACAGTCTCCATTGGATGCAGAGGTCAGGCAAAGGCAAGAGTCTGCTTGAGGCCTTGACCTTCTGATCCACAGAGCATCCTGCCTGTGCAGACCTGGATCTGCAGACATGCCATCTCTGCAGCCACCCAGCAATCTACTCAGAAATTCCCCACCTTTGGTTAATGATCATCTGCTGAAGATTTGAAATTCCTTAGATTTTTAACAAGAGGTCCCACATGTTTATTTTGCACCAGGACACACAAATTCTGCAGCCAGCCCTGTACACATGTCCACATCCCAATGGCACAAGCCAGTGAAGGCAACATCTCTGATCTGTGAGTAGCAACCTCATTTCTATCTAGGAAGACACACTGCCTTAAATTACAGGGAGGTACAGGGAAAAAAGAGCTACTTCTTTTGTTTCTATGAAATACACAGTCTTATGTGCAATTTCATGTTTCTTCCTAGGTAATAACTTAGGAGGGAACCCTTGGGAACAGAATACAGAAATATCAAATTATGGCCTATTAACTGTGCCTCATCAATTTTTAATGGCTTAGAGTGAAGGCTGCTCTCAATGTCAGTGGCCCTCAGTTACAAGTAGGGAGCATGGGCTGCTTAAATATGACATGGAACCCTGGGGAGGCACAGGGAGAAGTGATGAAGTGATCCCAGTCTGAGTCTTGAAGCCCCAACTGCCTCCCAGTTCTCCCCAGGATGGAAGATCTTCTTACCAGCTTGGGGGATTAGGGGAACCTGACTTGTGGTCCTAGCTTAGCCCTGAATGACATGAAAATCTGTCTTACCAATTCATCACATTGAAAGGTTTTTGTTTCTTTCAAAGTTCTTCCTGAGATAGACAAAAAGTCCTCATCAAGCCTAAAACACCAGCTTTTAAATTATCTTTTTGCATTCTGCTTTGTGAAAATTAAAATATTTCCAGTATGATCAAATCAATAAAAATCAAAGCAATGGCAATTAGATATTTGCTAGTCATAACTATTTTCCTTCAATCCAAGATCCATCACTGCTTGTCTTCAGTGTTGAAAATACTGAAATTCAGCAGTGGAAAGATTTCTGTTCACAGTAGGAGTCGCTAGATGAGGAAGGATGCTCTGAGTTCATTGCTGGGAGTTTATAGTATGTAACTATCTGAGGAAGGATATTCATCATTACAGGGAATTCCATGAGCAGCTCAGCAAGAAGGTCTAGGGAGAGTTACCTCCCCACTCCAGTCCTATCATTGTATAATAGCCATACCCAACTTCCTTTAGAGAAGACTAATAGGATTTTGGAATAAGACAGTGCTCTAGTTTCAGTAATATTTCCATTTTTTATCTTAGAAAACATCAATTTAATCAGTAGAACATATTTTAAGACACTCAATTCAATGACTTGTACAATTGTGGGCCTTTCTCCTCTATTATATTCATCACTGTTGGCCTTGATTCTCAGTAGGATTTTAACTGTGTTACAAAAATTTTCTTAAGTGCTTTGTCATTTTTCCTGAGATAGGCACAAATTGCAAACCTAAATCAATTACCATATAATCAAAGCAAATTATTTCCCAGTATAGTTATATTTGAAACTAATGTCTGCTCCCTGCCCAAATACCACTATCTTTAGAGGAGTAAAAGAAAACAAAGTTCTCATATGTTGTTTCCTGAGTCTATTCAAAGAATCCTCTGAAGTGGAAAGAGCAACCTGTGTGGTTCCAGAAAAAGCATGTAGCTTCACATAAACCATGAACTCAAAACTTCTGCTGATGATAGTGCAGTTAACATGGTATCACACTTGGAACATCAACCCAATAAAAAGGCTAAGAGAGATGAAATAATTTCATCTTTTGCAGAAAAAGTGGCAAAAGATTTCCATGTTTCCAATCTGCCAGGTTCTGTTTATTACCTCTCTAAATATACATTTGTTCAAGATACAACCCATAGATGATAAATGTCTGATTCTTTTCAATTATCAGTGGCACTACTTGGAATGCGCCCATTGGGCACATTTAGTTACATAAGCTTTTCAACATTTGAAAAGGAAATTGCAAGACAATACTTTGTTCTTTGCAGTTCTTTGCAGGCTGCAAAGTTAGTCTTGGGTCAAGTCAGTGGTAATATTTTGAGTAGAAAGCACTGCTGATTTGGACCCCATCTTCTCAACACAGACCTATCTATCTGTCAACATACATCCAACTTCTCACTCAATTGCCTCCTGTGGAATATGTAGTATAATAAGCAATCAAATATCAGAGTCATATTTCTGAATTTCCTTTGGGTATATATATTTTTTTCTTTGATTTTGTATCTCTGTTGCTAGTCAACATTCTCCCATGTGCAATAAAAAATGATTACAACTTTGATAAGAATCTATTTTAGATATCCAAAAGTAAAAAAATTAAAACCAACAAACAAACAAAGTACAAACTGTGGTTTTCAACATCACATCAGGTCTTTCTTCCTTTGTAGCTCAAAGGTAAGAGGGTTGGACTGTGATTTATTTGGTTCTTGGTGACTATTCTGGCCCACAAGGTAAGCCAGTTTATGGGTATAGTGGCAAGGAGCAGGAACTCAGATGATGCCCTTAGTGGAGGAAAAAAAAACTTTTACTTTACATCTTGAACTTACATTTACATTTTCTAAGTTTATACTGTCATAGATATCAATTCAGAGGTTGAAATTTGCTCAGTTTTGAACAGCACATTTTAGAGATCTGAAGGCAAATCAGTAACAAAATACTCACTGGCAAATTGTATTCTTGTGTACAGTTTGTAAGTTAAACACTGTCCTGTATCCAGGTCCAAGCAGATGGTGTCATAGAAAACATCAATAATGAGCAGAAGTAAAGTACCAGATTTTGAAGACTGATTCACAATGTAAAAGTCATAACTAGAATTACAGAACATGGGGGTGTCAGCTTATTTCAGAGAAGAAATACGGTAATCCTTGTATCAGATGAAAATTTTTCATTTGCTGATTTACAGAAATGTGATTTATAGACAGATTTATAAGCCTGTCTAACTAATAATGATTTGATAAAGCAAATCCATAAAGGACAATTAAGTGCAGGCAGAAAATAAGTCTCCTGAGATTGAGATTTGAAATGTAGTTACTGATGCTTAGGAAAAGAAATAGAATTGGCATATTTGCATGGCAATAGGAAATTAGATGCAAAATTCAAAGATGAGGCTTCTTGTTTCTCCCTAAGAATTGGTGGAATACACTCAAAGTCAGTAAATGACATCACTAGTAAGATTAATCTATTTTCATTTGTTGTAAATACTGAATTTTATTTACATGTAGAGTCTTATGTAATGTGTTGGTTGTTCTACTTGTGCTTTTTAAAATAGTTCTTTCCTGCATTTGACTATATTGATCCATGTTTTTGCCCTTCCTTAATGCTACTTCATTTCTTCCCTTTTATTGATATATATCATATTTTATTTCCCATTGTGATTTCACACAACTCAATTATGCAAATGAAACATCTAAGTAAACTTAACCAGAAACTTTTTTTTCCCCAATAACTGGGAACCTTAAAATGTTTAACTTTATAGCCCTTTCCTGTGTAAATGTTATTATACTATCAGAGATCTACCTTGTTTGTTTTTTTAAACACACTTACAACCACAAGAATGAGACTCTTTTCAAACATGAGTGTTTTCGTTTCATTTTCAAACATGAGTATTCATCCAAACCTCAGAGACTGTCTTTGATTATTATTCCTTCCCACATTTTTCATACAGAAACTTTTATTTGATATACAACAAGTCTTATTTTGACTTACAATTTCCTGAATGCTTTTTTTTCTTATGTTCTATATCTTTATGGCTCACCATTGCATTACAGATATTTTAATGTATTTTCTATTTAACTATTTTCTTTCTGTGTAAACTGCTCTTTGGTACTTCCTCCAATTTTTCTTCATTTTTGTAAAGTTTATCATTATTAATTATCCAAATTTAAATTGATGTTTTAATTCAGCATTTCTTATTTACTTTTCTAATGACTTTTATTCCTTTAATAGTCTTCCCCACATCTAGGGCTGTAGCTCAGTGGCAGATCACTTGCTTAGCATTTATGAGGCACTGGGTTTGATCCTTAGCACCACTTATAAATATGAAAATAAAATATAGGAATGTTGCAAATCTTCAACTACAAAAAATAATCTTCCACTGTAAGCATATTTTATTTATTTATATTTTAATATTTATTTTTACTTTTTTAGATGGACACAATATTTTATTTTTACAGGGTACTGAGAATCGAACCCACTACCTCATGCATGCTAGGCAAGTGCACTACCACTTGAGCCACATCCCCAGCCCTAAGCATATTTTAATATGGAGTTTTTGCAACCATTTTATTTTCTAAGAATTTTGGATGTCTCATCCTGTTCTCATAATGCATCATTTGTCCAGGTTCTTACAGGGTAATTGTCATAAAAGAAACTGGTTTTTTAAATATTGTTCCCTTTAAAAGCAGCAAAATGTTTTTAAAAACAGAAAAATCCTTCAAACTATTACATAAGTAAGCATTTTGATAGGGCATATTTCATGTTCATTTTGTGATGGCTCCAAGCTCTCAAACACATAACTTGCTACTTTCATATTCATACTTAAAGGCATTTTAGGCCCACAATAAAATTAACCTTTATTTATTACAGACACAAATACTTGATTAAGAAAGTTAACTAATCACAATTTCTAAACCCTAATGAAGAGTCCCTGGCCAAGAGAGAAAAACAGATAGACAAAATTAGTCGGTAAGGTTCAGAAAATGTTTCTAAGGTGAAGTTACTGGGATTAAGTGATTTGGCCAAGGTGAACTGAGAATGTTATAGATGCAGATGTCAAAACAAAACTGTCTCACCACTGCTCCCTGGTTAACACCATGTCAATAACAGTTCCTGGAGATGGATTTCCAAGTCGATTATTATTTTCAACAAGAAAAACAACAACAAAAAAAAACCCTGAAATTTATTCATTTCTTCACCATAATGAAAATTAGCTTGATATTTTAAAAATTAGGATGTTTACTCAATCTCATCTCAGAAGGATTCAGAGTGCTAGAACATCACACATTTAGCACCTGTTTAAAAGCTTGAAGACATTGGACACCCATCCATACAGCACAGTTTATAGTCTTGATTGCATGTACCAAAGTAGGGGAGTAAGAGGAGGAGTCTCTTCAGAGCCACCCATATCCTATGAGAAGGGACCTTTCCTCTCAACCTCAGGAAGAGTCCTGCTGTCTCTCCTGGGCAGCAAGCCCAACAACCAGATGAGGCTGAGGAGACAGCTGGGAGGGAACCCCTGCCCAGAGACTTAAAAACTCTGGGATCAAAGGAGTGATATCTGCAAAACACTGACAGTGTGTTCATGGACATCTTTGAATCTCAGAGGCCTAAAAGAGCTCCACACAGCACTCCATGAAAGGAAAAGGGAAAAGATATTGCCATGACACTCCAATCTGTACCATGACTCAGTGTAAACCACAAAGTCAAAGGGTTGAGGCTGTTATCTACCCACCCAGCCACATGTCAGTTAGGGCTTTTTCTTCTCCCCAGAACAGATTTTTCACAGTACAGCTTACATCATCTAAACAGTACAGCTTACATCATCTAAATTTATGTATTCACCTGTGTGTGCAATCATGGTCAAGCATAGCTTGAACCAGACCACCTCCCACTCTATCCTAATAAACTACAATAGATTGTGGTGCATGTGATATGCTTCTAAACCAGGAAGTCAAGGCACTTGAAGGGAACCTGGAAACATATAAGTAAACCTCAACTTGGGACAAACTGCCCTCTGCTATTTTTTACAATATCAGGGTGCACCTTGCTGTAGCTTTCAGGACTGTTTCACTCACTGAGTCCAAATTCAGACTAGTCCGAGGTCTCTTTCATTTATTTTTTTATTTATTTTAGTCTAGGGGTTCTCAATGACAATACCATTGAAATTTGAGACAGACAACTCTTGGTGGTGTGTGTGATTGGATCATTGTGTTGTGTGGGGGGTATTTTGGATCATTTCTGTTCTCTACCCACTGGACTACATGCCAGTATACCACCATCCCAGTGTGTCAACAAAAAAGTATTTTCAGTCACGAACAAATTGTCTCTGTGGGCATTGTCTCCACTTGTGGAGGACTACAGATATACAGTTGGTACACCGACCCCAAGACTGACCTTGCAAACAGTTCTTCAATCTATCCACAATCTCCTCTCCCAGTTACTGGAAGATACATTCAGAGTACCACCTATTTGCAGAAAAAAATAAATTAGGTGGTATCTTAAAATTTCAGAATCATTTGGATTCTGAATTAATCCATGACAAAAAATATGTACATGTGTACATGTGTATTTATACAGACATACATATACACAGCAGTAGCCAAAGAATCCAACTAAGGATCAATCCTTTCACATATGTACTTTGATCAAAGTATCAGTCTCTTCTGATATCTTAAGCATCTTAGAAGGGTTTTTGAATACACACAAATAAGAACTGTCAAAATTACTACAAATTACTGATGTTGTCAACATGCATGACTGCTGTAGTTTCGCCTCCTGGAGAATGGAACCAACTGAAAACGCTGTTCCCAGAGATTCTTCCTTTGGGGTCAGTACCTTAGGCAAGGGCTCATCCATGATAATCATATGAGGGAGCATCTTGCTTTGCAAGAGTGACAGCTATTATGACAACTACAACATGTCCAAAAAATTATAAAATGTCTCAAGTTTTTATCCCCTGAATGTTTACTTCAGAGTTAGCACACCTGACCATTGACATTATGTGCTATATTTATTTGTCTGCCTCTTTATCAAAATTTAACCTTCATGAGATACCTTATTCAGCATTTGGTTCTATGTGTTCACTGCTGAACCTAGAAAACACTTCAGAATGTCCATTCAGTGCATGGTGACACTGTTGTCCCATTATTGCAACATTGTTTTCTAATTTCAAAGAAAAAAGCTGTACCAAATAATTTTAGTGTTTTCAAATAGAGAATAGGGAAAATTATGACTTCTGTGGAAATGGAAGATAGATTTTCCCTAAAGAACACTCTGGAATTATCCTCAATTGGGCCACAAGCATCAATGAGGAGGGGCATCTATGAGGGCCATTTATCAAATACTTAAGGACTACAAACTCATTTTTAGGTGTGGTGTGGTTTCCACTCTAAGGATGAGGAAAAGTAGCTCCAGGAGAAAAGGAAAGGTGTGAAAATAGAGGCACATCTTCATTTATGGGTAGATTGCATAGAAAGGCCTAAAGAAGCCAAAATTCTATACCAACAGGCCTCTAGAAGAACAAGTACTTGATGTGCCCTGGCTGGTTGGAAGATGGGAGAGGTGTGTGGAAAGGAACTTGGACAACATCTAAGATCTGAGATTGGTCTACAGCTGACAGAGAGCAAAGCATTGGGACCTCTGTGCTACTTCCATAAGGAAATGGCTTCTGTCACACCCAGAAGAGCCTGAAAGAGAACCATAAGCCTCTAGAAGAGATTGTGGCTTGCCTGACATCTTCATTTTTATTTCATGATGTCCTGAGAGCCTTGTGGTAACAACTGTCTCACACAAAGAACTACACAAAAGCAGGAGTTGTCAGCTGCTACTTTTGCACTCTGTTAGAAATGAAAAAAAGCATAGCAATAACAAAAACAAACATGGACCCAATCATTCCTGCAAAATATTTTAGAAGTTTAGAGTATAACTTTGCCAGAAATTTGGGACAGTTCTTGGCTAAGAACTACTTGAATGAACCCCCAACAAATATGAGTCAGGTCCACCTCTTCTGTTTGGTAACCAGGCAGCTGACAACTAAATGTCTGCCAAGGCTTACTTACTTGGTTAATCCCTCATCCATGCTTGCCACAAATCCTGCTATTGACTTCCACTGATTTACAATATCATAGAAACAATCAATACCAATGAACGTTGTTTTTCCAACTTTTTTTCAGAAAAAAGTAAATTCAGAACAGAAATATGAACAAAACTTAATTATTAGTTTAAAAAGTAGACTTTTAAACTTCACTTTGCACAAATAGAAGAGAAGTTAATGAAATCCCTACATACATGTCTCCACCTTCAAGAAAGTTCCTCCCATCTTGCAAATCATCTGGTAGGCAACCTTTGTGGCCACAGTAAGTAATGACCAGGTTCTGTCCATGGGATGTACTACCACACACTGGATTCGAGTCAGGCGTTGAACATATAAGTATATATATTTTTTAATTTCATTCCACCTGTTTTTCCCACCATTGGACAGTATACAAACCACCTGGAAAGTAAGCATACATCAATATCTTTAAGACCGAGTAACGATAAGAGAACTGAAAACTATCTCAAGGTGGAACACTGACAAACTAGTGTCTATTAAGTGACTATTGGAGTCTAAGAAAGCAGACGGTGTAGAATCACATTCCATCCCATAACTATGAGGGGGTGAAAGAAAAAGGCTATAGGATTGGCTATTTGGCAATGTGCAACCAATGTTTAAGTGTGCAAAATCCTTTGTGCCAATGACTCAATTTCTAGGAAGTTAGTGTGAAGTTAACCAGGATAGTTTGAAAGTATTGACAGAAGGATACCAGTATTAGGACAGTCACCATTTTCAGGATGACCTTTATATGTAGGGCACTTGCTAAATACTTTTCTTGACCCAATTTATTCTTTTAGAGACCCACTAATAAGTACTATTGTCCCCATTTTAACTCTGGGCAAACAATCTTGGGAGTTCACAGAAACCACCTGACTTACAAGGTGCCACACATTGCACATGACCTCCAACAGGACACTAAGCAGTTAGGAAGTTGGGCTCCAACTTGGTCTGTTCCTGATTTAATGAGAAAGAAAAAACACATTTTTTTTTTTTTACTATAAGGATACCTACAGGAAGGTTTGGGAAACATATTTTCTTATCAGATTATAAACTTAATTATATATTAAGTGAATTTTTCTTCCTTTCACTAAAAAGGATGTAAAATTTCAACTATATTGTCTAAATTGATCAAGATTAATAATTTTTCTGCTACTCATCACATTAGTTAAACATCATTCTTTTTTTAGAAAAGTCAACTTTTTCAGGTTTTTAATTACTGGCACACGGTAGCTTGTGAAGTTTTTTAAAAGTTTCATAAGAATGAATTCTACTTGACTCTCATATTCTTTTTCTCTTCCATCTTGACAATGTCAAATGCAATATTTTCAAAAAACTAGCCTTCAATTTGTTGTTTTCCTTTTGTTTGCGGTACTGAGGATCAAACCCAGAAGGTTTTACTAGAGCTTCAACCTCAGCCTTTTGTATTTTAAGACAGGGTCTTGCCGAATTGCCCTGGTGGCCTACAGAGTTGTGATGCATAGCACTTTCATGCTCTTTCAGTTTGAAGTTGTCTTTCCATTGGGTAGTTTAAAGTAATCTCTAATATAGCTGTTCCTTGGAGGCCATCTAAGATTGCAGTTTTTTGAATAGCCTGGCCCTGTTGCCTCCTGAGAAGACAGAGCCAAGCTGGATCAAAGTACAAGATTGTGGGTGTTTAAGGCTCAACCCGATTTACAACCAGTAAAGAATCAAGGGCTAGGATAAGAGAGAATAGGGACTCAGTGAGATGATCTCAGCAAGTGAGGCTGTGATTTCCCAAGGTACCTCCCAATCCCAGTACATGTGGCTGGGAGAATTTAAAGAAACTGACACACCTCCTAGAGGAAGAAGTAGAGAAATTGAAGACAAGGACCTATCAAGGAAAGGCTGTTCAAGTTACATTTTGAACATTCACCACATAGAACTAACCAGATTAATTACACTGATTGCTGCTGATGATATTTGACAATAGGAATCTTTAAGCTAATTGTGGATATAAACACTGGTAGGTACAACTGTTTTGGAACACTGATTAATAGTATCTAATTACCTTGAACATTCTACTCCCAGGTGTATCCCCAACAAAATCACATACTTGCATGCATAGTAGACATGTGCAAAAGAGTATCTATAGTGGAGCTATGAGTAATAGCAAGACTAGAAACATCCCAAATGTATACCTACAATGGAACATGTTAAATTCACTACAATGATATACTAAGCAAAGCAGGAAAGTGAATTTACTAAGGCTATGCCCAAAACTGAATTCAAAGATTGAGCAAAAGACAAAAAAGACTATGCAAATATGATTCTGAATAGGGAAAATTAAAAAAAAAAAACAAGCATCACTAAGGTATGGTGACAGAAATGGGGGTAATATTTTATTTGCAGGATATGACTGAGAGAAACAAACTAAACAAGTACAATGAAGGAAAAATGGTATAATCCATTAAGAATTCATGTCTATGTAAGCAAATGAGAAAATAAAGCATGAAGAATCCCCAAAAACTCCAATAAATACAGGAGGAAAGTTAGGAGAAAAAAGATCATCAGTTGGTAAGAATTGTTATAATTAGTAGCAATTACTTCAGGCAAGAATCAATGCATGCTGAAAAATGGGTGAAACTTAAATGAGAAACAAAAATTTGCATAGCCTTAAAGTATCTTCCCTCGAAAAACATCATAAGAAAAAAATCATAAAATGAAAAAATATTCTCTCAACCAAGGGTCAAAATTAAAATTACCATTTAAACCAACAGCCTGTGCTTGCATATAAAATGGATTGAGAAAAACCCACAACCACATGTGTGGTATTCTGCAAGAATGCATTACTTGAATCTAATTAGGAGGAAATTCACATTGAGAGACTCTACAAAATAACTAGCTAGGAGTAAAAATTTGTTCCCAGGATGTAGGCTCCCTATTTACCTCCCTTATTGTTTCTCTTGCTGAGAAAAAACTTTTTAGTTTAAGTAAGTCCCATTTGTTTATTCTTGTTATTAATTCTTGGGCTATGGGTGTCCTATTAAGGAATTTAGTGCCCGACTCAACAATATGTAGATCGGAGCCAACTTTTTCTTCTATCAGATGCAGAGTCTCTGATTTGATATCAAGCTCTTTGATCCATTTTGAGTTAACTTTTGTGCATGGTGAGAGAAAGGGATTCAGCTTCTTTTTGTTGCATATGGATTTCCAGTTTTCCCAGCACCATTTGTTGAAGATGCTATCCTTTCTCCATTGCATGCTTTTAGCCTCTTTATCAAATATAAGAAAGTTGTAATTTTGTGAATTGGTCTCTGTGTCCTCTATTCTGTACCATTGGTAACCCACCTATTTTGGTACCAGTATCATGCTGTTTTTGTTACTATTGCTCTGTAGTACAGTTTGAAATCTGGTATCGCTATACCGCCAGATTCACACTTCCTGCTTAGAATTGCCTTTGCTATTCTGGGTCTTTTGTTTTCCCATATGAATTTCATAATTGCTTTATCTATTTCTACAAGAAATGCCATTGGGATTTTGATTGGCATTGCATTAAACCTATAGAGAACTTTTGGTAATATTGCCATTTTGATGATGTTAGTTCTGCCTATCCATGAACAGGGTATATTTTTCCATCTTCTAAGATCTTCTTTATTTCTCTCTTTAGGGTTCTGTAGTTTTTATTGTCTAAATTTTTCACGTCTTTTGTTAGGTTGATTCCCAAGTATTTTATTTTTTTTTTTGAGGATATTGTGAATGAAGTGGTTTTCCTCATTTCCATTTCAGAAGTTTTGTTGCTGATATACAGGAATGCCTTTGATTTATGCATGTTGATTTTATATCCTGCCACTTTGCTGATTTCATTTATTAGCTCTAGTAGTTTCTTTGTAGACCCTTTTGGGTCTGTTAAATATAATATCATATCATCTGCAAATAGTGATAATTTAAGTTCTTCTTTTCCTATTTTTATGCCTTTAATTTGTTTTTGTCTGTCTAATTGCTCTGGCTAGTATTTCAAGAACTAAATTGAATAGAAGTGGTGAGAGAGGGCATCCCTGTCTTGTTTCAGATTTTAGAGGGAATGCCTTCAGTTTTTCTCCATTTATGATGCTAGCCTGAGGCTTAGCATATATAGCTTTTACAATGTTGAGGTAAGTTCCAGTTATCCCTAGTTTTTCTAGTGTTTTGAACATAAAGAAATGCTGTGTTTGTCAAATGCTTTTTCTGCATTTATCGAGATGATCATATGTTAAGTCTGTTGATGTGGTGAATAACATTTATTGATTTCCATACATTAAACCAGCCTTGCATCCCAGGGATGAATCCTACTTGATCATGGTGCACAATTTTTTTGATATGCTCTTGTATTCGATTCACCAGGATTTTATTGAGGATTTTTGCATCTAAGGTCATTAGAGATATTGGTCTGTAGTTTTCTTTTTTTGAAGTGTCTTTGTCTGGTTTCAGGATCAGGGTGATGTTCACCTCATAGAACGAATTTGGGAGAGCTCCTTCTTTTTCTATTTTTTTGCTATTTCAAAGCTTGAAAAGTATTGGTATTAATTCTTCTTTGAAGGTTTTGTAAAACTCTGCTGTATACCCATCCAGTCCAGGGCTTTTCTTGGTTGGTAGTCTTTCGATGGCTTCTTCTACTTCCTCCTTTGATATTGGTCTGTTTAAATTATGTATGTCTTCCTGACTCAATGTGGGCAGATCATATGACTTAAGAAATTTATCCATATCTTGACTATCTTCTATTTTATTGGAATATAGGGTTTCAAAATACTTTCTAATTATCTTCTGTATTTCTGTAGTGTCCATTGTGATATTGCCTTTTTCATCCCATATGTTAGTAATTTGAGTTCTCTCTCTTTTTCTCTTTATCGGCATGGCTAACGGTCTGTCAATCTTATTTATTTTTTTGAAAAACCAACTTTTAGTTTTATCAATTTTTTCAATTTTTTGTTTCAATTTAATTGATTTCCTCTCTGATTTTAATTATTTCTTGTCTTGTACTGCATTTGCTGTTGTTTTGCTCTTCCTTTTCTAGGGTTTTGAGATGAAGTGTGAGTTCATTTATTTGTTGTTTTTTTCTTTTTTTGAGGAATGAACTCCAGGCAATGAATTTTGCACTTAAAACTTCTTTCATAGATTCCGACATGTTGTGTCTGTATTGTCGTTTATCTCTAAGAATTTTTTGATTTCCTCCTTTATGTCTTCTGTAACCCATTGATCATTCAGTAACATATTGTTCATTTTCCAGGTGATGCAGGATTTTTCCTTCCTTCTTTTATCATTGATTTCCAGTTTCATTTCATTATGATCAGATAAGATGCATGGTATAAAAAATTAAACAATAAGATAACAAATAACCCAATCAACAAATGGGCCAAGGACCTGAACAGACACTTCTCAGAGGAGGACATACAATCAATCAGCAAGTTAATGAAAAAATGCTCACCATTTCTAGCAGTCAGAGAAATGCAAATCAAAACCACCCTAAGATACCATCTCACTCCAGTAAGATTGGCTGCCATTATGAAGTCAATCAACAATAAGTGCTGGAGAGGATGTGGGGAAAGGGTACACTTGTACATTGCTGGTGGGACTGCAAATTGGTGCGGCCAATTTGGAAAGCAGTATGGAGATTCCTGGGAAATCTGGGAATGGAAACACCATTTGACCCAGCTATCGCCCTTCTCAAACTATTCCCTGAAGACCTTAAAAGAGCATACTATAGAGATACACATCAATGTTCATAGCAGCACAATTCACAATAGCTCTACTGTGGAACCAACCTAGATGCCCTTCAATAGATGAATTGATAAAAAAGTGTGGCATTTATACACAATAGAGTATTACGCAGCACTAAAAAATGACAAAATCATGAAATTTGCAGGGAAATGGATGGCATTAGAGCAGATTATGCTAAGTGAAGCTAGCCAATCCCTAAAAACCAAATGCCAAATGTCTTCTTTGATATAAGGAGAGCAACTAAGAACAGAGCAGAGAGGAAGAGCATGAGGAAAAGATTAACAATAAACAGAGACAAGTGGTGGGAGGGAAAGGGAGAAAGAAGGAAAATTGCGTGGAAATGGAAGGAGACCCTCATTGTTACACAAAATTACATATAAGAGGTTGTGAGGGGAAAGGGGAAAAAAAACAAGGGAGAGAATTGAATTACAGCAGATGGGGTAGAGAGAGAAAAAATGTTAGAAAAAAGATAGTCCTTTAAACTAATGGTGCTGGGAAAACTACATACCCCATATGTAGAAAAATGAAATTTTAAAATAATGAAATTTTTAAAAGAAAATTAAAATGAAATTATATTTCTATCCTTCATCCTGCACAAAAATCAAATCAAAGTGGATTAAAGACTTAGGAAATAGACCTGAAACTTTGCAACTGCCAGAAGGAAAAACATCAGCTCCACACTCCAACATATTGGTGCAGGTACAAACTTCCTTAACAAGACGGCTAAAACTCAAGAAATAAAACCAAGCCTCAACAAGTGGGATAACATCAGATTAAAAAGCTTCTAAACAGCAAAAGAAATTATTAAAAGTATGAAGCCTATGGAATGGGAGAAAATCTTTACCAGATACTCCTCTGATAAAGGATTAATATCCAGAAAATATAAATAATGTAAAAAGATTAACACCCCCCCAAAAAAACAAATAAACAAACAACAAACCAAACCAAATAACCCAATTAATTAATGGGCAAAATAACTAGACAGATATTCTTCAAAAGAAGAAATACAAATAACCAACAAAAAATGTTCGACTTCCCTAGAAATCAGGGAAATGCAAATCAAAACTAAATTGAGATTTCATCTCACTTATCAGAATGACAGTTTTCAAGAATATAAATAATATTAAATGCTGGCAAGGATATGGGGGGGGAAGTACACTCATACATTGTTGGTGGGACTTCAAATTAGTACAACCACTCTGAAAAGCAGTATGGAGATTCCTCAAAGAAAAAATAAAAAACTAGAAATGGTTAAATCAAATATATTCACTTGAAGCTCTAACTCTGAAGAAATATAGAGTTTAAAAAGATATAGGGTTAAAATTAAAATGTGTATGGTATGACAAAACAAAGACAAACAACAACAACAAAACCAGGAATGGAACTACCATATGACCTAGCTATCTTACTCTCTGGCATGCATCCAAAAAGAATTAAAATCAGCATGCCATAGTGATACAGACACATCAATATTTATAACAGCATAATTCACAATAGCCAAGTTATGGAATCAGCCCAGGTGCTCTTCAATAGATGAATGGATTAAGAAAATGCCATATATATATATATATATATATATATATATATATACACACATACACACAATGGAGTTTACTTAGCCATAAAGAATAAAATTATGGCATTTCCCAGTAAATGGATGGGAATGGAAAATATCACCCTAAAATGAAATAAGCCATATTAAGAAAATCAAGGGTTGAATACTTTCTCTCATAGGCAAAGATAGAGCAAAGTAAGGGGGATACAGTGGGGAGAGACAGATATCATAACAATACAGGAAAGATTAGTGGGATAGGAGGAGACACAGGAGAGAGTGGAGGGATAGGAAAGAGGAGGAAATACAAAATGGATTTGACAAAATTATGCTATGCGCATGTATAAATAATATCACAGTGAACCACACCTTTATGTATATCTATAAAGCACCAATCCAAAATAAATAAATAATAAAAGGAAGACCATTACAATAGAGAAAGAGGAATAGTGAGAGGGAGGAGGAGAAGGAAAGAGGGGGTATTGGGGACTGAAATAGAACAAATTAAACATCATACATATTTGATCATGTCAAAATGAAACCAACTATTATGTATAAATATAATGCACTAATACAAATATTAAAAAATCTGGAATAACATATACTAAAATGTTTCTAGTACATAGTAGAATTCAAGCTGATTTTTAATTTCATTTTGCTGACAAGGTAGTTCCAGAATTTTTTAATTTTTCTGGGGATGGGGGTAGTGGTAGTGGTGGTGGTAGCTTTAAAAATATATATATTTCATTTTGAAAGTTAATATTTAAACTAGAATACTTTCATAAGAGAAAAGCTATTTTCATTTTGGGTTAAAAATACTGTGTGCTTATTAATGTTGTGTTGGTCAGCTTTTCATGCTGTGATCAAATACTCAAGAGGAAAAACTTAGAGGGGAAAAAGTTTATTTGAGCTCATAGTCTCAGAAGTTCAGTCTGTGGTCAGCTGACTCCGGATTTGGGCCCAGGGTGAGGCAGAACATCATGGTGGAAGAGCACTGTGGAGGAAAGCTTCTCTGCTCATGGTAGCCAGCAAGCAGAGACAGAGAAGGAGAAAGGAGCAGCATGGAAAATTAACCCTTCTAGGACATGCCCCCAATGACCATCTTCTCCAGCAATGCCTTACCTATTTACCACTTCACCAGTCCTTTCAAACTAGGATGAACTAATCAAGTTACAGCTCTCGCTAGTCAATCATTGCACCTCTGAATATTCCTTTATTATTAACATAGGAACTTTTGGGAGCACCTCATATTCAAACCATAATTATGATGTCAAGAAAATAAAAACTATGAGTTAGAAAAAATTTCTCTTCATTACAGAGATTTTCAAAATATGAATTATATAATTATATAAAATATGTAAAAGGACATATTAAAGTAGGATTATGAATTCCATATACCCATTACCCAATGCTGTCCAATTGTTAGCTCTTGCACAACTTGCTTGAGATATATTCTACCACTTCCCACCTCTCCTATTATTATTTAATAAAAATCACATAATATTTATCCCCTAAACTATTTTAAGTGTACAGTTTAGTAGTGTTAAGTGTATTCACATTGTTGTGTTAAAGAGCTATAGAACTTTTTCATATTGAAAAATTGAAACTCTGTAACTTTTAAACACTAATTTTTCCTCCTTTCCAAAATATAATAGTAAGAGAGACATGGGATTGAAATTCCTATTCCAAAAGGGAGAAATTAGCAAGAAGAAAGAGGTAATTGTTTCTAAGTAAGTCCAGAACCCACAGGGAAAACTATACATCTTAAAATTGGAGAATCATCTTTGACTTCACACTCTGGGCATACTCGGGAAGGAGTTGGCTCTCCATGTCTCAGGCAGACCCTCCCCTATAGCTTTGCCAAGCTAAATCCACGCAATATTTCTCACAGGTTTCTATCTTATGTTTGTAGCTCTCCCAGGCTGGAGTTGTACAATAGTGGCCCTATAATTCTGGGGAATTGAGGGCTTTTCCATTTCCACAGCTGTACTAGGCATTGCCCAATGTCAGACTCTCTGAGGTGTTTCTGACTGTACATTTCCACTTGGAATTGCTTTGGTAGGGGCTCTCTGTGGTGGTTCCACACCTGCAACAACTCTCTACTTGAGTTCCCAGGTTGTCTGCTCCATCCTTTGAAATCTAGGCAAAGCTGCCCTGACCCCACAGCTCCTGTCCCCTGCTTGTGTGCAGCCAGCACTCATGGACATTGTCAAGGTTTACTGCTCATGCCCTCTGGGTGACTGCACAAGACACATGGGGCCCACTTCAACCAAGGCTGGGTGGACAAGGGGAACTGTTCTGGACATCCAAGGGTGGAGACTTGGAGCACTGTGGGGCAGTGAATGCTGAGGTGTGACAGGTATGTCTCTGGAAACTTTACCTTTAATATCTTAGCTTGCCTTCAAAGTTTCTCAAATGTCCTCAGGGTCATCCTCTCATTATCTTGATAAATAGAATCTGGCTCCTTTCTGTCCATATGAATCTCCTTAACAAATTGTCATCTGGTGCCACCCTCGACTTTCTCGCCTATAGATCCTTCTAGCTCTTTACTTCACCAGGCTGTGAATTTCCCCCAAAATTTATTCTACTTCTCTGGTAATAATAATTTGTCTTTAAAAAATCTCTTCCTTCTCACATCTTACTGTAGCCATACAACTCCTTTAAGATTCTGCTTAGAAATTTCTTCCATCAATAGTCTAGTTTATCACTTTTAATGTCGGGCTTCTGTAAAGTCCTTGGGTATGGACACAACTCAGTCAAGTTCTTTGCTGCCTAGTAACAAAGATAGCCTTTATTCTAGTTTCCAATGCCTTGCTCTCCATTTCCTTCTGAAACATCGTCAGAATGGCCTTTACCATGCACGTGGCCACCAAAATTCTTCTCACAATTTAAGTCATCTCTGAGATTATTCAGCCTCCAGTTCTTCCCTTCTTTTGAGCTTTCACAAGAATAACCCTTAACACTCCACTCTTGAAAATACTGGCCCTTTCTAGCATGTTCCTTCAAATTCTTCCAACCTCTATTCATTCTTCAGTTCCAAAATCACACCTACATTTTCTGGGATTTTCTGTAGGAACAACCCCACTTCTTGGCATTGAATTTTTTCTCATAAGTCTGTTTTCTGTTACTATAACAGAATAACTGACACTGAGTTGTTTATTTAAAAAAATAATAAACTCATTTCTTATAGTTCTGGAGACTGGGAAGTTCAAGTACATGGCATCAGCATCTAGCAAGGTCCTTCTTGCCGTATATTAACATGGTAGAGATACCCCGTGAGGAAGCACACAAGAGAGACAAGAGATGATAGGAGTGAGCAAGAGAACTAAAAGAAAAAGAGTTTGCTTTTATAACAAAGCACCACCTTAATAACTAATATATAACCATAGTAATGGCAGTAATCCATTCATGCATGAGGTTGGAGCCCTAGTGACCTCACTGCGTCTTAAAGGTCCCACCTCCCAATACTGTTAGAATGTCAAATTAAATTTCAATATGAGTTTTAGAGAGGACATTCAACCGGTAGCACCAAGTTAGGCCATTTTATATTAAGTCAAGGCCCAAATACAACATTATATATATCTGGGTAATCATGATGTTGCTTGATACATAGTCAAGCAGAGGGCATAATCAGAAAAGTGAAAGGCTTATCAATGGGCAAAGTGTTCATTTTTTTAAAATCTGGGTAAGTGTTTCCATTGTTACAAAAGCTCGCTGCTGTTAGCTCAGACAGCTGTATTTAAAAGACAAAACAAAACCTACCAATAGCCAATTGAGTATGAAACAACAAACATTTGTCTCTCGCCATTCTAGAGCTGGGAAGTCAAGGTGCCAGCAGATCCAATGTCTGGTAAGATCCCACTTCATTTGTAAATGGCTGTGATCTTCATTGTATCCTCCAGTAAGAGGAGGACGGCTGAAAAAACAATCTTCCTCCTGACTCTTCTCACGAGGGCCGGAATCCCATCCATGTGGGCCGTAATCCCATCCATGTGGGCTCCACTCTCCAGGCCTAATCACCTTTCAAAGGTCCACTTCCTAATGACATCTACTGGGAGTAAAAATTTCAACATGAATTTTTGGGGAACATAAAAATTCAGCCTACAACAAAACCAATTCATCTTTCTGGAGTTAAGAGGAAGCAAATTCCCCAATGAAACACTAAAACTGCATAATTTCAGAGATTCCCTTAAAGTACAACTTCAGGATTTCAGCAGCATCCATGTTTGCTTTAAAACTACAGGCTACTTGGATGGAAAGTATATTCTAGTAGACATTTTCTTACTACAAAAACTGTATGTTATCAATGACATCTAACTTCAAAACCAGTTTAGACATTTTAAGATCATTGCAACAGGCTAGAGTTATAGCTCAGGAGTAGAGTGCTTACCCAGCATTCATGAGACCCTAGGTTTAATCCCCAAAACTTCAAAAAAATAAAATAAAATCAGTACAACAATTGGTAAATTTTGAATATGATCTTTAGACTAGTTTTAGAATAATAACAGTTTTAATTTTCCTAGTTTTGAATATTGTACCATAAGTTATATAAAATATTACCATTTGAAGAGACTGCTTGAAGACTGTACTTGAACTATTTTTATTACAGTTTTGTAAATCTGAAATTGGTTCAAAATAAAAAATTTTTTAGAGGCGAGTACCGGGGGTTGAACTTGGGGGTACTTGACCACTGAATCACATCCACAGCCCTACTTTGTATTTTATTAGAGACAGGGTTTCACTGAGTTGCTTAGTGCCTCATTTTTGCTGAGACTGGCTTTGAACTCGTGATCCTCCTGCCTCAGCCTCCCTACCTGCTGGGATTACCGTTGTGCACCACCCCATCTGGCTTGAAAATAAAAATTTTTAATTAAAAAAAATTTGGGTAGTAACTTTTCTATACAAAATCATCACCTTCTAAACAAAATTTAATATTTTTTCCCTTTTAAAATCTTGGACTTGGGGCCAGGATTATGGCTCAGTGGTAGAGCGCTTACCTAGCATATGTGAGGCACTGGGTTCAATTCTCAGCACCACATGTAAATAAATAAAGTAAAGGTCCATTGACAACTAAAAAAACTTTTTTAAAAAATCTTGGGCTTTATGGATTAAAAATTGGGAAATCACAAACAATAGGAAGGTAAAAATTAAAGAACAATGATCTTGGTTAGTCTACATCTGAGCAACCAACTGGGATTGCTGACAGATCCCTGCCCACAAACCCAGCCACTTTTCTGATGTGTATAGAAGAAATAGGTTCCAACAACCAAATACAGATGCTCACCTAGTTGTTAATCTATGATATTTTTAATATTTTTATAAGAATAGATCTTTTGGCTTGGTGTGGTGGCTCACACCTGTAATCCCAGCAACTTGAAGGCTGAGTGAGGCTGGAGGATTAGGAGTTCAAAGCCAACCTCAGCAACTTAGTGAGGCCCTAAGCAACTCAGTGAGACCCTGCCTCTAAATAAAATACAAAAACAGGCTGGGGATGTGGCTCAGTGGTTACATACCCCTGGGTCATTCCCCAGTGTACTGGAAATATATATATATATATGTCTTTTGGGATCTTTTATTTTCAAAGAGCCAAACTAAATATGAATTTGAGCCATGTAGAATATGGAAGAAAAGGGGCTGAGTCATTGTAATTTATTATTAGGATAAAAGAAATTACATAAATTAAATGAATTTCCTTAACCTTTCTTACAATTAGACATTGGTTTTCATGAATTTCTTCTTGATGTTTCACTTTGTGTGCCAACATGAGCTTATCACAAGTTCTCCCTTTATCCTAAAATTTTGAGACAATATCTGATCCCTTTTTTTTTTCAGCTATAGATGGACACAATATCTTTATTTTATTTATTTATTATTATGTGGTGCTGAGGACCAAACCCAGTGCCTCATATGTGCCAAGCAGGCACTCTACCACAGAGCTACAACACCAACCCCCAATCCTTTATTGTACAATTAATATCATCTTTCAGCCTGATATTTAAAAAGAGTGGATTATAATTTAACAGTAGTCACCATGAAGTACGCAAGCACAGGTCTTATTTTTAAAATACAGCTCTACACCATTAAGCCATGTTTGAAAGAAAACATTGAACTACATCAATTTGACCCAGGGCAAATAGTTGGTCTGAGGAAATGTCAATGAACTATTTTGCTTAAATGGTGTCAAGCATCCAGTGTTAGTAAACCAGCCAGCTTACATTAGGTTGAGTTCCTTTGCTCATTGGTCTGTACTCTTTCACAGAAGGTGCTGCCCTCTTTTCTCAGGATCTTACTAAACAAGAGAAAGATAAGGGTTATAAATGTTGACTGACCAAGCTCTAGTAAAACAAAGCCCCCTTGCGGATTGTGCCAAAACAAACTGGCAGCAGTTGTTCTTGGCTTAGCAGGGATCCTGCCCATGCAGAGAACTGGTGATTTTGGTGTGAAGAACTTTGTTCAGTTTCAGTAAAGTCAAAACATGTTATTTGGATGGAAATGTGGTCTGGATTCACATTAAGGAATATCTTAGTTCAGTCAGGATGAAAGAAGAGCTAATCTCTACAAGGTTCTGAAAAAGAAATCATAATTCTTTCATGAGTAGAGCAGTAGGAAAGGGCTGTCATTATCACTTGTTTTCTTGAATTTTAGGGAACATAATTTTTCAGAAGCAGAAAAATTGTAGTGGACAGAAAAAGAGAAAGATTATGTTGGTCCAATAACCAAGAAGTGTTTTGTTAAGTAAAAAAAGTTTTGAGTAGCCTGGTATATTTTCATATCTGACTGCTATAGAAAATACATCACAAATTTCCATTGGTTAATGAACACACTGAAAGTTTCTCTATTCAAAGTATCAGGTAGCGATCAACATACAAAAATCAATAGCTTTCCAATAATGGATCTTCTCAAAGAGAAATCAGGAAAACAGTCCCATCCATATTCACCTCAGTAAAATAAAATACCTAGGAATAAATCTAGCCAAGCAAGTGAAAGATATGTACGGTGAAAACTTTAGAACCCTGAAGAAAGAAATTGAAGAAGACACAAGAAGAAGCTGGAAACCTCCCATGTTCGTGGATAGGTAGAATTAGTATTGTTAAAATGGCCACACTACCAAAAGCAATATACAAATCCAGTGCAATTCCCATCAAAATACTAGTGACAGTCTTTACATAACTAGAAAAACAGTCCTAAAATTCATTTGGAAAAATAAAAGACCCAGAATAGCCAAAGCCAATTCTAAAATCAGAAAAAAAGCAATGCTAGAAACATCATAATACCTGACTTCAAATTATACTACAGAGCTATAGTAATAAAACCTGCATGGTAATGGCATAAAAACAGACACATAGAGCAGTGGTACAGAATAAAAAACACTGAGACAAAACACACAGATATAGTCATCTGAACCTTGACAAAGGAGCCAAAACCATACATTGGAAAAAAGATTGCTTTTTAAACAAATGATTCTGGGAAACCCTTATCTCTCATTCCACACAACAATCAACTCAAAATGGGCCATAAGCCTAGGAATTAGACCAGCTACTATATAATTCTTATAAGAATTAATATTTATATATATATATGATAATTAATAATATATATAAGAATTAATAATATCAACCCTTCAACATTTAGGCATAAGCAATGATTTTTTCAATAGGATCTCTAAACTCAGTAAATAATCCAAGAGTTCATGAATGGAATGGCATTAAATTTAAAACTTCTGTGCAGCAAAGGAAACAATTAAGAATATGAAGAGAGAACCTAGAAAATGGGGGAAAAAATCTTTGCTAGTTACCTTTCTGACAGAGAATTAATACCAAGAATATATAAAGAACTCAAAAATTTAACACCAAAAAAAAAATCCAATGAACAAATGGGCAAATGAATTAAAGACATTTCTCAAAAGAAGAAATACAAATGGACAACAAATATATGAAAAAATGTTCAATATCATTTGCAATTAGAGAAATGCAAGTCAGAACTACACCAAGATTTGACCTCACACCAGTCAGAATGGCAGTCATTAAGAATACAAACAATAATATATGCTGGAGAGGATGTGAAGAAATGGGATTATAAATGTTATGGGATTATAAACTAGTACAACTACTATGGAAACTGGTTCCTCAAAAGACTAGGCACAGAACCACATATAACTCAGCTATATTACTCCTTTGTATTTATCCCAAAGAATTAAAGTCATCATACTATAGTGATACATGCATACCTATGTTTCTAGCAGCCCAATCCAAGATAGCAAAACTATGGAAGCAGCCTAGATGTTCATTAGTGGATGAGTAGATAAAGAAAATATGGTATATATTCACAATGGAATTTTATTCAGCCATTAACAAATGAAATTATGTCATTTGCAGGAAAATGGATGGAACTTGAAAACATTATGTTAAGCAAAATAAGCCAAACTCAAAAGGTCAAGGGTCATATGTTTTGTCTCATATGTAAAAGCTAGAGAGGAGAAAGGAAAAGAAAGATGGGGTTAGGGGGAGCTCATGAAAATGGAAGGGTAGAGTAGTAGAAGGGAACCAGGGGAAAAGAGAAGGGGAGGGAAAGGAAAATACTGGGGAATGATATCATCTAAATTACTATTAGATTGAGTGCATATATGAAAAATGTAACAAAAAATCCCACCACTATGCACAACTATAATACACCAAAATGTGAGGAAGAAAAAAAAGAACGTTTGTCCATTAATCAGATAAAGTCCCAATTACAAATGTGCCTGGTCATTCGGCAGATTCCATGGCCACTCCAAAATGCTAGGTCTTTGCTTTTTATAACTCAGCTCCCTATTAAGGCTTCTAAAATGAACTGTGTAAGATAGAATGGAGAAACCTCATCCATTTCTTAAGAACCATCAGCTCAACCCAAATGTTCATCAGGGGATGAATGAGTAAACAAAATGTGGTCTATTTATACAATGGATTATTATCTGCCCAGAAAAAGGAAGAAATCCTGACACATGGTACAACCTGGATGAAACTTGAAGATATTACTCTAACTGAAAGAAACCAGACTCAAAAAGACAAATACTCTGTGTATGATTCCATTTAAGTGAAGTACCTCAAATAGTCAAGTTCATGGAGACAGAAAGGAAAAGGGTGGTTACCGGGGCCTGGTGGAAGAATGAAGTGGGGAGTTATTGTTGAATGGGTACAAAGTTCTGGGAGACAGGCAGTGGTGATCATTGCACAACATTGTGAACGCACTTAATGCCCCTGAACTATATACTTAAAAATGGTTAAAAGGGCAAGTTCTATGTTTTGTGTATTTTATCACAAAATTTTTTAAAAGAAATAGAAAAAAAAACATTCAATCTAAGAGTAGTCAAGAGAGTCCTGGAATACACAGCCCATCTCTGTGGCTTCCCCGTATAACCCCACATTGTAAAAGAGGGGTCATGAATTTAAGAACTAGAGCTCCAAGAAAATTAGCAAAGAAATAAAATGTAGAAGACGACATTTTCAGAAATCCAAGCTTGCAAATGTAAGCACAAGTAGAAATGGCAGGGTTTTG
Organism: Ictidomys tridecemlineatus; assembly: GCF_052094955.1. NCBI lineage: Eukaryota > Metazoa > Chordata > Mammalia > Rodentia > Sciuridae > Ictidomys > Ictidomys tridecemlineatus. The sequence continues at coordinate 67,284,918 of NC_135485.1, forward strand.
TTTTGCTTTGTTTGGGGTTTTTATCTCCTGTGGAGACTTTCTCAGGAAGTAGCTGGAGGATATGCTTCATCAAAATGAGAGGACAGGGCTGGGGATATGGCTCAAGCGGTAGCACACTCGCCTGGCATGTGTGCGGCCTGGGTCCGATCCTCAGCACCACATATCAACAAAGATGTTGTGTTCGCTGAAAACTTAAAAAATAATAAATATTTTTAAAAATTCTCTCTCTCTCTCACCTACTCTTTAAAAAAATGAGAGGATAAACTAAGAAAATTCTGGTTGCAAGAATCAAAAGAAAAAAAAAGGTAAGGTTACAGCAAGCCTAGAGAATGAAGAGTCCACATTGGTGCAGGATGAAGTGTGCCAGGAGGCTGTTTCTGCGGTGTAAAGGGGCAGTGGTGTGCTGGAGCTGGTTTGTGCAGGCTCTCTGGAGCCATGTCCCTTCCCAACCCCACGTTCAGTGTTGTCATTGTTTTAGTCAGCCTTTCTTCACTGTGACCAAAAAGCATGACAAGAACAACACAAAGGAGGAAAAGTTTATTTTCACTCAGGGTTTTAGAGGTTCAGCCAATGATTAGCCAACTCCAGACACAGCTCTGGACCCAAGATGAGGCAAAACATCATGGTGCAAGGACTCAACAGAGAAAAGCATTTCAGGACATGACAGCCAGGGAGCAGAGAGAATTCCATTCACCAGGGATAAAATACATACTCAAAGTCACCCTTCCTCAGTAACCCAGTGATGGACTTCTTCCAGCCGCATCCTACCTGCCTGTGGTCACCACCCAATTAATTCCTATGTATGGATTAATCTGTGGTGAGGTTACACCCCTCATGATCTAATCATTTCATCTCTGAAAATATTTGCCTTGTCTCACACATGAGCTTTTAGGGGACACCTCATATCTAAACCATAATAGTTATGTAGGTAGCCTGAAATCTTCTTTTAGCCTTGTCTACTGATATTTACATGTATGTTTCAAGAAAAAAAAAGACATATGCAGCTGTCATTTGATGTATCAGTTTTGGATATTATTAATTAACATTATGTAGTGAAGGGGCACAATATTTTAAGTCTTTAGCACTACTTGACTTTTTATATATTGCAAGTGCTTATATGAACTATTTTAAAATTAATTGTTTAAAAAGTGAAAGACCACTGCCTTAGACATGGGCTTCTTTAGATAACTAAGGAAAACCAACCTTCATCTAAGCTCTACCACTTGTACTTCTAACAGACTGTATATACAATGACTCCTTTCATTTTCTTTTCAGGTATTGTTGATGACAGGCTGATTTATTAAACTTGCAGACAGCTCCTCCCAGAGGAACCAAAATGACTTGTCATTTAATCATCCAATATGAGATGAAAGCACTGCTGACAATGCCTTCAGTTGTTGTTTTCATATTTAATAGTTACGGAAGAATAATTTTTAGACATGTTATTTTTTCCATCTCTTCTCATTTCAGGTAGACAATCCCTGCCTTGGAGATTTTTGCAAATGCTGTCATCAAAGGTGGTCTAACCCTCAAATATTTCACAATAACTTTTTAAGCAAATTCTAGGAGGTGCCTTTTGCATTCACAATAAACATTTTATATGTGAGGACAGTTTAATGAGTCATTATATTTAAATCTCTAAAATAAAAATACTATTCATCTAGTTCATTATAGTTGAAGAGTATTTTCCCACATGGTGTTCAAATATTTATGAAAATCTATCTAATCCTAATCCTTTAAATTTTTCACTTAAAATATGATAGAAAATTCTTTCTAAATAGATAGACTAAAACATACACTCACCACCATTCCCTCTCATAACTCCTCTAAAGCAACAACTCCTTAAAAGATATAAAGTCACAGGATGGAAAAAAGACAAACTAGCTGGATACAATGAACAGGCCTGTAACCTCAGCAACTTGGGAAACATAGATTCAAAGGCAGTCTCAGCAACTTTGTGAGACCTTAATCTCTAAATTTTTAAAAAAAAATCTTTTTGTAAAGGACCAGGGATGTAGCTTAATGGTTAAAATGCTTCTAAATTTGATCCCTAGTGCCAAAAAAAAAAAAATTAAAGACAGACTGCAGCAGAGAAAATATAGAAAACTATAAACTGATCTGTTTTACACATAAATTTTGAGGAAATGGAAGTAAAACAAGCACTCAATTATAATAACAACCTCCACAGTATGAGATATCCTTAAAACAAGAAATACTGCCAGACACAGTGGCTCATGCCTATAAAGCCAGCAACCCAGGATCACAAATTCAAAGCCAATCTCAACAATTTAGTGGGGCTCTAAGCAACTTAGCAAGGTCCTGAGGTCCTACCTCAAAATAAAAAATAAAAAATGGCTGGGGGTGTGGCTCAGTAGTTAAGGGTCCCTGGGTTCAATCCCAGGTACAAAAAAAAAAAAAAGAAATACTGTATGTGTTATTTTATAAAAGAAAACAAATGGCGAAATATTGAACATACCAATATAGGCATTAGAGATACAATAAAATTTACCAAATAAAGAGAAGGAAATGGGGCTGGGGCTGGGGCTGAGCCTGGGGCTCAGCAGTAGAGCACTCACCTAGCATGTGCGAGGCTCTGGGTTCAATCCTTGACACCACATAAAAATAAATAAAATGAGGATATTGTGTCTAACTACAACTAAATATATATATATATTTAAAAGAAAAAAGACAAGAAAATTTCACATCAAGTAAAACAAGACAAAAAAGACTTAAAAGGAGATGGATGGGATTATGGCTCAGCAGTAGAGCACTTGCCTAGCACAAGGGAGGCCCTGGGTTCGATCCTCAGCACCACCTAAAAACAAATAAATAAAATAAAGGTTTGTATCCAACTACAACTAAAAAATAAATATTTAAAAAAGAATAAGAAAAGAACAGGAGAGAAAGATAAGAAAATCAAAGGATTTCCAGAAACTAGAATAAAAATAGGAAGGAAATTAGTAAAGAACTGCTACCAAAATATTCCCCTATTCATTTAGTTGTAAATGCATTTGTTCACTTTTTATTGAGTACTTACTATGTGCCAGATCCTATACCATGGTATGAGACTTCAGTGATAAATGAGAAAATCCTTGATCTTATGCAGCTTACTCTGAAAAGAATGTTATAAATTTTCACAAAGAAAGAGCCAACTGAGTATCACATGTGATAAATGAAAAAGGCTGACAATAAAGTATATTATCGTGAAATTTTCAGAATACTAGGAATGACAAAAATCTTCCAGAACTATTTTCTCATTTTTAAATCATTCCAGAAATAGAAAAGAGTTCATATGCAGAAGACTGTGAACAAAAAATAAAGGAGAAAAAATAGATTTCTCAATATTCACACAGGAAGCTAGAAGATTATGAAACAATGCATTCACAGTCTGAGTAGAATGAAATTGCCAGCCAAAATATTCATCAATATAAGGCTAGAAGATAGTTATTTATGTATTTTCCAAGTTTTAAAAACTGTATCATCTCATTCTTCAGGAAGATACAAGAAGATGTTCTCTGCACAATATGAACTAAATTGAAAATTAGCAGGATCTAGAATAAAGAGAATCTGACACAAGGGAGATAAAGCAAATTCCAAGACAAAAAAATGGGTGTGAAACCCGAAGAGTAATCAATCCCAAGTGAAGCAAATAATCTGCTGTATGAACAGTAAGGAATGAATAGGAATGGGTAGGGGAAAAAATAAGCTCAGAAAAAGAATGCTTGTGGGGCTGGGGATGTGGCTCAAGCGGAAGCACGCTCGCCTGGCATGCGTAAGGCCCGGGTTCGATCCTCAGCACCACATACAAACAAAGATGTTGTGTCCGTCAAGAACTAAAAAATAAATATTAAAAATTCTCTCTCTCTCTCTCTCTCTCTCTCTCTCTCTCTCTCTCTCTCTCTCTCTAAAAAGAAAGAAAGAAAAAGAGAGCTTGGAGGAAAATTGTATAGAAAAGAAAATATAATCATAACTATATATATATTATATTCACTTGTGATTAAGGCTTACAAAGTCATAATAATGTAAACAGAGTGTTTTGTAAATAAAAAGGATCATATAATAGGAGAAAACCATCCTTTTAGATAGAAGCCATCAGAAGTATAAGGTGGCTAAATAGTAAGAAATTTGTAATATGTAAAATAAAACTAAAAAAATAATAGTAGTATGAACACCCTATATATTTAGAAATTTGGAGACAGTAAATATTCTTCTGGGGATCAGAAGGATGGTAGGGGTAAGCGTGATAGGGATATTGTTTTTCATTACAAGTCTATTTAAAACATGTATTTCTCTGATAAAAATTAAAATTAAGTTATGAAAAGGTACAAAATAAAGTAACAAATGTTTAAAATGTATACATTTGTCAAACAGTACATTAAAATACAAAAATAATTGCTTATCACATTTATTTTATTTACTAGGAGAAAAAGAAAGGAGGGGGAGGTGGAGAGGACCACTGTGGCTAGTTCAGGCACTATTGTGACTCTAAAGGAAGAATAATGGACTGAGTCATCAGGGAGCAGACAGGAGAATACATACTGTACCTTGACCTTGGCACAAAATGACATCAAGAAGGGCCTGAAAGCAATTTAGGCAGTGGATTACAGTAACTCATTAAACAGGCCTCAAGTTCTTATCAGCATTCTGTTGACAATTTCTAATTGCGTAGAGGTCATGTTTTCTGAGTTATTTTGCAGCAAGGTTTGTATTCATATTCTTCTTCCTTCCAAAATGGAAATGGTACAGAATTCAGTGCCAAAGGCAGTGAAAGGAAGCAATGTTAAAACAGTTGTTAAGATTAAAAAAAAAAAAAAAGTTGTTAAGAACTGAAAAGAGAAAAAGCTAAACAGAATATTTTAGACAGGGTCATTTTGGTTGTATTATTACATAAACCTGGAGCAAATGACTCTTTTAAGTCCCATCTGAGATGGATTTACTAGACCAGGAAAATTACTCAGTCAATTCCCAAGCATTTCAAATAAAAAGTACTCTTTAAATTTTGACAAAATAAGTAAAAATGATTCTCTGTGAAAGAGAAAAATGGAATAAAGAATCCCCAGAATCTCCTTTGCTTTCCTCAAAGATTAATGAAACAATGAGGATGAAAAAAATGAATTTCTTTATATCACTTTTGGACCATACACACCATTACTGCTTGTCCTCCTTTGACATAATCAAATTGTGGTTAAAAATAATATGCATCAAATGTGAATTTTATATTTCAAGGATATGCAATATTCTTGGGACATATGTGACCTCCAGTGCTCAGACTGCTTTTGTGGCAAAAAAAAAAAAGCATCAGGGCTAGTATGTAGCTCAGTGGCAAAGCATCTGCCTTGCATTCGCAAAGCCCTGGGTTCTACCCCCAGTTCCAAACAAAAAAAGAGAGAGAGAGAATAGCAACGGTAATTTAGTAGCCTTACTTCTTTTACCTCCTCTCCTTTTTCCCCTTCTTTCTCTTTTTCAAACACTCCACCTAAACTAGGGATAAGTAGATAGACAGAAATAAGGAGAATGACAAGAAAGGAGGACTAGGTGTGCACAAGCTTGAATTTACACTGTAATAAGGAAAAATCCGTTAATTAGTTGAGATTTTTTCATCAAATTAGACTCTTAAGAAAGGAAATGCACAAAGAAAGCATTACCAAATCAACAATATTTGGGTCAAGGATGGAGTATTTCTCATCTCAGGAGCCTGTAAAAATTATTCTAGCCCGTGCTATCTGAAGCTATTTGGCAAAATGAACTAAATGCAAAGTGACTACAGAAGTAGAGATGAAATATTACTTCTGCCCAAAATATGACACTAAGTAGTTTCTGCCATAGCAGGACCTTTCATAATCTGTTTTTCTAGTGTAATGAAGTGGGAAAATTGAGTCTGCCAGAATTCCCTTCAGGGAAAGTACTGTATTTGTGCAGAAGAAATGCCTTGAAACCTGCACGTGTTGCAAGCTGAGAAATTGAGAAGGTCTGCATGCAGATAGAATGTCCTATATAGAGACAAGAAGACGCATTTCCTGGTAAGCTGCAGAAGAGAGAGGAAGAAGAGAGTGTGCGATGAAAGCAGGATAGCAAAAAGCATACATTGTGATGTCTCTTTGAGACCTCCAGCACAATTTTTTAAGGAAAATCCAAGGGGGGGGATCACATAAGGCTTAAGGTTAGTGAGCAGAAAACAATGAACATAGAAATTCATCTCCAGGATACATGGGGTTGAGCAGAGATTGTCTGAAAGGAAGGAGAATGGTAAATGCAGAAAAAACAAAAAAAAAATGTTTGATGAATCTGGAGGACACCGGACCCTCACAGACCATGGTATTAGGGGTTTGAGCCAAGTTTAGCAAAATCTCTGAGCAACCGCCATGAAATGGAGTTCTCAGAGTTCCCCCAGAAGGGAACAGGAGATCTTAAAGCTAGCAGGTTCTTGACTTACACCACAGAAAGGAATTTCAGGGTACAATAGAAGAAGACAAGTGAAGAATTACTCAGGAAAGCAGGGAGATTTATTCAGAAAAGCAATAGTGCAGAAAGCATACACAAAGAAGTGGGGGGCATTTCTGGTGGTCACAGGCTTCTTTTATAGGAAACTTTTAAATGGTGAGCATGAAAGGCATGCGGGGTGGCTATGACCTAAAGAGTTTAATTGTTTTGATTATGGGGCATGGAGCAGGTCACTGTGATCTGGTTCTTCTCAGAATCTCTAGGTTGACATTATCTAGGTAAACAGATAGTGCTTGGATTGTGCCCATATCACGGGTGATTACCATTATCTCTCTCTCTAGGGTTTTAATCGATCTAAAAATACACTATGTAAACTAATAGAGCGTACAGATATTAATTAACTGGAGTTACAGAGCTTTAAGATTTATTGAGCCTTTTAAGAAATCAAGCCTAGAGGAAAACAGGTCTGGAGGTGAAGATGAAGATGTTAATGGAGTTTTTAAATTTAAAGCTACAGACACTCTTTCCTTCCCTGTTTGTCCCCTTTCTACCTGTCCTTATTTTTTCTATCCTACCTTCAGACCAGGTGTCCAAATGATATAGGTAACACATTTTTTTTGTTTCGTTTTAGCATATGATTTTGTTTTTAAACTTACCTAGTCTACTTTGAATTCAGGTGGAAAAGTTTGATCTCAAATAAAATCATCATTCTAGAACCAGGTAGACCCCTCACTTAACTACCAAACTACTATACCTCTGGCGAGGCAAGGGGAAGCAGACTCTAACACAGCTGATGTGTGAGGGCCTTTGGGATTCAACATCAATGTACAAAGGAAACTACTGACATAGTGATTACAGAAAGCGGGGTGGGGAGCAAGAGTTAAAGGAGGAATAATTTAAGAGAGAATGTTTCAGAGAACCAGGCATACATAGTACCACATGACTTTCCTACGGTGTAAAAGTCCAAGAAACTCATTGATATTCACCCAGACTTTTTCCTGCTTTACCTATCTAAAAATGGCTTCTTTTTCATGGACTTGTTGGCCAAGTAAATATGAAGAACCCTGGTATAGGGTATCACCAGTAATTAATATCCGACAAAACTAAGTTTGTTCTGAAGCTGTTTTTGTACTTCGAATTCCTGTATAGCAAACTGCAACATAACTTAAAACATAAACAAACTGCCATCTGACAGAAAGTATTCTTACAACAAATTTCTGAGTTTCACCAATCACAAGTTGCCAATTGATCAGACCATGTCCACATAAAGGAAATCCCAGAGCTGTAACCAGTCAAAGAAATATTTCTGTATTTCGGATCACTTCTCTTTCCTGTCTATAAACACTGCCTGCCCAATGTGCTAGGTTGAGCTACCTAAATTTCTCCTAGTTCTAACGGTTGCCCAATTCATGAATTGATTTTTATCCAAATAAACTGTTAAATTTAATGTATCTGTTTTTTCTTTTGATACTGGAGACACATGAGAAGAGTGGGGATTGGAGACTATTTGGAGTTGCATGCAGAATGCAACATGGACCTAGAGAAAGAACGGTAGTTAATATAAAACACACAGGATCCAGTACTGGGAATTGCCAAAGCCTCAAAGGCACCAATGCCCCTATTTTTGGTATCAAAATGCTTTCCAGATTTCAAAAGAAAATTGCTTTAAATCATATGCCAATGTTTTGGTTATGCCCAAATTAGAATGTGAAAGGGTTTACTTAGAACTTTTGCTTTGACAGATGCAACATGAGGTGGGTAATACAGTTTGGAAAAGAGGACCAATTTTTTTGTTGTTCTAAGTAGTTATACATGACAACAGAATGCATTTTGGTTTATTATACACAAATGAAGCACAACTTTTCATTTCTCTGGTAGCATTCAATGTAGAGTTGCACCATATGTTTAGTGATACATATACCTAGGGTAAAGGTGTTCATTTCATTCCACCATCTTTCCTATCCCCATGTCCCCACCTCCCCTTTGCCCAATCAAAGTTCCTCCATTCTTCCCATGCCCCCACCTATTATGGATCAGCATCTGCTTAGTCAGAGAAAACATTTGGCCTTTGGTTTTGGGGGATTGGCTTACTTTGCTTAGCATGATATTCTCCAACTCCATCCATTTACTTGCAAATGCCATAATTTTATTCTCTTTTAAAATTGAGTAATATTTCATTGTGTATATATATACTACATTTTCTTTATCCAATCTTCTATTGAAGGGCATCTAGGTTGGTTCCACAGTTTAGATCTTGTGAATTGAGCTGCTCTAAACATTGGTTTGGCTGTGTCACTGTAGTACACTGATTTTAAGTCCTTTGGGTACAGATTGAGGAGTGGGATAGCTGGGTCAAATGGTGGTTTCATTTCAAGTTTTTTAAAGAATCTCCATACTGCTTTCCAGAGTGGTTGCACTAATTTGCAGTGCCACCAGCAATGTATGAGTGTGCCTTTCCCCCCACATCTTGCCAACATTTATTGTTGCTTATATTCTTGATAATTGCCATTCTGACTGGAGTGAGATGAAATCTTAGAGTAGTTTTGATTTGCATTTCTCTAATTGATAAAGATGCTGAACATTTTTTCATATATTTATGGATTGAATGTATATCTTCTTCTGAGAAGTATCTGTTCAGCTCCTTAGCCCATATATTGATTGGGTTATTTATTCTTTTGGTATTGAGTTTTTTGTGTTCTTTATACATCCTGGAAATTAGTGCTCTATCTGATGTGCATGTAGTACAGATGTTCTCTCACTCTGTGGGCTCACTCTTCACATTATTGTTTGTTTCCTTCACTGAGAAGAAGCTTTTCAGTTTGAATTCATCACTTTTATTAATTCTTGATTTTATTTCTTGCACTTTAGGAGTCTTGTTAAGGAAGTCAGGACCTAATCTGACATAATGAAAATTTGAGCCTACTTTTTCTTCTATTAGGCACAGGGTCTCTGGTCTAATTCTTAGGTCCTTGATCCACTCTGAATTTTGTGCAAAGTGAGAGATGGTGGTTTAATTTCAATTTGCTGTATGTGGATTTTCAGTTTTCCCAGCACCATTTTTTGAAGAGGCTATCTTTTCACCAATATTTTTGGAAACAGGGGCAATTGAAGAACATTGTTCTAACAATAATTTGAGCAAAAAAAAATTAAAAAGTAGAGTTCTAGGGTCTCCATCTACCATCCCTTTCCTCTACCCCAGAGTGAAAAACTGCATCACTTCAGATCCGAAAGAGATTGCAGAAATAACTTACTCCCTCCCCCTCTCCCTATCCACCTTGACCCTAATGGTTGATTAGCTACGTATGTGTTAATGCTTTCCTGGTCCATAAATGTCTGAAATTCTCCATGGTATTCTGACATACAGATCATTCACCTAAGAAATCCCACATCTTCCCAAAGTTGATTCTTGTCCCTTGTATTGGCTTTTCGTTGCTGGAACCACAATACCTGACAAAAACAACTTAAAGGAGAAAAAGATTATTTGAGCTCACGGTTTCAGAGATTGAGTCCATGGTTGGTTGTCTCGATGGCCCTAGGCCCAAGATGAGGCAGAACATCATGACAGAGGATCACTGCTCTACTCATAGTGGCCAGCAAGAAGAGAGAGAGAGTGAATGAGGAGCCAGAGAGACAGGAAAAAATCTCCAAAGGCATACCTCTGTGACTCACCTGCCTAGAGTTAACACCCAACTAGTCCATCCAAACTAAGATGAACTGATTAGGTTATAGCTTTCATAATCAAATAATTTCACCTCTGAATATTCCTTCATTAACACAGGATTGGGGGAACCTTATATTTAATTCCTAATATCTCTCTATATATATTCCACAAACTTTGTCCTACTTCCAGTCTTTACTCTAACCTCTCCTGGCCCCGGGACATTGCTTAATTTGCACAGCTCCTGAAAGAAGCATGTTCTATTATGTTAGGTGAGAATCTACATCCTTGTTCCTAGACCCAAGATGTAAGAAGGAGAGCATCTAGATATTTGCCCAGATATTTATGGCTTCAGAGACCTAAACAGAAACATTTAAATAAACCCAGGTAATATGCAAGATACTCTGGGTCTTTCTGCAATATTCCAACACCTGAAAGGATAAAAATCCAAGAAGTATACCTGAAACAAGAATACTACATACAAATATTCTAGAGTAGTCCCAATTTGTGCCTGGTCAATTTATTTACTTGACTTCTAATCTCTTCTAAATTTTTTTTCCTATCTATAAAGCAATTTAAGGATCATTTCCAAAGGATCCTTTTTATTGCAGGCCAGTTGGATAGAGGAAAGCGGAAACTGCTTCATAGGCAGATTACAAAATTGTATACTCAAATCTACTACAAGCAGTGCTCTGAAAACTTCCGATCTGCCTGGCAGTTTCATTATGTAGAGGAAGTGAGTAGGAGAATTGCCACTCTGTGGCAAACCCTGTCCACTAGAGAGGAATGTGTTGGTGAAGTGGAAATGAAAATTATGTTATAAGCATCTTGGGAAAGTCTTGTCAGTTAGAATTAGACAAGCACAAGGCACATACTTTGCGACCAAAAAGCGTGAAGAAACAGAACTCTATGAAGTATGCAATTGCTGCCTCCAAGTACTTGAAGAGCATCCATGTGGATGAGGACTTTTGATTGTTTTATTTATTCCTAAAAAGTAAAACCAGGTCTGATGAATTTGAATTTCAGGGTAATAGATTTCAGTCATTGTAAAGAAATAACTTTCAAAACTATTCAGTACTATTCAAGGGTATAGCAACTATAAGGCAAATTTTTTGGCATAAATGAAAAGTAGTTATACAAGTAGGTTGAAGATGTCCCAGGAAAAATTACAGTAGCAAAAGACTTTAAGTTGAAGGAACTCTAAGAGATATTTCACAACATTGAAAGCATAAAGGATACATTTTGTCATCCAATCCAAACTTGGAAAAGAGGATAAGAATCAGTCAAGGTATAGAAAAGATGTCCTCTCCATATCCTAAATTAGACAATGAGAAAAAGGCAAGTCCTGTTAACACTACTGGGGGGCTGGGGAATTAGCTTAGTTGGTAGAGTGCTTGTCTTATTTATTCCTAAAAAGTAAAACCAGGTCTGATGAATTTGAATTTGCACAAGGCCTGGGGTTCAATCCCCAGCACCAAAAAAAAAAAAAAAAACCACACACACACACATTGGAAATAGGTTTATTTTACAAATAAAACACTTTAATTCAAAATGAGTCCAATATTTCAATTATACTGTACTATGGAAATATTAATTTCACTACTTTTATTTCCTTACATATTCATAACTAAGACAATTGCTAATGTTTTGACAAAGCGTGTAGAATAATTGCAACATTTTTTCTTTGATTATTAAGATTGTTTTACACAGCTTTAACTTGAACATTTCTGTGGTCACAAAGTGTTGCACAAAGCAAGAGCTGCCTGCATGAGAAACGTCTTATCAGTCAACAAGATTGTTTTTTTTTTTCCTACTACTGGATTTGAAATCATTTTGGGTGCAGTAAGTTTATTAGTAAACAAAGAAAAGAATGAAATGTTAGGGAGAAATGGGTTTAATATGTATGAGTACTTCTTACTTAGAGATAAACTCTTGGTTTTACAAAAACAAAAAGATTTCAACCGCTTCAGAATCTAGAAAACCGCTCCCAGAAGGAAGGTGGAAAATATATTTCTCCTTAGATATTATATCAGAGCCAACAATAGGGATACATATTAAGCAACAAGCAGATCTTCATCAAGAATAAAAGTCATCTGCCTCAAAGTAAAATCTGTCACAGCCTCATCATCTAAAAGGAAGTTTTCAATTTTAAAATTATGCCAGTGCACATGGAGGTGTGACTCATTCTCACTCTCAAAACCAGTGACATTCTGTTTGTTTTGGTCCCTGTGGTCATCACCAGCTCTTCCGCTGCTTTTCTGTGCCTTTGTATTCTAGCCCACAAATGCTGCTGAAGGTATGAGGGCTGAACACCAAATCAGGTGTCCAACAAACCAAGTCCGCATACCAAAAAAACAGTTCATGAAATAAATGACTACATCATAGCTCCCCCCAACCACCACCTGAACATAAATGGATCAAAATAAATACGTCTTTTGAGAAAAAGAACAAGGAAACAGGAAAAACAATGAAAATGCTAAAGCTGGGCTTCATTGTGTGTCATGCATATTTCTTCTGAAACTTGTTTCATATTGTTACCCAAAAAAAAATCTAAATATTGACTTGTTTTAAGGTAATAAGAAAACCGTTATATACATTTAGTTGTTGAATATATACCTATACGGTTCTTGCCATATGCCCAGTACTATTCTGTACTTTATGAATATTAACTCAGGGAACATATCATCAAGTCTTTCATGTATTCTTATTCATCCCATTTTATAGACGAATAAACTAAGGCCCAGAGCAGTTTAATAACTTGCCCCAAGTCTTACAGTTAGTTATAGTAAGGCTGAAATTTGAACCCAGGCAGACTGGCTACTGAGTATGTGCTCTGTTGCCCATGCTATGACATGTTGTCCATTTTCCCCCTCAGCAGTGTAATTTGCTGTTCTCTTACTCTTCTTTTCAGATCCTTCCCACTGATTTCTGTGTTCTGCTGACAATTTGAAAGCATTATCCTCTTTACCTACTTGTAAGAACTTGGTTCTGAGTTCTAGGGTATGATTTTCATTTGGTTTTATGGTCTATGAATTGTCAGTGAGATCATATTCTGTATGGAGCACAGATGTGCCCAACTTTCTGGAAGACACAGTGTGTTATTTCTATACAGTGACAACCTTTCATGAAATCATTATGCTTACCCACTTCTGGGTTCCCGTGTATCAAGTAGAGAACTAAGTGCTCTTGCATGCCGTTCTTCCTATCTGCCACACAATTCTAAGATGTACAAGTAACTCCTATTTTTTAGAAAATTAAAAGAGGTTTAGTAACTCATTCAAAATGGCACAGCCAGTAGAGTGTGAAGCCTGGACTCAAAGCAAGATTTATCTGATGCCAAAGATCATTCTCTTGTCCACAATTCAATGCCATTTTGTATCACTTCCCAAGATGACTTATTTCCTTACAAGAATATTAAAGGAAAGAGTCTGGGGAACATCAGAAGCCATGTGCAGGCTCACGGATAAAATTCTTCCACTCAAAAATGATTAGCCACATGGATACCCAATGCCTAAACTTTTATATCAGCAGATCATTGAAAGGTGCTCAGCTAGAAAATATACTACATCATAAAATCAGATTATAATGCAAATATCCCCTCTAAGGTATAAGTTTTCATTAATATTTCTTGGCTACTGCAGACCACTTCTCAGGGGGAAAAACATATTTAAACACTTTACAAACACCTCACACGATTCTCCTTCAAAATGCTTAGCCTGTTACATTTTCCAAGTTATTACACTTCGGTGGAAATGTGAAGAAAAGAGAATTCTAATACACCATTAGTGGGAATGTAAATTAGTACAGTCATTATGGAAAATAGCATGGAAGTTCCTCAAAAAAATTAAAAATAGAACTACCATATGATCCAGCAATTCTACTACTGGTGATATATCTAAAGGAAATAAAATCTGTATGTTGAAGAGACATCTGCATTCCCATGTTCATTGCAGCACTTATCCACAGCAGCCAAGATTTGGAATCAACCCAAGTGTCATCAAAAGATGACTGGATGAAGAAAATGTGGTATTAACACACAATGGAATACTACTTGACCTTAAAAGAGAACAAAACCCTGCCATTCCCAACAACATGGATGAACATGAAGAGCACTGTGTTAAATGAAATCAGCCAGGCACAGAAAGACAAACACCACATGATCCCACTCATATGTAGATCTAAAAATGTTGATCTCCTAAAAATAGAGAGCAGAATGGTGGTTACCAGAGGCTGGGATGGGTTGGAAAAGGGTGAGAGAAATGTTGGTCAAAGGAAATATAATTGTGGTTAGATTAGAGTACGAAATTGTAAAAGGTCTATTGCACAGCAAGATAACAATAGTTAATGATAATATATCGTGCTCTTGAAAAATGTAAAGAGTATATGTGCTCCAAGCACATCAGATAGAGCACTAATCTCTAGGATATATAAAGCACTCAAAAACCTTAACACCAAAAAATCAAATAACCTAATTAATAAATGGGCCAAGGAACTGAACAAACACTTCTCAGAAGAGAATATACAGTCAACAAATATATGAAAAAATGTTCAACATCTCTAGCAATTACAGAAATGCAAATCAAAACTACTCTAACATTTTATCTCACACTAGTCAGAATGGTAGCTATCAAGAATACAAACAACTATAGTGTTGGCGAGGATTTTTGGGGAAAGGCACACTCATACATTGCTGGTGGGACTGCAAATTGGTGCAGCCAATCTGGAAAGCAGTATGGAGATTCCTTGGAAAATTTGGAATGGAACCACCATTTGACCCAGCTAGCTATCCCACTCCTCGGTTTATCCCAAAGGACTTAAAAACAGCATACTATAGTAAGGCAACCACATCAATGTTTATAGCAGCACAATTCACAATAGCTAAATTGTGGAACCAACCCAGATGCCCTTCAGTAGATGAATGAATAGGGAAACTTTGGTATATATACACAATGGAACATTACTCAGCATTAAAAGAGAATAAAATCATGGCATTTGCAGGTAAATGATGGAGTTGGAGAATATAATGCTAAGTGAAGTAAGCAAATCCCCCAAAAAACAAAGGCGGAATGTTTTCTTTGATATGAGATGCTGAATCATAATGGCTGTGGGGGCAGGGAGCATGGGAGGAATGAAGGAACTTGGGCAAAGGAGAGGGAGCAGAAGGTAGTGGATAAAGGTATAGGAAAGATAGTGGAATGTGTTAGACATCATTACCCTAAGTACAAGTATGAAGACACAAATGTTGTGAAAATAGTTTATGTATAATCAGTGACTTGAAAAATTGTGCTTTATATGTGTAATATGAAATGAATCTCACCACATATACTGGGCTGGGGTTGAGGCTCAGTGGTAGAGCACTTGCCTAGCATGTGTGAGGCACTGAGTTTGATTCTCAGCATGGCATATAAATAAATGAATAAAGATTCATCAACAACTAAAGCATAATTTTAAAAATTAAAAAAGAAAAGATAACTTGGGGAAAAGCTTTTGTTAACTAGACAGACTCAAAAACTCCATAATGTCTATATACTTGGAGAAAAAGAACAAGTACATGCTGTACCACTGTGTTACACTCCCTTCCAGGATTAAAAAAAAACACAGTGAGGAACAGGGTGTAGTTCAGTAGTACAGCATGTGCTTAGCATGCCTCCTGGGTTCAATTCCCAGCATACAATGATATTTGTCAATGTTTTCAAATTTAAAATTTTTTAAACTTTAAAAAATAATTACACTTTGCAGATCCCAGATAACCTTCAAAATGTTTAACAGTTCCAGTCATGATTTCCAACATGTTTCTCGGCATTTCTCAATGCTCTGTTTTCCTGTATTTCTCATTACTAGTAACTGAAGAGAACACTTCAAAAAATATGCCATGTGTCCTCTCAAACATCATTTCCCTTAAAAAAGAAATTTAAAAGAAAGTAAAAAATAAACAGTATGTGTTAAATTAACTCTAGATACAATACCTGATTTTTTGGCAGACTAACTCTCAGAACATGGAAGTCATTGTACATGCTTACTTGTTACTTGGTGATTTTATTATAAGTGATTGAAATAGAAACTCTATTTTAATCTCTTTCTTTTTGAAAGGAAATAGACTCACATATTTAATTTTTATTTACTTGTTTATTTTTATTTTTTAGGTTTCCAGTGGTTCTCAAGTAGCTAACATAGTTTTCTGGTCAGGGAGGGGAACAAGATTGCCCATTCCATTTCATTCCCTCCTCAGTAGTTACTAATGGATACAAACAAGGAGTGTTAACTTTTGAGAAGTAAAAGTTCCATTCATTTTAGAAAAGCTTGTCTGGGTATGATCTTTTCATATGAACTTGACCTGTTGCTATGGTTTGGATACAGAGTGTCCCCCAAAGGCTCACGTGTTAAAGGTTGGTTCCCAGTCCATGGCTTATTGGGAGGTGGTGAACCTTTAAGAGTGGGCCTAGTGAAAGAAAGTCAGGTCACCGGGGTGTGCCTTGAAGGGTCCCCAGTCCCTTTCACTCTTTGTCTTCTTACCTCCCAGCTGCCATGAGATGAACAGGTTCCCCACCAAGCATTCCCACCATGATATACCAACCATGCTCTGGGCCAAGGAACCATGAACTAAGGCCTCTGAAATTGTGAGTCAAAATAAACCTTCTTCCTTCTATGTTGATTTTTTTCAGGTGTGTTGTCACGGAAATGGAAAGTTGAGCAATGTACCTACTCCACTGGGAATTTATCAAAGGGTTTTTAAAATATGAAAGAAGAGCTGGAGTGTAGCTCAGTGATATACCACTTGCCTAGCAAGAATAAGGCCCTGGGTTCAATTTGCAGCACTGCAAGAGGAAAAGGACAGAGAAAAGGCTGGGAGGAGAGAGAAAGGAAGAAAGAAAAAAAAGAGGAAAAGAGGGAGGGAGAAAAGAAAACAAGAAAGAAGCCTGCCTTAACATGGGGTGTCATACTACCAAATGAACCACATATCAAGCATCTGTCAACTTGTTCACTCTTAAATACTCAAATTTTTTCATGGCAGGAACTCTTTTGCATTTGTCAACCCCTCCTTACAGGTGCTGTATTTTAATTTTTTTTAATATGCCAAAAAAACATTTTTTAGTAGTGAACAATTTCCTTTATTTTGTAGGTGCTGGACAGAGGGATGCAAGAGCTGCCTTCATAGTTTTCCTTTCCAAACCCTTCTCTTAAGGTAGAGAAAACAATAAGATTTATGTTGAATTTGAAAAAGAAGCATTAAACTGGACTGCATTAAGGTGGTTATGGTCAGTATTAGATGAGGTAGCACAGAGCATCTTTGTCTGCAACAGCACTGAGAAGATTAGTAGTTAATTCACAGACAATAAGAAAATCTCCCTCAACAATCACACAAATAATTCTCTTCTCAGTACATTTCTTCCAATCTACTCTTCATCAACCCAAGGTGTCTAAATTAGGGTGTTTATACTTGCATATTCTAAAGCTTGAGGAAAAGATAGAAGAATTTTTCTATGCATCACTAAAAAGCACGAGCAGCGTGGTATTTTCTCTTTCCACCAGTTCCTACAGTTGGATGTCTGTCTGCCTTCATAAAATAAGGAGAGCAGCCCACTTTCAGACCAGTAGCAAAGAGAAAGAGCCTTTTGCCCTCCTCACCACAGCTGCCAACTGTCTTCATGCATCACTTTCTAAAGATCCAGCTTTACTGGGAGTTACAGCTAATGCTAATGCAAGTGTTTAATGAGTGGAAGAATTAAACAAAAACAAAAACAAAAGAGCCATGGCAAACTGCAAATTAAGGGATCAGCAAAACCCCTGCTGGTTTAAAAATCCCATTCTACCTTGCCAAGACACTAATTAATATAATTTAAAAAAAACACAAAGATCTTGCTAAAATTAAATGAGCAGGCTGCCCACAGCTTGCTGCCCACTCTCTAAGCAAGCATCTGTTTAGAATGTAACCAATTGTCTGCTTGGGAGGTTAAAGGAAAGGAGGAAAAATTGCTTTGGCAGAGAGTCCCACAGTTAACTATGCCCCTTTTGAAAACAAAATTCTTATCCTGTTTTTAATGCCAAGCACATACCATGTCGAGTAAATTGGTCTCAATACAAAACATGACAGAACTCCAGCAAATGGATGCAAGTGCTATTATTAAACTAACAAAAACCAGTTCTCTCTCTCTCTCTCTAATAATATATATGTATATGTGTGTGTGTGTGTATATATATACATATGTATACACACACACACACATATACATATGTATATACACCCATACACACAATCTCGTACTGGTAAGCAGATTTTTTAACTTGCACTAGCTTATTTTTATCTAGAACAGGATTTGCCATATACCAAGAACTCAATAAATGTTCAATAATTCTAGTCAAAAATCACACACCTGCCAGACACGGTGGTATATGCCTGTCACACTGACTTAGGAAGCTGAGATAGGAGGATGGCAAGTACATTGCAAGCCTCAACAATTTAGTGAGACCCTGTCTCAAAACAAAAAAATAAATAGGTCTGGGAATGTAGCTCAACAGTAGAATGCCCCGGGTTCAATCCCCAGTACCACTAAAAAAAAAACAAAATAAAATTTTAAAACCACACACCCCTTGATGTTCTGTAGGCTTTGTAAATGTGTTGCAATTCAGTGTTAGAACTTGATGGCTAGACTCAAAGGCCAAATATTGTGTTTTTCTTAATTCAGTCAATAATCATTTATTGCACCTATCACTGTTACAGGGACACATAAACAATATTTAAAAAAAAAAAAACTTCCTTGAGGGGCTTAAATTCTAGCATACAAGGGCTGGAGTTGTAGCTGAGCAGTAGAGCACTTGCCTTGTACATGTGTGGCACTGCATTGGATACCCAACACTGCATATAAGTAAGCAAATTTTAAAAAAGGTCCATCAACAACTAAAAAAAATTTTTTTAAAAAATTCTAGTCTACCAAAAAAATGTGCAAACATGAAAAGATAACTAAATGTACAGAGAAATAAGAGCTAAATGATTGATTACATAGACAGTGATTTTTATGTTGTTTGTTAGAGTAACCATATTTGTAAGCTAGTTTTAGATATTAAACATTTTTAATTATTAGTTTTAAAATAATTTTAATTTTTAAATTGATAAATAGTATTTATACTTATTTATAGGGTACAATATTATAAGTTGATACATATATGTGATATATAATGATTAAATCAGGGTAATTAGCATTTCCTTCTCCAAATTATCATTTCAAGGTATTGGGAAACTTCAATTCTTCTCCTCTGGTTATTTTGAAATATATATTCAATTGTTGTAGCCTAAAATTCCTGTTTTTCTATAGAAATATGAGAACTAATTTCTTCTCCAACTGCATTTTAATTCTTGATTCCCCTCTCTTTATCCATCTCCTCCCTGCTCCTTCTAATTAGTGGTGATCTCTAGTCTACCCTCCACCTCTAGTGATCAGCTTTTTTAGTTTCACAAATGAGTGAGGACATTCAGCATTTCTTTTTCTGTGCTTGGCCTATTCTACTTAATATATGTTCTCCAGTTCCATTCATGTTGCCACAAATGACAAATTTTAACCCTTTTGTATATCTGAATACTATTCCATTGTGTATGTATGACACATTTTTATCATGATGTTTCTATTACTGTTTCATGATATATAGTAAAAGATGCCATTTATTAAACATCTTAAATATGCCTGATGCTATAGTAGGAATTTTGTACATTATTTAATTTAATTTTCAAAACGTGACTTCAACTTTGGTATATAGAGACAATGGAATATTACTAAGCATTAAAAGATAATAAACTCATGGCATTTACAGATAAATGAATGGAGTTAGAGGATACAATGCTAAGTGAAGTAAGCGAATCCCAAAAACCCAAAGGCTGAATGTTTTCTTTGATATGAGGATGCTGACTCATAATGGTGGGGAAGCGTGGGAGGAATAGAAGAACTTGAGATGGACAAAGGGGAGGGAGGAGAAGGGAGGGGGCATGGGGGGAGAAAAGACTTTGGAATGAGTTAGACATCATTATGTAACCTAAGTACATGTATGAAGACACAAGTGGTGTGATAATACTTTGTGTACAACCAATGACTTGAAAAATTGTGTTCTATATGTGTAATATGAAATGAATTGCATCCTGCCATCATATAAGACAAATTAGAATAAACAAAAAATTTAATTTTTAAAAAAAACTTGCCTTCAAGTTAGCTTTTACAATTCTTAGTTTTAAGCCAGGTGTGGTGGTGCACACCCAAATCCCAGAGACTAGAGAGGCTGAGACAGGAGGATTTCAAGTTCAAGGACAGCCTCAGAAATTTAGCAACTTAGTGAGATCCTGTCTCAAAATACAAAATAAAAAAGAGCTAGGGATATGGCTTAGTGGTAAAGTGCATCTTGGTTCAATCCCCAGTACCAAAACAAAAACAAAAAAAAAAAATAACTCCTAGTTTTAAAAAAAGAAGACAGAGACTGAGATTGTCCAAGATATCATCATTAATAAAGAACAGAATTAGAATCCCAGATGTCTGACTTCAAAGGATCCACTCTTTCCAAGAGGCCATGCTATCTCCTGCTTTGAACACCCATGTATGTTTGTACCCCTTCTCAGAAGTAGAGATTGTTATGATCTGTGTATGGATTGTCCTCCTGAACTCATGCAGGAGTTTAATCCCCAGTCATATGCTAATAGTATTAAGAGGGTGGAAACTTAATCTGAGTAAGATGTTGAGAGGTGGGCCCTAACAAGAACAATTTAGAGGAGGAAAAGTTCACGTTGGCTCATGGTTTCAGAAGTTTCAGTGTATGGTTGGCTGGATCCATTGTAGAAACATCATGGTGGAAGGGCATGGTGGAGAAAGACTGCTCAGCTCATGGAAGCTGGGGAGGAGAGGGGCTGGGTACCAGGGACAAGATCCAGTCACCAGGGTATGTCCTCAATGTTCTACCTCCTCTATCCATGCCAACATGCCTAGACTTACCAAATTATTAATTCATCAAATGGATTAATCCACTGATGAGGTTACAACTCTAATGGTTGCCTAAAAGCCCCACCTCTGAACCTTGCTATATTAGAAATCATGCTTTCAACACATGAGCTTTGGGGGGACATTCCAGATCTGACATAATAGCCTTGAATGCATCCCGGTGGCTTTCTAAGAAGACGGAAAGAGACCACACATAGCCATACACATCCCCAGTCTCTTGCCATGTAAATCTTCATACTTCCTCTGGGCTTTTGTAGCATGAAGGCCATCACCAGATATGGCTTCTAGATTTTCACTTTCAGAGCTAAAATAAACCTCTATTCTCTATAAAGTGGACTGTATTGGGTATTTAATTATAGGAACAAAAAAATGGACTAATATGAAATGTTTAGGAGATTTATCTTGGATACTAAAATTCTAGAATTACTAGGATACTTTGAGAATTTTGTAAGAGGAAAAATTATTTAAAAATTTGAAATCTAGATTATTAGGAATACTTATATTCTTTGTTCACTGGGTATGTATAGAAAATGAAAGACTACTCTAAGGCAGAAAAATTTCATGAAAGGGAAGAGGTTTTAACTTTGTCTGGAGGAATCTAAAATTTAATGATTCATTCCTTGCTCTCAAGGAGCTAATGGTCTAACAAAGAAGGAATAATTGAATCAATGGACAATTTATACAGAATAAAGACAATTAGAATTTAATTTTTCCTTTAAACTACTACAACATGTAGTAGTAGAGACTGCTGTAATTCGGTATATTTGACTTCTAACAAGGTTCTTAATGATGGCTATGACTAAGTGAAATTGGAAATGAAGAACACAAGGTTTAGGGCCATGCCTAAGTACTAGAGGCAGCATCAACTCTGCCTATTTCAACTCTTACCTGACAACAATCCATTATCTACACAGTATCAATAATGAGAATGAGGCTAGAAAAAAATAAGCACATACTATTTTACTTTGTTAATGGTTTTCCATTGCACTTAAGACACAAATTACTTAAAATGGATTTAAAGGCCAACAGGATCTAGCCCCTGGATACATATCTGAACACCTCTCCCACTTCTCTCCCACAGTCACTACATTCCAGCCAAAATTGCCTTTTCCTATTTCTCAACACACCAAGTTTCTGCACAACACCAGGTCTTTAAATGTACATTTCCCTCTGGCTCCAATACTTCCTCTAGGTGGTCATAGGACAAAGTCTTTCATTAGTATATGACAAAATGTTTATAAGAATTTTTAAATGGATAAAAAAGAAGGTAGTACATAATTAAGTTGGTCATATATTAATTTAGCTGATACTTTTTGATCACATATTACATGCTAAGCACTGGTAACATAAAGGTGAACATAAGACAAGTTACAGTCTTACTTCTCTCTCCTTTCAGTAGAGAAAGGATAGTTGTCATAGATGCTTACAGATATTTTTTCAGTATGGGGATAAAACGCAGGGGTGCTTTGCCAATGAGCTGCATCCCATCCCTTTTTTTATTTATTTATTTATTTATTTATTTATTTATTTATTTGTTTGTTTATTTATTTATTTATTTATTTATTTATTTGAGACAGGATCTCACTAAGTTGCTGGCCTCCAACTTGAATCCTCTTGCTTCATCCTCTCAAGTCACTGGAATTACAGGTATGCACCAGTGTGCCCTGCAGATGCTTGCAGAAATTTTAAAATACACTACTTGAATGGAAACAGGATTGCCAAATCAAAAGTTAAATCTATATGGGAACAAATGAACAATAAAGCTGAAATTCAAAGATCCTTCCGCATTGTGAAAACTTAGTTCATCTTATTTCAAGATACAATTATTCATATGTTTGAGGGAGTCTTTTCAAGGACACAAACGAAATTAGAGGGAATAGAATACTATAATAAACTCTTAGGTATAAATAGTATCTTAACTTGCCATCCATCTTCAATTATGATCTCTTCCAAGGCAACCCAATTTTCTCCCTGTGCCCCATAGATAATTTTGAAGAAAATCCCACCTGTATTTAGTATATATCTCTAAAAATAAAAACCTCACAATACTACTACTACTATATCTTAAAAAGTAAAAATAGTTCTTAATACAGACATCCAATCCATGTTCAAATTATTCCGATTGCCTAGTGATTTTTTATATTTGCTTTGTATAAAATTCAATTCAGAAGCCAACAAGAATCTACACGTTACATTAGTTCATAGGTCTCTTGAATTCCTTTAAATCTATAGTTCTCTCCAATTTTTTTTCTTTGCAATCTGTTATTGAAGAAACTTCAACTACAAAGACAGGATTAGATATGTAGCCAGAGAGCAGATTTTGTAAGGCTTTATAAGCCATCATAAGGACTGAGTTGTAAATGCAGTGGAAAATCTTTAGGATTTAGTAAATCAGTAAGATCTCAATCTTTTCTAGCCTTGTTTTCCTTGTGGCAGCTGTGTGGACATGTGGGTCAGAGTGGAAACAGGCTGAGTCATTGCTGTCTGCCCTTAAGCTTGTATCTCTCAGTTATGATCTCATGAGAAGATTTTTATTCTCAATGTAATCAATAAAAACATTGAAACTAGACATTGCCTGCTACACAGCCCTCTTTGGGACAAGGAGCGACCTTCTTTTCAGTATTCTAGATAATGAACACGAGTGAGCTTATAGCAGATTAATCTCAGCATGGCAGAAGTGCTTGCTCTGAAGTGCTCCCCTCTGTGCAGAGACAAAGTGGACCCTGGCCAGACTCACCAGGATGAACTGAACCCCACTGTTAACAGCAGCTTGCAGCCCAGGCCTCACTGAGTCTGCCTGACTTGGCAGCATTCAAAGAAAAGGCCCTTCTTAGGTATCAGAGCCAAGTTTCTCATCCTGTTTTTTTTCCAGCTGCCACTTCAAAATAAAATGAATATTTCTAATTCTATTGAGCACTGCAAATAGTACCCAAAGATTTCATAGAGCATTCTCTTTCAAAGAAAATTAATATGTAGGTTTGGGGGTTTGCATAAAAATGGAAGGGCAGGATAATTAATAATAAATTGTTTTATTCTCCTGTTTTAAAAGATCAGATTTTCAAATATCCTTGTTATAGTTAGCTTTTTCATCGCGGTGACCAAAATACCCAACAAGAACAACTTAGAGAAGAAAAGTTTATTTGAGGCTCTGCGTTACAGGGGTCTCTCAGTTCATAGATGTGTGACACCGTTGCTCTGGGTCCAAGGTTAGGTAGCACATCATAGGGAAAGGGCCCAGTGGAGGAAAGTGGCTCAGCACATGGCAGGAAATTGAGGAGCAGAGGGAAGGGAGGGTCACCAGGAAGATGTACCCTTCCAGGGTGTACCCCCAGTTCCATCTCCTCCAACCATGCCCCTCTTTCACCTATAATTACCACCCAGGCAGTCTTCAAAATAGGATGGAGTGATTAAGTTACAGTTCTCATAAGCTAATAATTTTACCTCTGAATATACCTACATTAACAGTAGCTTTGGGAGGATACTTTATATCAAAACCATAATAATTCTCTAGAAGTTGAATAATTATGTCACCCTAAATTCTATTTTTGAAAGTTAATTCTTGCCTACCTTTACTCTTGGTCACTGAGTCATAATAACAAGCCAAATAACGTACTGGTAGAACGGAATTTCATGTCAGACCTCTTGGGTTTGAATCCCAACTCTGCCCCTTGCTTACTTCTGTAGCCTTAGACAAGTTGTTTAAACTCTTTGAGTTCAGTTTTCTTCCACTAAAAAGTGGGAATAATTGCTGGAATGAGTTAAACATCATTACCCTAAATACATGCATGAGGACACAAATGGTGTGAAAATACTTTGTGTACAATCAGTAACTTGAAAAATTGTGCTCTATATGTATAATATGAAATGAATTGCATTCTGTCATCGTGTATAATAAATTAGAATAAATAAATAATTTTATGGTAATAGGACCAGATCTCAGGTTTATAATAAGGACAAAATGAGTGAAAAAAATCTGAAAAAGATTTTGAATATAACTTGGTACACAGTGCTACAAAGTGTTACATATTGTTATTAGCTACCTCCAAAGATTTAAAATGTTGGGGAGGCTATGATCTCTTTATTTTTTGTTTTGTTTTGATTTGATTATTTTTGATATATTCACAAAATTGTGCAACCATCTCCACTCTTATTCCAGATTATATTCATCACCACAAAAATAACTTATTCATATCAGCAGTCATGCTCCACTCTTCTTTCTCATTCCTTTGCAGCCACTAATCTACATTCAATCTCTATGGATTTGCCTATTCTGCACATTAGAGTACAAACAAATGGAATTATGGGATGTGAAGCATTTTGTATATGACTTGTCTTACTAAGCATAACATGTTTTCAATGTTCATCCACAGCGTAGCATGTATTTGTACTTCATTCATTTTCATTGCTGAATATAGAGAAGTACACAATGTATAATGGAATTGCTTCCCAATAAACCCATCATAAAATGAAAATATCCTAAATTGAAAATGCACTCAATATACCTAACCAAGCAAACATCACAACTTAGTAGCACAGTATACTCTAGAGTAATTGTTGCTTCCCTTCCTGAGGGTGTCTAGAAACTGCAGGTTGCTGCTGGTGCCCAGCATTGTGACAGGATATCAAACTGCCTGTGACTCACTGGGGAAAAGTTTAAAATTAAAACTACACTTCTACTAAATGTGTATTGCTTTTATATCTTTGAAATGTTCATAAAACATAAACTGAACTATTATAATTTGGACCATTGTATTCTATTGTATAGATATACCACATTTTGTTTATCTATTCATTAGTTGATGAACATTTTTTGAGTTATGTCCACTTTGATACTATTATGAATGATGTTACTATGAATATTCATATATAAGTTTTGTCTCTACATAGGTTTTCAATTCTCGTGGGCAAATATCTAGGAGTGCAATGTGGTAACTCTATTTTTAAGTATTTGAGGGACTGCCAAACTGTTTTCCAAAGCAGCTGCACTATTTTATAATCCCAGCAACAAGGTCTAATGGTTTTAATTTCCCACATTCTTGTAATATTCATTATCAATTGTCTTTTACATTATAATCATCCTAGTGTGTATAAAGTGGTATTACTTTAATGCATTTATCATTTGCATTTTACTAATGAGTAATAATGTTAAGCATCTTTTCATATGCTTGATGGCTATTTGTATATCTTTGGAGAAATGCTGATTCAAATCCTTTGCCCATTGCTTTTCATTGTGGAGTATAACTGTTCTATATAAATTTGAATACAGGTTTCTAATCAAATAATATTCACAAATATTTTCTCTATTTCTTGATGATGACCTTTGACACACAAAAGTTTTTATTTTTGAAGAAGTACAATTTTTCTTTCTAATCCCCAGCACCAGCACCAAAAAAAGAAGAAAAAAAAAGTATGATTTTTTCCATCTTGTCTTTTGTTGCTAGTAGTTTGGGTGCCATATCTAGAAACCATGGCCTAATCCAAAGTCATAAATATTTATGCCAAGGCTTTCTTCTAACAGTGTTTTAGCTTTGTTTTTTATCTATTTTGAGTGAATTTTTGTGTATGATATGAGATATGGGTCAATATTTATTCTGTTGCATGTGAATACCCAGTATATCTATTCTTCTACCAGGACCACACTCTCTTGATTATTATAGCTTTATAGTAAGTTTCAAAGTGCAAATCCTGTACTTTGTTCTTCTAAGATTGTTTTGGCTATTCTGTGAGCCTTCCATAGAATGAAATTGCTTTCGTAATCTTATTTTTGGTTTTTTCATTGCTTTATTAGCCTGTCAAAACAGGTTAATCATTATCATATCATAATCTCAAAGAATCTATCTCCAAGTTTGTTGATATTTTTCCTTGTTTTTCAAATTTGCTGCCGAGTCTAGTAAAAATTTCAACTTAGTTAATATGCTTTGCAACTTGAGATCTTCTCCTTTTTGCTGTAGTTTCTTTCTTTATTGATATTCTCATTTCAGCGAGACAGTGTATAAAAGTATTTTGTTAACTATTGCTGTTGTTGCTGTTACCATTTGTTAAGCAACTGTCCAGGACTGACTGTAAAATCTGTATTGTTTATTATATGTGGTTTCTAAATTTTATGCTTGGTTATGTTGGTCAACAACTAATAATTGTAAAAAGACTTTTTTTTTTTTGTAAATGAATAAATAAGTCTCCCAGCCTTTGCCAGGGGAGTAGAAGTGCATTGGGGCATGTCTTCAATGATCCAGCAGGCAGTTTAAAACTTTGACTTAGCCTCTAATTTCTACTTGTGCAGAGATTCAAGGTCAGCCAGAGGTGAGAGAGTATATAGCTTTCTCAGGTCTTTCCAGGTCTCTGTGCCTATTGCACCTTAAGTATGCCTGGCCTTCTGATTCCTGGGAATACATGAGAGTTTTTCAAAGCCCCCAATAGACATCTCACTTTGCAGCTTCTCCTTTCAGGTTTTAAGTGAGCTTCTTCTGTGTCCCAGCTGTGATGATTACCTCAGAGAGCAGTGGTAATAAACAACTCCCACTCTCCTCCCTCCCTCCCTCCAACCATTGTCCTAGGGGAAAAGCTGTTCACCGTGAGGAAACACTGCATGGAATCAAATTAAGACAGGCCTTGCAATTAAATTCCTAGGCAACTGACAAACACGTCAAATAATGATAATTATCTTGGGATAGGAGTCTTGGGGAGCTTCAAGCCTATTTTGCCCATCTCCAGGGATGGATCAACTGCTGGTTTGCAAGGCCATCGTATTGAAAGAGCTGGAGAGAAAGAAAATGGAATATGGCAAGTTCAAATGTCACAAAGCTTGCTCTTATTAACAGTATTCAGGGATTCTTTTCCTTGAATAAATGCTACTCAGATTGTTACAAACCTGGAATATTGTTACAAACCTGGAAGCATTGATTTTGACCAAGTCTCCTGAGTTTCACTGCCTTTATGGATGAGCAGGTTTTTATGGAGGAAGACTTCACCATTTGGAAATGACTAATGATTTTTTTGGGGGTGGGGGGACGAGTACTGGAGTTTGAACCCAGAGTCGCTTTGCCACTGAGCTACATCCTCAGATCTTTATATTTTTTATTTTGAGACAGGGTCACACTATCTTATTTAGGGCCTCACTAAGTTGCTGAGGCTGCCTCAAAACTTACTATTCTCCTGCCTCAGCTCCCCAGTCACCAGGATAACAGGCCTGCACCACCATGCCTAGCTCATTTTTTAATCAGTAATTACTGAGCATCTGTCAAGTACAAGGGAAAGAGTTTCACAAGTTTACAAACTTATTGCCAATATACACATTGACAAGGAAAAAGGAAAAAAAAAAAGATGTGAAGCTATAATGAATACCTTTGTCAACTATGATTGTTTTGATTACTGGAACCTGAGAAATTTCTGGAAGTATTTTTTTTTTAAGGATTAGCCCTTTAAAAACAAAAAAGAGCTTTTCTTTTTTGAATAGTTATGGTTCATATCTGTGTGTTTTACATAAGACTTCCCGCTTTGGGGCTATTTCAGACTATGAGAGGAAATAATAGGGATAAACAAGTGATGTGAATTTTTGCCATTAAGTCATCTTTTACTCAGTTCTGTCAGAAAGCCTCAGAAAGTTTTAAACAATTTAGCTTTGGAGCACCCTGAAAAGATAGAGGATGTTGTTGTCTGGAGTACAGTATCTAGAGTATGTGTTTCCTGAATGATTTGGTTTCAGCATATTTATTCCCAACAGAAAAGCAAGGAGTAAACAGAAAGCTAACTCTTCCTATAATGAGCACCTTAAGAACTGGAATGGCTGAAACTACTGAAGAGCCCAGTAAGTAGACAAGTTCAGATATCTGACTCTAAAGGGTAACAAATGCAAAAAGTACTTCCTAAAGTACCAACCGGTATTTAGAAGACAGAGCTGCCATTGTTTTTCTGGTGGTTTCTTTTTGGATTCTGTCACTTTGATGAGAAACTGAAGAAAATAAGTCTATGCCTGGAGATATTGCTGAGGGATAAGACATGTACTTAAGAGGCATAATGCCCTGAGTTCAATCCCCAGAACTAAAAAGACAACAAACAACAACAACAAAAAAAACCCTACAGCATAAAATTTGCACAAATCTGTCTTGATTTGATAATGTAACAATTCCTTAACCCAGCATTGAAATGAAACTTTAACAAGAAGATAGAACCATTTTGTTTTATTATTTGTAGTGCTGGGAACCAAACCCAGGGCTTCAGGAATGTTAGTAAATATTCTACTGCTGGGCTGCACCCCCAGTTCCTGGGACCTGCTTTTTGTTGTTAATGTTGTTGTGGATTTATATTTTTTTTTCCTATGGAATTAGAAGACATAAGGCCCTGGGAATAGCTTTTAGAGGCAAGACATAACCTTTTCTCCTTCAAGCTAGTTGGAGAACGTTTTCTCAATATGTTATTGGGTAGAGCAAATGACAATGTTTCATTTATATGAAATTCACATAGTAAATTATTAGTACTTTCACAAAGCATAAAAAATTCCATATGAGGGGCTTGGAATGTAGCTCAATGGTAGAGCACTTGCCTAGCATTAATGAATCCTGTATTTGATCCCCAGCACCACATCAATACATACATACAGACAGACCTATGTACATATATACATAAATAGAAATGGGAAGACAGAATGCATCTAGGAGCTGATGATTGAGTACTATCAGTGAACCTGATTTGATTTTCTTTCTTTCTCTTTCTTTTTCTTTGCAAAAATTACTAATAATAGTAATAGTAATCTTGCAAGAAGGTTTTGTAAATAGTGTTTTTCAAATATATTTTACCTTGTAGAAGCCACCTGGGCAATTCTAGTCCAGAGTTCTCACAAATTTATCATCTAGGGTGTATTATTAGTATTATGGAGACACCTGCTGCCTCTTGCTTTTGTCTTGGGTTATTTGAGAGAGTGAAAACAGGACTCTTGCAGGGCATGGTGGTGAACGCCTATAATCCCAGCAGTTTGGGAAGCTGAGTTCAAAGCTAGCCTCAGCAATTTAGCAACTTAGCAAGACTCTGTCTCTAATAAAATACGAAAAAAGGGCTGGGGGAATAGCTCAGTTGGTAGAGTGCTTGCCTTGCATGCACAAGGCCCTGGGTTCAATTCCCAGGACCAAAATAAAGCATGGGGCTGGGGATGTGGCTTAGTGGTTAAGCACCCTGGGTTCAATCCTTTGTACCAGAAATAAAAGGAGTCTGGGTAAAGATACCCAATGTTAAAGCTTGAACATATCCACTTCATCATCTTGTCTCTTTCCTGTCATGAAGAAGAGAGGACCTAGTAAACTTTCCATTTTGTTAGAGGTGTACATGTTCCTTAATTCAGGTGATTTAATAGCTGAGCTTAGAAAGAGGTACTGGGAGGTAATAAAACTTTACTCCTACCAAGTCTATTCTGCACATCTGATATATTCAGGTTCTTATACAAGCAGCAGAGACTTTCCTAAGGATCTCTTTCCCAAGCCCCCATCCATTCCTCATTGAATATCTTTTAAAGAGTCTAAATTGTATTAATTTATCAACCAAATATCCCTGAACAACTACTTTCAGATTTTTAAAGATACTCCATAACCTCCCTGGGGGGACTCTATCTACTGTTCTCTTTACTTACAATACATTGCATGTATTTAATTTAAAAAAAAAAAACTTCTTATTGAGCACCTACTGTGAGCCAGTGTTTGCTTGATAATAATGGTGGCAGGGAACACAGCATCTCAAAGATTCCTGGAGGGGGCAGTGATCAGAGGAGAATGACAAGTAAAAGATATGCAATTTCAACAGATCTAATAAGAGCCAAGCTTTTCTCAAAGAGAACATGTGTCACACACACACACACACACACACACACACACACACACACACAAGTACACATTAAATAGGGCTTTCTGTGCTGTAATGAGATATACAGAGCCACAAGTTTTGACAGTGAGGAGGAGTCGAGTTCCAAACATCACATAAGGTAAGCAAGCACTCTACCACTAATCTACTTGCCCAGCCCTAGAACAATTTTAATACTCTGATTTAATAGAAACGAGAGAATTTTTATATTATAATATGTTGAACTTCAAATATTTGTCTTAAAACAATATTTACATATCATCAATTAACTAGGCTTATCACAGTTCACCAGGATTTGGTGATAAAGTATGGGCACAGAGGATAATTATATGACCCTATTGAGCCAGTATGTATAAGGTCAGACTAAAATTCTTGTAGGCCTGAGCACTAACAGTTTCATGATTCTTCTTATCAAAATTTAATATATAATATATTATATATTTAATATAATTTCTAGATCAAAATTATATTAAATATCACTACAATATATATAAAGAAGTCTAATACATTTCTGATTTTTCCAGTGATAGCTTTATTTCTGCATTGTACATTTTGGTAGCCACTACTCACATGTGACATATAAATTAAAATTAAGTAAGATTAATAGTTCAGTTTCTTGGTATAGCTCTAGTCTATTTCAAAAACTCAAAAATCACACATGACCTTACTTAAAACATCATAAAAAGACTATTTTGATCATCACATAGTCTTTAATACAATGCTGACTTAAACTCTCTATAAAAATATATGACATTTTCAAAGACCATTCTCTCTCTTTATTCCTGCTCTAAGACATGCTTGTTGAACTATTTATTCACAGTTGCCAAGATATGGAATCAACCTAAATGTCCATTCCCAATAAATGAATAAAGCAAATGTGGAACATATACACCATGGAATACTATTTAGCTATTAAAAAAAAAAAGAACGAAATCTTGTCATTGGGACAACATGAATGGAATAGGAGATCATGATGTTAAGTGAAACAAGACAAGCACGTCATGATTTCACTAATAAGTGGAATCTAAAATGGTTGATGGGTGTGGAGGTATACCTGTTGTCCCAGCTACTAGGAAGGCTGGAGTAGGAGGATCACTTAAACTCAGGAGTTTAAGACCAGCCTGGACAACATAGCAAAGCCCTGTAGAAGAAGTGAGGAAGGTCTGAGGGGATACATATGTTTAACCTGACTTAAACATTACACAGCGTATACATATATCAAAACATCACATGGACCCGGGCACAGAGGCACAGGCCTATAATCCCAGTGATTGGAAGCTGAGGCAGAATGATTTCTAGTTTGAGAATAGTGTAAGCAACTTAGTGAGACCCTATCTCAAAATAAGAGGAAATATATTAGGTATGTGACTCAATGATAGAATACCACTGGGTTGTACCTACACACACACACAAAAGAAAATCACTTGGTATCCTTATTATGTACAAAAATATTTACATTTTTATGTATAAGTTTAAAAAATGTCAAGGAATCCAGGGCTAAATGTATCAAATATAAGATGTAATACTTAGCATACAAGAACACATCTCACAGATCTGTTTTACTAAACAGGGAGAGAAAACAGAACTTATTATCATATCAGTGTTAACTATGTATTATTATCTTTAAGGTACCAACTATAAATCATCAAGCTTAACACTTTATTTTCAAAAGTAAGATAAAATTATAAACATATGACTTATAATCTGTTGCTCCATTAATATCTCCCTGTAGAACAATCAATATTTTCTGTATGCCCATACTGATATATTAATCTTTAATGATTTATTTACTTAGCCATACATTTAACGTATACCGTTTATTAGGTCTTCCAATAAAATAAAGTAAAACTAAGCTAACACTCTGTCCTCTTAATTATGTTTTTGAGAAAAATACTTTCAGAAGATATTTTCTATTGATAACAGTTTTAAAATAATTTTTTAAAAAATGTGTACTAGTAAGTACCTCATCCTTTAGGACCCAGCTTGACTTTTCTTTGAATCCTTTCCCGATTATCCAGAAAATCACTCCTCATAACTTTCCATACATTTTCTTTTATAGAATTCACCATGTTTTATTGTTATCGTTTGTGTTATTATAGAATCTTCCCCAGTAAGCTCCTGAGTGTAAGTTGTGGCAGGGGGAGAGCATGTTTTATTCATCACTGTGTGACCAGGGTCTGACACAGGGTCTGGGACTTAAGACTGTTCATCTGGGAACATGGTTATCTGTTGGTTCTGGGATTTCAGTTACAAAAATGATATAAAATGTAGCACTTTGGAAGCTTATTTCACTTCTGTTGTCTTCTCATTTACATTCCCATAATGATTGTTACTGTCATCTTTAAAATTAGATGCAGAAGATAAAAATTACTTTCCAAAAATGATACAATGAATAAAATTCTGGGGCTGTGCTTAAGTTTTCAGTTATCAGCTTTGGGGGTGGGGTAGTTATGGGTTGAACCAGGAGAACTTTACCATTGAGATACATGCCTAGCCTTTTTATGTTTTCATTTTGAGACAGATCTTCCTAAGTTGCTGAGGCTAGTCTCCATCTTGTGATCCTCCTGTCTCAGCCTCTCAAGTTGCTGAGCAGGGTAGGCTCAGTTATAAACCTTCTAAAATGATGTTCTGCCCTTCTCCCATGCTACCTTACATATGGTATCTATTAAGGATCAATTTCATGCTTTTTCCTAGTATAAGGCAAATATTCCTAAAGAAAAATAAAAGTGAAAAATCTTAAATAAAACCCTGAAGTTTATATAACCTTACATAAACCCCTAAAACTATGGTTTTAAATTTTCCCTTTAATCTACCGTCAAAGCTCACCTTTAGAGAGAGAGCCATTTCCTTCTACTCTACCACCTTGGAGGCATAGCACATCCTTCCCTACTGCTCCTTTACCAGTATGTTCCAGCAGAGGGAGCTCCAAGGGTCTTACAACTATTCCTAAGGTGCCTTCGTTTCTGCCCCACATATTCCAAAGACAAGGTTTTGGCCCAGTTCTTCTGGTGCCAAGAATTAAATGGTCCTTCCTAAAGCACAAGAAGTAAAATCAAGAATCAATAAATGGGATGGTATCAAACTAAAGAGCTTCTTCACAGAAAAGGAGATAATCAAGAATGTGAACAGAGAGCCTACAGAATGGGAGAAAATCATTACCACCAGCACCTCAGACAGAGCATTAGTCTTCAGGATATACAAAACACTAGAAAATATTTAACAACAATAAAGAAAGAAAGAAAGAAAGAAAGAAAGAAAGAAAGAAAGAAAGAAAGAAAGAAAGAAAGAAAGAAAGAAAGAAAGAAAGAAAGAAAGAAAGAAATAACGTAATCAATAAATGGGCTAAAGAACTGAACAGGTATGAATGGTCAAAAAAATTATGAAAAATATTCAATATCTCTAACAATTAGAGAAATGCAAATTAAAACTACACTGAAAGTTCATCTCACCCAGTCAGAATGGCAAATATCAAAAATAAAAGCAACAATAAATGTTGGCAAGGATGTGGGGGAAAAGGTTTATTCATACATTGCTGGTGGGACTGCGAACTGGTGCAACACTCTGAAAAGCGGTATGAGATTCCTTAGAAAACTTGAAATGGAACTACTATCTGACCCATTTATCCCACTCCTTAGTTTATACCCAAAGGACTTAAAATCAGGATACTGCAGTGATGCAGCCACTCCACATTTATAACAGCTCAATTCACAATAGCCAAGCTGTGGAATGAACCCAGATGCCCGACACCAGATGAATAGATTTAAAGAAATGTGGTATATATACACAATGGAATACTACTCAATTGTAAAGAAGAGTGAAATTATGGCATTTGCTGGTTAATGGATGGAACTGGAGAATATCAGGCAAAGTGAAATAAGCCAATCTCCCAAAACCAAAGGCCAAATGTTCTCTCTGAAATGTGGATGCTAACCCACAACAAAGGAGGGGAAGGCTAGAAGTTCACTGAACTAGACAAAGGGCAATGAAGGGAAGGGAGGCATGATGAGAATAGGAAAGATAGTAGAATGAATCAGACATAACTTTCCTGCCGCATATATAAATACATGACCAATGTAACTCTACATCATGTTCAACCATAATAATGGGATCCTAACTGAAACACGTTATTCTATGTATGTATAATATTTCAAAATATACTCTACCGTCATGCAAAAAATATTTTTAAATAAATGTATTTTAAAGACAATTAAATAGTCCTCCAATTTTCCCCTGGAGGTGCATTAGAAGCTGATGGGCTTTAAATGACCTTGAGGACAGAGTCTCTGTATTATGTCACACCTCCCTGTGGCTAATGAAGTAGGTTAATTTAAATATCTGATATGAAATATAGAGCATAATTTTTTTCTCTTTTTTTTTTTTTAATTCTGGGAGTTGAACTCAGATCCTTTTTCACTCTACCTCTGAGTTACACACCCAGCCCTAGAACTTAATTTTCAATGCTTGATTTGCTATAGATACCATGTGAGGTGAAGACAAGTGGTAATGGTGTCTACTACCCCCAAATCCCCAAATGTTTAGTCATCAGGTTCATCCCAAATGATAGCACAAAGATATTTTTATACTTTCTTCATTTGGCAGTTTAGATACTTTAAAATATCTCTACAGTATAAACCCCATATGCTAGTTTCTCTTTAGATATGTAAATCTTTCACCTTTTACAGTATAGAACTCATTGCCGAGACTCCAATGCTGATTGCAACAAATTGCTGACTTGTCTTGGTTTTTTAAGACAATATCTAAACAATGACAATATTTTGTGGAATATTTCTAAAAGATGTGATTACTTGTAATTAATATTTGTTAAAATATTTACTTCAAATAAGGTGCAGTGGCACTCTCCTATAATCCCAGATATTTGGGAGACTGAGGCAGGAGGATCACAAATTGGAGGCCAGCCTCAGCAACTTGTGAAACACTCAGCAACTTAGTGAGACCCTGTCCCAAAAAATTAAAAATACTGGGGACATAGCACAGTGGTAAAGTTTCCCCTTGTTCCCTAATAACTTTTTAAAAATATTTACTTCAAATCATAAAGTGAATAAAGGGGGCTAGGGCATATAGTGCAGTGGTAGGATCCTTATGCAAAGCCCAGGGTTCAAACCCTGGCATTGGAAAAAAGAAAAAAAAAACAGAAAAAAAAAAAAGGAGGTTGAAAAACATTTTTTGAATCTCTCCTATTGGCTGGCTATCATGCAGGCATAAATGGTAAAAATAAAATTTTCACTTGTAAAAATCTATTTTAGGGGCAGGGGATATAGCTCAGTTGGTCGCATGCTTGCCTTGCATGCACAGGGCCATGGGTTCAATCCCCAGCACCACACACACAAATAATAACAATAAAAATAATAATAAAAATCTACTTTAGATGGACTGAAGATTCAGTTATAAAACTAAAAAATTTAGAAGAAGAGGGTGGTACTTTATTGTTATTGTTGTGGTTTGTTTTTGTTTTTGTTTTGAGGCAGAGTCTCCTTACATTGCCTAGGCTGGACTTGACCTTCT
Source organism: Ictidomys tridecemlineatus (assembly GCF_052094955.1). Taxonomy (NCBI): domain Eukaryota; kingdom Metazoa; phylum Chordata; class Mammalia; order Rodentia; family Sciuridae; genus Ictidomys; species Ictidomys tridecemlineatus. The sequence goes on from NC_135485.1 coordinate 67,321,356, forward strand.
GGGGCTCCACTGATCCTCCCTGGTATTGGGACTACAGGTTTTTACCACCACCCCTGCAGGATAATCTCTTAAAGAAGGTATAAAAGTCTCAATGCACTAAAGTAAATTCAGTCAGATCAGATTAAGGAGGCTAATTTGAGTGAGTCTGGGAAGTTGGACCCTGCCCCCTGAGGAATTATAATGCCTTCAGAGCTCTTTCTCCACCCTATCAAGATAACCTGAGGCCCCCCCCAACCTGTTGCTAAGGTAACCTGTCCCAGAAATTGCCCCTCCCTACACTGACATGTGAAGTTGTTAATTAATGTGTCCTGGGCTGCTCCATCCTGCCCTTCCCCCTTCAGCCCACATGGTTCCCACCTTTTGGCCAGTCCACCAAGCATCTCTTAGGACTAATCACACGTGCAGGAAGGAGAAAGATAAGTGGAAGAGAGAAGGAAAACAAAGGAAGCCTAGGACATATAAAAAAGAACACCTCGGCTTCTTGGAATACCAGGATACTGGCTATGGCCCGCTTCTCCCTCCTGGGAGAAGTCTATGTTGCCCCTTTTTAAATAAACCCTGATATATTTGCTCACCTTGGCGTGCTTCTCTAATGTTATACTTCAACACGTGAGGAAGCAGGACCCCTCACCAGTAACCACAAGGTATCAGTGACACTATGTTTAGGTATAAGGCAAGTCAAGAAAGGGGAAAATATTGGGACTTGGGAATTGTCATCAAGCATGGCAAGTCCTTGTACCTTCTTGCCACCAGGGGGTGAAATCTGACTGGTGGTGGTCACATTATTATGCATCCCACCATTTCAGAGGTAGAAGGCTTGTGCAAGGCAATAGCCTAGCTCTGGCTGGGTTACCTCAGAAGCAAGCCCATGAGAAAGAAAAGGAAGAGAGACAATAATGAGTGCAGGATCACACAGATGACACTGAGGGCACTGGGCTCCATCGCCTGGGGAACTCTGGGAAATAATGTAGAGAGGACCTTGAAGTGAACCCCTTCCCCAACAGTAGATGAGGTTGCTGTAATGTTCAGTCCCTGATTGAAAGCTGCTTTGAAGGGAGATACAAGAAACTCCCAAGCACTTCTAGCTTCCCAGTCTTGCTCTAGCCAGGCAGATGGAAAAAACCCTCAGGCAGAGTGGCAGGTGCTCACTGACCTAGGCCTACCTGCCTGCTCTACCACCCCAACTCCAGGAACACGGAAACTGGCACGACTATGTGAAACTCCTAACGCCTGGACCTCTTGTTCTTTCTAATACTGAGTTAAATTATATTTTTCATGGTAATGTGAAGGCCTAAGTCTCTTCTGGAGCAGATGGGAATGGGGATAAAATGAAAAAAGGGAGAGTTAAGATTATAATACAATTCAGCTGGTTTGTACTTGTTACTGGTAGGTGGTGTGGAAATAGAAAAGAAACGGAACTCAGAGCTCTTAAATTGTCATCCTCAGTGCTTAAATATAATGGGATACTTTGCTCAACCAGATATCTAGAGACCTAGGGATCTCTGAAATAAAAGAGTTTCTTGAGCCATTACAGGTACTACCAGAAAGAAAGTACGGGTTCTGGGACACATGCCCACAGTCCCCAGCAGAAAGGATTAGGTAGCAGTTGGAAAATGTCCACAGGATCTTAAGAAGCCAAAGTATTTATTTTAAGTAATTAATTTTATTTATTTTGATACTGAGGATGAACCTGGGGGCACTCTACCACTGAGCCACATTCCCAGCCCTATTTATGTTTTATTCTGAGATAGCATCTCACTAAGTTGCTGAGGCTGACCTTGAACTTGTCATCTCCCTGACTCAGCTTCTGTTGCTAAAATTACAAAAACCACCATACTCAGGTAAGCCAAAATATTTTATAGAGAGAATTTGGAGAGGGCAGTTATAAATTGTTTACATTGAGGCTACATTGGCTATAGATAGGAGGTGTGGCATTACACAAAGTGGGGGAAGCTTTGGGATAGGAAGGGATGCATAGAGGGGAGCAGTTGCTGCCTCTGCATTGGTTGGAGCTGCAAGCAGGATGCACAACACCTACGGGTTGTGACAGGATTTTAGTTAAGGTTTTAACATATATTCAAGAGCGTAAAACAGTCTTCTGGGGTTTTTTTGTTTGTTTCTTTGTTTTTTGCCTTAGCTTATAACTAATTAACCTCCCCCCTTCTTTCCTCTTTTCTATTCCCTGGCCCTTTGTAATTAATACAGGACACACGGGGAAATTTCTCTTACCAGTTTATATACATGTGAAATTATATACATGTGGCAATAAAGGGTACAGAGTCAGTTCTCTGTATTCATGGGTTCTGCATCTGCAGATTCAACCAACTATGAATCAGAAAAAAATAATAATAATAATAATTTCCAGGAAGTTCTGAAAAGCAAAACTTGAATTTGCTGTATGCCAAGCACCACACTGGACTACATGATTGAAGTGATGCATAGGTGTATCCTGTGAAGCCTCCCACCATTCCAGGAGTCCTCAGTCCCTTTCCTGCCCTCCTTCTGTGAACACTGCTTGCCTCACATCTCATGTGTGCACTGTGCAGGGAAGCCTACACTGGGGGCATGTATACTAAATATGTCCAGACTTTTTTCTTGTCATTATTCCCCAAATGATACAACAATGAAGCAACTATTTACAATAACATTTACCTTGTATTCGGCTTCAGAAGTAATGAGAGATGATACAGGAGGATGTGCATAGGTTATATGCTGTTTCATAAAGGGACTTGAGCATGGTGGATTTTGTTATTCAAAGACCGTCCTGGAACCAATCCTCTGCAGATAATGAGGATGACTGTGTATAGTTAAGTGTCAGTGTGAGTGATAGAGATTAAAGTATTCACTGGGGAGAGAGGCATTTCCATGCTTAAAAGTAGGTCATAAACTGAATCCTGGAACAGACCAGAGAATTATATGTCAGTTGGAAATGAAGGTGTTCTAGGTGATAAGCTCAGCCGGAGCAAAAATTTAATAGCAGGTGTGCTGCTTGTCTTTTCCTCTTTCCCCTTCACCGCCCTGCTTTGTGCCAGAAAAGCTGGTCTTTATTCATGAAAGTGACAGATGCCTTTATCTGCTGGCTTCTGGTAGCTGTATGTCGGGATTGGAGTGTACTTCCAGGAGGCCAAGGGGAAGGAGAAGACTGGAGTGTTTCTATCTTAACTTCCTTCTTGCACAAGGGTGACCACAAGTTAGCTGCTTTCCTCTATGAAGGCTTTAACCAGGAGGACTCACCCCACAGCTGTCTCTGTTCTGCAGGTTCTGGAAACTGCTCTGTGACTAGCTCTGGGGTACTGAACTTTCTTTGTAGCTTTCTGTCTATATCTTTATTAAAAGGATCTGTCTACATCTTTATTAAACTCTGTTCAAATTGCCCAAGTATACACTAAGCTTTCTGCCAGCAGCCTGACTGAGGGAGTGGAAATGGATTCCATGAGAAGAGAGTGAAATGTCTGGCAGACCTTGAGGGAGGGGATTATGTTCAGAAGTCATGAAGTGGGTAAAAAGGACACTTTTTTTGAAAGGAAAGAGAGGAACCAGGAGATAGGCGAGTGAGAAATGAAAGACAGAGACCAGGCATTTATTATTTATTAGAGCTGACAAATAAAGGCACATCTCTCCATAGATGAAGAGAGGCAACACAGGCTTGGGATTTGGGACTTTCATGGCACAAACTCAGGGATTAGATCCCTGTGGGTCCTGATGAGGGTGGTTAAGGGTGAGGTTGATATGAGGGAGTGGTGAGCCTTGCTCAGAAATGCCCTTGGGCGGGAAAGTGAAATTTTTCTTAAAATTGTGGCTGTCACTTAAGATGACTGTCCAAATGCTAAGCGAGGATTAAAGCTTTTTTTTTTTTTAAGCAAAATAGCATTTCAGATTGGAGAACAATATCCTCAATATCCTGAGTAGAGTTTTGTTGTTGTTTTTTTTTAAACATTTTTTTAGTTCTCAATAAACCTTTATTTATTTATTTATTTTCATTTATATGTGGTGCTGAGAATAAAACCCAGTGCCTCACACATGCTAGGCCAGGCAATTGCTCTACAACTGGTATGTCAATAACTTCTTGTTTACCAGTGAGTGTGTAGTAAAGCTGATCACCTGTCTTCTCTCTTTTTAAATTATTAATTAATTAATTAATTTAATTAGGTATATATGAGGGCAGAATGCATTTGAATTCATTGTACACAATTGCAGCACAATTTTTCATTTCTCTGGTTGTACATGATATAGCATCACACCATATGTGCAGTCATACATGTACCTAGGGTAATGATATCCACCTCATTCCACCATCTTTCCTACCCCCATGCCACCTCCCCAGCCCCTCCCTCCCCTTTGTCCCATCAAAGTTCCTCACTTTTCCTATTCCCCCCAACCCCCATTATGGATCAGCATCCACTTATCAGAGAAAACATTTGGCCTTTGGTATTTTGGGATTGGTTTACTTCACTTAGCATGATAGTCTTCACTCCATCTATTTACCTGCAAATGCTATAATTTTATTCTCTTTTAATGCTGAGTAATATTCCATTGTGTATATATACCACAGTTTCTCTATCCATTCATCTATTGAAGGGAATCTAGGTTGTTTAAACTGTGTAGTTTAGCTATTGTGAATTGAGCTGCTACAAACATTGATATGGCTGTGTTACTATAGTATGCTGATTTTAAGTCCTTTGAGTGTAGACTGAGGAATGGGATAGTTGGATCAAATGATGGTTTCATTCCAAGTTTTCTAAGGAATCTCCATACTGCTTTTCAGGTTGGTTGAATCAATTTGCAGTGCTACCAGCAATATATGAGTGTACCTTTCCCCCCATATTCTCGCCAAAATTTATTGTCTGTATTCTTGATAACTGCCGTCTGACTGGACTGAGATGAAATCAGAGTAATTTTGATTTGAATTTCTCTAATTACTGGAGATATTGAGCATTTTTCCATATGTTTGTTGACTGAATGTGTATCTTCTTCTAAGAAGTGTCTATTCAGCTCCTTAGCCCATTTATAGATTGGGTTATTTATTCTTTTTATGTTGAGTTTTTGAGTTATTTGTATATCCTAGAGATTAGTGCTCTATCTGATGTGTGTGTGGCAAAAATTTGCTCTCAAAATTAAGGCTCTCTGTTCACCTCATTGTTTCTTTTTTGAGAAGAAGCTTTTTAGTTTGAGTCCCTCCTATTTATTAATACTTGATTTTATTTCTTTTACTTTTAGAGTCTTGTATAGGGGCTGGGGCTGGGGCTCAGCAGTCCACACTTGCCAGTCATGTGTGAGGCACTGGGTTCGATTCACAACACCACATATAAATAAATAAAATAGAAGTCTATTGACAACTAAAAAAAATATTTAAAAAAATATTTTGAAATATTTTTTAAAAAGGGTCTTGTTATGGAAGTCAGGGCCTAATCCAGCATGATGAAGATTTGGGGCTACTCCTTTCTCTTTTTGGCGCAGGGTCTCTGGTCTAATTCCTAGGTCCTTGATCCACTTTGAGTTAAATTGTGTGTGTGGGTGAGAGATAGGGGTTTATTTTCATTTTGCTACATATGGATTTCCAGTTCTCCCAGCACCATTTGTTGAAGAGGCTATCTTTTCTCCAATGTATGTTTTTGGTGCCTTTGTCTAGTATGAGATAACTATTTATGTGGGTTTGTCTCTGTGTCTTCTATTCTGTACCATTGGTCTACAAGTCTATTTTGGTACCAATACCACACTGTTTTGTTACTATAACTTTGTAGTATAGTTTAAGGTCTGGTATTGTGATACCTCCTGCTTTACTCTTTTTGCTAAGAATTGCTTTGGCTATTCTGGATTTCTTATTTTTCCAAATGAATTTCATATGATTATATCAATTAATGCAGAGAAAGCATTTGACAAAATACAGCACTCTTTCATGTTCATAACATTAGAGAAACTAGGCACATACCTCAACATTGTAGAAGCTATCTATGCTAAACCCAAGACCGAGATCATTCTAAATGGAGAAAAATTGGAAGCATTCCTTTTAAAACTGGAACAAGACAAGGATGCCCTCTTTCACCACTTTATTTAACAGTCTTTGAAACTCTAACCAGAGCAATTAGTCAGATGAAAGAAATTAAAGGAATACAAATAGGAAAAGAAGAACTTAAAACTATCATTATTTGCTGATGACATGATTCTAAACTTAGAGTATCCAAAAAACTTCTAGAATTAATGAATTCAGAAAAGTAGTAGGATATAAAATCAATACCTGTTAATCAAATGTATTTCTATACATCTGTGATGAATACTCTGGAAGAGAAATTAAGAAAACTACCTTTAAGGTCCTTGCTTAGCATCGGACAGATATCTTAAGTCACAGCCGCCATTTTTAAGAAAAAGTTTCACTTTTCTGCCCAAGGGCATTTCTGAGAAAGGCTCATCACTTGCTCATACCAACCTCACCCTAACCACCTGCATCAGGACCCACTGGGCTCTAATCCCTGAGCTTGCCCCATAAAAGTCCCAAAACCCAAGCCTGTGTTGCCTCTCTTCATCTTTGGAGACATGGCCTTAATTTGTCAGCTCTAATAAATAAACTCTCATGTGTACCTCTGCCTGGTCTCTTTCATTTCTCACCCATCTCCTAGTTCCTAGCTTTCCTTTCAATACTCCATTCACAATAACCTAAAAAACAAAACAAAACAAAACAAAAAACTTGGGAATCAACAAAAGAGATGAAAGACCTCTACAATAACACCTACAGAACACTAAAGAAAGAAATTAAAGAAGACTTTAGAAGATGTAAAGATCTTCCATGCTCTTGGATAGGCAAAATTAATATTGTCAAAATAGCCATACTATCCAAAGCACTATACAGATTCAATGTGATTCCAATTAAAATCTTTTCCTCGTTCCTTATAGAAATAGAAAAAGCAATCTGTTTTCTCTCTTGAGCTCTCCTTGTTTTCTGTTTTCTGCTTGACAGTTGAAAGCATGAAGGAGCAGTCTGTGTGGTACCTTCACCAAGGAGGCATATATCCAATTACCCTCTGGGCTTCTGTAATTCAAGTCTCCATGATTATAAAAGGAGCAAGTGGAGCCTTCCAAATAGGCTGAATAGACTACTTTTTTCTAATAGTTTAATTTTACTTCTGAGAAATAGCCTGAATGGTTTTCTTCTGGTTCTGCTTCCTTGAAAAAGAACTACAATTATATCAAATTCCTTTTTTCCATGTTGATTTGTACACTCCCAACGGAGATAACTTAGAAGATTTGAGCTCCTGTCTAAGGTTATCATTCATGCAAAAGTCATGGGTGCATGACTTCTAGATTGTGGCTTCATGGATACTAGCAGCCACTGAAGGAAAAGAATTACATCATCTACAAAAAGACGCAATATGAGAGTGTCCAAGTATTATCTTGAAGTTTCTATGCAAAATGGTCAAGATCTCATGAAGTAAATTCACGCACTCTCTTGGATTACTCAATGCTGGCTTATCACTCAAGTGATTTTCATTTGTTGTCCTCTTTATGGTTCCCCTACTGTCTTACCTTCTTTTTCTATGGATCCAGTAAAGAGCAATCCTAAATTACTAATTAAAAAGGAAAGAAAGCCTGGAAGCCTAGCAGGCCACTTGGCAATTTGGAAGCAGCCATATTTTGTTTATCAGATGCAAATATTCTCATTTTTGCAATTGGAACTTACAGCACCTCAAAGTTTTTAGAAAAAAGGTTTTGGTGGAAGGCACCACCCAGGTATAATACTACAATGGAATCTGAAGTTAACTACATAAACTTAGTGTAGAACCCTAACTGTTAAGGGTAGAGTATTCAAGAAAACTGTTTTTACTTTACCAGCCAGCATTAAGTTCAGGGGGCCTCAGACCACCTGTGCTTCTGACCAACTGACTACAAGTTCAGAGGGTTTCATGCTCCCTCAGGTTCAGTAATTGTTAGAATGACTTACAAAATTCAGGAAAGCACTGTATTTATGATTAGTTTCATTATGAATGATACAAATCAGGACCAGCCAAATGAAGAGACACATAGGGTAAGGTCCAAGAGGGTTCCAAATGCACAGTTTCCATAACTTTTCCTCATGGAATTAGGATGTGTCACCCTCTTAGCACATCAATGTGTTCCTTAACCAGGAAGCTCCACTGAGCCTCAGCATACATGGGGTTTATTGGGGTTTCCTTAGGTACACATGATTGAATCTTTGGGCGTGTGATTGAACTGAAACTCTAATCACTCCCTTCCCCAGAGGTCAGGAGGTCAAGTTGATACCATGTGGCAGAGAATCTAGAAAGCTGTCTAATTTACCATAACTTAATATCCAAAAGATCTCCATTATCTATGTTTTTTTCATACATACCTCTGTACAGTCATAAGCCAGGGATAGGTCTGGCTTAAACAAAAATCCCTAACTCAATGACTATAACAAAATAAAAGTTTGTTTTTATTGCACAAAGGTAGGCAATCCAGGGCTGAAATGATGGTTAATAATCCTTAGGGACTCATCTTCCTTCTATCATTCTTCCACCATCCTATCCATGTCCTCCATCCTCAAATACCTTTATACTCCAAAACAGCTGTAAAAACTCAAGTCATCGTTTTGAGAAAGAAAGAACAAGAACGAGAGGTACCCTCCATCATTCTCAGCAGGACCAATTTCCTTTTTTTAAAAAATTTTTTAAAAATTTAAGTTGTAGATGGACACAATATCTTTATTTTATTTTTATTTTTTGCTGAGGATCAAACTCAGTGCCTCACATATGATAGACAGGCACTCTACCACTGAGCCACAACACAAGCTGGAAGTTCCAGTTGCAATTTCCTTTTAAGAGCATTGCAATACTTACATCTCAAGGTTAGAACTTAGGCAACCTGTAAGAGAGACTGAAAAATAATCTTTCTGCTAAGTATGTAGTCATCCCTTTAAATATACTGGAGCACTTGTACGAAGGAAGAAGGCATAAAGATGCAGTTAAGCAGCAAGCAGTGCCTTCCATGTGGCATTTATTTTAAATAAAAAATTTTTCAGAGATAAACACCACTATGAAAACATGAAGATGATATCTGAAAGCTAATGTAATATAGTGCTATATTTTAATTTAATGAAAGAAGTCCTCATGAGAATCACACATTCAGAATACATATTGGAACTGAAACACAATTATATTTGTTTCACTTTGCCATGACCAATCATTCATATGGAATACAGTTTTGCTTAGAAATATGTTGTGTATATTTCAAAAATAGTTATAAAAAAAGTTTTTCTAAATATGTTTTCCTGGTAACTAAAGACACAGTTGTTTTGTTTTGCAGTGTTGGTGATCAAATCCAGGGCCTCGTAACTATTAGGCAGATATCCTACCACTGAGCTATATCCCCAACCCAAGTCACAGTTATTTTTGAGCATAGTAGGAATAGAGACAAATTGCTCTTGTCTTGCCTATTTCACATATTGCTTTAGAGAGAATTCTAGTTCCCTATATCTGAAAACTCAACCATATCTAGACAGATTCATGAGAAATGGAAAGTGATTTGACGTGGGCATGATGGAGTAGCAAAAGTGAAATACTAAAAATTAAAAAAGAAAAAGAAGCCCAAATCAACAAAAAGATTAATAGCAAGTTTTAACTTACCAACATTAGGGATTTTCAAAAGAGCACAAGCGGAACTAGCAATAGCCACACCAAGGATGCCTTCTCTTTTAGCTCCACCCACAAACCCAAACTACCCAAAATAAATATTCAGTGGAAACAAGAACAAAGTGCCTGTTGTGTAAACATATCTTCACACAATGTCCTTTATCCAGGAGATGTACCTTCACAACTTTCATCTAAAATTTTAACTCAAATTTTGTCTTATACAGACATTCTGGAGCCACCAGTGAGAATTAGCTATTGTCCTTCAGGAAGCAGAGTTGAATTGCTGGAACAGAGACTTTTGGGCCTGTAACCCTAAAATATTTAGCATCTGTCCCTTGACAGAAAATATATGGTGAACTCTTTCTTTTTTAAAGAAAATATTTTTATTTGTAGATGGACACAATATTTTATTTTTATGTGGTGCTGAGGATCACACCTAATGCCTCACATGTGGTAGGCAAGCTCTCCACCAGAGCTATAACCCCAGCCTGCTGAACTCTTTATTGCATGAAGCTGGCATGCATTCACTTATTGTCCAAGTATTATTAAGCACATACTATGTATCAAGTACTGTGCTCCTATTTTCTATATGAACTTTCAAACAAATGGAAGTCAGATAACCAATTAATATGCTTGCCAATAAATGGTTACCCTAAAATAAGGGTAACACTTATTGGCAAGATAAAATAAGGGTCTAAAATAAGGTGCAATGTGTGTATATGGGGGGCACTAGCCCAGAATGATGACCACAACACTGGAACTCTGATTAATACAGTATTGAATTGGTACTGGATAGTGAGTAGGAGTTAGCCAGATAAAGTGGTAGAAGGAACAACAATTATAAAGGCCCAGAGAGAAAAGAGGGAAATTCAAATATTTCAGAGACGAGTGAAAAAAAGGTCACCAAAGGTTTAGAGATAATTTTGTCAGATAGATTGCATAGACAATGGATGGAAGAACTGTCATTATTTATTAAAATAGCATAAGATGGGCCAATGGTGCAAGGGCAGAAAAGATAGCCATCCAGTGTATCTTGCAGCAGAAGACAAGAAGAAATTGTTAAGAAAAGCTGAAGCACCACAGAAAGAGTGGCTGTGGAGGGCTGGTGCTGTAGCTCAGTGGCAGAGTGCTTGCCTAGCATGTGTGAGGCACTGGGTTTGATCCTTAGCACCACATAAAAATAAATAAAATAAAGACATTCTATCCATCTACAACTATAAAAAAATAAAAAAAATATATTGGCTGTGGAGGAGGAAGATAATAGGAAGGAGAGGGATGAAAAATCACTGTAAGCCAGTGATTTGACCTGGACAGGGAGGCAGTTTGTTGGTGTTGTTCAAGCTCTTTATGTCCCTTTTCATAGAAAAACATCCTTAGCAGCTAGCTCTTCCAGGATCTATCCTCTGCCTGCAAACTTTGCCTCTGTAACAAATAAAGATAAAACTGCCTTCTTAATTAATCTCCAAATCCCTTTGCAGGCAGCATCTGAGACTCTTTTGGAGGTTACAAAGCTTTTTATTCCAGGATTAGAGATAAAGACTTAATTTGTAAAATTCAAACAACGATTGAGGTTAAAACATGCAATTTATTCTGACTGAAGTGCATTCAGACAATGAGCCAGCAGATATCATCATATCCTTTCCAGTTTTAACTTATGGTACTTTGGGGAGGAATTTTCTAACATTCTTTCTTACTATAGGGCAGTCTCGTTTATCCTCTTTTATGTTTTGGATGTGAGGTATCCCCCAAAAGCTCCCATGTGAGATAATGCAAGATGGTTCAGGGGAGAAACGATTAGTTTGTGAGAGTCTTAACCCAATGAGCCAATTAACCCCTTGATAGGGATTAAGTAAGTGGTAACTGAAGTGGTAGAATATGTCTGGAGCAGGTAGGAATTGGGGACATAGCTTTGGGGTATATATTTGTATGTGGCAAGTGGAGTACTCGCTCTCTCTCTGCTTTCTGATCACCAGTGATATGAGCTGCTTCCCTTTGCCACCCTCTCCAGCCATGATGTCCAGCTCCATCTCAAGCCTTGAGGAATGGAGCCAGCCTTTTATGGACTAAGACCTCTGAAACCATGAGCACCCAATAGACTTTACTTCCTTTTATAATTGTGCTGCTCCTGCCCTTTAGACAAAGCAGTGGAAAAAACTGACTAAAGCATCCTCAAATAAAGCTAGGGAGAAATGAATAAAAGCTAAAAAAATACTCCTTAGATTTAGAACAGGTGTGTTAGTTTAGACATATTCTGATATTCATACATATATTATATGATATATTTAAAATAAATAAGAACATTGTTATGAATATATCACATTTTAGGGAAAGGCTTTTTTCCATTTGGTGTGAACATTTTTCTAATTTTTTTTCCTACCCCAGCAGAATGCTCTAGATTGGGTATATCTTATGTATTCTCCATACCCCTGACGTTCCTATGTATACATTTTCATCATTCATTGTCTATTTAGTCTCTGGCTTCCCTGCTAGATGTTAAGTCTCCACAAGAACAGGGATTAGTCAATTTTTTTCATTGTGTATTTTTCAATTTCCAGTTCAGTGCCTGGCATGCAGTAGAGGCTCAACAAATATTCTTGAGCAAATAAGTGATAATATTGAAATACTGTGTATATATTTTTGATTTATTAGTAACTACAAGCGTTTATTTTATAGGCCACTTAACAGAGAAAAAAAAGGCAGTTCTCTATTACAATACTGTCTTATTAAATATAGATTATTATATCACATAAACACATTTTTTTTCTTCAGTGCACACTTCTTTAAAACTGATCTTCCTCTTTTTTTTCTAAGGGCATTTACAGTAAATTTGTAAAATTTGCTCCGAAGAGGAATACCTGGAAACATTAAGAATTGCTTCTATGTGAAAAGAAAAAGCAGTATTTTTCTAGAGTAAATTTCAAATTCAAATCGTCCTTTGGGGGGTTTTTACATATGCTGCAAAATGTGTGTGTTTCTAGAAAACTCAATGCAAAGTTATGTGTTAACGCTGATAAATGTCCTGGGATTAAATTTATCATAAAATAAATTTCTAGGATTGTGAAACATGAGGTTGTTCTGTCCTTCTAAAAATTGTTTTTAGAATGTCCTTCTAAAAATTGTTTGTTTTCTTGATCCCCCCTCGACAATCCACTTAATTGAAAAACATTTCAACATCGTTTTTTTTGTTGTTTTTTTTTACACTTAATGGTTTTAGCTAGTGCTTAATTCAGTCAACTGCTTCCTTAGACTTATAAACTGTGGTTATTATTTACAAACATAAGCTGTTTTGTATATCCTTTGAGAAAATGTGTGAAAGTGAGATAGAAATAGAAGCAACAAGCCTTTTTACCCTTCTCATTTTTAAAGACATATATCCTAAGAACATTCATATCGTGCAGGAAGGGATTTGTTGGACACATAAAAAAATCAAATATAAAAAAATCAAATTTTCTACGGCCATGGAAGAGAAGCAGTGGATAACTGCGGTGGCACTGACTCAGTGTCCTATCTAAGGACGTGTTTGGGGCACGTCCCCTGGGCCCAGGGGTGCTTTCCCCCGCAGGGCGTCAGCGACAGCCCCCAGCAGCGCGAGGCCGCGGTCGGGGGGACCCAGCCCCAGTGGCCAGGATGCGGGGATGGACTCCGCGAGGGGTAACCGAAAACCACACTTCCCAGCGTGCCGCGCGCAGCCCTCGGCGCCCCGCCCCGCCGGCCGCGGCTCTAAAAGGCTGAGGCGAGAGGACGCCAGGCGCCGGCTGGGGCTCCGCGGGGCCGCGCAGGAGAGGCGCGCGTCTGCTGAGTGTTCGGGCGGGACTGGAGCACGCCGCCGGGGGCGGCCGGGAGGCGATGAGGCTCCGGAGCCGGGTGTCGTGGCTGCAGCCTCGGCGGTATCGGGAAGACCGGAGTGGAGGAACGACGACTGAGGTAACCGACACGCGGCTTCCCTCACGCCCCTCTTCCTCCGTGCGATGCCGTCCGCTTACTCCGAGCGCTCCCCCCAACGCAGCCTTTAGTCACGCAGCTCGAAACTCGAGCCCTCAAGCAGCAACCAAAACTCCACAGCTGAGAGGGTTTGGGGCCCGGGCGGCGAGAACTCCCGCTTCTATTGCTTCCCGGTGCTGCTTCTGTCGCCCTCGTTGGCGGGAGGAACGGGATCCTGCTGTTCTCCTCTGGGGAACCCCAGCCTCTGGTTTGGTCAGCCTCGCGGGGGGCTTCTTACCTTAGAACAGAGGGCAGGCAGGTGCTTTGCGGGTCCAGGGCCGGGGCAGGCGCGGGGTTAGCAGCCTGTGGGGGTGGGCGAGAGGGGGCGGGTTCGGGGGCCACGCGGGGACTTGCAGTCCACCTGGGTAGTCCGGGACTCGCTGGCCACCCGGTGTTCGCCGCGCGACCCGGTGCGGGGTCGTCGCCACCGGTTGGCAGTTTGCCTTCAGAAGGTGCCGGCTCCAGCGCTAGGGGTATCTTCTCTGTCGCGGTGGTGCAGACCCTATGGAAGAGTGCCTCCTGGTGTGACACCAGAAACTGCAGGCTGTTTCAAAGCACGTCACAGCTCCTTGTTGTTTGACTCCCAGGGATGACAGCTCTTTATCCCTCAGTTCTGGGTTTATAATTAGCTTGCTGGTTTCTTGAGGGAGAGCGACTTCTCCACCTAGTTTGTATTTACTAACCTGAGCCTCGTCCTTACTGGACTTGCACAGTCCTAGCGTCTCCGGTTTGGAAAGCTTTTTATATTGTTTGTCAGTGTTTATTTGTGATTTTTATGGGAAAGACTTTGCAGTATTTCTTTTAAACTGTTTTGATTGCATTTCTTTAGGTTTGGGCTCTTCCCTTAAGCTAATATTACTTACAACTAACTTCAGGAAAATACTTGGGGAAAAGTCCTTCGAACCAGGTTGATAAATATTTTATCTGTTGGATGAGCTTTTCCCCCTTTGCATTGTCTTTCTCCTATATAAATTGATAATTGCTTGACTCTTGTGTTCATCATCTTTGCTCTCTTCCTCCTTCTCTTTGGTATCCTGCTTCTGCCACAGGGTGGGTACACTTGGGTAAGCTGCTTTTATTGCTGGTGCCTGGAAAGTTCTTCGGAGTTAGTTTTGGCATTAGCTACTGCTTTTCTTCCTACTGCCTCCTGTCACCTTTAGTTTGTCAGTCAATCTGAATGACCCACTTAAAACTTGTTGTCACTTTATACATTACCTTTAAAATACCAAATGATGTAAACTTAAATATAAAAAGAAATCTCAAGATGCAGTATTTAACTCTACACACTTATCATCATTTTCATTTTTTGTGCAGTGCTTGGGATGGACCCTAGGTCCTGTGCGTGCTAGACAAGTGCTCTTCCCACTGAGCTACATCTCTAGCCCTAATTTTTACATTTAAGGCTACTAATTCTTTTTAGCATTTGATTAACATATTGATACTGGTTTTAAAATATATTTTGTAATAATTGCGAATTCTGTAATAGAAAACTCAATTCACACTCAGAAATTCAAATAAAACTTTTCGAGAGGAATGTGGGTGGCTAGGGTTTGGTCCCTAGCACTGAAAAAAAAAAATGAGGGGTAAATAAATCTTGATCCACCACCCTTTTTAAAATTACATTTTATTTTTAGAGCAGTTATAAGTTCACAGCAAAGTTGAGCAGAAATTATAATTTCCCATATGCCTACTGCCACCACAGAAACAACCTTTCCCTAAGTCAGAAGCCCTTATCAGTTGTAACATTTGTTAAAATTGATGAACTTATATTGACATATTATTATCTTCTAAAGTCCATAGTTTACATTGGGTTCACTCTGGGTGTTAGACTTTCTGTGGGTTTTGACAAATGACTTTTGTGTTTTATCAAGAACTTTTGAGAGATGTAGAGAACTAAAATGAGTATTCCCATTTAACAAAAGATTAAAGGAGGGCCTGGGTTATAGCTTAGTGGTGGAGTGCTGGTGTGAGGACTGGATTTGATCCTCAGCACCACATACATACATACATACATACATACATACATACATAAAGGTATTGTGTCCATCTACAACTTAAAAAAAAAAAGATTAAAGAAGGCTACGATTGTAGCTCAGTAGAGCAACCCAGAGGCCCTGTGTTAACCCCCGACACTGTAATTAAAAATAAATAAATAAAGTATTTTAATGTCTTAATTTCAAGTAGCTTCCATGTTTTAAAAATCACTTTTGATTTCTTATTTTGAATTTTCAACACAGAATCATTTATTTTTGTATATTAAGAAGTGTGTGTGGGGGGGGGGGGTGCTGGGACTATAGCTCAGTGGCAGATTGCTTGCCTTGCACGGGAGAGGCACTGGGTTCAATCCTCAGCACTACATATAAATAAGTAAAAAAATAAAGGTCTATTGACAATTAAAAAAATATTTTAAAAACAGTCTGGGGAGTGATATTGGTCAAATGATATTGTTAGGTTGTGTGCATGTATGAATATGTAACTACAAATTCCATCATTATATACAACTAACTGTAATGCACCAATTAGAAATGTGTGTGGGGGGGGGGTAGTAGCCAGGTATGTTATTGAGCATGACTATAATCCCAGCTACTCAGGAGGTTCAGGCAAAAGGATCATAAGTTGAAGGCAAGCAGGGCAATTTAGAGAAATCTTCCCTCAAAATAAAATTTAAAAGTAGGGTTGAAGGTGTCTCTCAGAGATAGAGCACTTGCCTAGAGTATAGGAATTCCTGGATTTGATTCCAATCAAACAAAAAATCCTAAAAAGATGAGGGAAAGGAAATGTTTCATGGAATAACAAAATGTCATTTTTCAGTGCTAAAACTCACTAGCACTATAATCTTTTTAAAAAATTAGGCCTTGTGGATATACAAAATGGTGAGATTCGTGTGATATTTTCTCTCTCTCTCTCTCTCTCTCTCTCTCTCACACACACACACACACACACACACACACACACACACACACGAAATTTAGGTCAGATTTATTCCCTTATCCCTGTCCCTCCTCCTTCCCCTTTGAATCCTCTTTACTCCCCTTTTTTTCTATTTTGATGGATCATCCCCCTTTCTTATTTTGGATTAGCTTCTGCATATCAGATAAAACATTTGGGCTTTGACTTTCTGGGTCTTTTTTTTATTCTATTTAGTATGGTGGTCTTCAGTTCCATCCATTTAACAAATTATGACTAATACTCTATTGTATATGTTTACCACATTTTCTTTATCTGTTCATCTGTTGAAGGGACATTGTTTGGTTCCTTAGCTTGGCTATTGTGAGTTGTGTTGCTATAAACATTGCTGTGGGTGCATCCCTATAGTATGCTGATTTTAGGCCTTTTGGTCTAGCTGGGTCATGTGGTTCCATCTTAGTTTTTTGAGGAATCTCCATACTAGCATAATAATACTTCCTGGGGAAAAATGTGTTTTATGTTAACCAGTGAAGCAAGAGGAAATCAAATATTTTAAATTTATTAACTTTTGTTTACTCGTGTCAAGATATGTCTACAATAAAATATGATCCATTAGATTTTTTTTTAAAGTCTATTTTCTCTATTCTGAGGGGCTTTACTGGAAATGTTGATACCACCGGTTACCAGTGTCCAGAGTTCTGCTTCCTCACATGTTGGAGTATAATGTTCCAGAAGCACATGAGGCAAGCATATAAAGCAGGATTTATTTAAAAAGGGGTAAAAAAGCTCGAGCTTGCAATAAAGACTCTTGTGTGATTGCATCGGATTCGGCTTCTGCAGCTCTATTGGGGTCCCATGAATCTAGCATTACACTTTTATCCTGCTTGTGATGGGGGATGCAAGTGGGTTTGGAAAAAGTGGAAAACGTGGGCCATTGGGACAGGGGAAGAGTGATCCAGGTCATAAAGGCCTAGGGTGAATTGATTAGCACCTCCCTATCTGCTTGGGAGCTGCTTCATTAATAGTTCTGTAGGATGGGCCGGGACATTGGGAACCTTAACATTTCAATCTCCCAGGTGTAGTTTCTGATTTCCCAAACTCAGATCGGACTCTATTTTCTTTATTAGACTCCATGTCAGACCCAATTTATCAGGTGATTATTTCACTGTTTGGGTTAAGGCTGTCATACCCCAATCATTTCTCACACATGCATTGTCTCACACATGAGCTTTTGGAGGCCACCTCACATCCAAACCATAACAGATTGTACCCAGGTTTTATCAATTTTGAGTAGAGCTACTATAAATTTTTATATACAAGTTTTTATGCAAACCTAAATTTTCATTTAAGTTAATTGCCAAGAGTCTGATTTTTTAAAAAATGGATGTTCACCTCTTATTGTAATATCATTTGTTGAAAGAATTCTTTACCCCATTGAATTGCTTTGGACTTTGTAAAAAATCAGTTAGCCATATTTCATTAGGTCTATTTCAGAATTTTCCCTTCTGAGTAATTGGTATATCTCTGCTTATCATTCTTATCTTGTCTTTTTTTAAAAAATAAGCTTTTTTAATTTTAAAATAGTTTGTTCCTCTATGCTAGGAAAGCGTTCTACAACTGAGCTACACCCCCAGCCCATATTTTAGAATGATTTTAGAATTAGAGAAAAATTGTGAAGCTAGCACAGAGAATTGCCATTTACCCCCTCAACTACTTTTCTGCTAGTATTAACATCTTACATTAGATGATACATTTGTACCAATTAAGGAGCTAATACTAATGCATTTTTATTAACTAAAGGCCACTTTTTAATTTATATATGACAGCTGAATGCATTACAATTCTTATTACACATAGAGCACAATTTTTCATATCTCTGCTTGTATACAAAGTATATTCGAAACAATTCATGTCTTCATACATGTACTTTGAATAATAATGACCATCACATTACACCATCATTTCTAATCCCATTCCATTCCCCTCCAACCTGTCTGCCCTATCTAGAGTTTGTCTATTCCTCCCCTGCTCCCTTTCCCTATCCCACTAGGGATCATCCTCCTTATATCAGTGAAAACTTTTGGCATTTGGTTTTCTGGGATTGACTAACTTCATTTAGCATCATCTTCTCTATCTCTATCCATTTACCTGCAGATGCCGTGATTTTATTCTCTTTTATTGCTGAGTAATATTCCATTGTGTGTATATATATACCACATTTTTTAAAATCCGGCCATCTATTGAAAGGTATCTGGGTTGGTTCTACAGTTTAGCTATTGTGAATTGTGCTGCTATAAACATTGATGTGGCTGTGTCTCTGGAGTATGCTGTTTTTAAGTTAGTTGTCATTTCTCTTTGGATTCCTCTTGACTCTCAATATATCAGATTTTCCCTTGTTTTTCATCACCTTGTCAGATATTTTATAGAGTGCCTCTTAAATGGGATTTGTCTGATTTTTTCTCATGATTGGACTGCAGTTATGCACTTTGCAGAGGTTGATACCATAGAGATAAAATGCCATTCTCATCACATTATATTAAATCAAGGCTACATATTGTCAGTGTGACATACTAATGTTAATGCTAACCTTAATCACTTGTCTGTGGTAGTGCTTGTCAAGTTTCTTCACTATAAAGTTAGTCTTTTTTCTGCTTCTTTTCATATTGTATTCCTTAGAAGAATGTCATAATATGCAGACCACATCTCAAGTGTTAAGTATCTACATAATTTACTTGGAATCCTGCTTTTTCTCCCTGTGATGCTATGAATTAAACCCAGGTCCTCATTCATGTCAGGCCAGTGTTCTACTACTGAGCTACACCCTTGAGATTCTTTTTCATGGGAAATTTGTTCTTTCCTATTTATTTACTAATTCCATCATTTATTTATACCAGTATGGCATGGAGTAAATTATATTTCTCTTATACTTTGGTAACCCAATACTATTATATTTATGTTGCTGAAAGCATAAATGTTGTTTTAAAATCAGGTGTGATTTCTTACATTTTATTCTGTTTTAAAATTATTATTTATTTATTTATACCAGAGATTGAACCCAGGGGTGCTTAACCACTGAAACACACCCTCAGCCCTTTTTAAAAATTTATTTATCTATTTATTTATTTGTTGTAGTTGGACACAATACCTTTATTTATTTATTTATATGTAGTGCTGATGATAAAACCCAGGGACTCGCACATGTGATGTTGTGAACCACAACCCTAGCCCCTATATTTTGTTTTGAGACAGGGTTTGCGTTGCTTAGAGCCTCACTAAGTTGCTGGGGCTGGTTTTGAACTCTCTATTCTCCTTTCTTAGCCTCCTGAGATACTGGAATTATAGGCGTGCACCACCTTGCCCAGCTTAAAATTGTTTTATGTATTTTGGTTACTTTCTATTGTAAATTTTAGACTTAGCTCATCTATATCTAAGAAAATTTTTTTTGTGATTTTGGTTGTAATTGTTTTAGATCAGAACTTCAGTTTTCAGAAAATTAACGTTTATTATGTTTTCTAATAGGCTATGAACCTGTAGATGTCCATTTATTTAGTTTTCTCTGATTTCTTTTAACAATACTTTTCAACATACAGGTTCTATATGTCTTGTTAGATTTATACCTGTATGTTTTATTTTCTTGAACCACTGGAAATGGTGAATTTTTAAATTTCAGTTTTCAATTATGCAATTTAAGCATATAGAAATATAATAGTTTTGTATGTTTTCCTTGTATTTTATGACCTATCTAAATTTATTAGTTCTCTTGTGTTCCTTGGGAATGTTTTACATAGATAATTATGTCTACAAAAAGGTACAATTTTAATTCTTTCCAATGTGTGCTTTTTTCTTCTTTTTATGCATTGTTGTCTGGAGAGATCTTACATTTTTTATGTGGTATTTTTCTTCTTCAATATGTTGTTATCAGTGTGTTGTTATAGTTGTGTAGTTATGGTTGATATGGGTTTAATATGCTGTGAATAGATGTTATTTATTTTTAATATTGAAGCAGCCATGCAGTCTTAGGATAAACTCTCTTGGTTATTGTGATAATTGTCTATATTCTGCTGAATTATATTTGCTAGTATTTTTAATACTTTGTTTACCTCTTTAGTAGAGGTAACATCATTAGTTTTTTGTATGCATAAGTTTCAAAGCTGCAAATGACATGATTTTATGGCTAAATAATACTTCATTATGTATATGTACCACATTTTCTTTGTCCACTCAACTGTTGATGGGCACCTTGGCTGGTTCCTTATCTTAGGTATTGAGAATAGTGCAGTTATCTCTTTGGTATGTTGACTTCATTTCCTTCAGGTATATACTCAGATGTGGAATAGCTGGATTATATGATTAAATCTACTTTCCTTTTTTTTAACTTAAAACAATTTATTTTTAGTTATTTGGGAACCTCCATACTGTCCTTCATAATGGATCCACTCACTACATTTCCACCATTTTCTCCATGCCTTTGCTAGCATATTATTTTTTGTGTTTTTGATAATAGCTCTTACAACTGGGGTGAGGGAATATCTCATTATGCTTTTCCCCCCTTCTTTATTTCATTGTAGTTTTGATTTTCGTTTTCCTGATGGCTAGTGAACATTTTTTCTTTATTTGTTGTCCATCTGTATTCTTTTTTTTTTTATTATTGATAGACCTTTATTTTATTATATGTGGTGCTGAGAATTGAACCCAGTGCCTCACACATACTAGGTAAGTGCACTACTGCTGAGCCATAGTCACAGCCACTCTATCTGTATTCTTTAGAGAATTGTCTGCTTAGATCATTTTCTATTTTTAATTGAATTATTTGAGTTTTTCTTGTTAAACATTTTTTATATTCCTTATATGTTCTGGTTTTCCTTTTTCTTTTTTTGGCGGGGTGGGTGGTTGCTGGAGATTGAACTCAGGAGCACTTGGCTACTAAACCACATCCACAGCCCTATTTTACATTTTACTTAGAGACAGGGTCTCATTGAGTTGTTTAGCACCTTGCTTTTGCTGAGGCTGGCTTCAAATTCAAGATCCTCCTGTCTCATCCTCCTTAGCCGCTGGGATTACAGGCATACACCCCTACTCC
This sequence comes from Ictidomys tridecemlineatus, assembly GCF_052094955.1. Lineage (NCBI taxonomy): Eukaryota > Metazoa > Chordata > Mammalia > Rodentia > Sciuridae > Ictidomys > Ictidomys tridecemlineatus. The sequence goes on from NC_135485.1 coordinate 67,342,944, forward strand.
CGGCTCTATATTCTAGATATTAATATTAACCCTTCCTCAGATGAATAGTTACCAAATATCTTCACCCATTTTGTACGTAGTATCTTCACTCTGTTGAGTGTTTTAGGTCTTATAGTTAGGTCTTTGATCAATTTTGAATTGACTTTTTTAAAGTTTTTTAGTCCTAGGAATTGAACCCATTGGTGTGTACCATTGAGCTGTGTCTCCTGCCAATAATAATAATAATAATAATAATTATTATTATTATTATTATTATTTAATTAATAATAAGACAGGATCTTGCTCAGTAGCCCAGGCAGACCTTGAACTTGAAGTCCTCTTGCCTCAACCTCCTGAGTAGCTGGGAATAAAGTGTGTAGCATCATGCCCAACTTAAGTTCACTTTTGTACAAGGTGAGAGATAGGGATCAAATTTTAGTCTTCTATGTATGGATATCAATTATTGAAGAGGCTGGCATTTCTCTGGCACATTTTTGTCACTTTTGTAAAGAAGCAGTTGGGTATAGGTGTGTGTGTGTGTGTGTGTGTGTGTGTGTGTGTGTGTTGGAATCTCTGTTCTGTTGGCCCTTGTGTCTAATTTTATGCTACTGTATTGTTTGAGTTATTATGGTTCTGTAGTATACCTCTTTCTAATCAGGTATTGTGATTCCTTCAGCTTTGTTCTTTTTGCTTAAGATTTTTTGACTATTTAGGGTCTTTTTGCTTCCATATGAATTTTAGGATTATTTTTTCTGGTTGTATGAAGAATGTCATGGGTATTTAATGGGCATTGTGTAAAATCTTAACTATTTACCACCCCATGAATGTGGAAAGTCTTTCCATCTTTTTGTGTCTTTAATTTGTTTCATCAGTGTTTTGTGATTTTCATTGTAGAGATCTTTCACTTCTTTGGTTAAGTTTATTCATGTATGTATATGTGTGTGTATGTGTATCTTTATACAGAGACCCGTATATATGTATATATAATATTTTATATGTAATAATTTAGATATATAAATAATAATTTATAAGATAAAATAACTTACATATAAATATAAAAATACAATATATATGCATATATACATATATGTATATACAAATATGTTAGCTATTATAAGTGGGATTGCTTTCATGATTTCTTTCTTAGCAAATTCATTTTGAAAAGCTACTGATTTTGTTTTCCTCTTTGTTGGAGATTTAAATCCAGAGCCTTGCACATGCTAGGCAAGCATTCTACCATTGAGCTACATTCCCAGCCAAACCTACAGATTTTTGTATGTTGATTTTTTATCCTGCTACTTAACTGAACTGTTAGTTCTAATAATTTTTTGGTGAACTCTTTTTAGATTTTTCTGGGATAGTTTGACTTCTTCCTCTACTATTGGATTACCTTTTGTTTCTGTACTTGGGTAATTGCTTTGTCTAAAACTTTCGGTACTATATTGAATAATAGTGGTGAGAGAGTGGACACCCTTGTTTTCATCTTGATCTTAGAGGAAATGTTTTCAGCTTTTCCCCATAAAGTATGATGTTGGCTATGGGTTTGCCATATACAGCTGCCTCTGTGTGTGTGTGTGTGTGTGTGTGTGTGTGTGTGTGTGTGTGTGTGTGTGTGTGAGAGAGAGAGAGAGAGAGAGAGAGAGAGAGAGATACTGGGGACTTAACCCAGGGCCTCATAGATGCCACTCAAGCACTCTACCATTGATCTGCATTCATAGCCCACTATACAATCCTTCCATATCTAATTGTTCAGGTCTTTTAGCATGAAGGGATGTTGAATTTTATCAAATGCTTTCTTGGCTTCTATCAAGGTTTTTATTCTTCATTCTGTTGAAGTGGTGTATTATGTTTATTGATTTGCAGTGTTGAACCATCCTTGTGTCTCAGGTATTATGATTTGTATTTTCAATGTTTCTCAAAGGATCATGTATTGAAGGCTTGGCTCCCAGTTGACAATGTTGTTGGGAAGTAATAGAAACTTTAATAGATGGAGCCTCGTTCCTTGGAAGAGATGGGTCATTGAGGGCATGCCTTTGAAGGGTATATTTTGTCCCTGGATACTTCCTCTCTCTTTGCTTCCTGCTAGGATGGAATGAACAGCCTTCTCTGCCACATACTTCCACTACCATGATATTCTTTGTTTCAGGTCCAAGACAAGGAGCCAGCCAAACTTGTACAGAAATCTTTGAAACTGTGAGCCAAAATAAATCTTTTCTCTTTAATTTGATTTTCTTAAGTGTTTTGTCAAAGTGATGGAAAGCTGACTAACTGGAATAAAACAAGCTTGGTCATGGTAAATGGTATTTTTGATGTGCTGTTGAATTCTATTTGCTGGTGTTTTATTGAGTTTTTTCATCTGTGTCGCTCAGAAGTATTATTCTGTAATTGTTTTGTTTTTTGGTTTTGTCCTTGTCTGATTTTGGTAATTGGGTAATGCTGTCCCTTAAATAATGAGTTTGGAAGTGTGTTCTCTCTGAATTCCATGGAATAGTTTGAGAAAAATTAGCGTTAGTTTTTCTTTACAGTCTTTGGTAAAATTCATCAGCAAAGTCATCTGGTCCTGCATTGCTTTTCTTTGTTGGGAGACTTTGTGTGTGTGTGATGCTGGGGCTTGAACCCAGCGTCTCATATACACATCAGTGTCAGGCAAGCAAGTGTTCTACCACTGAACTACACTCCTAGTCCCCAGATATAACAGTGTTTGTTTTGTAACAATACTATTGTTGGGTATATAAATCAAATAGTCATTATATCCTCTTTTAAAATTGATCCCCTGACCATTATGAAGTGACTTACCATTTATATTGAAGTTTATTCTGTCAGTTATCAGATATCAATATAGCTATTCTGCCATTTGCTTCGGATATTACCTTTACATTCTTTTAATCAGTATCTTTACTAGAAATTTGTTTCTTATAGGAAGCGTATTTTTTTAATCCATTTAGCTAGTCTGAATCTTTTGTGTATGTGTGTGTGGTATTGGAGATTGAACCCAAGTCTTAGTACATGCTACACTAATGCTTTATCACTGAGCTGCATCCCCAAGCTCTTAATTTTGAACCAGAAATGTGAACTTTAAACACTTGTTATTAGTTGATGGCTATTAGAATATCTATGAATGCCTTTGTCAGATAAAATATTAGACCTAACACATGTTTTAGTTAGTTAGGGCCTTAGCTTTTCATCAATGCACCAAAATACACAGCATGGACAACTTAGAGGAGGAAGAGTTTATTTTGGCTCATAGCTTCAGAGGTTCAGCCTGTGTTGGCAGACTTTATTCCTGTGGACCTGAGGTGAGGCAGAACATCATGACAGAAGGGCATGGCAGAGGAAAGCTGCTTATGGCATCCAGGAAGGGGGGGGAGGAGAGAGAGAGAGAGAGAGAGAGAGAGAGAGAGAGAGAGAGAGAGAGAGAGAGCAGGCAGAGCCAGGGGAACAAGATATAATTCCCAAGAGCATGTCCCACTAATCTACCTCCTTCAGCCATGACACACCTGCCTAGTTAACCACCTAATTTATCCATTCAAATTACTAATAGATCAAATTAATTAATCTACTGATTAGTTTATAGCTCCCATAATTGAATCATTTAATCTGAACATTCTGGCATTTTCACATGACCTTTTGGGGTGGATACCTCATATCCAAACCATAGCTTTACTTCACTGTAATAAAATACCCAAGAGGATCCACTTATAAGAGGAAATACATATTTCGACTCATAGTTTTATCTGTGGTTCACTTGGTCCTGTTGCTTTTGGGCCTGTGAAGAGGCAGTTAATCATGGTGAAAGAGCATAATAGAGGAAGCCCTTCACCTCATGGTAGCCTGGAAGCAAAAGGGAGAAAGGAAGGACTGGGGTCCTGATATCCATTTTAAGAGCATGCCCCAAGTAACCTAACTTCCTCCCAGTAGGGACCCACCTTTGAAAGGTTTCATCACTTCTCAGTAGTGCCACAGGCTGTTGGCCAAGTCTTTAAGGGCCTTTGGGTAAACATGCAAGATCCAAACTGTAGCACTATCTATGGTGTGTAAAAAATTACACAAAACTTAGTGTGACTTAATGCACAATTAATATCTCCAACTTTCTGTGGGCCAGCATTCTTGGTATAGTTTAGTTGTTTTTTATGCTTAGTGTTTCATAAATCTGTAGTGAAGTGTTAGGCTGCATTTCGATGTTGATGCTCAACTATGGGAAAATCTTCTTTGACACTCATTCCAGTCATTGGTAGAATTTATTTCTTCAGAGCTGAATGAATGAGTCCTTAACTTTTTACTAAGGTAGAGGCCTCCTTCAGGTCCTGGGAATGCCTGTAGTTTACTGCTTATATGGCTCTCCACATAGTAGTTCGCTTTTTGAGGCCTGCCAGAGAGCCTCTCACTCTAGTCTGCTCATACAGCGATTATATAATGTAGTATAACTGTTATGGTTTGGATATGAGGTATCTCCCCAAAAGCTTATGTAACAATGCAGGAATGTTCAGAGGTGAAATGATCAGATTATCAAAGCTATAACCTAATCAATGGGTTGATCCACTTGAAGGATTAATAATTTGAACAGAGTACTAGGTAATAATTGTAGGCAGGTGAGATATAGCTGGAAGTAGTAGATCACTGAGGGGGTGTGTCCTGGGAATTTTATTTTGTCCCTAGTGCTTTTCTCTCTTTTCCTACTCCCTTTCTCTTTCTTGGCTGCCATGAACAGAGCCACTTTTCTTTGTTACACCCTTCTGTCATTATGTTCTGCCACTTCTTGGGCCTACAGCAATGGAGCTGGCCCACCAAGAACTGAACCTGTGAACCCAAAATAAACCTTTCCTCCTCTAAGTTGTTCTTGTCAGGTATTTCAGACACAGCAGTGAAAAGGTGACTAATACAATAATTAAGAGCATGATATTTCATCACTTTCCCATATTCCACTAATTAGAAGCAAGTCATAGGTTCTTCCTGCATGTCCCAGGATTACATGAAGACATGACTCATTGGGGTCTACCACAAAAACTTTAAGAACTACAGTCTGTAATTTAGCATAGACCATTTTGATTTCTTCAAAAGCTGGAAATTGAGAGATTAACAATAAAGAAGCTGATGCAACTAAAGTTTTGGTTAAAGTATTTATAATTTTCTGAAGTTTCATAATATCTAAAGTTTTCCACTCTAATAATATCAATATTTGTACCATGATTTATAGATTATATGCATCTGTAAACATATTATTGCATTTCAAGTAATTCTTAGGATAATCCTGTGAATGGGTAGGTATCTTTGCTTATAGATGAAAAAACTGAGGATTAGATAAAGCCTTCAAAAATGATCACACCAACCCATAAGTGGTTGAATAGTTGCTTTGTTTTTGTCACCAAAATAGAATTAAGGCATAGTACTGCTGATCTTGTGAATACTCATTAAACATACTTTGGTGATAAGGTAAGTTTGATTTTACACGTGAATACTAATACATTTTACATAGGAATAAAATGAAGTCTTTATATTATAATGTAGCAATTTCTAACACCTGGCCACTTAATATCACTGATCCTCAAGATATTCCTGCAAGTGGTATTTCCATTTCACAGAAAAGATAACTGAGGTTTAAGCAGGTAGTCAGTTGCCCAGGGTTAGATAGTTAGTAAGTGGTAAAACCATGGTCTGACCTCAGAATCTAGGATGAACCTTATTGAATCAAAACAGCCATCTGTTTTGTTTTTTTTTCCTTGCATCCCTGAGCAATTTCTAAACTTAAAATTTTTAGTTCATGGTCTTTCCCTTTGAAGATGATGCTTTCCACATCTCAAAGTCATGTGCTTTTGAATTCTCTCTCTCTCTCTCTCTCTCTCTCTCTCTCTCTCTCTCTCTCTCTCTCTTTGTGGTGCTGGGGATTGAACCCAGGGATTTGTGCATGTGAGACAAGCACTCTACCAAATGAGCTATATTCCCAGCCCTTGAATTCTTTTATTAAATTTGTGTGTGTGTGTGGTGCTGAGATCAAACCCAGGGCCTCATGCCTTTTAGCATAAAAACTTCAATGTTACTGTTTTAGTAATGATTGATATGGTTATTTTATATATAGTTTTAATTATAGTTACTAATTTAAGGTTTTTTTTCTTTTGGTTTGTCTTCCTCTTTTTTTCCAATCTCAGCAAACCATACAATGGCAATTGAGTAAATTTTGGAAAATGTTTGAAGTTTAGTGGCTGCATCTATTGTCTGTCTTCTTAAAAAAAAAGTAAAAGATAAATGAGAAGAGAGCTATATTAAAAGAATGTTGCAAATGGCTTCAGAATCTATGAATGGGAAGCAAACTAAGAATCACTTCACTAAGGGGAAAAGGCAGCAGCACCAGCAAATGAAGAATAGATCTTCAATTAGTGATTGTGATGGAGAAGACTCCTTTATCTTTGAAGCAAATGAAGCTTGGAGAGATTTTCATGGTTCTCTCCTTCAATTTTATGAAAATGGAGACTCTGTGATGTAACACTAAAGGTGAGACTGCCTTTGTTCTTTCTTTACTCAACCTTTTTGTTGCATTCTGAAAAATGAGGGTTTCTATAATTGTACAAGGCAGACTTTTGGTTCTATACTTATATGTTATGAGTAGAATGATTTTAATCTCAGTCATTTTTTAAAATTGAAGTAAAAAGGCCATAAGGGAGTGTAAATGAAGAAAGCATAAAGATGAAATTATTATTTTAATTTAACATTTATATTCATTAATCTTAGTTAATTTACTTGCTGAGAGTTCTGGAACCTTAGAATAGCAAATAGTTATTGGTGAAATTAATATTTTCCAGATAAGCTTTTTTTTTTTTTTAAGTAGTGCTGGGAATTGAACCAGGGGTACTCCACCACTGAGCTATATCCCCAGTTCCTTTTATTTTCAGACAGGCTTGCCTTGAACTTGCTATCTTCCTACCTCAACCAACCAAGTCACTGGAATTACAGGCATGTGCCACTGTCCCTGGTTACCAGATGAACTTTTTTTTTAATATTTATTTTTTAGTTTTAAGAGGACACAATATCTTTATTTTACATTTTATATGGTACTGACGATTGACTCAGTGCCTCAAGCATGGCAGGCGAGCACTCCACCACTGAGCCACAACTCCAGCCCCACCAGATGAACTTTTAATTTGTGAATTTTGAAGATCTTGATTTTTTTTTTACTTGATTAAAAGTCAGTTCTTCGGCCATCAGTACCCTGTGTACATGTATAATTGTATGAATGGTGTGATTCTGCATTGTGTACAACCAGAGGAATGAGAAGTTGTGCTCCATTTGTATACAATGTGTCAAAATGCATTCTGCTGTCATTTATAACTAATTGGAACAAATTATTTTTTAAAAAGTCACTTCTTGGTTGTTCACTGAGCTGCACTACACTGTATGTTCCTATTCTAATAATTTAACCTCTACTTTACTCTTAACATCATCTGCTAAGTGAAATTAACTCTTTCTGATAATGAAATAGAGTTTATTTAGACTTTGATGAAGAATCTTGAGTGACTTTTAAGTCTATGTTCTATAGGATCATGTTGTTTTGCTAAATAGTCTTAATAAAATTAGGAAAGTGATAAAGCATTATGTTTGGATTGTTTCCTGTTACACATGTCATAATTTTGTTTTGTTTTTTTTTCAGTGCTGGGAAATCTTACCCAGGACCTCATGCATGATAGGCAATTGCTTTACTAGTCAGCTATACCCTTAGACCCCCTTCATTACACATTTAAAGTACTTAATTATTCTTATCTCTGTCTGATATTAATTTTTGCTTGATGATTCATGTATATCCAAGTAGCATTTTCTATGTGAGATATACCACTTTGAGATCTTTTAGATTTTGCTTTCTGCTCCTGATCACACAAGTTGTTAGAACTCAGAGTGTTATAGTAATTAGTTGAGTATAATTTGAATCAGATCAAATTTCAGCAAAAATCCATAAACTGAGAATACAAGCTTTGAGTTTCAGGCTCAGAATATGAAGGAATGTAATGTTACACTGTGGATATAACTGATCTATAGTCTTTTTTCCTTAGGTTCTCAGTGTCCCTAAATATTTCTAGGTTCAAAGATAAAGAGAAGAAAAAAATTAGATAATTCTACTAGTTCTATATAAAATTTAATTATATATATATTTTAATGGAGGAAAATTCAAACTTTTTATTTTTTATTTCTTTTTAGCTGTCAATGGACCTTTATTTTATTTATTTACATGCAGTGCTGAGAATTGAACCCAGTACCTCATAACATGCTGGGGAAGTGCTTTACTACCCAGCCATAAGCCCAGCCCCATTTAAGCTTTTTGATCCACATGATACATTATGTTTATTCTCATGTCATTTTTCTGATTTTCAACTCTAATGTGAAATTCAGTAACCTACACTGGCTTTGGCAAAAATAAAAGAATCAAAATAGATTATTTGAATATAATCAGTTATTAGTTCAACATATCTGTGATTGCATGGAAACATTTAAATAAAATATTGATTTTTTTTAAAAATATCTTTTTAAATTGGGCTTTAGAATAATCTTTTTCTGGTTGTAGGATTGAATTCAGGAGGGCTCTACCATTGAGCTATGTTCCCACCCCTTTTTATTTATTTTGAGACAGAGTCTCACTAAGTTTCCAAGGCTGGTCCTGAATTTGAGATTCTTCTGCCTCAGCCTCTTGAATTATTGGTGTACAGGTGTACACCACTTCACCCAGCTTGGTTTTAGAATAGTCTTACAAATTACTGTACATAAACTTTTTAGTGAAAAATAAGGAATAGCAGTTTAGGAGACAGTTGGGTAGTAGAGTCAGTGATAGGCTAACATGTATACTTCAGGAGAATCTAGTGGAAGACTTGAGTATACTGTATTTGAAGTAGTGACAGAAGTTATTTAGAAATGAGAAATGCTTCACTAGAGATTGACCATCATTTTTATATCCACAGCTGCAAAATTAGAAGTATTATTAGATTTCTGTGAGAAATAAATGAATTAATGTATGTAGAGTATTTACAACAGTTCTTAGCATACATTTAATAATACCAGTTATTATTATGATCATTTTTTATATATAATTAATTATTTCGAGAGTATTAAGTAATTCTGCTGTTGCTCAGTCTGTTCCTATTCATTAGAAAAAAAGAATTACAGTTTAATTATTCAACAGGTCTGTTGTTTTACTTTTTTCTTAATTCTAATGTAAATTATACTGTATTTTCCTTGAGGGAATTAAGCTTGTAACTGACCAGGTAAGAATAAGTACTCTGAAATTCAGAGTGCAGGGAAACAAAATAAAATGGATGAAATTATTAACTCATAACTCCTGACCCGAAAGCAGGAGTCCTCAACCCATAGGTCATGTAATTTATAAAACTTAGAAATTTATTTCCCACAGTTCTGAAGGCTGGAAAGTCCAAGATGAAGCCACATTAATGTCTAGTGAGGCCTATTCTCTTTGCTTCCAAGATGACCTCGTGCTGCTGCACCTCTTATGGGGATGAATGCTCTGTCTTCACATAGTGGAAGGCAGAAGGGTGGAAAGGGCCTAACTTAGTTTCCTCTGGCCCCTTTGTTGACACTGATCCATTCTTGACTGCAGAGCCCTTATCATCTTATCACTTTCCCAAAGGTCCCACCTCTTAATACTACCACAATGGGGATTATTAAGTTTTAATACATGAATACTGGGGATCTTTCAGACCTCAGCACAGATACAATCTAATAAAATAGAAATAATAATGTAATGTAAAGTGATCCTGTTTTTAACATTTAAGCATTAACTGTTAAGAAGTCCTTAAAAATGTTAAGTTTTTAGTGTTCTGTGTTAATTGATAATCACCTTTACTTTTGTCCATTCATTTATTAAATAAGTATTTTTAACTTTTCATTTCTCTCAAAAGGGGATATTTAAATATTTCTAGGTCCTTATTTATTTGACATTCAAATGCTACCTAAATTGCTGTCTTTATTAAGGATAAAGTTTTGAGAAAAAGGAAAAAGTTGTTTTATTGCTTTGCTAGCAAAGGAGAAACAGAGGGGGCTCCTGTCCTTGAGCCTGTGAAGGGCTTGAGACAGGAAAAGGTGTTTTTAGAGTCCCTTGTCCAGTTGGAGTTGGTCAGGGGAGTTGCTGAATGCCAGGACTGGCCAGAGGTCTCCCTGATTGACATCAGGAGGAACAGGGAGATTTTAAAGGAGCTCTTCAAAGGCTTGCCCTGACAGTGGGGTCCCTGAGCACCCTGATGATGTGCTAGGATTCACTTGTTAATTTGGGAGATATTCACTTCCTAGATCCTCTGGCAGATATCTCCTTCCAGTGGAGCACAGATAACTCAGGGTAATCTTGTTCCTTACCCCTAGGTTAGGGAGGGGGAGAGGGAGAAAAGGAGAAGGAAAACATGTCCCTTTTAAAAATAAGCCTCAGAATTATATTCAAAAGGTGAAGTGGACCACTGTTACTTTATCAAGGTTATTTCCTGCCTTTATTTCCATGTGGATAGCAGGTAATTTGCTGAGCAATGTGGCATATCCTGTCCACTTAGGCCAGGCAAGGCAGCAGGTAAATTGCTTTTTGGCAAAGAAAGCATATTGGGGTTAGCATAGTGGGCCCATTTCATAGAATTATTCTAATTTGTCTGTCCCTTAACAATTTGAGCTTCATGAGAATCCTGCAGATACCTCAGTAATCTTTCAATTCTACAAACTAGGAAACTGTTCAGAGTGTAAGTCACATACACATATAGATTCAAATATGACTTCTTTCATATGCTGGGTTCTTTCCCAGAACCAAGGAAACCTTGGTAAACCTAGTGAGTTAAAACTTCCCTGGTGCTTTTTAATACAGTTTTTTAATTGTTTATTGGCAGTGTTGGGGATTGAATCCAGGGCCTTACATATGCTAGGCAAGTGCTCTACTACTGAACTACACCCCCAGCTCTTTTATTTTATTTCAAGAACTTGCAGTCCTCCTGCCTCAGCCTTCAGAGTAGCTGGGATTACAGGCATGTACCACCATGCCCAGCTGATACAATTTTATTTTACTTACTTATTTTTTTGGTACCAGGAATTGAAAACAGGGAAATCAACTACTGAGTCACATCCCCAGAGCTTTTTGTATTTTATTTAGAGATAGAGTCTCACTGAGTTACTCAGGGTCTCACTAAATTGCTGAGGCTGGCTTTGAACTCGGGATCCCCTTGCCTCAGCCTCCTGAGCCACTAGGATTACAGGCATGGGTCACCATGCATGGCCAATTTTTTCAATAGAATGAAATAGGAAATAGAAAAGCCTAAACCTCAGTATGTATGAAAGTCAATGTAAATGAAAGCAAACATGCATAAATGTACTTGATCACCACGTAAAATGTAATTTCTTCCTGTAGGTATGAGTCAAAACTATTTGACCATCGCCAACCATGCATCTAACCCCACTTTTGCTTTTACTTACTGTGAAAATTTTTAAGAGTCATTTCACTGATTTATTCCTTTATAAAGCAGGGATATAAATAAGTTTCTCTACTTTCTAGGAGGCTTTTGAAAATCAAATGAGATAAAATATGTGGAAAAAACTTTGGAAACTGTTCTCTCAATATGACTTTGTACTTTTAAAACTTGATTTGAAGAGTACATGAAAAAGTTGACAAAGATATTAAAAAATTAAATTGTAGATGTTAAGATCAGGCAAGGCGGGCAGCAACCAAAGGAGGCAGATATAAAAAGGCCGCCGAAGGAGACTTTATTGAGACTCACTCCTGGGCGGAACTTGATCAGACCAACAGAGTGGACAGGGGAAGGGTCTGAGGAGAAATTGCGTGGAAGCTTGACCAGACTGGACTTTTATGGGCTACAGAAGGAAAGGAAGAGCTTGGGACAGGATAAGGTGTTTTTAGAGTCCCTTGTCCCGTTGAGTTGGTCAGGGGAGCTGGCTGAGCGCCAGGACTGGCAAGGGGTTCTGCTGATTGACAGGCATTAGTCAGGAGATCCTGCTGATTGACAGGCATTTCTTTCAGCGCCTGATTGATGTTTCTTTTCCATGGGGGCTGCTTTGTTCTAAGTCACTGCCACTGACCTAACAGTAGATATCAGAATTGGTGGGACTGTTACTATCCCTTAATCTGCATCCCCATCTAAGTAAGAAGAAGTGGATATGAGCTATTTGTGAATTTCAATTTTCTGTGATCATTCATTGCCCACAAAAGTCTCCTCTACAAAAGTAGAGCATCTTACCCAAGGCCCAAATTCAATTAGTGTCAAGAACTGAATTGAAAAAACAAATGCAAATAACAGAAAGCTATTAAGCTCTTACTGCATACAAGCCTTACTTACACATTCTCTTTAGAGAATATATATATCCTACTCACTAGGATATATTTAGTTTTTAATTAATTTTTAATTTTTCTTTCTTCCTTTTTTTTTCCTTTTTTTTTTTTTTTTTTTTTTTTTTTGGTACTGGAGATTGAACCCATGAGTGCTTTGCCACCAGAAACACTTTAATTTTTTTTATTTTGAGACAGGGTCTCACTAAGTAGCTCAGGGTCTTGCCAAATTGCTGAGGATAACCTCAAATTTGTAGTCCACCTGCCTCCTTTTCCCCAGTCACTGGGATTATAGGCTTGGCAGGGAGTCCGGCTGTTTTTAATTTTAAATTGTAATGTCAGATTCGTGGGACCCCAATAGACCTTCAGGAGCTGAATCCAATGTAATCACACAAGAGTCTTTATTGCAAGCTCGAGCCTGGACTCACAACTGTTTCCAATGCAGGGGTCCAAGGGAGTGAGTCCTGGCCCTTTGTTCAGTGAGATTTTGTAGGATTTTGGGGGATACTCTATGTGTCACAACATCACACAGCAAATCATCACACACCGCGGGAAAATCTAACAAAAACTCTTAACATTAATTAGCACATTTACTTGCGGGAACAAGTTGGGTAGGGGTGATTGGTTAGTACAAGAGGGGGATTCCTTTGAACTGATTGGTTTAGGCCGAGGGGTGTACGTGCTGAACTACATGGTTTCCCAACATGTTATCAACCACCATAAACTACAGGGGGGGTCATCTGACATCCCAGGTATTTTCCCTGTCTCATGCTGATTGGAGGTTGGTAGGGGGTTGCTATGGGTCCTCACCTACCTTAAATAGTCAGGGACACCTGGTGATACAGATCTCTCTCCCCTTATTTACAGACAAACAACTCAGCAGGGTGGGTATGTGCCTGGGAGTGCTCTGTGGGTTTTTTCCAGGACCAGGGTCACGCCCCCTTCCTTAGAACAGGCCTTGAGGTAGAAGCTGCTGTTATTTATTTTCAAAAATGGATCAGTTTCTCAAAATCACCAGTTAACATATGGAATGGTCATATATATATATATATATATATATATATATATATATATATATACCAAAATTACGTAGGCAATCTTCAGCTAAAATTATAATTATATTCTTCCTATTTTATTATGCATTTTGGACACAACAATTAATCTAGGTAAAGATACAATTACTACCGCCAAGTAAATATTTTGTTGTTGTTTCCAAATAATAATGGGTCAAGTGGAAAATGGTTAGTCAAATAAATATATTGTTTTTTCTTAGGGAAATGGTCCCCTTTAATATAATAAAACACTTTCCTAAAACTTGATTATGGCTGTCCTTGAAAGGACAGTTTCCTCTGTCTTAATTCAAACTAAATGTGTTGTAGAGTCACTTCTAGGTCAGAAGCAGGACTAGGTCCTTTAACCTATAATTCTACATTTACATCCGTTATCTAGTGTTACACAACTGTCAACTTCCAAAGAAGCATAGCTGGCAAACACATTTATTTATATTTTTAACAGCCTAGATTTACCAAACTTAATCAAATTTAGGAAAACACAGAGGCAACTAACCCTCCACAGTGGAAGGTCTACGCAGGAGACAGGGAAGAAGTGGATAAAAGGCTGTGGCCGCCGCAGGCTGCATAGTTAGTTGGTGCCCTGCAGCTGAGAACTAGGAAGCTCTGCTTGGTGTGGACCAGGTCCCTCCCAGATTTCTGAGCCTGGGAGCTGTCGCTCAGCACTGCAGCCTGAGCCAATTGCAAAAAACCTAACAAAGCCCAGCCCAGCGGAAGGAATGGTTTCAGGGTTGTTTTCTTTGGTAAAGGAGCTCTTCCTTGTTCTAGCTTTTACTCATATCTTTGACCACTCAGCTCTCCAAAGCATTTAGACTGTTTGGTTAAAAAAAAAAAAAAAAAAACATAACCAAAGCTCACAGCAACAGAAAAAGATGAATTTCCTTGTGGAGGTAGTCCAACTTCTGCCCTTACTGTTCATTTTCTATTTAGAATCTTTTGTCAAGCTTTTTATTCCTAAAAAAAGAAAATCAGTCACCGGAGAAATCGTTCTGATTACCGGAGCTGGACATGGAATTGGGAGGCTGACTGACTATGAATTTGCCAAACTTAAAAGCAAACTGGTTCTCTGGGATATCAATAAGGTAATAATGCTTACTATGTTTTCCTTTCTGGTACCTTTAATCTGTGGACATGGCTACGTTTTGCTGGCAAACACCTTTACAACATCTCTGTAAAGAAGATGGAAAAAACTTACCATTGCCATTTTACATACGGGAGGGGCATAAATTAATATGTTTATGATCCCAGGATGAATACCTAGAGGATATGATTTTCAGTTACCTCCCATGGCTAAATGAGTGTTGTAAATGGATCTTCACTTTTTGCCCTGAAAATCATTTGTGATCTTCTTCTGAACTTGATTTCATTGATCTTAAATCTTAGTCATATAGAAAAAGTATTAGGGTATTAAAAGATTAAGAAGCTTGTACCTATTGCATCCTATTTGCAGTTACTGAGGTAAATGAATTAAAAGATTATATCCACCATAAAGCAACATTACTATAGTTATTGACAAGAGTAATGTTTAGAATAATCTTTAACCAAAACAATAAAAAGGAAAAAAAAAGTATTCCAAAGTTGTTTTTTTTTTTTTTTTTTTTTTTTTTTACCCAGGACAAGTGTAAGCATGAGCTTAGGGAAGAAAAGAGGACCCAAAAGTCTTTCTAGAAGGCAACTGGTGGTCAGAAACACCATCCTCAGGAGACTAAGGACTAAGGCAGAAGGATAGCAGGTTCAAAGCCAGCCTCAGCAAAAGTGAGGCACCAAGCAACTCAGTGACACCCTGTCTCTAAATTAAATACAAAATAGGGCTGGGGATGTGGCTCTGTGTTCTAGTGCCCTGAGTACCCAGGCTCATTTCTGGTACCCCACCCCCCAAAAAAGAAAAAAAAAAACAGAAAAAAATGGAGACAATTAAGACCAGAAGATGCTGAGAAAACAGTCAACCCTCTGCTCTCTCTGTAAAGGGAGATCAGCAAATGCAAAGCCTGGGACAGAGTGAGGGAAGCAAGAGAAGTAAAAGATGTAGATCTCAGCTGTCAAGTAGGAGAATAGGTCATAGCTACCAGCCCCTTGTGGCTGTTGAGCATTTGAAATATGGCTATTTCTGAATTGAAATGTGCTGTGGATGGAAGTAACCCATTTGATTTTAAGGATTTGGTGTGAAAAACAATGTAGTCATTTTTATATGTTGAAATGATAATAATATGGATATATTGGGCTAAATGAAAGATCAGTTAAACAATTTGTCCCTAGGTCAAATCCCACAACCTTGTGAATTACAGAAACTACTTACCAACAAGCTCTTGAGCTTTTAGATATTGTTGGAACTGGTTCTGACCAAACTTTGCTGCCTGTTTTGTAATGCATAGTTCTGCGTGGTTTGACCCTTACTGATTCATGACCTGAGTTTGAATTCCACATTCAGCCTCTCCTTAACTTCCTGCATGTTCAGATTAAGCACAATGATACCAACTTTTTCATTTTGTGTCATTTCTTGGGATGCATACCCAAAACATTAAGTCCCACTGGAACAAAAGTAAAACAAAGTATTAAGACCACGAGAGGAGTTTATCATGAAGTGTTTGACTCATATTTGGCTAAATTATATGATGCAATCCATTTGGAAATAACACCTTTAATTCTCATTTACTGTATGTTTCAGAGCAATTCCTTGTTAACTGATCTGATGTTTTCTTTTACTGAATTTATTAGAACAATTTTCTGTTAATTAGTATGATGTTGACTTTTGGCTTTAGTACACTTTAGTAGAACTATTCAGGGAGAATTCTTCAACAGAAGGCATCTGAGAGACAAATTGTTCAATTGATCCAAATAAATATACTGGTAAGTTAAATTTTATTTTTGTATCATGCTTGTTGAAATATTAAAATCACATTCATGGCTCCCATTATATCTATGGGACATGCTGTTCTAGAGATGGAAGGACAGTAGCTTCAGGTCATAAAGTTTCCTGGAAACTACTGTGTACATTTTGGTTTTACTCTGGGAAGGTGGTAGAAGGTGTTGAGCCAATTTCTGTTGAAGAGGATTCTCCAGCCACAGGATCAAAAGAATGAGGAGGAAAAGAAATAAAAAGAGCAAGTGAAGCAGGAAAGTAGCTAAGACAGTATTTTGACAATCCAATATGATGGAGGCTTGTCAGATCTGGCTAATAGTAGCAGAATTTGTGACAAGTGGTCGGAAAAACTAGGGACAATGTAATGAGGGTTTTTTGTTTGTTTGTTTTTTGCTTTTTTTTTTTTTTTAGGTGAAGTTAGTTTAAATAATTAACCTTTTATTTTGAGATTTTCTCTGCCCCCCACTTTTTTTTTCATCTGCTGACATAAATGTTCATGTCATTTGTTATTTTGTTCTCTTGCCTTTTTCTTGCTTTTTCTAGCATGGCATAGAGGAAACGGCAGCTGAATGCAGAAAACTGGGTGCCCAGGCTTATTCCTTTGTAGTAGACTGCAGTAACCGAGAAGATGTTTATAACTCTGCAAACAAGGTAAAATTTTATATTTAGTTAGAAGCACACCATGTTAGAGCTAGGAGGTATTTTGGAGATGATACTGACAAGGTAACTGAGAAATACTTTAATTTTTCCAATGCTATGCAGCTGGCTAGACCCAGAATTAGTCTCTAGACCTGATATTCACAGATGTTAGTATGTTGCAGAGCCTTCCAGGGAGCTTGTTAAAAATATACATCCTTATAATTAATAAATGGGATGGATTCAAACTAAAAAGCTTCTTCTCAGCAAAGGAAACAATCAATAATGTGGAGAGAGAGCCCACAGAGTGGGAGAACATCTTTACTACATGCATATCAGATAGAGTACTAATTTCGAGGATATATAAAGAACTCAAAAAACTTAACACCAAAAAAAATAAATAACCAAGTCAATATATGGGCTAAGGAACTGAACAGATACTTCTCAGAAGAAGAAATACAATTGATCAACAAATACAAGAAAAAATGTTCAATGTATCTAGTAATTAGAGAAATGCAAATCAAAACCACTCTTTTTTTACACTCTTAAAACCTATTTTTATTATAATTAGTGCATATTAATTGCAAAAACTACTCTTAGATTTCATCTCACTCCAGTCAGAATGGTAGTTATCAAGAATACAAACAACAAGTGTTGGTGAGGATGTGAGGGAAAAGGTACACTCATACATTACTGGTGGCACTACAAATTGGTGTAACCAATATGGAAAGCAGTATGGAGATTCCTTAGAAAACTTAGAATGGAACCACCATTTGACCTAGCTATCCCACTCCTCGGTCTATACCGAAAGGACTTAAAATCAACATACCATAGTGATGCAGCCTCATCAATGCTTATAGCAGCTCAATTCACAAGAGCTAAACTGTGGAACCAACCTATATGCCCTTCAATAGATGAATGGATAAAGAAATGATGGTATATATACACAATGGAATATTACTCAGCATTAAAAGAGAAGAAAATTATGGCATTTGCAGGTAAATGGATAGAGTTGGAGAATATTATGGTAAGCGAAGTAAGCCAGTCCCCAAAAAACCAGAGGCCGAATGTTCTCTCTGATAAGTGAATGCTGACCCATAATGGGGGTGGTGGTGGTGGTAAGAATGGAGGAACTTTGATTAGGCAAAGAGGGGGCAGAGAGGGGGGATGTGGGCAGGACAGAGGATAGAATGAGATGGACATCATTACCCTAGGTACATGTATGACTGCACATATGGTGTGACACTACATTGTATATAACCAGAGAAATGAAAAGTTGTGCTCCATTTGTGTATAATGAATCAAAATGCATTCTACTATTATATATACCTAATCAGAATAAATAAATAAGTAAATTTCAAAAATATATCTACATCCTTGGGACCGAGCCCCAGAGGTTTTCTTCCACTAGGTCTAGGGCAGGACCCAGGAGACTACATATTGTGTACCCTACACACCCACCTAGTCCATGATTCTTACCAAGGAAGTATCCTTGGATGTCTCCTGAAGCTCTTTTTTAACCCTAAAAAATTGGATTAAAAATCTGGAATAAATAATGATTATCCTTCCCACAGAAGGACATTTTGCATAGTCAAGACCATAGCCTCTGGAGCTAGACTGGCAGGTTCAAATTCTGCTTTTCCAGTTAATGCCAACTCTATGATTATGCACACATTTCTTAACCTCTATATCTGATCTGAGTTTACTGACTATAAAATGGGGATTACTGCAGTGCCTACTTCATTTAGTTATTAATGAAAATTAAATGCATTAACAGTGCAGAGTACTTAGAGTACTTACAGTAGCTGTCCCAGGACATGATCTATATAATTTTATTGTTAGATATTTCTAGAAGAATCTACTAGCCCAACGTCTTTAGTTACCTAAATGGAAAACATTTGTTTCCATATTCATCTTGGACTAGGCTGTTCTGGGAAAAAAATAATTTTATTACTTTAGCCCATTCCAACTATTTTAACTATGGTGTTTTTATTGGAATTGTTCTAAGCCTGTGTGCTTAAACAGAGTATACAAAGGACATATGATCAGACGTTTTGAGGTAGCTAATTAATATAGCAATCTGGGTATTAGGTAATTTGAAATCACTAAATAAACTCTGGACTTGCTTTCTTTATTATGAAATGTGCAAACAAGACAGTCCTATCCAGAAGAGTTAATAGTAATGATGAAAAGAGTCAGGGGAAATATGATAATGTTTGATAATATGAAGTAGGAATTAATATCTTATAATATTATAACAGTTTTTGGTTTTTTTTTTTCAGAGTAGAAATTAGAAGTTTATTAAAGGACAGCAGAAAAGACTTCTCCGGGAGGAAGAAGGGGACCCAAGAGGTGGAATCCTTATAACAGTTTTATCAGTTCAACAACATAAAACATCCTGGCTTTCTTGATAATTTGGGGGCATCATTCTGAACAGTTTTTATATTGTTCTAGAGATGTGGACATAGGTACAATTGGTGCTGATCAAGGCCCAAATAACTTAGCTTGACACTTAACTAATTTAAATAAAACCTGATGAAATTTAGTGGTGTGGGGTGAGCCTTCTGCATTGATGGATCTTTGCCTCCATGCTTTCTCTCTGTTTGAGGTGTCGGTCTCTGAGATTAGACAGATTTGGGAGCATCCCAACCCCATCCTTTAATAGTCATGGAACCTTGAGTAAGAAATTCAGTCCTTCTGTTTCTTTTTTTTTTTTTTTGTCTTTTTTACTTTTTTTTTTTTTTGAGAGAGAGAGAATTTTTTTATAAAGAGAGAGGAGAAGAGAGAGAGAGAGAGAATTTTTAATATTTATTTTTTAGTTCTCGGCGGACACAACATCTTTGTTAGTATGTGGTGCTGAGGATGAAACAGAGCCGCTCGCATGCCAGGCGAGCATGCTACCGCTTGAGCCACATCCCCAGCCCGAGAATTTTAATATTTATTTATTTTTTTAGTTTTCGGCAGACACAGCATCTTTGTTTGTATGGGTGCTGAGGATCAAACCCAGGGTGCACGCATGCCAGGCGAGCGACTACCGCTTGAGCCACATCCCCAGTCCAGTCCTTCTATGTTTCTTATCTTTAAAGTGTACATACAAGAGTTGCTGACTCATAGAATTATTATGAGAATCACATGAGATAAATAATGAAATCATGTTACATGCATAACAAAGTGAAAACTTCTAATAGGTGTTTTGCTACCACCTTTTCCTCAGACCCAAACACATCATAGCATTTTCTCTAACCATTCATAGAAGCTAGCTTTTATTTGAAACATGTTATATAGCAAAACTCATTATGACTCTAGAGTCTATTCAACCAAAAATCTTAGTTACTCAAAGAAATGTAAAAAATATCATATAAGATAACCTTGCATTGATAGCCCTTGGCACCCTGGTCTTATGAAAAGTAGAGCTTAAGTATTAAGATTCTATAATCTTTCTTGGGCTGGGGAATGTGGCTCAAGCCGTAAACGCGATCACCTGTCACACATGGGGCGCTGGGTTCGATCCTCAGCACCACATATAAAATAAAATAAAGATGCTGTGTCCACCGAAAACTGAAAAATAAATATTAAAAATTTCTCTCTTTTCTCTCTCTTAAAAAAAAAGATTCTATAATCTTTCTTATTTAAAGGAACTGTTACTGATGATATTAAAGTCCAGAATATATACCTATTATTTTGAAGAAAAAATTGCATTATCTGTAATTCTTCCCTATTGAATACAAATATCTTTATAGTTCAAAGGATCCCTTCTGTTGTTCTTTGCAGCTAGCTCTGTTCTTTTGCTTATGTTTCCTCATTTGAAATCATTTTACCTAGATAACTGTGAAAACCATCTGAGTCACCTCTGTGGTTCTGTAAAGATGAATCCATTGCTTTCAGATTCTCATATTATTTTCTGGACTTGCACATGATCACTTTAATCTCTCAAGTGTTTCTCCTTCTGAATAAATACCAAAGTAGAGATTTAATTATCAAAAGAAAACACATACCTGTACCACACATGCATGCTAGAAAAGCGTGCATAGTTCTTATATTATTTACATCATATTTGTATTTTCATATAAAGTACTCTCATAGATACCTCAGATGGGTAAGAATCTTCAAACATGTTCCATGCACATAGGTATAAATAAGTCTGTAATAATGATATATAATATTAATTCCAGGCTTGGTGGTGCATGCTTGTAATTCCAGCTGCTTGGGAGGCTAAGGCAAGAGGATTGTGAATTGGAAACCAGCGTCAGCAACTTAGCAAGGCCCTAAGCAACTCATCGAAACTCTATTATCTCTAAATAAAATATAAAAAGGACTGGGATGTGGCTTAGTGGTTAAGCACCCTTGGGTTCAATCCTCAATACCAAAATAACAATAATAATAGTGATAACAATAGCAATTCTCTATGTATATCAGAGAATACTAGTGCCTTTACATGCATTATTTCATTTTTCCCATAAATAACTCACAAGCAAGGGCTGGGAATATAGCTCAATTGGTAGAGTATTTGCCTTGCATGCACAAGGCCATGGGTTCAATCCCCAGCACCACAAAAAAACAAAACAAAACAAAAAAAAAAAATAACTCACAAGCAAACCATATTATTATCTCTATTTTAGGAGAATCAATTGAAGTTTTGAGAGATTAGATAACATGATCAGAGTAGAAAAGCCAGGACTCAACTCAAGGCTGACCAAAGTTACCCCATACTTCACCCCTAAGCCTACTGCCACTTAAGCTGATAAGCAATAGAATAGAGTGACCCTGAACATAAATACAAAGAAAGAAATAACTATGTGGCCAGCTTAATAGTATAGTCAATTTTACATAATTCTCCATAGAAGTCTCAGAATTTGCCAATAAATTTAACTTTTGGGGGCTTACCATTTGCAATCATGTTTAAAAAATAAATACTGCTTAGCCAATTGCTTCTTGAGCTCTAGTCAATAGTACAAAGTCAAAAGACTAAGTTGCAAAAGAAAATTTCTACCTAATAGACTGGTTGGCAGAGCTGTTTTGAGTATAGGTATCTAAAATAAAAAGTTTTTTTTTCTTTTTGTTTTCATGTTTGCACATGGATGACAAACCTTTTTTCCACATACAGTGAAAAAATATACTCCTTGAATAGTGATTACATGCAGACTTATACACTTACCTCTCAATGGATGTATTTTTCTTATTTTGTTTTTAAAGGTGAAGACAGAAATTGGAGATATTAGTATTTTAGTAAATAATGCTGGTATAGTCTACACATCAGATTTGTTTTCTACACAAGACCCTCAAATTGAAAAGACCTTTGCAGTTAATACACTTGCACATTTTTGGGTGAGTATGATTTGTTTTACAAAAACATTCCATTTTGAAAACTCCAAAGACTAAGTTTAAAGTGGAGCTTTTAGCAAATATAAGAAAGTGTTAAATCAAGAACTGATGGTGTAAGTCAGTGGTAGAGCTCTTACCTAGCATGCTCAAGAACATGGGTTCAGTCCCCACCACTGGGGAAAAAAGTATTAAGTTCATGTTAAAATTTTGTTTAGGTACTAGGGATAACATTATACAGAGAGTTCATTTTTCATGCTATGAATAAATTCTACCTATCATTCTCCCTCAAATAATAATAATAATAATAAATTAAATAATTATAAACTTCAGGTGTTGTGTATATTCTAATTCTCAGCTAGGTTTTTACATTTTCATGCAATTGTTCAGAAATAAAGAAAGAATAGAGACCATCTGAATTACCTTTGTGGTTCGATAAAGATGAATCCATTGCTTCCATAATAATAATTCTCATATTATTTCCTGTACTAAAAATTGCAAACTTTGTCCTAAACCTCACTGTTCATAAGGTCTTAAATCTTATATATACTTCATGTTTCTAAAATCTCCAAATAGTTCCTGATTAGCTAGTTCATAAAAAGTTTCCTCAAAGATTTCTTGGGTGTGAGTTCAGGATGATGCATAGCAAAAGAATATAGGGGTTAGTGAAATTGCAGTATTATTTTATATTATTATTCCCAGATTACTAATGTTTACATTTGTATTTTTATGTTTGTTAAAATGTAGAATATTGTCTTGTTTCTGCATTTCCTGCATATAGTAGGTACTCAATGAATGTTTAGTACGTGAATTATTTAGTTATCACTGGATGATTGCTCTTTACTTCAATATTTTGCTGATATAACTTACTTGTTTTCTAACAATTTCACATTAAGTGTAAATTCTTTTGATAATTTTAGATTATTGTCCCCATTTAATATATGAGTAGAAGACATCAATGATAAGAGGTGGAGGGTCATGGATATAAAAAGTTAACCATTTAGATGAGGTGAATTCTTAGAGCTTTCCTATCTTTGTTTTGCTTAGTTTTTCTAATGTGGGTATCCCATCCACTTGCCTTATGTCACCGCATTTGACAGTTTAGGTTTTTTATTCATATTAGGAACAATGTTTAAAATATATATCTTTATTTCAAAATATTCCTAATGAGTCTGCAAATCAAAAATACAATTTTTTTTCCTCTCTTAATAAAAACTCTTTCTAGACTACAAAGGCATTTCTCCCATTGATGATGATGAATAATCATGGTCACATTGTCACTGTGGCTTCAGCAGCTGGGCTAGTTGGGGTTCCCTTCTTACAGGCTTATTGGTATGTTAGCACGTGTTTTCTTCATTGGTTCCTATACTTAACTTGTGTGAGATATTTTACCCTGTTATTAATGAGGACCGCCTTTATCAAAATAGACTTGAAATTGCTAAAATAGAAAGAGTTGGATGGTGTCTTGTGTAACAGTATTATCAACTATTAATTGCTTTCTGTATTTCAACTAGAGAACTATTCTAGAAATGGCTGTACGGAATTTATCCAGTTATAAACAAACCACTTAAAGCATTTTTCATCCCTCTTAGCAGCAAGGCATTATACAAAACAATAATATTTCTGTACCAAGAACAAAATTAATATTAATAACTTTAATATGAATAAAAATGGGTAAAATTTTATAGATGCAAAACAGTATAACAGAGAATGTGTGTGTGTGTGTGTGTGTATGTGTGTGTGTGTGTGTGTGTGTGTGTGTGTATTGGGGATTCTAAATATTGAAAGTCTTCTAAAAATGGAGTTTAACAATTGAATGATTATTCATTAAAAAAAATCATTGTAATAACTGAAGAATCTTCTATAGCAGGTCAGTCATAGTAATGGTGGGCCCAAATGGGCTATAAAGACTTGATCATTGAGGCCACTATAGTAGCCGGGTGAGCCTGCTAGTTCTTGACTGTTTTTATATTTTAGCAAATAGGAACTTTTAATACTGTTAAATGAATGATTTCTCAAGCAGATGGCAATGAAATAGCTTGGGAAGAGAAATGGCTTTTTAAAATTCACACAAGGGTGTCATTTGAGCTAACAGGTCAGCATTGATTTGGCTCTGTTTTTTTGGATAAGCATCTGATAGATGATAGAAGTTTTGCTGAGTTACTGAAGATTTCTGCCAGCCAGAAATCAATATTTATCAGATGTTATTTTTAACAACTGGGTAATTAAACAGAGACACCGATTTTAAACATAAAACTTTTTTATTTAAACGTAGAACATAGTTGTAAGAAATGAAGAAATCCCAAGTATACAGCAGTAATATTGCAAAGTGTATACATCCACTTAGCCAGCATGCAAATCAAAAAGCAGAATATACCACACCCCAGAAGCTTCTCTAGGAACTCTTCCCAATCACAGTGCTTCTTTCCTTCTTTAAAGTGACTGCTATATTGCCTTGTAGCACCACAGATTGATTTTGCTTATTCTTAAATTTTTATATACGTGGAATCACACTGTATTTGGGAGATTTCTCTCTGTTGCTATTGTTAACTATTATTTGATCACTTTTATGGCTGTATAGTCTTATGTACATTTGGATTGTTTCCAGAATAGGGTTATTAAGAATGATGATATTTTGATTATTGACTCAATCAGTTGCTAGCTGTGCAGTCTTAAGCAAATTGCTTAGTTTTTCTGAGCTTCATTTTCTTCACCCATTAACAGGATATAAACAGCATCTAATCATCCGGATGATTACAGTTAAATCATATAATTCAGTGCACTTAGTATAGAATCTAGACTCCTGCAAGTGTTCAATCACAGAAGGGTGTCTGTTGGTATCATGTTTAAATTCCATTCTCTTGTTTACACACAAAACAGTGAGGTCTCACCTCTCAACTTAGGTTCCAGAATAATTTGCTCCCATGGAACTAAGTATGTATGCTCTGGTTCCTGGTTATTAGAATGAAATGAGGAAAAACAGATTTACCTGATTTTTTTCTCATATAGTATAGCCCCCATCTATTACTGTCCCGAGTTGCCACAGCAGTAGAATCTATTTGAATATACAGGAAGATCTTGGTTACCAAGGTATAGTTACATATTTACAGAAATTTCCCAAGTAAAAGTAAAGAGTTGTCTTTGAACTGAACTCTCTGTTCTCTACTTCTCATGGCAGATGTGCAAAAATGTATTTTTAGTGCTTGCTAAGTATTTGTTCTCAGGTAACTTTGATTTTCAGAAGAAAACAATTAACTGGCTATGTATTTTGTTAACTCAAATAGCTAATTACCCAGTGTGGGACATATGAAAGTTACCAGTGCAAGAAGACTCAGCAAAACTGAGTCCTGTGGGTGGTGCACACCTATTATCTCAGCAACTAGGAAGGCTGAGGCAGGAGGATAGCAGGTTCATAGCCAGCCTCAACTGGGCTGCAGTTATAGCTCAGTGGTAGAGCACTTGCCTAGCACGTGTTGAGGCACTGGGTTTAATCCTCAGCACCACCTAAAAATAATGATATTGTGTTATTTTTATTTTTATTTTTATTTTAAAAATAAATATTTTAAAAATATAAATAAATAAATAAAACAAAAGGTATCATGTCCATCTACAAAAAAAAAGAAAAAAAACCGGTTTTAGCAATGGCAAGGCACCTAGCAACTCAGTGAGACCCTGTCTCTAAATAAAATACAAAATAGGCCTAGAGGCATGGCTTAGTGGTTGAATGCCCCAAGTTTAAAAAAAAAAAAATGGGAAATTTATCACTGAACTATATTCTTTTTTATGTTATCTATATCATAATTTTTAAAATTGCTAATATTATATACAAATACCATTGAACTTTGTACCCATTAAGTGAATTAATTTCATGGTAAATGAATTTATATTTCTATAAAGCTATTTTTTTTTAAACCAGGGATTGAACCCAGAGGTGTTAAACACTGAGTCACATCCCCCAGCCTTTTTTTTTTTATTTATTTTTTAGTTTTTGGTGGACACAACATCTTTGTATGTGGTGCTGAGGATCAAACCCAGGCCGCACACATACCAGGCGAGCACGCTACCACTTGAGCCACATCCCCAGCCCCTTTTAAAAAAATATATATTTTATTAGATACAGGATCTCACTGAGTTGCTCAAGGCCTGGCTAAATGGCTGAGGCTGGCTTTGAACTCGTGATCCTCCTGCCTCAGCTTCCCAAGTTGCTGGGATTACAGATGTGCATCACCATACCCAGCTTCAGTAAAGCTATTTTAAAAACCTATTTGGAAAAATAATGTTCATTTACAATAATTTCACTATTTCCAAATGAAAGCACTATTATAAGATTTCTTTGCCCTGAGATTCATTTATTTAAGTACCTACTAAGAGCAAAGCTCTGTGCTTTGTTGGAGATTCATTGATGACCAACACAGTCACAGAGCTTATAATAAAGTTGTGGGAGGCAAATGTTAAAACACTCAGTCCTAAATGAATGTTTAGTTACAAATCTGAGACTATCATGGAAAACGGAAGACTACACTGTCATTAACAAACAGTTTAGGGGTCAGGAAAGGCCTCTTTATGGAAGTCAAGTGATGACCTAAAAAAAGAATAGGGGGCTGGGATGTAGCTCAGCGGCAAAGCGTCTGCCTTGCATTCGAAAAGCCCTGGGTTCGACCCCCAGTTCCAAAAAAGACAAAAAAAATAACCCCACCAAAAAAAAATAAGATTTAAAAAAAAAAAAGAATAGGGTTTATCCAGGGAAAGTTTCTAGTGAATTTCATGAACATTTTATAATAAGAAGCAGCTTATAGTGACTTTGGATTCTATGAAACAGCAACACCACAAATAAACATTGTACCAATTTTCCTGTTAACCCATTTAACACACTGAATTCTGACTCTGATGAGTGAAGCTGTGTTATCAGTGTTTCTTTGGCTTCAATATTACCTTCAGATTTACCTGAGCATCTTATAAAATGAAGATGCTGATTCCTTAGGTCTGCACTGGGCCTGAGATGCAGGACCATACTCCACTAAGGAAAACAGGTGTCTCAAGTAAGAGGATATGTCAGTATTGATGAATTAGCTTGCAAACACTCTCTGTTTATTTTCAGTTCGAGTAAATTTGCTGCTGTTGGATTTCATGGAGCTTTGACTGAAGAACTGAATGCCTTCGAAAAAAATGGAATCAAAACAACCTGTCTTTGTCCTAATTTCATAAACACTGGCTTTATCAAAAATCCAAGCAGCAAGTAAGTTGAGACAAAAGGATTGGTGGTTACTATGAATATCAAGTGTTTTGTGGGTATTTCTAAATATTTTAATCCCTAAAACACCTGATATTTAATGCACTTAATTCATCTTGCTTTCAGCTTCTATAGATTGTGGGGAACAGGTAGAGAGATTAAAAAAAAAAAAAGGGAAGGAAGACTGTAAATATGAATATGAATGACACAAGTGAACTTGGTAATCCTTTTTTCCCCTTTCCTTAACCAGTGATTCTCAAACTCAGATATGCTTAAATGTCAGAGGAGTGTTTTGGAATCATGTAAGCCCCACACCCAGGCATGATGATTTTTGGGATTTGATTGGGGAAAGGGCCTTAAAATTTTGTTTTTCAAAAGCATCATAGGTGATTCTGATAGAGATAACCAGGATTACAATGTGAAAAACTCTTCCCTATGGTAGTTTATCTTCCAAACTGAATTTCCAAACTCTTTGCTTGATTGAAAAATAAAATAAAGGATAAGTTCTGAGTATAATTTTTATTTTTTTTTCAATGGTAGGGATTTAATCCAGGGCCTTGCACATCCTAGGCTAGTGCTTTCCCACTGAGCTACATCCCCAGCCCTCTGAGTATAATTTTTAATGTTTCCTTTCTTTAAAACTAGCTTTAATGTCTTTGTAATCATAATGCATACTTTTTAAAAATTTTTTTCAACATTACAGAAAAATACAAATCAGAAAGTTTCTTCTCAAATTTTCTTAATGCATAGAAACCACTCAATATATGATAAACATCTTCCTAGGCATCTCAGTATGTATAGAATAAGTTTCTAAACTTTAAATAACTGACATATATTACTTATGAGGTTTCGGAAGCAATAACTGCTTACTTCCCTCAGCGTTATATCATGGGCATCTATTTATGTCAATAAATATAGAACTTATGAATATATTGATTATGCATTCTAGGCATCTTTTCATGTTGATAGAATACAGACCTTTATCAAAAATTGTATTGAACAAAAGGGCCACTAGTGTTAATTTTAGTGTGGTTTTTAATTTTCTGGATTTTTAACAAAGCAAATCTGTTAAGAACATCCTTGTACACAAATATTTTCATCTTGGTAATTATCTCCTTCAAGTAGATCCATGAACGAGCATTGCTGCGTCAAAGGTTATACAGATTGTAAATATTCATGCCTATTGCTCCCCTTCAAAATGTCGCAAAAACTCCCCTTCAAAAATGTCGCAGCAGTTTGCACTCCTACCCACAGTGCAATTGGAGCACCTCAGACCCTACTTTTTCATGAGTCTGACTTCTGCTTATTTTTTAATCATTGCCAATTCAATATAAGAAGAATCATTTAAATTTTATCCAGATAATTGACTTCTTATATGAATTGCCTGTTTCATGATCTCTGCTCACTTTTTTCTATCAAACAACAGAGTTTTTAAATGAATACAGAGTCCTTGATACATTTGCAATGGCCTGTCACATATGTATTTTTACCAAATGCTATTATTGCCTTTAAGTCTATTTTCAACTTAAAATTTCTAAGGTTTGTTTTTTCTTCTTCATGGCCTTTAGGTTCTATGAGGTGAAAATATGAAAATATCCAGTCATGGGTTTTTTGTTTTTGTTTTGTTTTTTTGTTTCTTAGCAGTGCTGAGGATTGAACCCAGTGCCTCGCACATTCTAACCAAATGCGTTACCACTGAATTACTCTCTAAGCCCTTCTAGGAAATATTTTATGATTTCATTTTTCACATTTGAGTCATTACTCCACCCAAATTTATTTTATTTGAGAAATAAGGTTATGGCACAGTGTGCTTTTCCCAAGTAGTTAATGAGTTGTTCTGTACTATTTGTTAAATAATTCATTATTTCCCTCACTGATTTAAAATTATATTGAAGAAATTCACATATTTACTTGGATATACTTTTTGATTCTCTTTTCCATTGCATTGGTGAGATTTAATTTTTAAGTTCTATTCTGCCCCCTCAAACTTTGTGCTTCTTTTCTCCAATTTAGCTGTTCTTACTGAAAACAAACTTAAAATTAATGAGAAATATTCACTGTGGACACTTAGGGAGACAGTTTCTATTTTAAATACACATTTGTGGTTTGGATCAGTAATATTCCTTCAATGCAACAATGTTCAAAGATGGAGCCTGAAGTGATTAAACCATAAGGGTTCTGACCTTATCAGTGGATTAATCCTTTGACAGATTTATTTGATGGCAATATTGAGAGGTGGTGGTAGAAACTATAGTAGGTGAGTCCTAGGAACTGGGGTAACATGCCTTTCAGGACTTATCTTGTCCCTGGCTCCTTCCCCTCAATCTCTCTCTGCTTCCTGGCTGCCATGAGCTAAGCATCTTTCCTCTGCCATGATATTGCACCTTACCTCAGGCCCAGAGACAATGGAACCAACAACCATGGACTAATCCTCTGAGCCACGAGTCAAAATAGATCTTTCCTCTTCTAAGTTGATTTTCCCAGGTATTTTGTCATAGCAACAAAAAGTTGACTAACACCTTAGCTTAAGTCCCTCCACAGGTAGGCAGAGTAAAAAGCCTATATTAAGAAAAAATTGGGGAGCTCTCCAAAACTCTCAAGTTCCCAAGAATCTATGAAGTGCATGTGCTACCCAGCATATGATGGTATTACGTTCCAATAAACCCACTGTAAGTAGAAAATAGCATAAATCAAAAAGCATATAATATACCACACCTATCAAACATCATATTTCAGAAACATGGTACACCATAGACTACCCACTGTTTCCCCTCAAGATTGTGACTGACTACATGACTGAAAGGGAGATTTAACCCAGCTTCAGGAAAGAGGATCATACAGCATATCGCTCACTAGCTCAGGGAAAGACCAAAATTCAAAGTATAGTTTCCACTGATGCATATGACAGATGTTTATTATGATGGATATCACAAAGTTGAAAAAATTTTAAGTCATTCTATCCATCTGTAGTCCTTAATATCTATTTTTAAGGCACAGTTTTGTTAGAAAATAAAAGTAAGAGTAAAGTTTGCCATGACTGTGCACACTTGTCCCAACCCTCAGGAGGCTGAGCAGGAGGGTTCAATTTTGAGACCAGCCTGGGCAACATAGTGAGATCCCATCTCAACACAAAATAAGTATACATACTTCAAAAGGCTAGTGCTAAAGTTCATCTTCATTAACCAGAAAACCCTAACTATAACCTGAAAAGAGAAGGAAAGAAATGTTTTTTGGGTCAGGGAAAGAAGTTGAAGAAGAGGAGTAGAAGGGTTAAGAGTTCACTAAAACTGAGCAGATGTGGAAGGTACTGTTATTTTCAGGATTTAGATACTAAAATAACACACTTGAAGCTTTTTTTGGTTTTGGTGTTTGTTTTTTTTTTTCCTCAGACTGTATTTCATTAGTTAAAAAACATACCTTTTTTTTTTTTTTTTAAGTCATAACTGAATTTTTAACCTTACCCCCAGGACAAGTCTGCACAAGGCAATAGTGCCCTCTTTTGACAAAACTGTGTTAGCACAACTACAACAAAATTCACTAAAAACATGACTAGACGCTAACATGATTCTAGCCTGATAGTCATATGCATATAAAACTGGGTAGTAAGGGCCTGGCTCTTGGTTCTTTCCTACGGTAAACTGGTAATAGAGTGTTTCCTAAAGATGGGTTTTTAATTTGTGAATTCTTATCAGAGTCACTGACTTTCTGGGCCACTTCATACAGAAAGATCCTTTATGTCTGAGGTTAGGAGTAGAATCATTCATACTCTGTCGGTTTGGAATAATTTGAAATTTTAAGGGTGTTTTAATATTTTCTTTCTCCTGAAGAAAAGACTAAAAGAATTTCAGATGTTAGTCAGCCATTAAATCTTGCCTATCAATAATTTGTAATGTGGTATGTGTCCTAAGGTTGTACCTTTTATACTTTAACAATATGATATTTTATATATTAATTAAACCTGGTCCTATTTTAGTGCAAAAAAAGATGGGTTTTTTAAAAATATTTTTAGTTGTAGATGGACACAATACTTTTATTTTGTTTATTTAGGTTTTTTTAATGTGCTTGTGGAGATCGAACCTGGTGCCTCATGCTCATTAGGCAAGCACTCTATCCCTGAGCCACAGCCCCAGTCCTGAGTTGGTTTTAATATAGAAATTTGATCCTTCTAAGAAGAAGGAGAGCAAGTACCCTAATTGAAAACTAAGTAAATAAAATCTGTTATTTTATTAAATCTCATAGTAATACTTTGTTAGTTGTCTTCAATGAAAGAGAATTGTCTAAGAATTAGAGATATTAAGTAATTTGCCCATAAATACCAGAACTGAGATTCAACTTCTGAGAAAATTGAACCAAACCTTAAATGGCTGAATTTGAAATTATTGGTTTTATATTAATATTGGAACTTTCATGATCTCTTTAAAAACACCCATATGAAGTTTATTGGTTTTTGTAATATACTTCTAATACACTGCCAAGAAACTGGTTTGCTATAAAGGTTATAGCACAGCATAATTTGAGTTTATGGAAATTAAATATAGCAGGGTGTTCTGATGAAGTTTTTGGAAGCTAAGAATTATTTCTGTTACATAAACTTAGCCATCAATAGTTTTCTTTAGAACATTTATTGAAGACCTGCTAAATATTTGAAGCATTCCTAAGTACCTTACATAAATATAGAAACATTACTAGGTACCTCTGATCTCTAATGCTGGAGAATTAGATTGGATCTCCTGATCACAGTTTGCTTATTCCTGCTCTAGTTCTCATAATAATTCTGAAAGGTAAGGCTTTTTGTTAGCTTTCTATCACTGTAATGAAATACCAAGATAATCCACTTATAAAGAGAAAAGATTTATTTTGAGATAATCAATTATGAAGAGAAAAGAAATATTTGGCTCACAGTTTTGGAGATTCCAGCATCTCTGACCAATTAGCCCCATAGCTTTTGAGCCACTGGAGAGGTGGCTCATCAGTGTGGGAGCCCCCTGGTGGAGCAAAGCTGTTCACCTCATGGCCAGGAAGCAAAAGAGAAGAGGAAGGTGCTGAGGCCTGCACTTTCTTCCAAGGGAACACTCCCAATGACCTCCCACCAGGCCCCACTGACATTTCCACTTGAACAAAGTCCTATGAATATTCATTATCACACCAACACTGAAGACTTAACCATTCCTGGAACAAGGAACCATCTTTATATTAGTATTTTTTGGTTATGGTGTTTAGTCTTGGTATTATTAAGCACAATGAATTTTTCTTAATGAATACAGGTGGATTAAAGCAAAAAAGGATATAGCCTATTCCCCTGAGTAGTATATTTTCTATCTTATTTAGAATTGTTCTTGAGGCTATACCAACTACAGATCTGCTGACTGGAAAGACAAAAATTGTCCCCTTGGCCATCATCTGGCATTTTAAGCATGAGACTCTAATCTTGATGGTCACAGCATCTTTCTTTGACCTACCATTATTATCCTTCCTTAGCTGAACACACAATGCTAATTTTCAAATGATACCAGTTACTTGCTGTGTACCTTGGCTGTGTGTAGATTATTTTTCCTTATTAAAAATATTTAAGAATAATTGGGCAATAATTACTTAGTCTTTGTAAATTCTCCATTGCATAATTTTTCATTTTTACAACCATTTTCTGCAGGGCTGTTGCATTTTTCTTCTGCCATCTTCTTCACATAACTAAGTTGTCATTTCCCCTCAAAGGAGAAAAGATTTTGGAATGAACCTCCAATTCTATCTTAAAGTATGAAGTACTGTCCATAGTTATACTCAAAGAACATGTGGTGATCTGTATGATATGCTGAGCCATTAATAAATGGCTTTAAAATCTGGGGGACATGAAAATCACCATCATGAATGGAAATAGTCCAGATATTAACCAAGAGGTACAAACCTAAGTAACCACTTTGTGTAACGGAAAGATAAAAGGGTTTATATGGTAAGGTAGACTCTGAAAGAAGCCATCCATTGGGTGAAAAGCATGCAAATGGATTGGAAATCTTCCAAATGTAATGAGGTTTATATTTGAGCTTGTATACAAGTCTCTGATGAAGGCCTCTGAATCCAGTAGGTCAGCATATCAGTGAAAAAAAGGAAGGAGATGACACTGACAATGAGGTGAACCAACCACTTGGAAACTCTCCTATGTTGTCATATAATTTGCTGTAACCTCTCAGTTCTAGCAGGAACAATGCAATGGTGGGGATACTTATCCAGGGTAATGACTGGACAGTGAACTTAATCTCTTGATACACTTGATTCTTGAAAAACTGTGGATGCTTCATTAATGAATGATCATACACAAAATAATAGCTCAATGTGGCACAGAAGAAATAAAGGATATAAACGCCAAGATTTGTAGCAATCAGGAGACTAATAGTTTGTCGGAAGATGTCATCCTCTTGCCATGTGGCTGGATATACGTATGGTGTAAAAAATAATAATAATCTGCGGCACTGAGAACAAGGTCCATCTTAGCCCCAGCAAGCAAAAGAGTGCACTAAGACACAACAGGAACCTCAGTCAGTTGGAGTCAGGAGTTGTCATCAAAAGAGTGCTGAACCTGGAGAGTCCACACTGTTCCAGCTGCAGCCGCTTCCAGGACAGCACCCGGATCCAGCGTTGATAAGTGGACTATGCCTGGAGGAGAAAAGTTGAGTTGTTAAAAATATAAAATCAATGATACATTTGTCAAGCTAACCAAGAAAAACAAGAGCGAAGACCCAAATAAATAAATCAGAAATGAAAAGGGAGTTATTTCAACTGATATATAAACGATTCTTAGATCCAATAATCCAACAAGTTGGAAAACCTAGAAGAAATGGACAAACTCTGGACACATATAACCTAACAGAGTTAAATCATGAAAACAGGAATTCGTGAACAGACCAATAACAAACTAAGAAATTTAAGGAGCAATAAAAAGTCACCCAACAAAGAAAAGCTCAGGACATAATGGCTTCACTGCTGAATACAAATTATTTAAAGAATAACTAATTCCAGTTATTCTCAAACCATTCCAAAATATTATTACCCTACGCACATATATGATTTCATGACTGGTGTGATTCTACATTATGTACAACGAGAAGAATGAGAAGTTATACTCCATTTATGTATAATGTATCAAAATGCATTCTACTGTCATGTATAACTATTTAGAACAAATAAAAAAGAGAACTCTGCCAAATTCAATCTATGAAGCTATCATTATCCTGACCTCTAAAATATAAAGATATAACAAAAAAGGAAGTTATAGACCAATATCCCTGATGTACATAGATGCAAACATTCTCAACAAAATACTGCCAGACTAAATCTAAAAGCATATCAAAAGATTATATACTCTGTTCAAGTGAGATTTATCCCAGGGCTGCAAAGATGTTTCAACATACACAAACCAATAAACATAATACAGTACATCAACAGATTGAAGACAAAAAACAGATGATCATCTCAATAAACACAAAAAAATCCTTTGATAAAATTCAACATCCCTTTATGATTAAAAAAAATCAACAAATTAATGGTTGAGTGCCCCTGAGTTCAATCCCTGGTACCCCAAAAAAATTCCAATGGCATTCTTCACAGAATTTGAAAAAGTGACCACAGAATTGATATAGAACAACAATACTCAAAGCAATCCCAAGGAAGTCAGAAGGAGGGGAGCAAAGCTGGAAGCATCAGAATACCTGACTTCAAAACATACTACAAAAATATAATAATCAAAACAGCAGAGTATAGCATAAAAGCATCTAAGACCAATAAAACAGAAGAGAAAAATTCAATAATTAATCCACCTATTTACAGCCAGAGATTTTCAGCAAACGAACCAAGAATATATATCTGATAAAAGTTACCCTCTTCAACAAATTGTGCTGAGAAAACTGGATATACATATAAGAAGAATGAAACTAAACACCTGTCTCTCACCATATACAAAATTCAATTAAAAATGAATTTAGAACATAAATGTATGTTCCAAAACTGTGAAACTACTAGAAGAAAACAGGCAGAACACTTTAGAACGTTGGTGATTGGTAGATTTTTTTTTTTTGATAAATCCCAAAGGCACAGGCAAAAAAAAAAAACTAAACAAGGGATTAAATCAAACTAAGAAGCTTCTGCACAGCAAAGGAAAGAATAAACAGAGTTAAGATTCAATTTACTAGACTTGGGAGAAAAATTTCACAAACTATTCAAGGGTTAATATTCAGAATATATAAGGAACTCAAACTAACACCAACAATAATAATAATCCAATAAAACGAGCAAATGATTTGAAAAGACATTTCTCTAAAGACATACAATTGGCAAAAAAAAGTAAATGAAAAAGTGCTCAAAATGTTTCAGATAATATCTGAGAAAATCAATGAGCAATCATCTCACCCCAGTTAGATTGGCTATTACCAAATAAACAAAAAATAATAATGAATAAATTCTGGCAAGGATATGGGGAAACAGGAACTCTTATACATTGTTAATGGGAAAGTACATTAGTATAGCAATATGGAAAACAGCAGAGAGACACCTCAAAATACTGAAATAGCCAGCAGCTTGGGAGGCTGAGGAAGGAAGATTGAGTTCAAAGCCAGCCTCAGAAAAAGTGAGGTGCTAAGCAACTCAGTAAGACCCTGTCTCTAAATAAAATACAAATTAGGGCTAGGGATATGTCTCAGTGGTTTGAGTACCCCCAAAAAAATATTAAAATACAATTACCATATGATTCAGCAATCCTGCTACTGAATATATGTCCAACAGAAATAAAACCATTATATCAAAGAGATACCTGCACATATATGTTTATTATACCACTATCTATAGTAGTCAGAATATGAAATCAAGTAAGATATAAACCAATAAAAATGAAATGTGGTAAATATATATATATGGAATATAATTCAAGTATAAAATAAGAATGAAATCCTGTCATTTGCAGCAACATGGATAGAATTGGCAGAGAGTGACAAATTCTGTGTATTATTACTCACTGTGGAAACTAAAAAAAAGTTAATCACATAGAAATAGTAGAATAGGGGTCACCAAATAATAGGCAATTAAAGTCTGTAAAAATTAATTATACATTTCAAAATAACTAGAGGAGAAAAGTTTGAAGGTTAACAAAATATATTTGAAGAGATGAGAATGTTAATTCTCATAATTTGATCGTTATACATTGTATTCGTGTATTAAATTATGACACTGTAATCCATGAATAAGCACAAATATTGCATGTTAATTAAAAATAAAAGTAATTTTTAAATGAACTACTCCTTTCAAGCAAATAAGCACTGCCTATATTTGAATTTTTAACTGAACTCCTTTCAAGCAAATAAGCACTGACTATATTGATGAGTAAGGCGTAGGCAAATCTCATGATAACACTTATTCTTATAGAGCACAGTATGCAAAGTTGTGTAAAAAGAAAATGACTCTACATTCCACCTTATATTAATCAAACATTGAAGAGATTTATACTGTCTTGGTGCTGCCTTATTAACTGGCAGCAGGTAAGTCACAAGCACACTCAGATCCTCGACTTAAGTTCATGACTAAAGCCAAGGTGGGGAGGAACACAGGAAAAAACACTCCCAGACAATTCTGCTGATGCACTTGTTGGTTCACTTATTTTCTTGCCCAGGCTACCCATGCACACCCATAGGCGGTGCCTCCAGATCATGAAATGCGTGGAAATGTGTTAGTGGCTCAGTGAATATCAGCAATACAAAAAGCCAAGCCATATAATTCACTTTCCAAAGAGGGCTTTTTATTTGCTTGTTGGCTTTAATTGGTAATTTTGTTTTCTTGCTATAGTTTAGACCCACTAGTCACCTTCTAAACATCTATTTTTTTTTATTGAATGATAGAACTTTGATTTTATTCTAAGTAGTGATCTATACAGCTAAATGACCACATTTATCAACCTCTCCTATA
The DNA here is from genome assembly GCF_052094955.1 of Ictidomys tridecemlineatus. Classification (NCBI taxonomy): domain Eukaryota; kingdom Metazoa; phylum Chordata; class Mammalia; order Rodentia; family Sciuridae; genus Ictidomys; species Ictidomys tridecemlineatus. The sequence continues at coordinate 67,380,281 of NC_135485.1, forward strand.
GGTTGATGAATGGTAAATGGAACTTTAAAGAAATTTTCTTAAGACAGACAGCTGGAGTATGCCTTTTTGTCCTTCCCGCTTCCTTTCTGGAACATGCTTGTGATATCTGAGACCTTAGTAATTATCTCAGATCATAAGACACTCTTGGGAAAGGAAACCACATGCTATGAGTGGTAGAGAAAGAGGCTGGGTCCTTGAGGCCACTTCAGAGCTGCCATACCAACTTAAGCTTTCTTTCTTCAATTTTCCTTTATGAAAATAAACTAAAATAAACATGTGTATAACTCTGATTTGGTGAACAAAACACTGTAATAAATAATAACAAAAAAGAAAATAAAGTAAAATAAAATAAAATTCCATATTGCTGAATTCTGATCTCTATTACTGTTGATTTATAATTGATATGTTAGCTATCTGAATTACCCAGGCTACCTGACTATTGCTCAATACCTATTTCATTTGAGGATACAGAAACAAAGCTCTAAGATTAGTCATAATAGTTATGGTGATTTGGCTCACAAAACCAAAAATTAGGTCACATAATAAGGACAATTTGAATCCACTTACAAAAGAAGCAGATTAGCTTATTTGAAATCAGGGCTGCACTGAACACCCTGATCATATGATTCCATTTGAATTACTAAATTTAAGCACATTATAGTAATCCTGACCTGGTTTTTCTCTTTATCTGAAAAAAAAAAAGATAAGTTTGGGTACTGAATGATAATACACTCTTTTAATCAGGAACATCATTTTAATGCCTAATCTCTGAATTTCACAGAATGTTCTACATTTCCTGAAATTCACATTCACCTATAAACTTTAGGTATTTGTATTAATTATATTTATGCTGCTTCTTTACCCAAGAAGAAGCATTATTAGCACCTTTATCCTATAGAAGTCCATTCTATATATTTAATGTTTGTCTTACCTAAGCCCTCTATGTCTGTCTTCCCATAAAAGGATAATACTAACCTTTCCTCCAAGCTGTGTTGTGATGTGTTATTTAATTAATGTTTACAAAGTATTTAGCAAGCTGCAGATGAAAGATGCTAAAGAAGCATAAAGCAATATCATTAGTCTGACTCATCAGTTAGCCTTGTTAGTTATGCAAAATGAAAGCCCTGTTGTTACTACACTAGTTATGGACACATGTTAGGTCAAATATAAACCCCAGGACAACTTAAATCTATATGCTGCATCTGGAAATCAAATTCCTGAATTTCCTTGTTAGAATAATATACTTTTTTCATATAATAGGTATTTGAAATCCCTTAATATTTAAAAATATAAATTGATTAGAATGTTATTAAGGTAGTGGTAGAAACATGCTACCTTTAAGAAACATAAAGTTCTTTATAATTAAATAGGTGGTGAAGATTCATCTGCAGTGATGTGATACTCTGTACAACCTAAAAAAAAATAAATTTTATCTTATTCTTTTGCGATTGAGACAATAGTAAAATAGTAAATAGTTTTATAATAGTAAAAGTTTGATTTTAAAAAAACTGCATTCTTAAAAGTTCAAAGCCATACCTACTACCAAGCATTTTGCCCTGGTCATCTCTTTGGTGGCCCAGCTCCTGTCCTAGTTCCATCCCAACATCCCACTCCATCCCCTCCCATTTTTTCATCTATCAGTTTCTTCTAGTTCCTGGGCTTCCTCCAGACTACTCTTTCAAAACTCATTTTAAAAATTCCTATTTATTTCTCTTTTATATCACTCCTTAGACACCCACACCCTGCTCCAAGGTGGTTGTTTCTTTCACTGCAACATGGCCCCTCAAGATGATTGACCAGAGTTTTCCTTTTGAAGAATTTTCTTGATAGCTTTTGAATGAGCATCCTTTCCCCTCCATTTTTTACTTTCCACTACATAGAATTCTCTGGCACCTATAAATAATATTCTTCTCTTTTTACATTCTTTCCCTTAGACTTTTTATCCAGTTTGATAAAAATGACTCCCACATTTTAGTCTTAAATTTTTACCTTTTGTATTCTGGACTTATATTTCCATTCTGAAAGAAATTTTCATCAAAATTCACCGCAAACACCAGAAACTCGGCATGTAAACAAATAAAAATAAGTGACTTTTTGTGAGGCTCTTGTTCTGTGTGAGTCACCAATACAGACTAAAAGTAAAGTAGCAAAGGCTTATCCCAGGAAGAAGAGGGGGATTCAGGTGCCAATGTCCCCAGGATGTGACAGGAAATTATCATTTATCAGATGCCTCTAGAATATCAAAAGAGGAACTGCTGCGAGAAATGTGGAGAATAATCATTTAAAGGTGAGCTTTGAGTTCAACCTAAATGCCTAGAACTTAAAAGTCATGACATCCAAAGTTAAAGGCATCATTTTCCCCAAACTCATGCTGTTTCTTTCTCAACTCTTAATGGAAACATAATTGTCCTAGTCAAACAATTTCAAAAATTTAGCTGTCTCTTCAGTCTGTCTTACATCCTATGAAATTGTCTAGCTCTTGCAATTCAGATTCTGAAATGTCCTTCTGTGCCCATCTTTGCTGCCCTACTTCATACTTTCATAATCTTCCAGTTAGATTTTTACAGTGAGCACCTAAAATATCTGTCCTCAGATTTTTCTTTACCTAATTCTTCCCATCTACTACTCCTAGTAGACAAATTTTTGTAAAGTATAACACTAACGATATCACTTCCCTATAAAATCTTCAAAGCCTTTTTATGACTTCCTTAGTAACCTAATAATTACAAAACCCAAGGGTCAGTTCTCAGTCCTCATCTTATTTAACAGTCAGGAGCATTTGACAATTAATCTCTAGCCTGGATCTCTACAATTAGTCTCCTGCTTCAACACTTACCTAATAATAATCTATTTCACAAACAGCCAGGGTGATACTTCTAAACATAAATCAAATTATGTCACTATTCTGATTAAAATCTTCCAATAGCTTCTTCCTATCTCACTTAAGGTAAAATTTAAATTGCTTACAATGGGCTGCAAGTCCCTACATAATGTGACTACCCATTATCAGACTTGATCCTCTGTTATAATCCTCCATCTCTCAACCCTCTTCTAGCCATACTGATCTTCTTGATGTTACTTAGGACAACAAACATGCTCCCACCTCTTGGGCTTTGCAGTAGTAGTTTGCTTGACCAAAAATTCTTCTCCTTTCAAACTGCAGGGCTCTCTCAGACTCATTAAAATATCTACTCGAGTATCATTGGACTGGAAAGTTGTCTATCTTTTTAAGCAACATTCCCCCCAGCCTACACAGGCAATCCTTATTCCTCATAACAATTGACACTATTTTGAAATATTTTAGTTATTTGTGTTATTATCTTTTATCTGTCTCTTCCACTGAATATAATGCTCCCTGACAAAAGGGTCACAGTTTCTTTTACAGCTGTTTCCCCAGAACCTAAAAGAGCACATTCCACTTAGTAGATGTTTAATAAATATTTGTTGAATGAATTGGTGAGTTTCACAATATGAACCTCTCTACAGAAATTATATGCTAGCCCTAGGGAACTCTACCTGTATACCAAAGATCTGGGGGATATTGAAAGGTTGTAATAGAGTTGCCTTAGATTAGGTAGAGGGGAGTAAAGAGAGGGGAGGGGAAGGCATATGGGGATAGGAAGGATAGTAGAATGAAACAAGACATTATTACCTTATATATAGATATGATTGCATAACCAATGTGATTCTACATGTATAATCAGAAATAAAAGAAATTATACCCCATCTATGTATGATATATCAAAGCACATAAATGCATTCTACTGTCATGTATAGCTGATTAAAACAAAATTAAAAGTTAACAAAAAGAAAGGCTGTAAATGGATTTGTGAATTGTCATTCTTCCAATTAATGTCTATAAACTAAATAAACTTCTACATATACACTATTTATTATCTTTTAGTATATTTCATCATCATGTATTTTCTCAAAGGATACTAAGAGTGCAGACACAATTATATAGGCTTCTACCAACTTTTTTCTTAATAAAAGAACTCTCATACTCAAAAACAAAAAAAAAATAGAATTGTGCTGCCTTACCCAAGTGAAACACTTGTCTTTTTGTCAGGTTGTCCATAAACATTCAAATCTCTGCCTTTGCTCACATTTGTATCCTAACTAACAAAACCCTTTCTGGCTCTCCTCTTCCCAACCCACCCACCGAATGCTTTGCCTTTCCAAATCCAAAATCATCATCATCTATACCTGAGTGAGCACGTCTCAAAGTGAGAGCTGTCGAAAAACAAGATGACTGCCTGGGGTGAGGGATGGGAAGGAAGGAAGTGTCAGAGAAGGAAAAGAGGTGCTGAAAGACTCAGCTGGTACAACTCCCAAGTCCAGCTTCACTTGCCTCCTCGTTTGCCTTGACCAGTTTGCCTAGACCCTCTTTGGGTTTAGGGCGAGGGTCGGTTACATGTCCCCAAAACCAGCAAAGCTCATTAGTCTGTATCCCCCACAAGTACAGCAAGCAATTCTTAACCTGCCCTATTTTTTCATACTAGCCAAAACGTTCTGACCACTACCATCTCCAAAATAGCACCTATTACATCTTCATTTTGATTCAAACTTTACAACTCTGGGAGTCTTTTTCTAGCTAACTAAAACCACATTTTCTTCCTTCCACAGCTCATCAGCATTTTAACATACTCTTTGATAACTTTTTATTTTATTTTGTGGTACTGGAGATTCAAACCCAGGGCTTTGCCCATACTAGGCAAGCAGTCTACTACTAAATTATACTCCCAGCCTTGATCATTTGTTTTTTAAGTTCTACTTTTTTTCATTCATTCTCCTAAATTTGAATTCCTTGCCTAAGATGTGTCGGGCATTTCTTTTCATTTATAGATGACTTTCCATTATATCATAATACCTAGTACTAGACTAGAGAAGAAATACCAAAAAATATCCTATGAACCCTGGACTAGCATGTTACTTAATTCACAAATCTGTTGATATATCCAAATTGTACTGGTTTTCAAATTTCTTTAAGTCATGAAATAGTCTATTCATTGTATAACTATGTATCAATTATTTCCCCTAATTAATTCTCCTGTCCTTTCTCAAGCATATATAATATCTGAAGTTCAATTCATCCAGCCCTCATTGAACTCCTCCTCAATGTAAGGCATGAGCTAGGCAAGACAGACATGATCCTTGCCTTCAAGGAGTTTATCATCTTTCCTTACCCTCTCCACCCACATCCCCCCCCCCAAAAAAAAATCAGGGCTGGGATGTAGGGCAATTATAGAACTCTTGTCTAGCAATCACAAGGTCCTGGGTTCCATTTCCAGCACCACAGAAGGGGAAAAAAACTAAAAATAAAAGAACTCACAAAGCACCTGATATGTATTAGGCACTCACAAAGTACAGAAAATGATACATGCTCACCAATAAAAAAAGACAAAGTGATAAATTATGTAAGAGAGGCATTAGGTTATATGAGAATTAGGAAAAGAAGAAATTAATTCTGACTTGGAACATAATGTCAAGGAATTCCATATTGAGGAACTGTCCTTTGAACAGGACCACTAAAGTGCAGGAGAAATTTTGTGAGAAAATCAGTGAAGGATATTCTAGAAAGGTGGTTGTTTTTCAATCCAAAGTTCACAAATGTGTGTTCTGAAAGCCAAAAGGCCTTGGTTCAAGTTACAGTTTTGTCACTCATTTGCTGAGCATCCTAAATACCTAATTAAACTTAAACTTTGGATACTTTCTATACAAAATGAAGATAACATAACTACGCAATTCATAGTAGGACTCTTGGCACATACTCTTAATTGTCTTACACAGAGTAAGGGCTCACTAAAATACCATCTAGTTTGGGTTTCCCCAGAAGCATATGGTGAGTCAAAGGTCCAAATAAAACAGTTTATTTGGAAGATGACCCCAGGAACCACTGGTAGGAAAGTGAGGACAGAGTCAGGGAAGGGAAGTAGTACTCAAAGAGTATATCATTAAGCAAATTACCATTGTAAAAACTGGGGCTGAATCCAGCTGGAAACCAGGGGAGCTGGTGTCCACCCAAATGGCAAGAAACATGGGAATTAACACCAATCAAAACAATCAGGGCTTGAATTGCTCCCAGGGTAAGGGATGGAGATTAATCTTCCGCATGACAGGAGAAGCTCTCAGGCAAAGACACAGATGCTTACAATAAAAGTATCTCTACATGGGGCTTGAGGTGTGGTTCAGTGATAGAGCATTTGCCTAGCATGCATGAGGCCCTGGGCTCCATCTCCAGCACCAATAAATAAATAAGAGCAGTAAGACTGAAGGGATATGAGCAGATCTCTGACCACACTGTACAAGATGCATTTTTTTAAAAAATGAGGATATTTATTCAAGGGAATGTAAGGAATCATTGATAAATTAGAGAAAATTAAAACTTACATGTGGTGAATAAAACCCTACGCAAAGTTTTTAAAAGGAACAAAATCCAGAAAAAAATTACTTCACACATATATAACAAATTATCATTCTGATTATAAAAGAATTACTATAGACCAAACATAAATAAAAGTTTCCAACATAGATTAAAGTACATGAATATGTAAATAATAAGAATCAAGTCCCAAAACAATAGATGAAATGGTCAGTGAACATGAAAGGATATACAAACAGGAGAGTAAAAGTAGAAATTACAACAAATAAATAAATAAATTAAATATCAGTTCTTAACCATTAGATTGACTCCCAAAATTAAGTGCAATATATCAAATGTTGGTAGATGTGTGGAGAAATAAGTATGGAGAAAATGCCCTTTCATTGCCACTGCCACTTCAGAGGGTAAAAGTATCTGTCAACCAAAAATATACAGACCCTATGGCTAGAAATTCCACTTCACTGAAATATTTAAGTGTATAGGAATGTTCATTCAGCATTGTTTGTAACTAGGCAAACAAGCTAAAAAGGAGATAGGTTCAATATTTTGAAATACTCTTATTGTTAAAAAGAACAACCTAGATAGATATGTAATAAAGTGGGTAAATTCCCAAGATGTATTGCTAAGTGTAGAAAGCAATTGCATACAGTATTATTCTATTGGTGTAGAGCATACTCATGCAGAATGCACGCTATTCAAGTTTACTAGAAGCACCAATTTCTATATGTACATTCACATACAACACAGTTTAAATACTATCCAGAAGCATCCACAAACCCACAACTACAGTTACTGCTGGGTGGAAGAGGAGGTGGATTATGACCAAAGTGCTAGTCAAAGGACAGTTTAACCATTTCCTGCCAGCTTTCAATTTGGAGAGAGGAGTATTGTTCATGTATTATTTATATATTTTATACTAAATGTAAAATAATCAACTTGGTTTTTGATGATATGAGAACTAAAGAACTAAAGAGTTGCTCTTAAAAGCAGGCTGATGGGTCTGTCTTTCCCTCAGAGTCTAGCCCAATACTGTTTACCAGGTAGGTTAGCAAATACTTATGAAAATAAATGAATGAATAATGATTTTAAAAAGAGGTTGGAGCCAGATTTTGAAGAGCTTAAATTTCCAAACTCAAGAGTTTGTAACTTATTTGGCAAGACAGCTCAATTAAATGAAATGATACATTTAACACAGTTTCTGTAGATATATTTAGTCAAATGATAAATACCTCCTCATTTCAATTCTATCCTGTTTCATGACCAGAAGATGGAGCTCTGAACATTTAAACTTTGTTCCCCATTTCCTTCTGTTTTGTTGTAGTCTTGGTAAAAGTTGTTTTTGTTTTTGTTTTAGTTCTGGTTCTTTCTCAGATTATCAAAATCCAATTGCAGAAGAGAGGAGTAACCTACAGAAGAAGCCGCACCTAGAGTCTGATTTTGCCCCCTTTGGGACTTCTTGTTTCATGCACTGGTTGATACTCATTTTTATCTAACTCTTCCCACTTTGTTCCTTTCCACAATGAAAAAGACCACTGTAAGAGGAGAAAGAGAAAAAAAAAAAACTCATTTTTTACTTCTACTCCTTTACATCTTTTGAATTCTGAGACATGCACATATAATTATATTTAAATCTTCTAAGAAAATAATTTAAACCTACTAAGGAATTTCAACTCTTTATGGACATGTAAATGTTTTATTTTTCCAATAAGTGCTCCATACAAATGCTCTTTTCCTGTTGACATCCCATAAGTCCTCATGGGAGGGAAAATTCTGACCTACTACAGATGGGATTTGTCACTAGGCCCAGGCAGCAAAATGTGTCCTGAGGGTAGAGAATGTGACAGAGCTGGGAATATATATTTTGTACTGTTCTCCCATCATGAGTTTCCTACCAACAGAATTTTTCCTCAAACCTCTGAAGACTCACAGGAAATGATGATTTTTCTAAATTTCCATTAAATACACTCTATTAACTTAAAGTTAATAATATTAATATGACTACACCTCAAGGTATTTGTTAAAAAATCAATTTATGTATTCATTCCTTTTTTTCTCACTAAATATTTATTGAGGGCTACTAAAACCTTTCAGGAAGTTATGGATTGGTGGAAAACACACACACACACACACACACACACACATACACACACACTTCTACTATAGTTAATCAATATAGTTATCCAAAAATATGTAACCTGAGAGCGCCAAGGGGACTCAAGAAGCAGCAGCATAGGAGAAGATTTTTTCTCTTGCCCTTCATTTCCTACATAGAAGATAAAGCTGTCAGTGACACTGGTGAGAATTAATGGAGAAATCTTGCTTCATTTCCCTCACTTATTTTAGCTTGCGTTTTGTTTTGTTTGTTTTTAAGTGTTTCCTGGGTTTTTAAAATTCAACTTATTTTTCAACTGATGCAGTTTTATAAACATTAAAAACTATACATATTAATGTGTTATCTATATATACGTATATGTTGTGTGATGTTCAAATCAGGCTAAACATATGTATCCCCTCAAACATTTGTCAGGGATAAAATTGTAACTCAGTGGTAGAGCACTTGGTTAGCAAGTATAAGGCCCTAGGTTTAATCTCCAGCATTGAAAAAAAAATTGTCATTTCTTTATGGTGAAAACTTTCCAAATTCTTTCACTTAATTTTTTTAAATATATGGTGTGTTATCATTATCCATAGTCACCTTACTGTGAATACCAAATAGAAATTCTTGCTCCTATCTAACTATAATCTAGTACTCAGATTCAGGCTTACATCACATAGCAATATATCTACATATTTAAGGGCATATTTATATACATTTGACTCATTTGTTTCCTGATCCAAATTCAGCATCAGGAGATACTTATCTTCACCCTGGATCAAATTACCAGGTATTCCAGCAAAATTTTTCCACCTCCCGCTTCCCAGAACCCTTCTTAAAATACTCATATCTCTATATCCAGAAAACTTCTCCCAAGCTTTAAACTTACATCTCTAAATATACCAGGTATTTCCACTGGTAAATTCAAAAAGATTTAAAAATGAATTTCTTTTTACTATTTTTTCCTGCCCTAAACAAACGTAGTTTTCTTCCAGTTTCCAGAATAAAGATAATTTTTCTGCAGTCATCTACCCAGTATTGTGAGTTTAAAACCTTTAGCAATCACTTTTGATTTCACTTCCACTTCACCTCCGACTTTAAGTCTGCAAGTCCTGCCCTATCTACCTCTGTACTATGTGACTCAAGTTCAGTCCTGGCACCTCCATGTATCAGAAGCCCTCTCTCCTCCAATGATTTCATTGGTCTCCTCGTTATTTCCATTCTCCTTCTCAAGTCTCCTATACCTCCTAAGTTAACACCATACAATTTTTGCCATATAAATGCAGGGTATCCTGGATTTTTATTGATTAATTAGCAGTCCTTTATCATTCTAGCTTTCTAAACATATTTCTGTCTTCAATGCTTCAATATAAACTCTCTCCCTTTCCAATTACTGAATAAGCTTTTTTAAGGTAGTGTTGCTTTAGTTTACAAACCATTACTGAATTAACCCTAAAATCCTTAGCCTAATTAATTACTCAACAAAAATATCATCTTTTATCAGCCTTGTATTCAATACTCTGATTTGTTTTGTGAAATGCAAAAATAAATTAATAAGTAAATTTATTTTTAGCCTGTGTCCTTATAAAGCTTGCAAGCCAAAGAATGGTCACTAACAAGCCAGGCGCAGTGGCATGCACATGTAATCCCAGTGATTCTGGAGGTTGAGGCATCAAGAGGATCACGAGTTCAAACCCAGTCTCAGCAATTTAGCAAGGTCCTGAACAACTCAGCGAGAATCTGTCTCTAAAACATTTTAAAAAGTGTTGGGGAAGTGATTCAGTGGTTAAGCACTCCTGAGTTCAATCTCTGGTACCAAAAAAAGAACGGTGGCCAACATAAAGAAACACAAGCTTGTGCTCCAAAAAGCATCCTACTTCACGTATAACTAATTAGGACAAATTTTTTAAAAAAATTTTTTTAAAGGAAGCACATGCAAAATAGAGTGGTAAAATCCAGTTTAGGGTTGAGATGGGAGTGAAGGGGCCCCAGGTTTATAAAAATATTACCTGGATTTTAATTTGGACTGAGGCCAGTGAAAACTTTTTTTGACTCACCTACGCCCTTGTCCTAAAAAAACAGTCACTAAAACAAATCAACATTTCAACCTCCACCGTCAGATGTAATAGTTTTAGAGATGAGGAAAGTCACTATAGAACTTGCATGACTTTCACAGAATCCTAAATAACTAGAACCAGAAATGGGTTCCAAGACTTCTTAGTGTTCTTTCTGAAGTAAACACATCTCGGAACAGTTTTCTGAAACCTTTAACAAATAAACCAAATTTATTCAAATGAGCAAAATACAAGGAAGAAGCAAAGCTTAAGATATAATATAGGAATAGTCATTTCAAAGTTCCAAAATTAAAAACACAAAAATCTCAGGGCTGGGGATGTGGCTCAAGCGGTAGCACGCTCGCCTGGCATGCGTCCGGCCCGAGTTCGATCCTCAGCATCACTTACAAAGAAAGATGTTGTGTCCGCCAAAAACTAAAAAATAAATATTTAAAAAAAAAAAATCTGAGGATTTCCTGAACATCTGCTTCTGGGGAATTTCAAACAATGTGATTCACAGGGTCACAGAAAATAATAAGGATGAGATGATGCAGTCTGGCAACAGCTTTCAAATAGTAAACTTAGAACATGGAAATGTATCTAATCCATGTACTTCTTGTACATGTTAATCAATGCTATAGAACTGATAGAGAATTATGTGACTATTTTAAAGCTTTAATACAAAGCAATTCTGGCTACTTCCAGAAAGAAACTTAAGAACTTCATGGTTAAGGGAGAGTAGAGGGAAATAAAATGTTTACCTTTACCCTTTATATGTCTTTTGAATTTTGTAACAGGTGCACACATAATTATTTTAAAATCTGTAATGAAAAATGTTAAGTAATGTTGGGAGTGTAGCTCAGAGTTGGAATGTTTGCCTAGGAAGAGCAAAGCCCTGGGTTCCATCCCCAGCACTGCAGGAGAGAAAAGGAGAAAGGAAGGAAGGAAGGAAGGAAGGAAAGAAGGAAGAAAGGAAGGGAGGGGAAAGGAGGGGAGGGGAAAGGAAAGGAAGGAGAGAGATGAGGAGGGAGGGAAGAAAGAAGGGAGGGAGGGAAACTTTATTAAGGAATCTCAACTCACTATGGACACATAATGGTTTATTTTCCCGTCAGTGTTCCCAGTACCACTATTTTCCTGATGAATAGCAAGTCCCCAAATATGTCTTGTCTAAGTTCATGCTTTTCAGCCAAATATGGTTATTAGGACATGTCACTCAGGTATTTCAGAGTCATTTCTATCTTAACCCTTCTATTTTATAGTTAATCAAAACTCTTCTCATCCCATGACCCAGAAGAGGTTAGGCCTTCCTTCGGTTTTTAGATCAAAAGCCCCAGGGACTTTGGCAGGGGTAAGGAGCAGGGCTGGGTGAGAAGGAATTCTGGCTCTTAATCACCTCCACCCCTCCTTCTACGTGCGGGTTTCTCTGGGATTAGGACAGGCAGGAAGGAGGAAGAAACACGACATCGCCACATACCACTGAGCAGGGCTGTGCCCTCTGCACAGTCGACTGGTAAGAACGAGTCCAGCCTATTGCCTGTGGGCTCAGTACAGACCAGTCACGGCTCTTCAATTTGATGAGAGGTTTGGTTACCTTCTTTGGCAGATGCTGACCTGGTGGCATTCCCCATGTATGAGGCCCTCCTTGCCCCTCACACTGCACCAACCTTGGGATAATTGTGGCTTCCAATATCATTTATTATGGGAGCCAAGTCTCATGAGAACTCCATCACTTTCTTTGAAGGAGGCCAAACTTTTCTGGCCCCTCTCTGCCTAGATTTTGCTCCACTCATGCCATCTTCACAGTGTTCTCTTTTTCCACATCCACATAGCTCACGGAGCATGTCAGCAACTATGCTCCTTTAGGAGGTCATACACCCAGGGAACAAAATGTCTGTTTATTTTTCTTTTCAAGTGATTTTCTTGAGCTCCCTTCACCCACATACTTAACTTGAAAAAAGAATTGAGTCTACAACCCATTCCCTAAGAGGTTGGATTCCTTCTTTCCAGCCTCCCTCATTGTAAGGTCAGTGTGTGTGTTTGGTGATTTCCCTAACTAGAGTTCTCTCAGAAAGCCTGCAGGAGGGTAGAGAATACCAACTCCACTGTAGATTTAGAATATAGAACATACTGTGGCTTTTATTCTCAGTTTGGATATTAGCAAGTAGTTACATGACAAAAAGAAAGTTTCTATTTGACATTCTATAGTGCTTGTCTATGTACATGGTTCTTATCCATGTATGATTCAGGCACCCCGTAATTTCAGTTCTAAATGATAAGAATGTTTTTGGAAATTGTGATTCTCAAACCAAGCTTCACAATGAACCATCTAAGGTTTTTTTTTTTGTTTTTTGTTTTGTTTTGTTTTTTTAAGTACAGAGTTCCTAGCTCCAAACCAGATTCACTCAATTAGAATTTCCAGGGTAAGACCAAGGAAATCTGTAAATGATCAAATAAAGCAGCTTGGATATGGGAATTATAACTCAGTCATCATCCATGAGACCATGGGTTGAAACCCAAGCACAAGGAGAAACAAATAAATGAATGAAAATATAAGCAATTCCAAGCATGGTCATACTGCCCTGTAATTTCGGCTACTCTGGAGGCTGAGGCAGGAGGTTTGCAAGTTCAAAGCCAGTCTTTGAACTTGTGACTTCCAATATCATTTATTATGGGAGCCAATTCTCAGGGCTGCAGTGCCCCGAGTTTCATCACCACTATGGCATAAATAAATAGAGACAGCTTGGCATTTAGGAAACCCTGAGTGAGTACTCAAAAAAAAAAAAAAAAAAAGGAGAGATTGAGATAAAAGACTAGAAAATTACTTGGGTTCATATGTAAGCCCAGTGGACAAAACCATACCTTGCTCATTAATTTGGTTAGCTTCAACATTTAGACCAGTAACAGCATGAAGTAGACATTCAATAAATAATTATCACACTGAGCACTGATGGCACACAACTTTAATCTCAGCTACTTGGGAGGTTGAAGCTAGAGGATCACAAGTTCAAGGCAAGCCTGGGCAATTAGCAAGACCCTGTCTCAAAGCAAAACTTAAAAGAGTAGAGATATAGCTCAGTGGTAGACCACTTGCCCAGCATGTGTGGGGCCCTGGGTTCAATCCTCAGAACCACAAAAAGATAAACAAATACTTACTGCATGAATGAATGGGTGAATGGAACATTTCCATTTCATGAGTAAATCAACTACCCATCTCACCAACAGTGGGGAAACAAGATTCTGTCTCAGTCTTTTGGGCTGTTATACAAAATATCACAGATTGGGTGGTTTATTAACAATAGAAACTTATTTTCACAGTTTTGGAAACTGGGAAGGCCAAGTTCAAGGTGCTGGCAGATTTGGTGTCTAGTGAGGGACCATAAGTAAAAAGGAGCAAAGCAGTTTTCTGGGGACTCTTTTATAAGAGAGCACTAACACTACTCCTTAGGGCTTTACCCTAATGACCTAATTACCTCCAAAGGCTCCACCTCCCAGTACCATCAAGTTGATAATTAGGTTTCAACATCTGAATTTTGGGGAGACACTTTCAGACTATAGTATCCACCAAAAATAGATGCACTTTTTCTGTAGTCATCTTAATGTAAACAAGTTTTTTCTGAACTTAGATATAACTAAATCAGTGAAATAAGCATGTGACTTAGAGAGGCTAAATTGTCACACGATGAGGACATCTCAAAGCTGTCTCTTCACCATGATGAGACTTTGACCACACAGAATCTGGAACTGACCAGAAGAATAGAAATTGTAATAAAGCTTTGGAACTGGTCACCATGATTGCCATGCTAAGGACCACTTGGCATCATTCCATTCCATCATAAAAATAGACCTTCCAATGTAGCCAGACCATTTTGATTGTAGAATGCTGGAGATTTATTAAGAAATTCTCCCTTGCAGCCTACTTTTTCTCCAAATTCCATTCTGTTTATTAAACTCTAATGTTAACCAGTCTTTGTCCAAACAAGTCACAGAGTATTTGATTCTATTTGAACCTAGTATTAGCAAGACCCTGTCTCAAAGCAAAACTTAAAAGAGGGGTAGAGCACTTGCCCAGCATGTGTGGGGTTCAATCCTCAAAACCTCAAAAAAGATAAATAAATACTGCATGAATGAATGGGTGAGTGGAACATTTATGATAAAGACCATCACTCTGAGAATTAACTTACATTCCCTTGATTAGAGTATATGCTATGCAATCAGATGAATTAACAACAATAACTAACAGATATTTGGGGTTGTTTTGAGATGATAGTAGGTATTGTTATGGATTATTTTGCCATTGTGCTTGATATTGTTATTATTGCTTTTAGACTCGCCAAGGAAAAATAATCTGTTTTTACCAGTCACATATAGGAAAGAGGAAATGCTTATTTTTTAAAGGGTGAACTTCATGACTTTCTTATCAGGAGGGAAGGAATTAAACAGCTTTTATGTCTGAAGTAGACTGGAGGAGATTAAATTTAATCCCCCAACAAAGGTGGTGTGGAGGAGAGATTATAGAAGTTGCCACCAGAGAGAGAACATCTCCAACATAGAAATCGGACAGGATTCAGAATTATCACAGATGGCAAGTTGTGGTTTTTCCCAGAACAAAACATCCCGGAAAGGGAGAGGGTGGAGTGACATGAGAAGGCCAGCCACCAGGTCAGAGAGTTCCAGCAGAAGATCCCACTGGCCAATGGGAGAGTGAGAGGAGCCACTTGTCTTTAAAATGGACCATCAGCTGTTCCTGGGCAGTCACTGAAGGTAAAACCCAAGCGGGAAAAGAGAAGGAGCCCTCAGTAATCACTCATTTGGTATTTCAATGCCAGCCTCCTCGTGAGTGAGAGAACAGAGCTGGATTTCATTTGATTTGGGGGGAAAAGTGAAGCATTATGATTTTCGATGTGCCAAAGCATTGCAATCAAATTTGTATCCCACAAAGATTGTCCAAACCCTTTAGATTCAGATTTACAGGCAATATCTCGTGGTTTACTAGCACAGGTGGCTGATCAACTGCTTAGGGGTGAATTTTATAGGCTTAATTTTCAAAGAGTAATCTTATTTCTGTATAGCTAGGAATCACTTCACTGTGCTTCTGTGTCAAATATAATATTATTTTCTAGTGTCCACAGACTGTACTAAACACATTTATAGAAACTCACAGAGCCCCCAGCTCGTCAAACAAACCCAATGAGAAAATGAAAACAGCTAGATTAATTTTGCTTTCTGAGTAATAAAGACAGCATTTTCTGACTGATGTCAATTGCATTTTCTAGAAAAGCATCTGCTTCTGTGATTTCAGAAAGAAAGAAAACTCTATTTGTTGGCTATATATTAGGTAACTTGTTCGAGATTCCACAGAAGAAAATATGCAGGAGGAGTAACTGATGATTCATTCCTTAGCTTTTTTCTTTCTTTCTTCTTAACCTCTGCTTCCATCTGCCACTGAAAGACTACTGGCACATAAAGACAGTGGTTTGTTTTCAGGTTTTTCTTCAAATCCTTCCCTTCTTGTTAAGACCCAGTGGAGAAATGCCTTCATTTACCTTATCACTTCATTATTGAAATACCTTCCCTTATGATCAGCCGGATTCTATTTTCCCTACGATACATTGGGATTAATCTTTCTAAATTATAACCTTGACCATTTTATCCCGCATTCCCTCAAAACTTCAATAATCTAAAACCACTCAATTCAAAGAATGCTTAATGAAGGACTAAGAAATTCAAAACCTTGTGCTTAATGTGGTTAGGGACACTAACTTGAATAAGACAAATTGTCTTTAGACAGTTTGCATTTGCCTAGGAGATACAGATGTTTCCCACCCTACTCTAAAGCAAAGAATGCAATTGTTCTAATTAAAGTCAAGATTAAGGCTAAGGAAGTTGAGACAAAGGAAAAAGTAAGGCTGATTCATTTTCTGATGGTGTCCATTATTTATAAAATAATCTGAATCAATTACTTCTCAATAGCTGCACTTTCTAAACTGGCTCCATCAACCTGTTCCTCTCTCATTCTGCATTCCATACAAACTCCCTTCCCCAGTCAAACTGACCTTTTTAGCTTCAAAAGTACCTGGCAGTTTTTAATCTCCCTATTTATCCTAGTGCCAACTCCTCTGAGTAAATCATTACCACTCCTCTCTGCCTGTCCAAATGCTTCCCATCTACAGTCTACCTTTTTCTTGGAAACTGTCCTGGATCAGCCAGCCTTTAGGCATTTGAGGTCAGTGGTCTCTCCATCTTCAGCATCAGAGTCACTCACTGCAGTCTTTCCCTCTACTTTTCTGAATTCAAAATGACCTCCATAAGTGATCCTACAGTGCAGCTAATAGGATTACCAGACCCTTACCAGCTGCCATTTCTGCCCCAGTTCAGCATCGCCTACACTTGACTTTGGCCTTGTGGCTTGGTCCTTGTTGCCTACATACCTAGTGTTGTGCCACTTTCTTGATCTCCAACTCTGCCTCTGGTAGCTAAGGGGTTGGGGACTCTGTTCTGGAGACTTCAGTCTCCTACCTCTATTATGGACTCTGCACGCACTTCCCTGCCATTGTGTGTTTTGTGAGTCCTGCTATTCACCTCAGTCTATGCAACTGCCTCAGGAGAAAAACAAAGACTTGACATCATTTGATTGTGACTACTGTGGGAATATAAGTGGAACACCACAACCTTGATTAAACTTGAAGATATAATGTTAAGTAAAATAAGTAATACACAAAAGGTATGATATGATTCCAATTTTATGACACACTTAGAGTAATCAAAGACACAGAGACAGAAGTAGAACAGTGGTCACCAGGCACCAGAGGGAGAGAAAATGGGGAGTTGTTTAATGAATACAGAGTATCAGTATGGACTGAAAAAAATTCTGGAGATGGATAATACTAATAATGGCATGATAATATTAATATATTTAATGCCATTGAAATGTAATCATTTATGTACATTTTAGCATAACAAAATAAATAAGTATTAACTGTTAAATGAAACATTCAAAAAGTATACCACAGGGTTTGGTTGAAACCCAAAATGGAGATTTCAACCACACTCATTCTTTTTGTCTAGCTGGATAAATATCTTCCCCACTGTGATTTCTTAAGACTGAGTATTTGCTCTGTGTGTACCTTTGTTCTTTTTTAGTTTATTCTAGGCCACTTTGTGGCCTGATTGTAAATAATATTTCTTTAAAATCAAGTACATAAACAGTTTAGAGCCAAGAATTACTGAGCAAACATATTTTACCAAAGTATTGCTGCCTACCCACAGTTCTGTTTGGTTTTCCCACCTTTATGGATTTCATACCCAAAGGACTGAACCTTATTTGCCCTCTTTTTAGTGAACATGTTTTTCCCATAGAGAGAAAGGAACCTATCTCCTGTCTCCATTCCTGCCTCCTATCCCCTCCATCTCACAGGAGCAACATCACCCATCTAAGATTTTAGGTCTTTGGTACCTCCAAAGATACAGCCCTCTAATGCCTCCCCTAGGGATTTTGTTGCCATACCCATTGAATTTATTTATCTTATAGCTCCCAAGGCTCTTCATTAATACTTTTCTTTCCCACTCATATAATGTTTCCTTATATTATTTACTTCCCAAGAAGTGAAGATATTGTATTACATATCTTTATACTATTTTCAATGACTTTAACTATGCATCCCACATTTTTTTTTGAGATTTAGCTAGGTATCACTGAAACATTTTCAGGAATTATATCCTCATTACCAATTTAGAAAAAAATCTAAATTTTTAAAAGGAATCACAAATTTCTTTCAGCATGAATTTATTATTTTTATATTTTTCTCCTGTTTACCTGACTTCCAAGAAATTATATACAAGGTATCTCAGAGTGCACTGAATTCCACCATAGCATCTCTCAAGTATGAATCACTAAGATTTAATATGATGTCATGTGGATAAATCTTGCTCAGTCTAATGAAAAATTCCAAGATGATATAATCTAAGTATTATTCTCTAATCCTATAATTCAATTAAATACTGCTGATGAAATATTTATAAAACTCCCTGTAGGGTAGTTTCCTGTGAAATTCCTAGGCTTTAGATCATACTATTGATCACTATTATGAAAATTGTCTGAGTTCTGCTTGCCCAAGTCTGTCTAGGTTATAATCCATTACAAAATCCATCTGAAGGCCATTCTCCAATTGAAGGAACCAGGATTTCTCAGAGAAATGCTAATTATACGGCTAGAGGGGGACAAATATAAAAAGAACCCAGTGCTTCCTGTAGTAGCAAAAAGCTCAAAATACAAAAGTATTGGGTATGACAAACGTACACAGACACCAACCTGAAATAATTTCCAATGGCTAAAGCTGGAACAATTTGAGCAATGAAACAAATAAGTGAATTATAACCCAATGTATAAAATAAATACCAATGAGTCCACACTAATATAAATGAGTGAAGGAATAAATGAATAGATAAATAAGGAAGAAGATGAATTCCAAATGCTTTCTTTTCCACAGGTTAAAGATTAATTGCCTACATATTCCCTCCCCATTGAGTTTAAGCTAAAGATAGTGACTTGTTTTTAAAAAACTAAAATTCAGAAATAGAAAAATAGTAACTTTATAATGGAGAAACCCGACAAACAACAACTGATAAGATTACATCACTAGCATTAGTCATACTGTGCACATGTACTCCTGATATGATATGATGAGAATGGTACTTCTTTCTAAAAATCTGTAACTTCAATCTAATCATGAGAAAAACATCAGGTACACCAAAATTAGGGGATTTTCTACAAAAACATGACCACCACACCACAAAACTATTCCAGGTCATGAAAAACAAGAACAGAGTAAGAAACTGCCACAGACCTGAGAAGGCTAATAGACATGACAACTGAATGCAATGTGGTATCCCAGGTTGGATCCCGGGACAGAAAAAGTACATTAGTGGGAATAACTACTGAAATCTCAATAAAGTCTGAAGTTTAATCAATAGTGATATGCCATTGTGGGCTTCTTAGTGTGTGGTGGCTTGTTTGTTGAAGTCCAGGGGATTGGATTTAAGGATTCACACATGCTAGGCAAAAACTCTACCACTGAGCTACACCCCAGCAGCTTCTAAATTTGGACAAATGCACATGGCATTTTAAGATATTATCATTAAGGTTAACAGAGTTTGGTGTAAATGGGAACTTTGTACTATCTTTTCTAACTCTCCGTAAATCTAAAATAATTTCAAAATCGAAAAATGTTTTTGAAAAAATTGGTTCATACCACTAAGTGAAGTGGCGAGTGCCTATAATCCCAATTGAAGCAGGAGGATCACAAGTTCAAGGCTAGCCTGGGCAACTTAGCCAGATCTTATCTCAAAAAAAAAAATTATAAGGGCTAGGGATGTATTCAGTGGTAAGGCACTTCTGGGTTTAATCCCTGCTACTGTTAAAATAAATAAATAAATAAAGATTCATACCTTCTTCCATTACATTAAGAAGCAAAGGATAAAGTATCTAATCCTGCTCCTGGACGAGGCACTATACTAGCCTGGGACTTATAAAACCAGTACCACATTTTCCATGCCCATGCCCACCTGTATGTATGGTTTAATATTCTCATTCTGGGCTGGAAGTGAAGCTCAATGGTAGAGTGTTTGCCTAACCTAACATGCAAGAGATTCTGGGTTCAATCCCAGCACTGGGTTGGGGGAGGGGGGGAAGCTCTTATTTTATTCTGTCATAACTAGGATTTTAGGCCCTTTTTTTCCATTTTGAGTTTTGCAGGTAACAGGAAAGAAATAGTCCCTTAAAACTTATTTCTGAGAAGTGGTCAAATCCAGATTCTCATGCTAAATCCAGAGTTTCAGAAAGTTTACAGAATTCCAAAATTACTAAAAAATAATACAAACTAACCACTGCTTAAATAAATTTAACAATTCCTTTAAAATACATAATTCAAACATTATGGATGAAGACATAGCATAACTTAGCTATATTCCTTTCTATTAACAATTATGGGCTGGGGTTGTGGCTCAGCGGTTGAGAGTTCACCTAGCACCTGTGAGGCCTTGGATTCAATCCTCAGCACCACATATAAATAAATAAAAGTATTGTATCCAACTACCACTAAAAATAAATAAATAAATATTTTATTAAACCAAGAATTCAAAGGACATAGATGAGACATCTATGTCTCCACATACTCTTTAGTTTACATTGGTAGTTCAATAATTCTCAACAGAAACAATACAAAACAAATTGAGTTAAAAGAATTTGATCTACCCAATTCCCAAAGTTGAAATTTCAAAATGTTTTGCTTGCCTATACAAGATACTTCAAACATTTTATCAAATGTGATAGATATAATTCCAAATTTCTGTCAAGATCATGGTTGTTATGCTCTTGGGAAATAAAGTAGACCCAGGAGAATCATAAGATGTATCCCAGAAGTAGTTCACAGTAAGCCTTTAGTACTGAAATAGGAAGAAATATGATAGGAACATTTCATCTCTTCATTTTCCCAGAGACTGACAACTGTGAGGGTTTCTAATCAATTGAAAATTGATGTGGGAAAAAATGAGGAGATAGTCTGGGTTAAATAAAGATTGAGGAAATAAGAGTATCTACTAAATAATTTACTAATGCCCAGAAAAGTGTAGTCTACAGTAGAGAAATCTTTTAAATGCTCAGTAGGCAGTCTTCTTACATATTGCTTATAATAGCAAATATGACCATATTAAGCCATGCTTTTTGTAGAGAGTTTGGGTTTTCAATGTTTAATTTTACTTGACATAATTCAAAGAATATGAGACAAGGGTAGGAAAGGGCTTTTGTTGTTGTTATTGTTTATTCTTATAGATAGAAACAAATGTGTATTAAAAAAACAAGCCTTCAGGTGAAACTGATGTATTGCAATCACAGAGCTCAGACACAATTGCATTTTTTACTCTGTAATTTCTTTCTTTATATATGATAGTGGAATACATTAAAATTCTTATTACACATATAGAGCACAATTTTTCATATCTCTGGTTGTATACAAAGTATATTCACAGCAATTCATGCCTTCATACCTGCACTTTGGATAAAAATTATCATCACATTCCACCATCATTAATAACCCCATGCCTCCTCCCTTCCCCTCCAACCCCAATTGCATTTATTCATCCTGTGGTTTCACATTTTAGTAACTTTCCCCATGTAATTTTAAAACTCCCCTAAGTTGAACATTACATATTGTCTTCTTAAAAGAAAGTTTTAGCCTTATTAAATATTCAAGTTTATTTTTCTTTAGTTGTAGATGAAATCTCAAACAAATTAGTTTTCATGATCCTAGGAACTTCTCTCTACCACTTACTTCAACAATAAAAATGGTCATTTATTTCAACATTGTGCATTATTATCAAAAAGATATTTACAAGGGTATATAGAGAATTATTTAGGAAATAAGTATTTGATATAAGTAAAATTAGTCATTCCTTTCCCCTGAGTATTCAAACCCAATACCTGTGCTACAGTTACTATAATTGTTGTAATTACTGTAACCTTATAATAAATCTTGATATTTGAAAGTCAAAGCTTTCTGTGTTTTGTTCTTTTTCTTCAAGTGTATTTTGAGTATTTTAGCTTTTTTCATATAAATTTTAGACAAAACTTTGTGATTATTTTATATACAACCTTTTTAGATTTGGTTTGAAATTGCTATACATCTATAAGACAATTTGAGAGTAGGAATGTCTTTAAAACAGTCACTGTTCCTATCCATGAACATGGTACTTCATAAAGTGTTAAACTTTTGTAGATAGAATAATAACAAAAATGCTAAAATAGGGGAACTATTTCTAACTAACATGACAGTTCAAAAGTTATTATGTCTAATATTTTTAAATCTTTTACTAAAAAGCATACTAAACATGAGACAAGAAGTGACTTAACCATACAATTCATATAAAATAAATGCAAACAAGAAATAAAAATATGGAAAAAGTTCTGATCTCATTAACAGTAAAGAAATACAAATTTAAATGCCTATAAGATATGGTTTTTACCTATTAAATGTAAAGCTCTTTTTTCTTGGTGCTGGGAATTAAACCCAGAGCTTCATGCAAGTTAAGCATGCCCCAGATTACACCCCAAACCCCAATTTTTTTTCACTGCTGCAATAGACACATTAGCTTTAGTCTTAAGTGAAAATCAACTCCCATCAGAGTCAGAATTATGAGGTGGGCTTGCATTTGTAAGTGAACTGAAGACCTTCTTGGAAAAGAATGTATTCTAAAGAAAAAATTAGTAATAATTTAGCCCAGTAAAATAACAATTTAATAGGTACAATCTTATATGCCTATAATCTTTGTCTTTCAAACCAGTTTGAACTTCTACAGAGGAAGAGAGAAGCTTTACAGAAAAAAAAGAAAGAAAGAAAGAAAGAAAGAAAGAAAGAAAGAAAGAAAGAAAGAAAGAAAGAAAGAAAGAAAGAAAACCTGAAAGAGCAATTTCATTGACATTTTTAAACCATTGGAACACACCAGCACAGCTTCAATCCTGTTAGAATGACACACTGGGAGACAAGACATCCTCCTACACTCCACATGGAACAACTCTGAAGCTTCACATCTTAGCTGTTGGACTAGGCAAAGCCAGTCAGAAGGAAGTAAGCATATAAGCCTAAGAGTGAGAGCCCCAGCATACTTAGAAACACTCGGTGATGGGGCTTAGGGAGAAATTCCAAAATGTCTAAGATCCCAAATCAGCTAGCAAGGAAGACAAAAGGCAATGTTGAAATTAGCAGTTGTTAAAATGACCCCTTTCTGTTTCCATAAGGTAGTGAGGGCTGTGATAAGCTAAGATTAAATCATTATCCAAAGTCAGCAAAAGTGCAGCAAGTCTTATACCCTGCTACACTGTTGGTAGGAAGTGAAATGAGAACAAGTGTCTCAGAAAACTATTTTGCAAATCTTTCTAGAGCACTTTTAAATTTTAATTTTTCTGTTGCTTTTAAGATAAGGTCCCCCCATGTTGCTCATGGGCTCAAGTCATGACTCAGCTTCCCTAGTAGAGGAGACTATAAGTATGCAATCATCACACCAGCTTAACCTTTTTTCACACATTTCCCCTTTCTCTCCCCACACACACTTTCTCTTTTTCTTCCTTCATTTTTCTTTTCATTTCTTCTTTTCCTTTCCGTTCCTTTCCTCTTCTCTCCTCTTCTCTTCTCCTCCCACCAATACTGGAGATCCAATCCACTGAGCTACCTCTCCAGTCCTTTTTGAGACAGTGTCTAGCTAAGTTGCTGAGGGTCTTACTAAATTGTTAAGACTGACCTCAAACCTGAGATCCTCCTGCCTCAGTCTCCTGGATCACTGAAATTGCAAGAATGTGCCACCACACAGAGCTTAGAATCTCTTAACCATGAAACACACAGGATATTGAACTGAATAAAAAAAAAGATAAAGTCATAGCTGGAAATTTTTAACTGAAGGATTTTTCTTTCCCAAAATTATATTGTTGCTCTGTAGCTAGCTGAGAATCCATTGGATCCATCAGAGTCATTATCTTTGGGGGAACAGAAATTCATTACAAGCTTGAATGTCTCTTTAACTCAGAGAAAGTTTAACACCCTGAAGCAAAGAACCTTTGATACAAACAAGTAGGGCCACTTAGAGAAAAAAAATATTTTATTTTGAATTAATAAAAAGGAACATGATTAGAAAATTCAGGCAGTATCTAGAAGACCAGAGTTTAGAGATTACAAAAGTTAATCACAGAATGAAATATAATGCAATATTTAACATAAGGTTAAATATTGGTCAATTTCCTGCCTGATAAAAAGGAAGAAGAAAAATTCCTTTTCTGGGAATCTCTATTCTACAGGGAAGAGCCTGGAGAAAGAGGGAAAGAAAAAAAAAATCAGACATAGGAAGAGTCCCTGAGGGGACTGTCCTCCTTCCTGTCCGTTGAAAGGCTCTGACCCCTTTCCAAGTAGTTCTCATAATATCAGAAAAGAAAGTCCTTTTGTTAGACTTCTTTCACAGAATCAGTGAGGAACCACTTTCAGAATACCTGCCGATAATACAAGGTCGCTGAAGAAGGGTATGAATGTCAGTGAGTCAGGACTAGAGAGGACTGAAGAGCGGGGGCACCCCCATACCCCCACAGTCCCCATATTCACTGAAATGGTCATGGAAAGGAACGAGGCACAATGAGGCAGCCAGCATACCGGAGAGAGAGAAGTAGGAGAAGAACACAGCAAAGGATGAGAAGGCCCCATACTAAAGCCAGGGGCAGCTGGTTCTCAGCAGCAGAGAAAGATGACCAAACTGGCACCATGTACTTTGCTCAGGGCCCAGAACAAACCCACAAGCAAACTCCAGGCAAGGTAAAACTTTATAGCCAGGAAGGATTCAAAGATCACAAAAGACCAGATACCTCTCCTTTGTTGGCAGAGTGGATTAGAATGAGCTCCCTAAATTCCCAGAAACACCACAGGGAGGGAGGGAGGGAGGTTGGATGGATAGGAGAAACCTTGAGAGTGAAAAACAGCCCTGAAAAGGAGTCTAAACTTTGACTGTAATGATAACCTAGAAGAGACAGGATTGCACTGAACTGCCAACAAACTGACTTCAGTTACAGAAAAATTTTAAGTTACACTTTATCCAACCAAAATGTGATGATAAATGTCAAAATTAAGACCTCTCTATATAATGCAACTTTTGCCTATCCAGAGTTTAATTTCTCTTCTGAGAAAAGCATCTCTAAATTCCTGCTACAGATCTCCCTGAAGCGTCCTGGGTCCTATTTTTTTAAGGCCTGGGTGTTTTTTTATTTTGTCGTCTGCCAAGAAATTCCTTTCCTTCTGTAAGTTTGAAACTGGGTCAGTTTCGCCTATTTTCACTACAGAAGCCAGGCTGACATTAAATATATAATCCCAATTTCATAAATGCACTTGCGTATGCTGGCGCATGCACACACACACACACACACACACACACACACACACACACACATTTACACATACATGTCTATGGGCAGAAAATTATCAGAAAAAAGAATGAAATATTAGTGATAATTATATCTGGATAATAGAATTACAAAGCATTGTTATTTTCTTCTACGCTTTTAAATTTTCTAGCATTCAATAATTTAAAAAAAATTTTGTTATGCCCAGAATCAAATCCAGATCTCCCCCAGTTCTATGCAGAGTGCTATACCACTGAACCATATCCTCAGCCCATATGTTTCTAAATCTCCTATTCTCCATAAGGTCTATGCATTGTATTTTTAATCAGAGAGAGAAAAAATAACATCAGGAGACATTACATTAAAATAAGATGTCATAAGCTTTGTCATTTTAATAACAGCAAATTCTGGTACAGACAGCAGGTGCAAACACTGTAGACCAGTGTGGTGTAATGGAAAGACTATTAGAGAGCCTGGACAAGCTGTGCGATGTTTAATAAGTATTTCAAACTCTTTGAACCTCAATTTTCTTTCATCTATAAAATGAAGGGTTAAACTCCCCATGATATATATCACTGACCCACAACCACAACCTTGCTCAGTTTCCACCTCCCAACATCTCTCAGACACATATGTGACAAGACAAAACATCCCAATTATGCCAGTGAAAATTTTAACTTTCAGAGAACTTCCAGGTAAACACTATAGACACTGTTTGTTTTCCTTCGGAGTCCAAAGAATAATACCATCACTTCTATGGTCTCTGTCTTAACTTCGTGCCACCTCTGTCACAAGGAATATGTTACAAGCTAGCATTGCCTGTTACCAAAAAGAGAAGGCACTTAGTGCTTAGCCTTGACATCAATCCCAGATCCTTTCTAAGAACCCAAATACTGTCATGTTGGATGGCACCCTGGCTCCTGCTACCCTGAGCAGACTGCCCCTTCCCACAGTTGGTCATCAGAACCAAAGAAGGCAGGAAAGGGCTTGTGAAGCAGTTTTAGTCACAAAGCCAAACAAGCCCAAAGCAGTGTGGTGCAATCTCACCCACATGCTCAGTCTATCCAAGTGGAGAGAGCTGGATGGAGCCCTGGAGAAATAGGTACACATAAAAGGGTGAAGCAGGGATGGAGCTGTGGAAATAATGACTACAAGCAACTCTTATATGTGTTCAAAAGTAACCATGACATTATCAATTTCTCAGATGTACTTTTTTCTTCTATTCTTGTATCCATGCTTTGCAACTTCCTCTGGGAATTTTGTTGCGCTTCCCATAATACATAATGTCTGAAAGTCCTTCCTGGCTTGCTGAGGACAAATTCTCCATGCACCAGATGTGAGACTCAACCCCACGTCTGAAGAGACGCCTAATCACAGGGCTGTAAGGAAAACATCAGCCTGAAGCTCTTTAATTCTGTGTCATAAAATCTACTGCTCTTTATTCTGTTCATCTTTATTTCAAAGCCAAGGAGGAGAAATGGGATGGAAATGGACTGGATAATCTATTCCAAGAAAAAATTTAAATTTTAAAACATTAAAAAGAGAACTAACATCTAAATACAGAAAAGTACAATTAAGCACACTTGCAACCCTGGCAAATACACTAAGGGGAGTGTAAGGGAATAAGACTGTGTGGGAGTCAAGCCCAGTCCAAAGAAAACAGGAACAGGAATGCTTCAAGATGGGATCTAAAGAGATGAAGTGAGTCACTAACTGAAGAAGGGAAAGGAGAACAGAAAACACCAGAGGAAAAAGTCAGGCCACTAAAGAAAGAAAAATAAACAAACCAAAAAAAAAAAAACATAAATAGCAGTGAGAAAATTTAAAGAAGGAAAAAAACAAAATAAGAATAAATAAAATATCTCCACAGTGGTATCTTTTAGATTCCTTCAATAGAAATGTCATTTAAGCTAAGACTGAAGAAGAGCAAAAATGTAGAAATGGGGATTTGCCTCTGCAGGATTTAGTATTGTTGATGGGGAGGGAGAGAATGAAGAATGTGGGAGGGAGAGATGCAAGAGTCTAATTAGAAGGTTGTCACCCCCAAAGAATGCCTGAGAAGCCTTTTTTTTTTTTTTTTTTTTTTTTTTTTTGGTACTGGGGACCGAATCCAGGGCCCTGTGTATAATAAACAAGCACTCCACTAATGAGCTACATCCCCAGCCCAAGTCATTATTCTTTTTTGGAGGGAGGGTACCAGGGACT
The DNA here is from genome assembly GCF_052094955.1 of Ictidomys tridecemlineatus. NCBI lineage: Eukaryota > Metazoa > Chordata > Mammalia > Rodentia > Sciuridae > Ictidomys > Ictidomys tridecemlineatus. The sequence continues at coordinate 67,407,940 of NC_135485.1, forward strand.
AAACTCAGGGGTACTCACCACTAAGTCACATCCCCAGACCTATTTTGTATTTTATTTAGAGACAGGGTCTCATTGAGTTGCTTAGCACCCCGCTTTTGCTGAGGCTGGCTTTGAACTCTCAACCCTCCTGTCTCAGTCTTGTGAACCTCTGGGATTACAGGAGTGCGCAGCTGCGCCCAGCTCCTAAATCATTATTCTTAATCCAAGAATTCATGAATTGCCTTCCTAGTTCTTATTATTTTAATCTCTGAGCTGAAAATAATTTTCTAATATGAAGTAGAGGACTGGAAGGGAGATAACACAGAAATGTTAAAGATCTCTCAAATTTAAAACAAAAGATAATTAAATAGGGTGTGTTTTTTAAAAAATCATTTTAGAGGGAGTACAGATGAGGCTGCCATCACAGATTATGATAGTCACCGGCTACTAGCTATACTTACTGGAAATGTGGCAATATAGGAAGCCACAAACATCTAACTATTCATTTCTCTCTGCCCCTCCACCCACCCAGTGACTTCAAGTCACAAATATAGTTTTAATTCAGTGACTTTAAAGTATCACCTACTTGCACTCTCCACTTTCAAACTTTTTACCATAATTAGGGAGCAATGCAAGCTAACTTAATAAACAAAGAGAATACAAATAAATGTCACTTTGAGAGAAATATAGTTTAGTGATTATAAAAAGAGATCATTTCTACTTTGTTGCCAATGGGGATTTCTGGTACTGAGTCTATCTGATAAGCTTCAGAGACAATAATTCTATTGAACTATTGAAAGGAAGTTGTTATGACCAGATTGCTTCCTGTGGTGAACAAAGAAAGGGCCTTTGCTGACATGACACTTCATGCTTACAGACACAAGCTGGCAATACCCTCGTCTTTCAAAATTGAAAGTTGGTGAGTTGATTTTTTCGGTTTTGGGGTTTTTTTTCCATTTCACCATTTCAAGAGGAAACAAGATCTTTAGACTTGTTTCCTAAGGAGGAGTTGGAAAGGAAGGGAAAAAAAAAAAAAGGATGGGAGAAAGGGAAGGTGAAGCAAGAAGGGAAGAACAAAGGAAGCAAACAAGTAATGGAATAGCCAAATATTAAGTCACCAGACAATAAAGTAATAAAGGAGCCAAAAAGTATTACAAGGTTCATGTGTGTATAATGATAAGGCTAAGAACATAGGACAAGGCTCTTGCAGCCAAAGATACAGAGATACAAGGTTTTGAAATGAGTGCAGGAATATTGTTTACACGAAAACTTTTTTTGTTACTTATTTATTTATATATTTGCAGTGCTGGGGATCAATCAAGGGCCTGATACATTGGGTAAGCACTTTACCACTGAGCTGTCCCCAGCCTATCTAAAGGGGTAGAATCAATGTATCATGTTAAAGAACAAAATCCTGAGAGTGAGTACCTGAAATGAGATGCTTTCTCCCTGATATTCTTCCTTTATTTCTCTTTATCCTTGGTGTGGATGGGATCTTTGATAAGACTGAATAAAGAAGGCATTTCAGAGAGGAAGGGGGAAGGCTGAGGCAGATATGCTTCTTTCGTGTTTTGGGCCACAATGAAGAGACCTCAGAGGAATTAGTAAAATAGCAACTGAGGTTGCTGTCCTACAGCACAGTGCAGGACTCTATAGTAGTAAAAGAGAAAACAGACATGACAGGATAAGGATGTCTTTAAATGAAAAATTAAGCATGCTTGCTACATTTTCCATGGTGGGCAAATAGTGGAACCTCAAGAAATAGCAGGAACACTCTAATGGAAAAGAAGAAGAGAAGGGATGATAGAAAGAAGGAATGCTTTTCAGCACTTCAAATATTGTTTAGCTTCAACCCTGTTGTGATTTGGATGTGAGATGTCTTCCAGAAGCTCACATGTGAGACAATGCAAGAGGGTTCAGAGAAGAAATGATTGTGTTACAAGAGGCTTAACCCAGTCAGTGAATTAATCACCTGATGGGATTGATTGAGTAGTGACTGAAGCGGATGGGGTGTAGGGCATTGCGGGCATGGCTTTGGGGTATATGTTTGTATCTGGCTAGTGGACTCTCTATCTCTGCTTCCTGATCACTATGTGGGCTGGTTACCTCTATACTCCTCCAGCATGATGTTCTGCCTCACCTTGGGCCCTGAGGAATGGAGAAGGACTTCTATAGACTAAGACCTCTGAAACCATGAGCCCTCAGAAAACCTTTCCTCCTCTATAGTTGTGCTGTCTCAGCAGAAAAAAAAATGCCTAAATATATCCAAAGACAACAAGTACAAGTTCACATTTTTAAAAATTAGCCATCACTGCATATGCATTAGAGAGTATCTATATCATTCTTCCTTTGAAAGTAAAAACAAACCACTGTAATAGAATTGACTACACAATTTGAAGGACTCTGTGAAAAATGAAAATTCAGCACTCTTTGGTCAAAATTATTAAGAATTTCAAGATGCCAGAGACAGAGCCCTGAGCCAAACAAGAAGCCCTTCTGAGCACGGGTGCTTGATATTGTAAAATAACAGTCATGTGTCACATAATGTTTCAGTCAACAACAAACTGCATTTGTATCTGGCTAGTGGACTCTCTATCTCTGCTTCCTGATCACTATGTGGGCTGGTTACCTCTATATTCCCATAAGATACATTGCCTAGTGACTTCATAGCCGTTTTAGTTTGTGTATGATTAATCTATGATGTCCACACAATACTAAGCATACACTCTACCCCTGAGCTACACCCCCCAGTCCCCCAGCTTTTTATGATGAAATAATGGTATCACATTTTTAAAAAGTTATTTAAACTACAAAAAAATAGTAGGTTACCAAACACTCATTTTGTAATCATTATTATGGTTCACTTGCTTTTGTAATCCAACCTCTCAATTAATTTGATTTTGAAAATTTCAAGTTGTAGTTGAGTGAAGTAAAGATAGTCTGTGGAATTAAAAACTTAAGGTTAAAATTATTAGTAATGAATTCTCAGATAACTGAGGAACTACATTTTTATTCAGACAAAATATGACAAAGAACATAACATAAACACCAATTGTTCATTTTTCATTCTTTGACAGCAATCAGCTTGGACCATGAGGTGAACATGGGAAGAAGTTCACACACAGTGTAACAAGAAATAAGCATTAATGAAAATTCATTTTTATTTCCACTTACAAATATTTTATTTTAAATATTTGCAATTAAAAAGATTCTAGTGTCATTTTCTTTTTCTTTATTTAGTTATTTTCAGTACTGAATATTGAACCGAGGGGTTCTTTATCACTGAGTTATATTCCAGACCTTCCAAATCTTATTTTCAGACAGGATCTCACTGGATGCAGAGGCACCTCTAACTTGTAGTCTTCCTGCCTCAGCTCCCTGATTAGCTGAGATTACAGCCATGTGCCATCATGCCTAGCATATAACATTTTAAGTTTCTTTAGATGAAATAGTTTCCTCAAAAATATATCTCCACTGAAGAAGAGCATATTAAACAAAAAGGGAAATAAAAAAATACATAAGAGCTTTTCATGGAATTAAATAAATAAATCTTACAAATTATTATGTATGAATACATCAGGGATAGCTTTCAAGTCATTATGAGTACCTGTAGTATACATTTACTATCTATTTCAAAGATAAAAACTTCTCCTTGCAAATTTATACTGAACATCTTTCTCATAAACATTAAGATTATACCCAGGTGAACAATCCACTTAAGACTCAAGAGCACACAAAGATAAAACTATTATCATAACTCTGGAGGAGACTGGATCTTACAAAGAGATCTAATGGTATTAAAGCATGACAATTGATAGTTGTGTCTTTTGAGTGTGCTAGGTTTACAAGAATGAGTTAGCATTCAATATGCATCAGATAAAGAAATTGAGGTATATATATACAATGGAATATTACTCAGCCTTAAAAAAGAATGACATACATGGGGTTTTGTTCATGTGTGTGTGTGCTTTTCTTGTATGTCCCAGTTAGCTATGTTGAGATATACTCAAACTATTTATAATTTTTTGATTCTTAGTCATTTTCTCCAACTCTGATACTATTTTCCAAAAAAACACTAAACTGTACTGTACAGTTTAAAATTAGACTGCTTAAGGGATCAGTCTAGGCTTTGTTCTTGGTATTAAATCTATAGCAAACCAAGACATATCTGTTATCACTGTTCAATTTTTAAAGTGGATTTTCTTTTATGTTTAAAACTGTGAAAATAACATTTAATGTGTATAGAAACTTTGACAGGGCTGGGGTTGTGGCTCAGTGGTAGAGTGCTTGCCTGGCAAGTGTGAGGCACTGGGTTCAATCCTCAGCACCACATAAAAATAAATAAATAAAATAAAGGTATTGTGTCCATCTACAACTAGAATAAGAAGAGGAGGAGGAGGAGGAGGAGGAGGAAGAACAAACTCAAGGTGTGGAATAGCCTTATTTAAAAAAAAAAAAAGAAAGAAATTTTGACAATGTCCTTAGTAGTATGTGTTTATTGTAATACTTAACAATATTTGTTGTTCAAAATAATTTTACATTAAACTTTATAGAAAGGAAAAAAGAAGAAAAATAACTTTATGGCATTTGCTGGTAAATGGATAGAACTGGAGAATATCATGCTAAGCAATCTCAAAAAACAAAGACTGACTGTTTTCTCTGATATGTGGATGCTAATTCATAATGGGGAGGAGGGCGTGTTAGGGCAGAATAGAGATACTCTGGATTACACAGAGTGAAGGGAAGGGAGAAGGTATGGGAGTAGAAATGATGACTAGTGGAATTAATCGGATATTATTGCCCTATGTGCATATATGACTACAAAACCTGTATAACTCATCATGTACAGCCAGAAGAATGAGAAGTTATACTCCCTTTATGTATAATGTGTCAAAATACATTCTACTGTCATGTATAACTAATTGGAAAAAATTAAAAATAAAAATAAAAAATTAATACATAAAAATATGCATCAGAATTCATTTTTTTAAAATATACAGCAGCATTATACCAGTTGTGATGGACTAAGTGGAGTTTAAGTTACCAAAAAAAAAAAAATCTGTTTTTTTAAAGCAGAACTCTCAGTGTCAGGAGCTTAACACAATTGAAATTTAGTTCTTGTTCCTTTAAAGTCCCCTGAGGCGCACATGGCTCTGTGAGTTGGTTCACTTTCCAGGCTGCTTTGGTTTTATGGTACCTCCTTATCAGCACATGTTCCTACTAGTGCACTGGCAGGGGAAGAACGGACAGGGCAGGTAAACACTGGTAATAAATGTTTCCTTTGGAAAGTTACATGCATCACTTGTGCACACATTTCATGGGCCAAAACTGGGAGCAACTTCAAGAAGGCAGGTAAATACAATCTCCTTGTCTACCTAAAAGTAAAGAATTTGGTAAATACAGTAACATTATCCTTAATGTATTACAATTATTCATATTTGTAGTGTAGTTTAAACTTGTTCTTCTAATACTTATGGTAAAAACAACGGATAGTTAACCAAAATGCATATGTGTCCCACCAAATCAAACCATTTCATTGATATTATGGTGATTATTATTATCAGGTACTGGGGATTGAACCCAGGTCCTCATGTATGCAGAGTACATGTTCTATCACTGAGCTACATCTCCAACCTCATTATTAATATTATTTCATAAAAATTTGTGTTTTCTGTTATTTCATGATTGCATATTTGATGTAACAATGTTAATTTACCAATTGTGTTACACTTTTTGCCTGTGAATTAATTTCACTAGGCAAACTTAGATAAAAGAAAATTGGTTGTCATTTTAAGAACAGCCTTTATGCATATTTGTAGTAAAGCTTACCTCATAAATAATAGAGTTTTGTCAAAAATATCATTCCTAATTTTGAATTTTCACTAAAGTTAGTAAAATATACCTTTCAAAACATAGCATGAGTTTTCCTTTTCTGAAATATTCCCTTTCGACTTCATTGCCATGACAATTTGGGTCTGAATTTTGTTTTCATATGTTTAAATGTAGATATTTATTTTTCATGAATTTTGTCATTAAAAGATACTGATTAAAAATAATCTGAATGCATTAAATTACATCGTAAAAGAAACTAAGAGGAAAAATTTAGAAACATTAAAGGAGAGGACTTAAGAGAGGGAAAAAGAAAAGAACACTTAGAATCTCCTTGTTGGGAGATAATTCTTCATGCGTCTGTTGCATTTCTGCAAGTCCTATACGAAGAGAAACTGCTTTTTCTCCTGGATTATCTTTTCAAGGATTTTTGCATAAAGAACAACCTTGGAAGAAGAGCAAAGAGCAGGTTTGTTTGTTCCCCGACATAAAGATAATGTTTTCTTCCAGGGTAAAGATTAGGCAAGTTTGCTTGCAGCCCTTTTATAATGCTTTGGAGTTTCCTATGCTCAGAGTCCCTCAGTGATGAAACTCATCACAGGTACAACACTCACCTTGACTGCTGCACGTCACGTCCCTGAGACTTGTAAGGGAATGAATGGCGTGAACATGAAGCCTAAGCTGCCTGATATGCTGTGAGTAAAGTACTCTGACCCAGAAGTCTCACATCTTCTGCCAGTATCCACAAAACTGTGGCAAGCTAACTTGACAGGGTTTGGTAACAAGAATGGAATGCTGACAGTCATGGCCTTCTGGGAGAGAACAGGGCAGAGGATCCTAAGGTCTAAGTTAAGACTTACTTTTTAATTTAATTTTTTATTATTATTATTATTATTATCATCATCATCATCATCATCATCATCATCATCACCAGGGATTGAACCCAGGGAAGCTTAACCAATTACACCCCCAGCCCTTTTTTTAATTTTATTTTTTATTTTGTAACAGGGTCTTGCTAAGTTGTTGAGGCTGGCCTCAAACTTCTGATTGTCCTTCCTCAGCCTCCCAAGTCACTGGAATTATAGGCATGTGCTACCATGCCCAATTTGAATTAGGACTTTTTGAGAAAACTCCCTAAAATCTGGTAGTAAATACTCAATGGTGGTAGGCAAAGGCCAATGAGAAAAGGAAGGATCTCCCATTGTCCTACCTGTTCATGAATGTTTAGAGTCTGAGAGGCAAGAGATAAAGTTGAGAAAAGTCACATAAGTGGTATATTCGTTGTTGTTTGCTCTCTGCTGGAAAGAATGAGAAGGGACCAAGGAGTCCCCAAAGCTGATAATGAGCTTGAATAGTCCAAAAATATTGGAAATTAGTTTTGATTGAGCCACAAGAAGTCACCAGATTGGCCTCTTCTACTCAGTTTCGTGACAGGAAGCAATGTACAGATTCAAATGAAATGATTTGTTCAGGGTTTGCAGTAGTGATGTCATGCTAATATGACCTTACCTTCTGGGGTGTCATCCACTCCTGATCTTCCCTCAGTTTAAAAAAAAATGTTCCTTCTCTTCTGACTATCTCTTAAATTAGGAATTCTTAAGAGAAATAGAGAGGAGAAGAATGCAGGAAGCAGGAATGGGGTGGGTGGTCATGAGTCTTTAATGGAAAGTATTTGGACTGCCACAATTAGAGGTAGCCTGAGATTTTCATATTTTCAAAAGGAAATAGTTGAAAATGAACAAGGGTAATTGTCTTACATTCTTAAATCTTCCTGGGTTTCATCCTTTGATGTCTGTTCCTTCTTCATTTTTAGATATATAATTTTATTCACATTCTAGAAGCTATTTACATGGATATGGTTCCCAAGTCTGTATCTTCAGTTCTAACTTATCTATATTCAAGTTGTAGACCAACTTTTCAAATGCTTGTGAACTTGTCTATCTTATAGATATTTCAGCCTAATATACTTTTCCCCCCTGATGCTGAGAATTGAACCCATGAGTGCTATACCATGGAGGTACAATTCCAACTCTTTCCATTTTTTGAGACAGGTTCTCGCTAAATTGCCCAAGATGACTTCAAATTTGTAATCCTTCTGCCTCAGCCTCCCAAGCCACTGGGGTTACAGGAATGTGCCACTACTCCTGCCTCTTTTTTGCAACACTGGGGATTGAACTCAGGACCTTGTGTGTGCTAAACAAGCAGTCTACCACTGAGCTATATCCATTTTATTGTATTCTGAGACAAAGTCTCACTAAGTTGCAGAAGTTGGCCTCTAACTTTTGATCCTCCTACCTTAGCCACCTAAGTAGCTGGGATTACAGGTATGTACTACCATGCCCCATCTCTAATACAAGATTTTAAAAAAAAACTGAAATGATCATTTTTTTCTTAAATCTTCACATCACATTCAAAGGAACCAACATTCTGAGCTCTCGCCAAGCAAGAGCCTGATTCTGAAGTGGCTCCCCTTCTTAAATACACACACACACACACACACACACACACACACACACACACACACACATTCAAATCCTATCAATATTATTTCAGACATATATAAAAAACCTGACCATTTTCTTCCTTTTTACAGCTACTAATTCAATTCAGGCTCTTATTTCTGTCCTTGACTACTGCCATATCTTGTCTCTCCCCATCAGTCTTTCCTGTAATTCATCTTTTTACATGCCTGTCATATTTATTTTCTTATCAAATAAATGTGATTATACACTTCCCTTTGTTTAATGATCTCCCCCGATTTCCCACTAGCTGCCCTATGAAGTCTTGTCTGAGTACAGTGCTCTTCCTGATGCAACCCCAATATACTGCTTCAATTTCATTTCCTTCCTCTTTTCACCACAACCCTGAGCTCCAAACCACAGTGAACTTCTCACATATCTTTTCAAAATTCCATGCTTTTGTACATTTTGTTCTCTTTGCCTGAAACGCCCTTTCTCCTCTTCTGTATATAGCTAATTCTCATTCTGTATTCAAGACTACTCAACAATCACCACCACTCCCAGTCCCCATCAAGTCATCCTGAACTTTCCAATGGTCTACCACTGCATTTATTTCTGCATATTCATTTTTCTGTGCATTTGCCTCTTCCACTAAACTGAATTTGTTGAGTACAGATGATAAATTTTTCACTTTTGTATCCTGAGTGCCAAACAGAACTTCTTGAATATGGCTAAATAAATGATTTATTGGCTTTGTAACTTAATTTCTGATGCTAAATTATGGTAGTTTATATATTTTTCATAATCTATATTATGTAAATTTCAATATTTAAACTCTTCATTTTTTGACTACCTTCATTTTGGTTATTTAAATATATAAATGAACTGTCACATAAGAAAGAAAACAAATTTTGTTCCTTACTAAAAGTGCGAGAAGGGAGAATAGGAAAATATTAGCTAATTTAAGGTTGAATAAGACATATGAATTATGTTTGCATCCCTTAGGGTCACAAAAAATTTTTTTAAAATGTGACCATTTGGCTAGATAAGAATGCATTACTAATGACATCATCCCTTAAAATATAAGGAATCCATTAATAAATAAAGGTGTTCTGTGTGTGTGTGCATGCGTGTGTGTGTGTGTGTGTTTGTGTGTTTGTGTGTGTGGTGCCTGGGTCTTACATATGCTGGGCAGTTGCTCTACCACTGAATGGTATCCAGTCTAAAATAAAGGGTTTTAATTTGAAGATCCCAAGAGATTATTCCAGCTACTAAGATTACATTCTGTTTAAAGTGTGGACTTCAATAGTTTGAGCCATAGCATTTTAAAGCCTATTACATTTTTTTTCTGGTCATTTTATCAAAATGAAATAACTTCTGTGCTGTCTCAGAAACACTTGGGTGGGAAATCAGGGGCAAGGAACAATCCATGCAAAGGGATGAGAAAAGAGAATAGAATGTCTTTCATTTTTGTTACTCTTCCTTTTATTTAAAATTTTTTTAATTTAAATTTATTTTTTAACTGACATTAAAACATAAAAAGTTTACACATTTATGTGGCACCATATGATGTTTCAATACACATACACATTTAAATCTAGGTAAACATATCTATCATCTCAAACATTGTTATTTTTTTTCCCCAGTACTGGGGATTGAACTTAGAGTCACTCTATTCCCAGTCTTTTTTTTTTTTTTTAAATTTTGAGATAGGGCTTCACTAAATTGCTGAGGCTAACTTCAAACTTGTGAGCCTCCTACCTCAGCCTTCTAGATTCTGTGATTACAGGCCTGTGCCACTGCCACTGCACAGGGCTTGACAGTGAGCTTTTATTCATCCTTCCTCCTCTCCAGGTAAAACATTTTGAATATACCTTTGTTGAACTGTATTAAATGGAATGCTTTATTCTCACTTTACAAAATTTTAGATGAGATTCTAATAAACCTCATTCACTGATTATCTGATATAATAAAATATAACACATGTTATATATGTGCACCTAAAAGAATAAAATGCTTATTTTTACCCTTATGTAAGATTTCGCAAAAATAGGAAAATATTTCCAGACAACCCTGGGGAGAAGAACCTGCAAAGTAATTGCCGATTTAGTCTTCCAGGATGAAAAGAGGTTTTTTTCTGTCAACTGAAAGAGATAATACATAAAACAGACACTAGAGAAAGGAGAAATATTTTTGTTTCTCAGAACAGAGAGCTGTGATTGCAAGAAATTAGATGCTGAGCAAAGCAAAAATATGTTTGTTTATTTGTTCATGAAGCCCTTTCAAGTCTGGGATGCAAAAAAGAGTAACTAAACCAAAAGATAACTTGGAAAATATCTCCCAGAGTCTTAAAAATCTTTAAAACTTTAAATTTAACAATGTGGAAAATAAGAACCACTTTCATAATGCTGGCAAGAAAATCAGGTTATAAGATGCCTTTAAAATGTCATGCTCAGCTTGAACTCTACTGTAACCTCCCTGACTTTTATTTTTCTGAGTAGGTTGGGCAGTGAAACCCATAAGATTTGCCCTCTGGGACAGAGCCATTTTAAATACAGTGCTCTTCCTACTCATCAGACACAAGAAAGCAGTGAATCATTCATCTTCTAACCAAAATTAAGCTGGTTAATTGCATGGCTGTCAACCTTGACAGTTAATGTTGACATTAAAAATTTGGGATAAAGGATAAATGCATTTTTAACAAAAGAAATATGAAGTGGACCATTAATGAAATTCTGAGTGAAACCAAATCTTTTTCTTCTTCTGTTCTAAAATGGCAATAGCAAATGCTTTAAAGATGCATTACTACTTGTTTTCCAGTCTGTGTTTTTCTTGACCACAACCACTATAGGATATAATAATTCTAAAATAACAGGCTCCCAAGTTATGTTATTGTAGACTAGTTTTACAGCCCAACCCATCACAAAATAAACATCGGTGATGAATTGTTCCCATGAACTAACAGAAGGAAAGCCTACTGATCGTCACTAAAAACTAGTACACTGTTTAAAAAAACCAAAGAAAGCTGGAGACATGAGAATTTCTTTGCTAATTTATGTCATCTAAGACTTTGCCCAACTGAGCAATCAATTCATTAGAAAATAATGTCTCAAGAATCTTATTGGCTCTAGTTGTTATCATTCACAAACTACTTAGAATTTAATATATTCCAAAAGATAAAATAGTTCATTCACTTAGCACAAGCTGTTATAGTGAATGCAATTATAAGCTATTTAGTTTCAGCTAGATTTAGGCAACTAATATTTCTCTTATTACAGAACATAGAGGTGACTGATTCATCAGAACTTTTTTTTTTCATATTAGTCATCTGGCATCGAAGAAACTTAATTTGACAGGGTGGGGGGGATGGTGCAATAGGAATCACATTTCTGTAAATGAAATTGCTGTTTTCATATACTCCTCCTGTTGGCTCCTAAATTCAGGCACTTTAGAGAAACATGCTTCCCTTGATTCAATGCCCTAACTCAGATATAATTTGATAACATCTTTATGATGCTAAATGGTTACAACAAATTAAATGTTCATTTCATGTACCCCCAAGAAGCTCTTCTATACACTGTCATTTGTTTTAAATACTTGATTATCTCACTGACACATACAGAGGTGAGACAAAAAATAAATAAAATATGTATTTAAAATTCTACATAGCCATAATTTTCACTGTTGTTACTTTCTTTTCGTTTTCTAAGTGCTGGGGACTTAGCCCAAGGCCTCAATATATTAGGCAACCACGCTACCACTGAGATATACCCCCAGCCTTACTAGTTATAATTTTGATTTTCAAATTACTATTCCTTTGATTCATCTATTAGCCTAGGTTGACAACTTAAATATAGAACAAATAAATAAACACGTTCATAAACCAATTAATAAATTTTAATTCACATAAATCCAAGGGATATAAATTCATATTTGATGTTTCAGAATATTTCCACTAATAACAACTGCAGTGTTAATGGTAAGGCTTTGTACTTAGTATGGCATCTTTCATGTTTGGGCTTCTGAAACCCTTTATGGGCCTTAATGAATTCTCACCACACCCCTAGAGACAAGTTGGTATTATTATCCCCTCTTTAGAGTTGCGGAAATGGAGACAAAAAGAGATTAGAATGAGATTTGCTCAGTGACATAGAATAAATCAGAGATGCATTCAGTGTGAGCTGCAAAACTACTCACATATAAACATACTGTTGACTTCTTCATTTCTCTTTCTTATCAGTATGAATGTTTTAACATCCTCAACTCAAAATGTTTCTCACTTGGCTACATAGTTAAGTTTAATCACTTTTTCACTTTGAAAATTTTTAATTTCCTCGTTGAAGATTTATTTTGTTGCTCTTTTTTGCAAAATGGATTTTTGACATGATTTTGACATATTACGATCAAATAGGCCGATAAGTATCCTGAGGAAATTAGAATATGTATTACTTATGATTAGATACAAAACTTTCAGGAAATGTGCAACATACAGTCTCAGGTCATTTATAGGGATATTTTAAGGCCTACACAGGCCATTCGCCTAGAAATCTTTGTGGTAATATTATTATGATAGAACCTCATGAAGTGACTCACATTGGCTTGTTCAGGCTTGTGTTCTTGTGAACTGAAGACCTGCCATAAACCCAGTTACAACTAGTTTCTCTGCTTTTGCATTATGCCTCACATGGACTACTAAAATAAATCTACATATTCTTTTTTCTATGAGAGTTCAGTGGCAAATGTCTTCTATGAAGCAAAATTTAAAAGATACTTTTTGTTGTTATTGTTGTTTGTTTTTGATGGTGATGGAATGGAATGCATGCCCATACACTATATCACTGAGCTACAACCTCAGCCTAAAGATGCTTTTATTCTATCATTCTCCTTTTTTTTTTTTTTTTTGGTGAAGTCCCCAAAAGGTTTATTTATTTATCTATTTATTTATTCATATTTAAATTTCATTTATTTATTAGTTATAATTGGACACAATACCTTTATTTTACTTATTTATTTTTATAAGGTACTGAGGATTGAACCCAGCACCTCATACATGCTAGGTGAGCAATCTACTGCTGAGCCACAATCCTGGCCCCAAAAAAGTTTATTTTTAAGCTTAGCCAAATCCATTTGCTTTAATGTTTCACTCCCACCATGACTAGCAACACTCTTTCAGAGATAATACTCTCTTTCCAAAGAAATTATCCAAAATCACAGAATTTAAAACGTATTTAAACATCTGGAAGGTAACACTGTTGTAGAATGCCTGTTTAGCTTCCACAAGGCCCTAGGTTCAATCCCCAACACAAAACACAAAAAATTAATTTCTCCTTGTCTAGATGAATGCTTGTTTGGGAGGTATTTCTATGATAGGATTTATTCCAAGCTTGGATTCCTTATGCTGTTTGGTTTTCTTATGATGCCCTACTCTCCTAAATTGTATCCAATCATGATACAGCAAATGTCTCTCCCCTGCTCTCTTTTTCCTTCTCTTTCCAAAGATGTCTCTCTTTCCTCTGTTCTACTTTGGATAATTTGTATAAAATAAAAGGCAAAAACAATCTTTGAAGAAAAGGTAAAAACACAACATTTTAGTTTTGAAACTACACTGTTCAAATATCTTAAGTTTCATCTCTCATACCCAGTCATCTTTCTTACAAAACGAGCCAATTTTTATTTAGAATATTAAAGTTGTGACTTCAGAAAAAAAATATTGTTTTAAAGTTCTGGTAAATTAAATCATTGTGAACATAAATGTCTTACTTAAACACATATGCATACTTTAGAAGAAATGACACAATTTTCAATACAAATTAATAAAAATGCAGTGTGTGTGTGTGTGTGTGTGTGTGTGTGTGTGTGTGTGTGTGTGTATTACTGGGAATTGAACCTGGCCCTGTGCATGCAAGGCAAGTACTGTATTGTTAACTTATATTCCGAATCCATAAATGAACAATTTACTCAAAGTTTTAGGATCAGAATCAAATTAAAATCTGTTGTTAGCAAACCTCAACTGGTGGAAATTTTCAACATTTTCCAAAGTCCACCACTGTGAACCCATAATGTTTGTACATTTTACAAATCACATTTTTCTTTTAAAATGAAAGTAAGTTCTATTTTTCTCAAGAGAGTTTTCAAAAGAAAGACCCATCTTATTTCAATATTTATTACACTTATAATGGAATTCTTGTTCAAAGGTTTGGATAAAATCAGCTACACTCTTTTGTTATATACTCCCAAATATTTACTTTAAGGAGGAGTTGATAAACCTGCTGGTTCTAAGTTTAAAATTAGGTCAATTTCACCATTTGGGGCTAACCACCATTCATCACCCTTATCTTCCTAACAGCTAATCTGAAGTAGTTAAGTAGTTATATATTGGCATTCCCCTTTTTAACCAATGCAGCAAGCTGTAAATGTAGCGTTGCAAAACCGGGAAGAAATTGTGCAATACTTCTTACTGGCTTTGGGGTGGAAATTATTCTCAGTTCAAAATAAAGAGCCTTCAATTCATTTTCATGCAATTAGTGCATTCTTTCCTGAGCAGTCCCAGGACATAACAGAATATATATAATGAGCTATGCTATGTATGCAAAGAAAGCAGTCTTTTTGCTGCTATTAGAGCAAAACACCTGAAATTGTGTTCATGTGTAGTACAAGCCTTGTTCAATTTCCTAGGAGACTCTGTCAGTTGCTGTTTTGTATCAGTAGCTTTTATGATATAACGTGAATAATATAATGCTTGTTGGTAGCAGTGGTAGCATTTCTAACAATCATTCTATCATGCCTTAGTCCAGCCTCTCATGTGCTCTGGGCATATTTAAACTTGCTTTCAAAAGCTCTTTCATTTTTTTTACTGAGAGCAATTCACTCAAACCTCCTCCCTCTTATTCACAATCACCTCTTCATTGTTGCTTTCCGTGTTGATTTGCAGTGAATGAAAAACTGCGTTGGTGTTATTGAAGTCTGTATTTTTATGGAAAAGTAGCTGCACTGGCTATATAGAAAAAGGGGAGGATAAGAAAAGAAGGTAGATTGATTTTCTATGCGAGGCATAATTCTTTGAAAGTAGACAGTAGACAATATGAAAGTGGATAGAATAGAAAATAAATAAGGGTATTTTTTTCATCATAAAATATTTCTCTATGCCAAGCAATGTACTGTGTACTGGGGAGACAAATAAACATAGTCCTTGATCTCAGAAAATTGACATTCTAGTTGGAAGAGCTCAAAACTGCATCTTCCTTTACAATTCTTGTCAAATCAGTCTCCCCCCCCCGCCCCACCCATTCTAGATTTTTATCATATTAGCTTGGACATTTACCACTTCATTCTTCGATCAACAGAATTCTTCCCTTCTGGGTCATTCAGTCTAGTAAATCCCCCTGTTGATCCTTCCTGGATTGATTCTTTCTTCTAATTCATTTTATTGCATGACTATCCTGTTCAAAAGATTCAAGAGTTAATACTGTTAGAATAAAGTTTTAATTCTTTTTTTTTTAAAGAGAGAGAGAGA
This sequence comes from Ictidomys tridecemlineatus, assembly GCF_052094955.1. Lineage (NCBI taxonomy): Eukaryota > Metazoa > Chordata > Mammalia > Rodentia > Sciuridae > Ictidomys > Ictidomys tridecemlineatus. The sequence continues at coordinate 67,423,720 of NC_135485.1, forward strand.
GATTTTTTAATATTTATTTTTTAGTTTTCGGCGGACACAACATCTTTGTTGGTATGTGGTGCTGAGGATTGAACCTGGGCCGCACGCATGCCAGGCAAGCGCACTACCGCTTGAGCCACGTCCCCAGCCCAAGTTTTAATTCTTAATCTCGCCTCAACCTCAATAAGACTAAAACCAGATACCATGCTGCTCAATTTAGTCTGCAGCAATTTCCCCACCAACACTAAGTTAAACTCCACAGCAAATAATTCCCTATATACAAGATATATTTGCAATATGACTTCCTTGGATTATACTGTTTCCTGTGTTCAGAATGCTCTCTGTTAAAATCCCACCTATTTAAGGTCAAGTTCATAAATTGCTTCTTCCATAAAGCCTATCTGAAATCCCTTCAGCTGAAACTGCTGTCTCTCTCATGCGAATGCTCTAAGTTTCTTCTTTGTATCACTTCTATGGCGCCAGTCAAATATTCCTTTGTATTGTTATGCTCATTTCTTCCTCCCTTACAAGCATATAAAAAAACCCACAAAGCCTTTGGCATGTGTCTTATATATATTGAGCACTTAGTAAATATTTGTGAGGTGTGAATGAAATATAATGAGAGGAACAAGTAAGTGTACAGGATTTGAGAACAAATGTGTAGGTGGAAATAAAAGTCATGGAAACCTTGGTAAAAATGAAAGACATGGGGCTGACATTTCACCTACAGAAAGCAATTTTATTCATAATAATATCTTGATTTATAGTCTCCTGATAAGGAACTTTCGATTTCTTACATAAACATTTTGTTCATTTAAAATAATTGTGAAAATTCCAGGAGAGAAATGAAATCAGAATATCTAAACCAAAACTTTTTCAACAATTTTTATGCTTTTATGTATCAGTTAAAAATGAAAAAATATTTTTAAAGTAGCAGTATTATTTGTACCCAATTAAATGATCAGATTTATGTGCTGAAATATCTATTCTTTTTTTTTCCTCTCTCTCTCTCATTTGTCCTCTATTTTTGGTAACTAGGCCCATATTAGGAGTGAAGTAACTTTTCTGACTGCTTGATACATCTAACCTACCTATTTCTGGCTTTCATAGATTTGAGGTGAATAGCCTTTGGGTCACTGAAAGATGTTGGAGGTATGATGTGTTGGAAGTATGGTGTTTTGGAAAATGAAACACAAGGAAAGAAGAGGAAAATTCCTGAAAGTGTTAGTAGAACAGGATTTGCCTCCCTCAAAGACTTGATTCAAAGCCTCTTTGCTTCTCCTTTTCTTTATAGTCTTTCTCTCTTTTTCTCCTTTAAGATATAGCAGAAGATTGAAAAGGAATGCAAAGTAGACCACAGAAAGATGATAAGGAGCAGTTATGTAAAACTGGGATGAAGCAATGCTGAGACACCACCACATGAATCCCATTCTCCCACTCCCTACTCTGAGGTGGAAAAAGTCTGTGTGATCCCATACAGGTATGAAGCCTTGAAGAGAGACCCCTTGCCCTCTTTCACTACCACTTTAAGGAGATGAGATAGGCAAATATGCGTTAAGTTGTATTTAGGCCTCAAGTCCTGAAAAGCGTGCATTTCCGGTAGGGCAAGACAGTCTCAGGGAGAAATTTTTCAAGTGTACAAGGTCAAACTACTCTGGAAAGTAACACAATAAAGTATTTGCCTAGGCTTGTGGAACAATCTGCATTCATTCACACCAGAGATGATGGGGGAGGTTCAAGGGCTTCCCACACTGGAAACTGTGCTTAAAGATTTGGCATCCTGAGAACTTATCCAGATTAGCGGGAGGAAGTCTAACCCTACAAATGTGCTGCTGTGAGAATTCTTCATACACATGGCACTCCTGTTGAGAGTGTAGCTGGCTGCACGTGTGACAGCCAGATGGCCTACATGTTCACTCAGGACATGAGGTGGTAGAGACAGGAGAGAAGATAGGTCTGCCTTCCTACTGCGTACTGACTTCACATTAGTGAGATCAAACTTATCTATACAGGAATTTGCTTTTAATAGCTCAGAGCATCATGTATTTTATTGTTGAAATCCAGAGTATATTATTTTTAAATTATATATACCCTCATCTCTCCCTTTTCTCAAAAGAAACAAATCCATGTTAAGATGAACTACCAGATTTAAATCCCAACATTTTTATTACTTTGTAATGATTTTAAAAGTGAAGATAGGATACAAATCTTAAATGCATAAGTGAAATATTTCTTAACACTATGGTAGACTACAAAAATGCTCTCAAACATAAATCTTCTTTCTAAAAGCTAGCACTTCAATTGATTCAAAATATAATTGATCGAAAATTTAAAAAGGAATACAGAGTTGAGGCACAGGAAGATCTTCAAGGTTCTTCTGAATCACTATTGATAAAACTGTATTTAGCCTTTTGAAAGCCAACAAAAGGAAATAATGCACAATGAAAAAAATAAATAGATGTAGCATTTTTATGTAGCAAAAATAATTAACAGTATTCAATGCTTTGGCCCGGGAATAGATAAGATTTAGCTTGCCTAGAATACTTGTTTCCTCTCCCATCCTCATCTTTGACAGCTAATCATTTCCTGCATTAACATTTTTTTTTAGGTTTTTTTTTTTGAGAGAGAGAGAGAATTTTTTAATATTTACTTTTCAGTTATCGGCAGACACAACATCTTTGTTTGTATGTGGTGCTGAGGATAGAACCTGGGCCGCACGCATGCCAGGCGAGCGTGCTACCACTTGAGCCACATCCCCAGCCCCTGCATTAACATTTTAAATTTGGACTGAGGATGTAGCTCAAATCACTTGCCTAGCCTGCATGAGTCCCTGGGTTTGATACCCCTACACTCCACCCAATACCACCAAAAAATAATACAAAATTAATAAAAAAATTTCTGAACTCCTTCACTTGGCCTCTCTCATTACATTCCTATCCACACTCCAAATGTAGCTCCAACTACTTCCTTACATGAAAGCTCTGTCCAAAGTAAACTACTCTATTCATGGTTTCTTGAACACAAATTCACATTCTTTCTAGTTTCATAATTTTCCCCTTTTACTTCATTAAAAAGGTTGTCCCCTTTCTTGAATATGTAGTTTAACTGCTACCTCTTCATGAAGCCTTTCCTAACCATCTCCTCACTAAAAGATTTGTACACGTTCAGATCCTCCTGGAACATTTTCTTCCCTGATCTCCTCGAACAAGTTTTGTCTGTACTACAATTTGCTAATCACTTTGTTCCTCCTTCTGTTCATTTGATATACTGTATATATTTACTGTATGAGCCTCTATTCAAGTCAGATATAACATACACTATTTTTATCCCCAGAAACTACAACCAAAAAGAACTCAATAAATACTGTTGCTGATAAAAAGTAACATGCAAGCTGGTAGTAGTGGCTCACCCCTATAATCCAAGTGACTCAGGAGGAAGAGGCAGGAAGATCACAAGTTCATGGCCAGTCTGGGCAATGTTGCAAGACTCTGTCTTAAATTTAAAAAAAGATCTTTTCTTTTTTTCTGATTTAAGGAAGAATATAAACATCTTTCATGATTAAATATGATTTTTAGCTCTAGTATGTTTGTAGGTGTATTAATTCGTTTTTTTGTTACTGTAATGAAATACCTGAGGCAGACTACTTATTTTAAAAAGAGGTTTATTGGGGTAGGGGTGTAGTTCAGCTATAGAACATATAGTCGGCATTCATGAGGCCCTATGTTCCATTCCTAACACCAAAGAAATAAAAAGAAAAGAGGTTTATTAAGCCCACAATTATGGAGGCTGAAAGTCTAAAGTCAGGTACCATTGATTTGACCTCTGGTAAAGGCCTAACTATGGATAGCATCATGGCATGAGCACCTGTGAGGGAGAAATCACTTTAGCAGAGGGAAACTGGTATCCCATAATCTCTTCCAAGGGCAGAGATTTTTATATACTGATAATCTTTTATTTTTTTCTATTGATATGATGAATTACATTGATTATTTTTCTAATAGAAAACCAACTTCACATTCTTATAAACCTAGGTCCCACCACTTAAGGTCCACACTACTTCCCAACATCACTGTACTAAGGTCCAAGCCTTGGGCATTTACAGGACATGCTAAAATTATATCCAAACCACAGCAATATCTTTTATCAGGTTGAGGATGTTATTCTCTACTTTTAATTTGCTGAATTTTTAAAATTATCAATAGATCTTAAATTATTTTCAAATGCTTTTTTATAAACTGATGATCTTTTATTTTTTCTATTGATATGATAAATTACATTGATAGCTTTTCTAATAGCAAACCAACATTCTTGTAATAAATCCCACTTGGTTATGATCTAAGTAATTCACTGTTAAACATGAAAAACTACACTATGATTTTAAAACATCTGAAGGAAACCTCTAACATGAAAGATAAGATCAAAATAAACAGAAAAAAAATAAAGGAACTTGGGGTAAACAATACAATAAGCAGAGAAAACATTTAAGAATATTGATGCCTTCAAAGAGATGACAAGATACTGCACATAAAGAAAGATAATTTTTATTTATTTAGGTACGTAATTTTATGTATGGATATATTTATTTGATACTGGGGATTGAACGGGGTGCTCTACCGGCTGAGCTATAGTCCTCAGCCCTTTTTTATTTTTATTTATTTTTTTTTGAGATAGAGTCTCACTAAGTTGCTGGCTGGCCTTAAATTTTCAATCCTCCTGCCTCAACCTCCCAAGTTGCTAGGATTATAGCAACTCCACCTGGTTAACACTGTATACTTTTTAAAGAAACACCAGAAAGAGCTGCTATGATTTTAAAACTCAGGACATAAAAACTCAATGGTGGCAACCTGGAAAGCTGAGGCAGGAGAATCTTAACTTCAAGGCCAGCCTAGGCAACTTAAGTGAGACCCTGTCTTAAAATAAAATACAATAAAGTTCCGGTATGTAGCTCAGCAGAAAAACACCTCTGGGAGGAGGAGGAGGAGGTGGAGGAGGAAGGAAGAAGAAGATTTTAATAGGGTGGGGGAAAAAAACTTCGCAGAAAAAAAAAGAGGGAAAAGACAAAAAGAAGACAATTAGCAGGAGAGGAAAAAAAAAGAAAGAAAGAAAATTAAAGTTTAAGCATCTTATTAATAGTAGCTCCTCAAAGAAATTTTGAGGTTGGGCTGGGGCCTCAGGAAGGGAAATTAGTGCAGTTATATTACAAGAACAGTAATTATATTCCTAAATCAAAAGGCCTGAATTTTCACTGCCCACTGAAATGATTTTAAAAGACATATATATATATATATATATATATATATATATATATGATATTACGTGCAATTTCTGAGCATTGTAGACAAAGAGCCTAAATCCTCCACTGAGGAAAATATTTTACATATTAAAAACTCAAACTAGAATGGCAAAATTTTCAACGGTAACTCTGAATCTGAACGTCAAAAGACAATAGAGCAATGCTTTTAATATTTTGAAGGAAAATAATTTCCAACACTATATTTAGAATAAGCATATTTTTATACATTCAATAGGTTTACTGGAAATTGTATTCCATGAAAATAAGGAAACAAAGTAGAAGAGACATAAGATCCAGAAATAAGGGACCAAACACACCCTAAGGATAGGGAGATCCCCAGGATAATGGTACAAAGAAATTCCAAGATTGAGGGAGATGTAGAAGGACACAGGCAGCCAGGGCAAGATGGTGAATGAGGAAGTCAGAGGCAGATCCAGACCAAAGGAGCATAGAGAGGGTCTTCCAATGAGGTCAGCTTCCCCAGTGACAAAAGTGCTTGTGTATCCAAGCCGGGGACCCAGACAGCCACATCTGTACTTATGCTCCTAAGGAGGAGATCTGAGAGAAAAACTAAAATGCACATGTGGACATGGGGAACACCAATGAACAGTAGTGAGGAGACCAGGGGCAGAGATAAGGGAAGGAGGAAATTCCAGAGACCATAAAAAGAACAAGCCAAAATTTCCAGGGTCCGGAGTCTCCAGTTTTCTGGTCTTCAGAGAAGTCTGTCTCTGTCACTTTTGCAATAAACTGCTGCTTGCTTGCTGTCTCTGTGTCCTGTTCAGTTCTTTGCTGAATGGAGACAACAAACCCAAGATGCCTAGATGGGCACATGATGAGATCTGTCAGGCCTGTAAAGTAACAAACCCATATTGGAACAGGAGACTGCAAAGTTCTAGTAAAAATATCCCTGCAGGGGAAAAATTGTTTGCCAACTGTACCCAATCTTATTGAAAGAATATTTACATTTCTGGTAGACAATTTGAGGAGATTTAGGTATATAGAAAACTAAACAAGCCAACAAAAGGGGGCAATTATTTACTTTAGGAGGAAAAGAATAGCATGAGAAAATTACTGCTGGATCATAATCATTATAAAGATTGAATACTGACACAAACAGAAATCATAATAATTGCATTAGGAAAATGAGAAGGATATTATTAATAAAACAAAGAGCTTAAGAATTTAAAATAGTGTGTTATTGTGAAAATATTTAAAGACTACATACTACACATCAGGAAGTAAGTGGATCGCAAATACCATTTAACCTGGTATTGGCTCTATAAGGTAGGTTTTGATATTAATTCCAATTTCCTGATGAGAGAGCAAAATTACAGAAAACTGAATCAACTTCCCCAAGATCGGAGGTTTTCAACTGGAGGTGATTTTATTTACTACCCCATCTCCCTAGCTTAGCAACATCCAGAGATCTTTAAAATTGTTACCAGCTGGGGTGGGGGTGCTTCTAACTTTTAGCAGACAGAAACCAGGGACTCTGCTAAACTATCTACCACACATAAGACAGCTTTCTATATGCATTTGACAGCTTTCTACAACAATGAATTATAGGGCACAAAATATCAATTGTGCTGCAGTTAAGAAACAATACCTAAAAATAAAAAGGAATGGCGAGTGACCCAGCAGATTTAAATCCTAACAGCTCTTGACAACTTTACTCTGCCACCTTTCAATAGCAGTTTAAACTTAAGTGCAGTGGCACAGGCCTTAATCCTAGCTTCTCAGGAGGCTGAGGTGAGAGGATTGAGTCCAAGGCCAGCCTGGGAAATTTACCCCCACTCCCACCCCAACCCTATCTCAAACAAAACTAAACTAAATCAAAAGTGGTTTAAGAATACTATTTAGATGGGTGCATATGCATGCCTATGATCCCAGCTACTTGGGAGATTGGGACAGAAGGATCACAAGTTTGAACTCAGCCTGAGAAACTTACAGAAATCCTATATCAAATAAATACATAAATAAAATTTTAAAAAGGGCTGGGGTTGTGGCTCAGTGATAGATTACCCTGGGTTTAACCACTGGTACTGGGGGTGGGGGGAGATGCAATTTAGAAATAGACAGTAAATATCAGAAGAAAGAGCTTAAAGAATTGGAAGTGATTGCCTTTACCCTGGTAGGGGGAATAAAAAACAATGTACTATTACTGTATTTTGTGGTTTCTGTTGTTTCTGCTGTTCTCTTAAAAGACCTGACGAAGAACTAATTGAGTTACATACAACATGTTTCTTTTTAAAAGTTAAAATAATGGTAAACACTGATATGATAGACTATTTTTAGCTTAATCACCATGTCCTATTTTAAGAGTATTTTTAAAAATGTAATTTGTAAGAGTTATCTCTCAATAAATCTTTATAATGAATGCAGAGATGGGGAAAAAAAGCTCATGGAAAAGATAATATACAAAAAGAAAAAACGTTTGTCTTGATTGACATCTTGCATGTCAAGTTCCAACTTGCAACATAATGAAGCATTTCAGACAGAAAATCCAGAAGATCCAGATTTGTTATGGAAAGCTATTCAGACCTTATAAGCAAACAAAAAATAGCTTTACAAGATAATGATAGATTACCAACTCTATCATTACATATATAGAAACATTCACATTAGAGGAACAATGAAGCTGTTTTTTTTTTTTAACCCTGAAAGCAAGTAAAATAAGGATGATACTTTTTTACTCTTAATAAATTATTTTAAATTCATAGATACAATTTTTAAAAATTCATATAAAAAATACAAATCTAGTTTAGAAATGCACCTTCAACCTCAATATCTTCTACCACCAACAGGATATTCAGCAAAGAATAGAAAGAGAGAGACCAAATTTATACCGCTGCTACAACAATACATTGAATCCGCAGGTTATCTCACCTTTCACATTCAGACAAAGCAAAAGCCAACTGCAGGAATCTTCCCCATCTCTGTTTCTTACCCCTCATCTTAGTTTTCTTAGGTGTCCTCTCGTGTTTAAATTTCTCTATGAATTCTCTTAATTTCTGACTAGGTCATCTCACATGTTTTAAAAAGCTAAAAGATATCAAAATGTATACAGTAGGAGTTCTTGCACCTGCTACTGTTCACATTCACTGCATTCTTCCTAGTTCCCTATAAATAACCATTTTTTAAGAAATATTTATTTTTTAATTCTAGTTGGACACAATATCTTTTCCTTATTTTTATGTGGTGCTGAGAACTGAACCCAGTGCCTCACGCATGCTAGGCAAGCGCACTACCACTTGAGCCACATCCCCATCCCATAAGTAACCATTTTTAAAAATAAGATCTTCTTGGGGTTAGGATTGTGGCTCAAAGGAAGAGCACTCACCTAGTATGCATGAGGCACTGGGTTCAATCCTCAGCACCACATAAAAATAAAATAAAAGTGTTGTGTCCACCTACAACTAAAAAAAAAATGTTTTAAAAAAATAACAACTTCTTGATGTTCCTTTATATAAATGTAAGAAATACATTTCATAAAATATATATATTCATATTTTCCATATACTCTTCTATATCTTGTTTTATTTCATATAATGTTTTGGAATAAATTTTAATACACTAGCTGAAGTCTTACCATCTTAGAATTATTAATCATTTAATCATCAAAATATTGCCTATAATAATAGTCATTTAACAGATTTTTACAGTTTCTCAGTTCATACTGAGGAAAAAATATTTTAAAAATCAGGCATATATTTTCTATGTTTTTTAGGATTCTTAAAAAGTTACTAATTAAGTCAACCTAAAGAAAATTTATAGTTTAACAAGTAGTAATTTTGAGTATTGGAGACAAATATTCAACAATATCTCAAAATGTCCTTTGTATAAAAGTAAAAAGGTGTTAATTTCACTCAACTTTGTTATTTTTTCCATAACTTGTTAGTAGTAATTAAGTAAATTTTAAATAATATTAAGCTTTAGCAAAGATTTTTATATTGCATTTATATATATATATGCTTATGTATAAACCTGATATAGTCAAAGATCATAAAATAAATGCTAAAAGACTACTTAATAATACTAAAAAAATCAAGTTGTTTTTTTTTTTAGCAAGATTTTAATAGAAGCCAAGGTGCTTAGGATTGTGTAGGTAATGTAACCCTTTCCATACCCCCTGCAACATGAACAACCCAGAGGGAAACTTATTTGAGTAGAGCTCAGAATATGGGATTTGGTACAGGAGAGAAAGAAAAATGCAGCACATGACAACCATATATCAATATAATCCAGGAATATCCTTTGACCTAGGGCTTCTCAGTGAAGCTGATTTGTCCTAGAACTGTGAAATCAAAGGCAGATAGGAATTTTTCTGTGGTTTTGCTATGGTAAATGGTCTTTGAATGAATGGTCTTATGCCCTAATTCAAATTACTATTATTTGGGGGGTACATATTAAAAAAGTTGGCCCTTTTACATTTCAAGAGAGAAAGGAAATTTCTGTGTCTTCTATGGATTCAACTCACTTCCCAGAACACAAGGAGAAGAACCAGCAATCAATCAATTTAAGGCATAAAGGCATAACCTTATCTGAAATAAAATCTATAGAAAAAATAAAATAGCATCTTCATGCCAAAAACAGGAAGAGGAAATATTTACACATGTGTAAAATAATTAGAAGGAATTTATTATTTATTGAAAAACAACCATAAACAAAGTAAGAAAGTAAAGAACTCCCCTTTTAACCTGCTAAAAGTTGATAAATAATATGTAATTAAAATATGGTAAAAAATTCAGTCAAATATTAATTATATCATCTCTCAAATAAAGAAAATTAATCAAGATTCTTCCATGAAAATTATGTATGCTCACAAGCATGAAAATAAAAACCAAAGAAAAATGGTAAGCATTTTAGTAAAACTCAGTTGACAATGTTTCAGTCACACCAAATATTCCCGGTGGATGTTCGTTTGCTCTGAACAAATTTGTTATGTTCATTCTTGTTCAGTTTTGCAGAACCAAGGTATCTTTCTTGGAGTAGTTCATCATTATATGTTTGTATGTGCATTTTGGTGAAGATGAAGTATAAGAACTCTAAATTCTTTATATACAACTTCTATCCATGCATCTTTGAACAGAATCTATTGTGGTTTTTTGTTTGTTTGTTTGTTTTTTTGTTTTTGTTTTGTTTTGTTTTTTTGGTACTAAGGATTGACTGCAGGAGCACTTTACCGCTGAGCTACATTGCCAGCCTTCTTTATCTTTTTAAAATTTTTTTGTCTTTACTGAGGTGACATATGAATCAAGTGGTTTGGACAATTGATGTCCAAATAGAAATTTATTTATTTATTGTGGTGCTGGAGATCAAACTCATAGCTTCACACATGCTATCAAGTACCCTACCACTGAGCTACACCCCCAACCCAGGAATTCATTTTTGTTAAAATATCATTTATTATTAGTTGCCAAGAGTAATAGGAATTCTCAGCTGCTTCAAAGTGAATTGATAAACATTTTCCTTTCTTTATTTCTATTTAAAAATTTTTTTTGCCTCAAGAACACATGAAATATTTTACCATTTATCATCTATAAAATGAAAATAATAATAAATTTAAAATTCATCTAGAAAAGAATAGAAAAGCTAAAACTACTCTTAGATATTTTTTAATATTTGCTTTTTTTTAGTTTTCGGTGGACATAACATCTTTGTTTGTATGTGGTGCTGAGGATCAAACCCGGGCTGCACACATGCCAGGTGAGCGCTCAACCGCTTGAGCCACATCTCCAGCCCTACCTTTAGATCTTTTAAAGTAGTAAACAGTTCCCTTTGGGAGGAAGTTATTTAAAAGTCCGAGGCACATTTTCTAATGCATTTTTGTTTACTTTGTCAGAAATACAGAACGAAATTTGTATTATTTTCAAGGACTGAATACCATATTCTTAGGATCAATACATGCTTTTCAGAGAAAAATAAAACCCAAAATACAAAATATAAAATCAAAATATAAAACCCAAAATCAAGCAAGGATTTTTGCATATGTCATGGAAATACAAATTGAAAACTTTAGTTTTACAAACAATATCTGAAATCTAATAAAATAATATCAAATAACTACTTTTATAGGTTCTGTCTTCACTCTCATAACACATTTCTTGTGCCTTAATGAGATTACATTTTACATAGATTAATATATTAATTAGGATGAGACTAAAATAATTGTCTGTGTCATCTAAAAGAACACACCTATACAAATTACATTGGTTGAGAAGAGAGTCAGTGGCCTGACACTGACGACTGTCAAACAGAAATTGAGAGCTAAACTGATAGGCCCTGAAAGACTAGTAATTTGATAGGAAACTTTGTATGGTACTGAAAAATCAATGATACTTTATATAAAATGTAATCTCTTTATAAGATTTTTGAATTTTAATTTATAATTGTATATTTATATTACTGTGTTTACAGTCTGAACATGACTATATCACATTGAGATGATATAAATAAAATCATTATCTTATGAAAATATTATTGAATTATTCAAATTCCAAATAATTTATTTAGAATTGAAATCACACACATAAGATCTTATTTGTTTACATACAGATTCATGGAAAAACTTAATGTCTAAATAATCTACCTAGGGCTGGGGATGTGGCTCAAGCGGTAGCACGCTCGCCTGGCATGCGTGCGGCCCGGGTCCGATCCTCAGCACCACATACCAACAAAGATGTTGTGTCCTCCGAGAACTAAAAAATAAATATTAAAAACTCTCTCTCTCTCTCTCTCTCTCACTCTTTAAAATAAATAAATAAATAAATAAATAAATAAATAACCTACCTACCTATTTACCTACCCTCACTACCTACTGAAGATTAACTCAGCATGTAGTTATATCCACACTATAGATATTAAAATAGCTGAGACTGATTACTGTCTAAATAAACCAATAGCTGTTTCCAATCCCTGTTTCCCATGCCTGCCTCCACTAAAGGCTAGAAAATCTAAGTACTTGATTCCTTGCTCTTCTTGCAATCAGAAATGGTCATATAATCTGAAACACATGAGGGTGAAAGAGCATTGGAGAGAAGTGTTTTCCTGAAAGTTTTAAATTTTCTATATACAAAAAGGAACAGCCAAGGGTAGTCCTTGGCTGTTCAAAGCGGTTTGGATGCCTGGAATTACAGCAGTCTTTTTTTAATTGCAAGAGAAAGGCAGGGAGAATCGCAGTGAAGCTGGCTCAGACATTGTTGAGCTACTGTACGCACTGTTACTGTCTCTTGTCCTTGCCCTTCCCTTCTCTCCAAGAATAAAGAGATGAACCAACAAACTCACAAAGACTAAGATTTGCTGAATACTTATGACATGCAAGATATTGTACTAAGCATTATATGCAGAAAATTTTCAAAATTAATAGCTCTATTAAATAACATCCACTTAATCAAACCATTAACCAATGTTCTCCATTTCTTGTATAACCACCCAAAATAATGCCTGTGGTCTCTGATTTGTTTATAAATGGTCCATATTATAATATGCCTACATATGTATGTTTCTCCAGCTAAGTTATCACTACAGAGAGCCTTTCATTCCTTCCTTCAGTAACATCAATGCCTACTATGCAACAGGAACTGTTCTGGGATGGTCAACAAACAGACAAAACTCCTGTTCTTATGAAACTTATGTAAAAAGCAATTGTTTTTAGTGAGAGTTCCAAATTGTTAAGGAGTTATTCCTGCTAACGTAAATAGATAATTTAATTTTTATATGATTTACTAAACCTAAGTAAAAAAGAGATTTTCCCTGGTAAAAATGAAATCAAAGAGAGGGGATATAGGTTCAGTTGGTAGAGTGCTTGCCTCACATGCACATATCCCTGGGTTCAAACCCCATCATCACACACACACACACACACACACACACACACACACACACACAATACTTAAGAAAGTTTAAAGTGACAATTTTATGTTATATGTATTTTACCACAATTTAAAAAATAATAAAGTTAGATGCTGCGAAAAGACAAGTTACTGCCATAAATTACTATGGGAAAGAGACCTGGAATATATTACGCAAATATAGAAGTATTCTAAATTAATATTGTTTCATAAGTGTTTTTAAGTTTTACATTTCTTTTAACAAAAACTAAAATAGAATGCATATGGGAACAGTTTGTTTTAAAAAAGACAACTTAGATCTCTCAACAGCACATCTATGGTCAAAGGGACTTGGCCCAGCATCAAAAGATTGGCTAATGAATGTAATGATAGGTTTCTAGTACAAATAAAATGCTTAAGTTATTTATGTATAATGTTTTATAGTTCTTTGTTTTCACTGAATAACTATGCATCCTAACAGCTTCAGCTTTCTAAGACAAATTTCTTCTCATATTGTTATCAAATGTAGCAGGTTCTGCACTTCCCCCTTTTATATGAGTATAATAAGTCTGGATTGGGTTCCAAAATGATAACTAGTCTCTATATGTAAGATCATTTTCCTTGAAGTTTTCCATTAGACATTATGGAGGGAAATGTAAAAATTAAGGCAATCAACTTAATTTTTTTTAACTGAAGAGATGTTTAGTTTTATTAAAAATTCCAGCTCCACCTGACAAAGCCTTTCATGATCAACTTTCTTGCCTAGCAACTTACTCACATCACAGTGTACAATCACCACTTTAAAAGAGAACATAACCTAGAAAGCTTAACTTCTGTCTTGGCCTCCATTTGATGGAATACTTAAAAACAACAACAAAAAAATCATGATTAGCAGCCATGAACCAAAAGACAAGTCCACTGGGTCAGATTTAGATGACAGTATATTCATATTAAATTGCTTACAGTATGTTCTAACATAGCTAAGTTTCAAAAAGCAGAAGGGTTATGATTATTTGCCATACTCCCTTCAACCAAATTCAATAGGCAGTTACATAACTTGCCAGGACAAGTAGTAGAAATGAGTCAGACAGGACCAACCCTAATAAAAATTGTAAATTACGCAGTTTGACTTCAGTGCCACACCTCTTTAGTACCACATATACTTCCCTGATCTCCTCCCTTGGTATCATCAGCCCTAAGGGTCACCCACATACCACAGATTTCTCTTCTTCCTGCCACCAAATTTCTCTCCATCCCCCCAACTTTCTCTCTCTCTCTCTCTCTCTCTCTCTCTCTCTCTCTCTCTCTCTCTCTCTCTCTCTTTCTCTCTTCTCTCTCTCTCTCTCTCTCTCTCTCTCTCTCTCTCTCTCTCTCTCTCTCTCTCTCACACACACACACACACACACACACACACACACGAAACTAGCTTCCCCTCTTTTCTCCTTTCTCTTCTTTAATTAGAATTTGCTGCTTCAGTATCTTTCTCCCTCAGGCTCCCTCAGGGTTTAAAGTGACAACTAGCTAATCTGATAAACCAATCTCGTTAGTAACTGAATGTGAGAATTTCTGACTAAAGAATTTAAGTAAGGAAAAGATTTTGGTTCAGGAAGAGCCTTGAAGAACAAACAAACCAAGTAGGAATATATGATTGCACTTAGAGTAATGTGCAACCAGTCCTAATTCCATCAACCCTGTTAGTTTGGGGCCAGTGAGGGGCAACTGGAAGAGTGAAGTATTGAAGAAGCTGGTTGGCAAAGAAAAGTATAAATTACAGGAGTACCGCAATTAAATTTTTCTGAATTTCCTGGATATGGTGGCACACCCTTGTGATCCTGGTGACTACGGAGGCCGAGGCAGGAGAATTAAAGTTTGAGGCTAACCTCAGCAATTTAGTGAGGCCCTAAGCAACTGAGCCAAGACTATCTCAAGAGAAAAAACAAAAGGGCTGGGGTTGTAGCTCAGGGGTAAAGTGCCTTGGGTTCAACTCTCAGTATAATAAATAAATAAATAAATAGATAGATAGATAAATAAATAAAAATAAAGTAAAATTCTGGCTTAATCTTTCATAGAGGCTTCCTAGTTTTAGTACCTAAAAAAAATTTTCCAAACTTTTTCTTCAAAATGAGATTATTTTTAAAAATTATCTCATCTAAACCTCCACTAATTCCAAAAAACCTATACAACTTCTTGTCCTTGTTTTTGATTTTTTAAAATTGTGATTTAGAGTTTTTAAACACTTCTTATACACATATTTCATTTGATCCTGCTGAATATTTATAGGCTATCATATATGGAACATATTAGCTATTCTTAGTTATTTCACTTTGTAGATGAGGAAAAAGAGGACCAAAGAATTTGAAAAGACTGTACTTAGGTCTTCTGAGTGTAAATGCAGTGCTCTTTTCAGTGTGCAGAGCTACCAAGCTGCCTCCCAACACTTAGAGTTATCTATGCCATTGCTGTCCTGTAACTCTACATCCTAAGGGAATTCTCAAATTTTAAGAGGGTTCAGCTACTAAAAGAAAATAACCTGTTTATTCAGTGGACCCGAGGGTAATTGTAGTCCTATCTGGTTTCCATCACTGCATTTCCCCCCCAGCTAATTCTTGGCTCACTTGGAAGTGTTAGTGCTGCCTCACAGAGTCTTCCTTAAACACTGTCAGAGTTTGTGCTCCAATTACCTGCTTATGTTTTGGTGGGTGACTTATCTTGCTTCTGCTTCTCTCCTGGGCAAAGTTCCAATCACAGTTTTTACTTGTAAGAAAGAAAGGATAGATAATATATTTCTGGACTTAAAAACAAACAAACAAACAAACAAAACAATACTAACATAGCTAGTCCAAGCTAGAATATAAATATTCTACATTGAGGACAACACAAGAAGCCAGCTGGGAAGACACTGCAGATTACAAATTTGGATTAGCCCAGAATCAATTTCAGCCTTTAAGTTAAAAGTGATATTTTAAAATTGATGTCTTTAAAAGTATGCAATCTTAATATTTTGGAGAGATAAAAAAAAACTTTTGTGAACTTATTGAAATGTGAATTTACTGAAATGAAAAAAAAATTAATTTGACACCAAATGGCAAACGGATCTCAGAATGCTCACCGTTTAGGGATCATTCTTGTGATACACTTAGTTGGAAATATTTTCTGTGGGACTTATGGCCATAACTGGACCCTATAATGGACATCAGATCCCCAAAAATGTATTCCCAGTATGTATATTTGTGTTTATAAACATTATAAATAGTGAAACACATTGAAATTGAACTCACAAATGGAATAAACCAATCTATAATTCTACCATCATGGAACATTACCTATTTCACATATTTTCATCAATATTAGATAATATGTCTTTAAAATATTCCCAACTTAATACTTACAAATGAAATTTCTCTTTTAATTTTTCTTTCTGTAGTACTTGTTATTTCCAAATATTTACTGTTTGTCTATCTATATGTGTTCTTTTGTAAATTTTTCATTCAAGTCTTTCTCCAATTACACACAACCCTCAATCATACTATTATTCTTATTGATTTTTAAGTTTGTTTTTTGGTACTGGGAATTGAACCCAGGGTCACTCTACCACTGAACCTCAATCCTTTTTATTTTTTGAGACTCTTTCTTGCTAAATTGCTGAGTGCCTAGCTAAATTGCTAATGTTGGCCTTGAATTTGCAATCCGACTGCCTAAACCTCCTGAGTAGCTGAGATTACAGGATTACAGGCATTCACCATCACTTTGGGCTTGTAAATTTTTTTTTTTTAATTCAAGGTATTGGTTCTCTGCCAGTTATATAGACTATAAGTACTAAGAGTATTTAAACAACAACAACAACAACAACAACAACAAAAAAACCTCTAAGGCATTTTGTTTGTTGTTTTCCATTATACTACAGAAACTCTGTATTCTCACAAATTATTTTCTTTAGTATTTCTGAGTTTCAGCACATATGGAAAGACTGTATTTACTCAGAGATTTTAAATACATTCACTTATATTTCTTTCTAGTAGTTTATGACTTCATGTTTTACATTAAAATCTAAGTATTATTGAACCAATGATAGCTTAAAAGTACACCCTAAAATATATAGAAAGCACTTCATTCTAGTGGGGGAATACTAAGTTATTAGGTAAAGACATAGGGACAACTGGGCAGCTGCTGCTACCGCCAAAGTAGATTCCATATGGATAAAAAGATTAAATGTGAAAAATAAGCACTTAAAAGTTTTTGAAGAGGGGCTGGGGTTGTGGCTGAGTGGTAGCATGCTTGCCTAGCATGCCTGACGCACCGGGTTCAATTTTCAGCACCACATACAAATAAATAAAATAAAATCCATCAACAACTAAAAAATATTAAAAAAAAAGTTTTTGAAGAAAACATGGGAGAATATTCTTGGTGACAGAAAAAATATGGCTTATCTATACAAAAAGATGCTCATATGAGAGATGAAAATTATATCTACAATCAGATATAACTTGGATCTATCATATTGACAGAGATCAAAAAATTTTGTTAACGCTGTATTGATAGGGATGTGGGGAAACTGTGTGCCATAAAATTTTCTATTTTTGTTAGGATGACTATAATTTGTCCCATCTTCCTAGATGGAAGAATGATTTTGTCCATTAACATATAAAATATGCCTATTCTTTAATCCAGCAATTACTTCTAGAAGCTAAACCTACAAATCTATTTCATATGTAATCCAGAACAAAATACAAAAAAAAAAAATGTATTTCAATTTGTCAGGTGCACCAAAAGTTTGGGAATAACCTATGTGTCATTGAAAAGGGAAGAATTCAATAAACTATGCTACATTTAAGCAAAAGAATATTGTACAACCTCACAAAAGAGTTAGACCCATCTAAACATCTGATATAGAGATCAAAGAGACATTATAAAGTAAAAACTCAAGGCATAGATATGTAATAACCTTTGAGAAAGGATATGTAGTTGCGAATCAAAAAAGATATATGAGAAATAGATTTCTCAACACCAATTGAATGATAGACATTTCCCTTTTACTGATACTGCATCTAGTTGACCACTTTAGTTTGCTGATAATTATTGTAATTTATAATTTATTTTAGTGCTTTTTTCTGTGTGATTTCTCCACTCATTGTCTTCTTGATTATTTTTTATACTCTTCCAAATAAATTTTTAAGTTATTTTATCAAATCCCAAAAGTATTGTTAGCTAAGTTGCTGAGTGCCTCGATAAATTGCTAATGTTGGCCTTGAACTTGCAATCTGATTAGAGTTATACTAGGTATATGGATTACTTTAAATTTTTTTTTTTTAGTTTTAGATGAACACAGTACCTTTATTTATTTATTTTATGTGGTGCTGAGGATTGGATCCAGTGTCTCACATGTGTGAGGCCAGCATTCTACCACTGAACTACAATCCCAGCCCCTATAGATAATTGCTTTTTGGGGGATGGGAGGTACCAGGGACTGAACTCAGGGCACTCAACCACTGCGCCACATTCCCAGCCCTATTTTGTGTTTTATTTAGAGATAGGTTCTCACTGAGTTTCTTAGCTCCTTGCCTTTGCTGAGGCTGGCTTTGAACTTGTGATCTTCCTGCCTCAACCTCCTGAGCCTCTGGGATTATAGGCCTTTGATACCATGTCTGGTTTATAGATTACTTTTTAAAGACATTATAATCATACAATGTTTGAATCTTGGTATTTAAAGTACCTTTCTATTTTTAAAATTCTTGTGTCTTATAAGTTTGTTTTAAAATTTTTTATAAATTTCTTTTAGTATTTATTTTTAGATATTTGATTTTTGGTGGGATCAACAGGAGGGGTTTTAGACTAAATTAACTCCGGGATGGGAGCAGGGGATTTCCTTCTCTGAGTGGAACAGAAAAAGAACTCCTTTTATATTGTATTTTTCAATTGCTTATGGTTTATACACAGGAAAACTCAATCTGTATGTTGATTTTATAACTAGTTACTTTAATTCGTTTTTTATTGCTTTTAAAAGTAACTCATCTATTAATGCTTTAAATGTTTTTTAGTTGATTCCTTTGGGTTTTCATATCATTTGCATACAAATGACAATCCTGACATAAGTACGTGCAGTACAACATTTAATCTATTTCTATTTCATATTTAATTGCATTGACTATCAGTTCCATTGTTAAACGGTCTGATAGTAAGTGTTCCTGCCTTGTTCCTGAATTCAACAGGAATAATTATAGTGTTTATTATAAAGCAAGTTGCTGGCTTTGGTACAACATATCTACTTTTTAAATCATTTATTCCAAATTCTTAAAACATTTTTTTTAAATTAGGAATGATGCAAGATTTTATAAACATTTTCAGCCTTAATTGAGACATACTGTTTTTCTCCTTTGACCTATTAATATAGTCAACTATATAAAAATGTTCTTGTTATTGAATGATTTTTATATACCTGGAATAATTCCTCTTAATTTTCACATACCAATCGTGAGTTCTATTTAGTAATATTTTATTTGGATTTTTCATTACATCTGAAAGGAGATTAACCTGTAGATTTCCCTTTTGTGTATTTTTTTTTTTATCTAGCTTTACTTTAAAAACAGCCTTTCAGCTCATCCCAAACAAAGGGATTACTGGTGAAAAGGCCTGGAGGGCAACCACCTGAAATGTCCTTAATGCAAAAGAAAGAAAGAAAGTGCTTACAGCACTGTGGTTTCTCTAATTTTTTTTTTTTGTAAATTTCCAATGCTATTCTCTCTACACCTTCTTTTTGACATGACTACACAAGCTTTAGCAGGTATTATGCATACTGTTTTTCTTTCCAATAAATATATAAACTTTCTTTCATTGGCAAACAGAAGCAGATGTTCTATGAAAGTTTTTGTTCTTCCAAAATCTGCCTCTCTCTATTTTACCTCCCTGATACAGGTACCAGGATATTTAAAACTGGAGGAAGGGCTAGGACATCCCCCCCCACCTACCCAGCCCCCCAAGCCATTCACCTCTGTTTTCACTCCAACTACACTGGTCTTCTCACTGCTATTTATTTCCCCTCTCATTCCTCCTGCTGTTAGTTTGATGTTTCCCTCAATTCCTTTCCTCATCTTTGCTTCATTCATTCCACTACTTACCCTTCAAAGCCCAAATTAAATTCCCAACTTTCTTTTACCTGCTTTGTTACTCCAAAGTGCCTGATGTTTTAGCTATAACTGTTTTCAAATTGCTTCAAGAGTGCTAGCTTGCTTGCTTAGCTCCATGGTTAGCTCCTTGAGGGCAGGGCCCTTATCTTAAAATTCTGTTGTGTATTTTCCATTGTTTAGCACTGTGAGTAATCACATTCAATGCATACTAGCAAGGCACATCTGACTGAAGACATCCATCACAGTTATTCATTTAGTAAATGAGATAATGAAAACTCAAGTGCTAGCCAAAGGTAAATCATTACTATTAATTCCCTCATTCATCATACATGTACAGCAGCCTCAGGGGCTGGGGAACCTAGGATTGCAGTTTCCAGGGGAAGCCAGATAAGCCTCAGATCTCACCATTTTGGAGCCAGGCATGAAATAAAGCTTTACCGAGGGATCAGCGCGAGGGGTTTTAGACTAAATTAACTCGGGGACAAGGGCAGAGGATTTCCTTCTCTTGAGTGGAACAGGTTACCTTGTACCTCTAGGATAAACTAAAACTCAAAACCCAAACAACTAAATACTGTTTGCTCATAAATTCTTCAAGACTTACTTGTAAATTATTAAAACTTAAAAATCTTTTAGTTTCTCTGAGAGGAATGACGACACGATTGACTTTCGCCAACTTGTAGGATGTAGAGAAAAATGGAGATTATTTTTACCTTACGTTAAACCTCTTTAAATTTTTAAACTTTAGGACTATTCTTATTTGTATAAGAGAAAATACCAAGACCAGCGTTTACATACTTTTGAAATTTTTGAGTATTTTTTGAGTTTTCCCGAGGGCATTCTGAATTGTGTAGCCACCACACCTTTGAAGATGACTTTACAACTTTAAACCACGGGGCTGTTTTCCTTAACCCCGCCATTTCAAACTTGCTTTATGGCTCCAGGGAACTGGCGCAGGGAACTGGTCTTTCTCTTCCACCTTCCCCTCACCCTTTCAAAGCCCAAATCTCCAGGAGAGATTATGGAAACAAGGCTGAGGCAGGGGAGCGCAAGCGGGGGGAGGGGTAACTGAGGTGGATCCGAGAAGAGCCAGCAGTTAGCGCTTCTTCCTCTCCGGGGCACGCACTCCCCAGGCCACACAGTTTTTTCTGAAGTTGGAATTGTGGCGGTCCTTGGATGCATTTTCAACTCAGCCTAAAAGTCCAGAAAGCAGGCTCTCGGAACTTTGCGGTTCGGCCATCAACCTCAGCGTCAGGCTACTCAGAGGAACACTAAAAGCCAGGCCCAAGGCACCGGTTGTCATGGGAACTCGGGCGCCGGTCTCCCAGCCGACCTCGTCCCTGGGGAGGGGGCGGGGCTAGAGCCAGACGAGCCAATGAAGTCGAGTGGAGCTCAGGGTCGGAGATCCGCGGTCCTTCTGGAGCCCGGGAAAAGTTGATTGACAGGACTGAGGGGCGGGGTCGGCGCGGCCGCCAAGGTGGAGCTCCGGTTGTGCCAGTAGCTCAGGCGGCCGCGCCGCGGCGAGGGTGACACACTATGGTCACGGCCCCTGAAGACCTTCGTGCGGCGGAGCAGCACTCCCCGGCTCCCCGGTCCGCCTCAGCCACCTCGGCAGCGCTCAGAGCCTGCTGCCGGAGTTGAGTCGCTCTCGCTAGAGGGTTCGGCGAAGTTTCTTGAAGGGGCGCAGAGCACCGGAGGGCGGCGAGTGCTCTATCGCTCTGGGGTCAGGCAGCCGGCGGGGGTCGCCGCCGGAGGGGCGTTTCCGAGGCGTTGAGGAGGAGGAGGAGATGCTGCTTCTGTTCTTCCTCTCCCAGGCTTCTACTTCAGCTCCTTCAGCCCACGCCCGCAGCAGCTTGGGGGAGAAGAGGTGGTGGCTCTCCGCACCCGCCGCAGCTGCCGGCCGCCAGCCGCCAGCCGGGACGTCGCGTTCCCGCAACCCTTGCTCCGCGCTCCAGTAGCAGGAACGGGTCTCCCGACGAGCGGGTAAGGACTAGGGCGGCCCAGGGCGCTGGACTGGATGCTCAAGAACCAAAGTACCCCTCGCTCGTCGTCTTCCTTCTCTCTGCTTTTGCTCCAGCCCCTAAACCCCTCGGTTGCCCTGGTGAAAGAAACTTTTCTTTGGTTTTGCTGGTAGGGTGTGTTTGTATGTTAGAGTGAGGATAGGGTGACCGGGGTGGGAAAGGACGAGAAGAAATTGCATTTAGGCAGAGCCATCTCTGCGGAAGAAAGCCGGATTCTTGGGAATGAAACCCCAAAGTCGGGGGGGGGGGCTAGAGATTGTGGGGTAATAGGGAGTGACATTGCCCCTTCATCCTGTACAGACAGCTCTACTCAGTGCGTGCTAAGAGAAGGCTCCCGAAGTCTGTTTCTAATTTCTGTAAATGATTGTGGAGATGGTGTGGTTAGAGGCCGCCCAGAAGAATGTGTGTGTGTAAGGGCTCGAAGAAGAGGGGGTGGGGAAAGAGGAAGGGGGCAGAGGGAGACACTCTCTGATGCAAGCTTTTATTGCTTTTCTTCTTGCTCAAGTTAAAACTCTTTTCTCCCCCGCACTCCCCTCCGCGTCTTTGCTCGTTACATGGTACTGTGCAGAAGCTGAAAAACTAAAGTTAAACCCAAGTCAAGAAAAGTCTTACGAATTTCTTTTTGTTGTGAATATATTGGAGAAGAGAGGATGGGTAAAAACATAGCCCCCAAGATTTACAGTAACACAGTTTTCATTAGCTTTGCACATATAGGATCTACACCTCCACACACTTCCAGCTAATCTCTTCTACAGACTTGTGTCATTTTCGTTTAATTGCATCTTTGAAACAACAAACGCGGTGACTTCATAGGGAGCTGCCTGGAGCGCCTGGAGCTGAGTTTACCTCTCAGAAAATGGGGCAATCGGGTTTGTTTTCAAGGCGGGACCTAAACAAAATGTAGGACACCTGATCTGTGGGTTGAAGGACTCTGGTAACTAATTAGCATGGTTTAAAAATTTATATTTATAGATTTTACTAAAGTGTGGGAGAAAAATTAAGTTTTCTTATTATGGAAACAGGCGTTGATATTTTCCCAGAGTTTTATTGACTGGGTTGGTAGGGTCAAGGTGAAAACTTGTTTCATGCTCATTGGCTTCTAATCTACAAATTATTTCTTTGTAAAATATAACTAGAAGCACTTTTTACTAGGTTCATGCATATATTGATTCAGTAATTCATACAGAAGCACATTAACTATTTTATCATCTAAATTCTAGGTTTATTGTAATTTTTTTCATAACACTGTGTTCTAACTTTGATGTTCTGGAGACTTTGTGGGAGTGTATGTGGGGAAAGGGTAGGATGGAAGCTAGAATTAAAAAAATATTGAGGGTTAATTATTAAGAATAGAGACTAATATTATAGTGTCTTTCACTTGTGCAATTAGAGAATTATGACTTCCTTTTCCATTTGTAGGTTTTCTTTAAATTTACATTTATCTTACCAAAAGATTTACTAGTGTGTAAAGTGTACATTTTTTTTAATGATGATCCCCAGCATCCAGAAATATAAATGGCCTTTTATGTTACAAGTAACACACACACACACCCCATTAAAACCAGTGTCATATGCATCCATACACCTTCTTTGGGTATGGGGGATTAAACCCAGGGAGTGTTTAACCACTGGGATATATTACCAGTCCTTTTTTATTTTTTATTTTGAGATAGGTCTTGCTAAGTTGCTTAGAGCCTCACTAAATTGCTGAGGCTAGCTTTCCAACCTCCTGCCTCAGCCTCCTGAGTTGCTGGATTTACAGGCACACATCTCTATGCCAACAAACTAGCATAAATTTAAAAGGCGATTTTAATACTGTGGTAGGGATAAAAAGTTGTAAAACTTAGCACACATGCCCCCCCCCTTTCCCTCTCTGGAGGGCAGCTTTTTAAATGTAGGACTTGAATGTGAAAGAATTGAATATCTGTTCTTTTGTATGCTAGGTGTTCATCTTTAAAGGAATGGAACTGATGTATTCTTTACTATTAAGAAAAATTTGCTCTACCCCACTGTTAATAGGTTAAGGATTGCATGAGGAAGCTTTGTAGCTTCTTCCATATCAGTTGGGTATATGTTTTCCCAGTTTATCCAGCCCCAAATGTCCTGAAGAAACTGGAATGTCTTTCTCCTGTGATAAATTTTAAATAAACTACAAATATAATTTTTAAATAAACCACAAAATGTTTTTATAGTGTAGTCAAATAATTTTGAAGTTGAAAAGAAACACAACCATAATCCAAGCCAGTGCATTTAGAAGTTAATTCCTTGTCATCATACCTTTATTTTTGAATATGTATTCCCCTCAATGCAGGGGGGATTAAACCTAGGACCTCTTGTGCATGCTAGCAAGCAATCTACCACTGAGCTATACCCCCAGCTCTTTTTATGTTTTAAGATAGGTTCTCCCTTAATGCCCTGAGCTGGCCTCCAACTTTCATTCCTCCTGCCTTAGTCTCCCAAGTACCTGGGATAATAGGCATGTACCATCATATGTGGTTTGAAATATGTATTGGGAAAAATCTGTGCCGTTAATTAGAATAGCTAGTTGAAAGTATTCTTCTATCAGGTCTCTGATGTAACCCAGTTTGACTCATTGAGTTAATGTCACTTTCAAAGATAGGAGCCTGAGAGGAGAAAAGATATTGGGTCTCAGGAAAGAAAGATCAGTGTTGATGGGAGTGGTGGGGATCTGTTCTGTACTTCCTCCACACTTTTTTTTTTTTCCTGAAAACCTTTTCCTTGTAATTTGAATATTGAGATGGGTCAAACAATTCAGGAACTGGTTTTTTTAAAAAAAGATAGCTTTTAATAAGTAAATTAATATATGACTTTCAGTGGCCTAAATTAAAGTTATACTTTCCATACTCATTTTAAATATGTTTATCAAAACTGTGGTCTGGCCGGGCGCTGTGGCCCATGCCTGTAATCTCAGTGCGTCTGGAGGCAGAGATGGGAGGCTGAGACAGGAGGATCGTGAGTTCAAAGCTAGCCTCAGTAAAAGCGAGGTGCAACTCAGTGAGACCCTGTCTCTAAATAAAACACAAAATATAGGGATGGGGATGTGGGTCAGTGATGAAGTACCCCCGAGTTCAATCCTTGGTACCCACCCCCACCCAACAAAAAATGAATAAATAAAATAAAATTAAAAACTGTGGTCTGTAAACTGTTTTGGGAGAAGTTCTAACAATCTTTTGAGTCTGGGGAAAAAAAGAAAACATGCTTAACATCCTTCTTCTATTCCTATTTTGTGAATAAGCATCCTGTTGTATGTACCCTGTTTCCAAATGTGAGAACTTTAAAAATAGCTTGTGAAGCAATAGATGAATTGTTTACTTTCTTAGGATTAAAAAAAAAAAAAGCAACTCCTCAATGATCTAGTATAGAGACTGGTGTAGATTTGAACTATAAACCTAATTTATTTTTCCCAGAGTTTGCAAACAGATGCATAGGAATTATAGGAATGGGGACTGGTTCAAGTACTCCCTTGCTTTATCTTGTGCTCCACCACTGAACCCTGCTTTTTCTTTTTCTTGTTTTGCTTTCACACTAGAAAAGTGTGGAAATTTTCTGAAACAAGCTGTCTCAAAGAGAATGCTTTTGCATCAGAGTGTAAAGGGCTTCACTGTGACAAACTATCCAAATCCTAGAAAAAAATTTTAAATAATGGAATAGTAACTACCTCCATGGTATTTTGGGTTTGAAATTAAATAATATATACAAAAGCAGCAAGTGCAAGTTGACAGTCAGTACTATCTAGCTTGTTTCTTCCTTGCTAATCTCCTTTGCAAAATTAAATAACATTCAGTAATTATAAAAACTTAGGACTGTTTACCCAAGTCATTCCTGAATGTTAGAATGTGTAACCTATTGGGTTTTGACTTGAGTTTGGGTTGTCTGAAGGCTTTCTTTACCTGCCATCGAAGGAATGTCTTAGCAAGGCACAGTGGTGGACACCTGCAATCCTAGTGACTCGGAAGTCTGAGGCAAGAGGATCACAAGTTTGAGGACAGCCTTAGCAACCAGCAAGGCCTTCAGTAACTTAACAAGACTGTGTTTTAAAATAAAAAGTAGAAAGTGCTGGGGATATAGTTCAGTGGTAAAGTGCCCTTCGGGTTCAGTCCCTGGTATCCCACCCCCAAAAGTCTGAATTTGCATATTGCTTCTATGCTTAATAAATAGTTTCTGATTTACTAGTGTAGGGGTACCCAACTCTGGCTGTACCTTAGAATCACTTGGATAGCTTTAAGGAATTTTTATGCTTAGTTATCGGTCCCACCCCCCAATTAAACCAGAAATTTTGGGAGAGATCTAGACAGCTATGATTTTAGAAACTCTTTAAGAAATAATAACATATCGCCTACTCTACAACCAATCTTCTAGACCCCTTGAGGAAGTGAGTACAGAAAATTGGTTCCCACAAGTGCAGCAACATTTTTATGTTGTTTATAATCCTTTTCTCCTCATAAGTCATAAGAATTTTAAAAAGAAGAAAAAAATGGTTTAGAAGAAGCATCTATGTATATGTCCATCTGCGGGATTTTTTTTTTTTAACTATTTAAATCAGGATTTAAGGCACAAGTATTTCTTTTCAGTTCCCCTGAGCTATATCACCCAATGTAGTGTCCCTAGCTGTGTGTGGCTATTGAAGCTTATATTTTAATTAGTTAAAATTAGATACAGCTTAAAATTCAGTTTTTCATATCATTGGCCACTTTTTTGGAGAGGGGCACTTCTCCTCCTCCTCCTCCTCCTCCTCCTCCTCCTCCTCCTCCTCTTCTTCCTCCTCCTCCTCCTCTTCCTCCTCCTCTTCCTCTTCCTCTTTTTTTTTAATGGTAGAACCTCACACATGCTAGGCAAGCATTCTATCACTGAGCTTTATTCCCAGACTTTTTCATTTTATTTTGAGACAGGATTTCTCTAAGTTGACCTGGCTGGCAAATCCTCCTGCCTCAGCCTCCCACATCATTGTGATTTATAGACATGTGCTATCACATCCTGCCATTGGCCACATTTTAAGTTGCTCAGTAGCCACTTGCAGCTAGTAGCTACTGTATCAAACAGCTCAGATATGGAACATTTTCTCACTATACCAAGTAATTTACTTTCTGATTAGAGGTTTTGAAATTTGTATACTAGTTTCTTACATCTGAAAGAGAATATGTGTTTCCTCTAAGTCATTTCTTTCAGATTTGTAATTTAAAATATGTACGGTATTTTTGTTTTAAAAGTGAAGAGGAGTACCACATGTTTTGATTTTACATTACCCCTTTTCTGAATCTGTTGTAGCTAGTTGTAAGATTTTCCTTTTTAGAAATATCTGAGAAAAGGAAATTTAGTGTTTAGTAATTCTTGTTACTTATATCAGTATGCTCTCAATCTAACTAACTAGCTTAAATGCCCTTGTAAAATGTAATTTTCCCAAACTCTGAAAATAGAAATAGTCATCTTCCCAAGTCAAGTGTTGGGATTTAATTAAAGCCTTTTCTTTTTGATGAAGATCATCTTTTTCTTTTATATAGAGATAGTTATCACATGACATGATCAAAATTTTCAACAGAAAACTGTCTTATTGGTTTTAACATGAAAGTACAGATATACAAGAGATCATTTTTTCCATATGTAGAAAGGCATTGCCTTAGGGG
The DNA here is from genome assembly GCF_052094955.1 of Ictidomys tridecemlineatus. Classification (NCBI taxonomy): domain Eukaryota; kingdom Metazoa; phylum Chordata; class Mammalia; order Rodentia; family Sciuridae; genus Ictidomys; species Ictidomys tridecemlineatus. The sequence continues at coordinate 67,451,605 of NC_135485.1, forward strand.
GAAAAATGAGACTCCTAAAGAATTTCAGATAGTTAGAAGCTAACACTGTGTCACTAAATTTAATGGTGATTGTCCCTTATTAGCTACTAACGCACAGCTTAGAAGAAACTGTACCGTGTAGTTCATTCTACCTATACCCCCCTCCTGAAAACATCTAAAAAGATAACCTTTAATCACTTTTGTCAAAGTTGTATTGATTTCGTGTGTTCTGAGTTTAAATGAGAACAAAATTAATTTTAATAAAAATATTCTTTCTTGGTAGGTTGTACTTTTTTTTTCTTTTCAGACATAAATGTAGGACTGGGGTTGTAGCTTACAGAGTTCTTGCCTAGCATGTGTGAGGCACCGGGTTCAATTCTCAGCACCACATTAAAAAAAATAAATAAATAAAGTAAAGGTCCATCAACAACTAAGTGACATTAAAAAAAATAATACTTTTCCTCTTTCTTTTTGCCTATTCAGTTCAGGTAAATTTGCATATAGAACATTGGAAGTTGTATTATTGGAAGGATGCTTGATGGAATGTTTTATGTATAAAATCATTCTCATGTCTTATGTTTATTCCCTGAGTTATAACATACCATAGAGTCCATGGAACAAAAATGAAACATTCTTGTTGAATAACCTAAATTAAGGTTAGAATGATTATGTAACCAAAAATTGTAGTAAAGATACTCAAAGTTGTATTTTGTTTTGTGTTTTGAAGAAATATAATCTGATGATTTTTTTAAAAATAAGAGAATCCTTTTAAGAAATTTAGTTTCTTTTAGCATGATGTATTACTTTTGCTTCTTCTAGAAAAGTATAGCTTTAAAAATGAAGATTTACATTATTTATAGGTGGTTAATGTGGTTAATTATTTTAGTTCTTGTTGTAGTTAAATACTTCTTTCAAAAAATAAAATGTAGGACTGGGGATATGGCTCAGTGGCAGAGTACAGTACTTAGCATGTGTGAGGCCCTGGGTTCAATCCCCAGAACTACAAAAAACAAACAGAATACAAACATACACACAGGCATGCACACAAAGCCTCAACCAGTTTTTTGTTTGTTTGTTTGGTACTGGGGATTGAACTTAGAGGGGCTTTTTACAACTCCCAGTCCTTTTTAAATTTTTATTTTTAAATTTTGAGACAGGTTGTTCTAAGTTGCTTAAGTCCTCTCTAAATTGCTGAGGCTGACTTTGAACTTTTGCGTCTCTTGCCTCAGCTTCCCGAGAGTCTCTGGGATTACAGGTGTGCATCATCATGCCTGCATAAGTCAGTTTTTGAAGGAAGGAAATAACATTTTATTAATATAATTTAATTAATGTAATATTTTGGAACTAAAATTTCAGTTATGAAAGGTAGATTAATTCCTTCCTCAGTGTCTTTCATATTCCTACTGACTTGAGCTGATGTATAACTTCATGGAATTAGGTAAACATAACATTAAGTTTATTCTTCACACAATGTTTTAATTTTATTCTGATGCTGTTTTCTGTGCCCAATTCAATTAATTATGATAATGATTTATATAAAAAATATTTCAATTCTTTAAGCACTGTATGAATATTTGTTGAGGCCCAAAAGATATAAATTTAGCTATACTTCATGAAGAGCTGGAATACATTTTGATTTTTTTTATTATTAAAAAATAAATAAATACAATAAACAAAGGAAACTTCAGCAATGCTCAGTTATCAAACCTACACTGAAAAAACTGGTAGACATATACCATTCACTGTGTTCACCTGGAACTTTGAAACTCTGGCACTACTTTAAGGAGTATAGAAATGAAAAACAGGGTATGTGTTATTACATAGTACCCCATAATACTCTAATTTTAGTTATAACTCAAGTCAACAAATTCTGTTTTCATAGTTTACAGTATATAATTCTTAGAGACATAATAAAAAAGCTAGAATATTTTATTCTCCAATATACAGATTTAATGAGAATATCCTTCATTTTTTAAACAAAAGAAAATATTTTAATGTGGGCACATAAAATATCACATTAAATTTGTGACTGAAGACTACACTGAGCTGTTTCATCTGAATCTTTTTCAATACATATGTTATTACACCAGTTTTCTCTTAATTTCAGAGGGATTTAAAGATCATATTGAGATGCTAAGATTAAATTGCTCCTAGTGCTACACAGGAAGGACACATTTCCATGCTTCTTGAGATATTTGTTATAATCACTAGAAGACAACTGCAATGAATGATTTGTGTTCCTTCTTGTGTCAGTTAGAAATTAGAATAAGTAGCTAATGTAAGAGATTTAGCACAAAGTCGGTTGGGATTTTCTCTTAAGAGTCCAGGCATAATTATCCAGAGCTGTGAATCCAGACATCTGTTTTTCTTCTCCATTTCTATAATGTATGGCTTTCATCAAAATGGCCTCAGGGTGGCAAATAACTGCTAGCATTCTGTTCAAACTGCCCTTCCAGGCAGAAACAACATGGAAGAAGTGGGGAAAATGTACATATAAGAGTGCCTTCCAGCTGAGTCAGATTCTTTTAAAGAATTTTCTTGAAAGCCTTACGCAAGAACTTCCTTTTCTATTGGTTCTTGTCAAGGAAGCTTAGAATTGTAGGTTTTTTTGCTGGACATTTGGGCATCCCAAAACAAATTGAAGAAGGTGTATATGGGGATACAATTATTATTCTCTTCCTGTCGCCTGGTCCTGTTTGCTTTAGGTTTAGTGGAATTTGGATGCAGTAAATACAAAAACATAGAAAAATTATATGTAGTTTATGCTAGGTTTCTCTGGTAAAGGCTTATTGACTTAACTTAATATCTAGACCCAAATGATAGAAAATGAATTCAGTATGTTTGATATCCACTTGACCTAGTGGATACAAACATACTGGATTTACCTTTCTAGAGGCTGGCTCACAGCCATTAAGATAATTAGTACTTTTGTTCTTTGCATTATTTGATACTTAATTCCTTTTTTTTTTTTTTTGTGCTGCTGGGGTTGAACCCAGGGCCTTGTGCATGCGGGGCAAGCATTCTACCAACTGAGCTATATCCTCAGTCTTTTCATAATATTACTTTTCCTAATAATACTATTTGTCATTTACAAAGTCAGTATTTGAATTACCATCAAAATTCTGAGTTAGTGTTAACCCTTTAACAAAATTTATGTCTATTTATATCCCTTTATAAATGTTTTATTTTTGTGAAAACTCAATCCAGATAATGTCATGATTTGTTTGTTCATATTCAAACAAAGTTAGGAAACACATAAAAGAGTTTAGACTTTACATTTAGGCAGTCCTCAATTTAAAGTTTGGTTCTTTCTGTAGTGATTTTGGATAAATAATTTCTGGGTCTGTTCTGTAAAATGGAAATGCTATCTAACTGGGTGCAGTGGTGCACACTTGTAATCCCAGCAGCTTGGGAGGCTGAGACAGGAGGATCGTAAGTTCAGAGCAAAGGTGAGGTGCTAAGCAACTCAGTGAGACCCTGTCTCTAAATAAAATACAAAATGAGGCTGGGATGTGGCTCAGTGGTCGAGGGCCCCAGAGTACAATCCCTGGTACCCTCCCCCACCAAAAAAAAAAAAAAAAAAGGAAATGCTATCTGTTTGATAATATTTTATAACCTTTGGTTTTGAATCATAAATGTATACAATGATTAGCTACAGACCACCAATTCAGTTTACAAGACTTTACCTGTCACATCTGTCTTCTAGGAAATAACAACCTGAGAAATCTCATTAATTCTGAGACAAAATATGATCTATCTCTTCATCACTAGATTTCCTAGTTTAAATTTTTTTGAGTAGGCCTCTCACTGAGTATATGCTTTGATTATCAGTTTTTTTTTTTTTTTTTTTTTTTTTACATATCAGATCTTTTTAGACAGAGTAACTACATATAGGCCACTTTAGGATTGAAAGAGTTAACATTTTAAAGGAAATGAAGAGGGTAAATCTGCCATATGTCCTTGAATATGTGAAAAATGTAGAAATTGTCAGAAAAATACCCATAATAATTTTTGACTGTAGCTATAGCAACAATTACAAATGTTTTACAAATAATAGAAATTTAATTTTGTTTTGAATGTCTTTTTTCCCTGTAGTGCTAGGGATTGAACCCAGGGCCTTGTGCTCATGAGTCAGGTACTACCAACTGAGCTATATCCCCAGCTCTCTTTTGTTTTTTATATAAACTAATTATACTACTATATTCAGAATTGTTTTCAGTATTTTGAGAAATACTGAAAAAGAAGAAAAGTGTCGATTCTCAGCACCACATAAAAATAAAGGTATTGTGTTGTGTCCATCTACCAAAAAAAAAAAAAAGAGTATATATGACCTGCAGTTCCAAATGCCACAGGGAACTAGTGAAACAAGACTACAGAAAAGTAGAAGAAAATGAACAGTGTGATCTGTTGAGTGTTGTTACCTTCAAAAAAATTATTTTACTACCCTTATATGGAGAGAAACAGAGGGAAATGGAAATGAGGATGGTATTTGGTGGCAAAATAAATGAGAGTTGAATGACCTAGGAGGTTTCATAGGATCAGGAAACTTTTCCCTTTTACTTTTGAAGATGGCAAAAGAATAGATTCTATGAGTTTAAGAGTGTTTAGCCAGGCACCGTGGCACAAACCTGTAACCCCAGAGACTTGGCAGGTGCAGGCAAGAGGATTGCAAGTTTGCAGCTAGCTCAACATAGCTCAGTGGTAAAGCATTCCAGGGTTCAGTTCCCAGTACCAAAAAGAAAAAAAGAAAATAAAAAGGAAGAGAGAATTTCAAATGGCAAAAAGAATCATCTCCTTTAAGGAAGGAAATGATTCATCTGAATGGGAAGGAATGAGACATAGGTAGACTTGTCACTTTTAATCATGAAGAGAGCAACTTTTTATAGTGAGAATGAAGGGAAGGCTACCAAGGCTACCAAATTGGATCAGTGGGCCTACTGATGAGTGGAAATGAAAATGAAATTCTAAAAGAGAACTTGTACTAAATGCTATTATTTTACAGAAAGTACTGTCAGAGGAGGCAAAACTAACTCCTTTCAGGTATGATTTGGGAGGTGGAGAAGAATTGGAAGGAGAGAGGTAAAATTTGGGAATCATCACTATTGGGAAGGTAATAAAAGGTTGATAAAGGGTTTATTGAGGGCTTATCAGTTTGAAAAGCGATGGCCCCAGTCTACATCTACAGGAAATGAGGAATAAAATGTAGATATAATTCCAACCTGTGATGATGAAGTAAAATTGGGGGCTTGGAGTAATTAGGGAACCCAACTGAGGCTGCGAGGATTGGGTTAAGTGGAAAGTGATTTTGCTTAGCATCTCCTGATTTGCCCAATCATCCAATTATTATTGAGCTAAAGATATTTTTTTTCATTTTCTTCTGTTAATTGTTAATAAGCTGGCAAACAATCTTGTCTCTCTCTCTTTTTTTGGGAGGGCGGGTACCGGGATTGAACTGAGGGGCACTCAACCACTGAGCCACATCCCCAGACCTATTTTTTGTATTTTATTTAGAGACAGGGTCTCACTGAGTAGCTTAGTGCCTGGCTGTTGTTGGGGCTGGCTTTGAACTCATGATCCTCCCAAGGTGCTGGGATTACAGGTGTGTGCTACGCGCCCAGTAGATTCTTAATGAAATATATGTGATGTTTGTTTAATTGAAAATACTATGCTGATCATAGTATTTTATTACTGCTTGGGTTCATATAATCTAGGATTGGGGGTTGTATTTAAAATGAGCCATCTAAATTATAAGCTCAAAAAATCTGTTTAAATCAAAATCTTTTCTTGTTTAATAATTGGGTTTTAAAATTTTCTACTAGTATGACTTTCCTCTCAGCCGTTATGCTTGTTCATTTGTTATAATAACCACTAGGATTCAAAGTTTAAAATTAATTGGGAAATGTTTTCTGCAGATTGTTTTGACTACAAAAAAATTATCTATTCTCTTTTTAGTAATTAGCATTATATTTGACAGGTATTTAAAGTTTGTAAATGAATCCTAACTTTCCATCTTAAAGTCATATAAATGTTTTATTGGGTATGCCATCAAGTGTGATGCAATTCCAATAAATATATTCAGTATTTCACCCAATCAGTACTTGATATATACTTTCTGAATTCCAGAAATAACATCTTTGGCTGTTTAAAAATACCTACTTGATTGTCTAAAGTCACCTAGTTGATTGTTAAAAAACAGCAAAATTTAGTGTAGTATTTAAAATCATCTGAAGATCATCTGAAGAGTTGTCATTGCCTAGATTAAGAAAGTGGAGATGTGGTGGCCAATGCATTTTTCTTTTCTCTTACTTTTTGTGTTACCAAATATTTCTAAGGAGGGGAGCATCAAGAGGGAGTAACGTTATTCTAGTCTGTAAAGTAACTCCTGGTTCACTTAGCATCCTTTTAAATAGACTAGGCCTCTTAATCATGTGGGGGGTAAAAATACCCAAGAATTTCTCAGTTTTTTTTTAAGATAAACAATTACAATGAAATATGCTACAAGGAGCAATAAATTATGTTTAGGATTTGTTTAAAACTATAATATTTAATCTGCTTTTTAAATTTGTTTATGTTGTGGTCCTTGAGCTCAAACGCAGGGCCTAGGTAAGTACTGTAGCACTGGTCTACATTCACAGCCCTAATCTTTTTAAAAACTTAATGTTGAAGTGACCAGACTGCCCTGACGAGTGATGTTAAAAAATTCTTGTCTTTCCATCCATGCTTTTACAATTAGCTTTGCATGCTGCATGAAAAGTATTTTTAAGGCTATTTATGATACAGAAGACTATAAATATGATTCTGTGCCATCAGATTAAGCCAATTTACATACAGTCCATATATCTAAATATTTATGTTTTCTTTCAAGCTACCTTAATTAACACTGAAAAATGGTTACAATGGTAAGGGTTCTTCTCTTCAGATACTTACTGTGTGCTAAGCACTCTTAAAAATTTGACTCGTAGGATATTATTTGTCTTTACACCAGTCCTATGAAGTAGATGCTATTATTCCTGTTTTACAGATGAGAAAACAAGCTCAGAGAGGCTTAATGAGTTACTATAGGTCACACAGCTTGTTGGTAGTGGAGCAGACATCTGAATCCAAGCCTGACTGACTCTACAGCCAATTATCTTAACTATAACTTCTCATGTAAATAGTGTTTTTTAAAATGAGTAGTATCAAAGTGGGGAAAAATTATCTCAATTTACTTGAAAAAGATGAAAGAGCTTTTGACACTTTAATTTAGAACCCAAATTTATTAGATTGTTATTAGCCTTTAAACAGTTTGTTCTTTCAGTCACGTAGTTTCCTTTCAGCTTATTTCTCCCCCAAGGTCTCCCTCTACTAACCTGTCACTTTCATCCTTCATGGCATTGAGTTCCTATGAAAGTGTTGAGCAAAGAAAAGGTAATAGTGTCATTTTGAGAATCATAAAACATTTATATGCTCATCACAGTATTATTTGTAATGATACAAGACTAGAAATAATAAAATTAGCTTGCGGAAGAGGAATGATTTAAAGTGTTCTAAATTCTTACAGTGGAATTTTGTGATCAGCAAAACTTAGATTGATAAAACAGGTGTGGTGGCACATGCTTGTAACCCCAGTTGCTTTGGAGGCTGAGGCAGGAGGATTCCAAGTTTGAGGCCAGCCTGGGCAATTTAATGAGGGCTTATTTCAAAATAATAAGCAAAAAGGGTTAGAGCTATAGCTCGGTGGTAAAGTACTTGTCTAGTGTTTGTGAGGTCCTGGGTTCAATCCCTACTACTGAATTTATATATATATGTATATATATATATATATATATATATATATATATATATATACATATATATATATATATGTGTGTATATATATAAATTTGGAGCTTTTTGTAACATGGAAAAAATATTCAACTTAAAAAGCTAAACAGTAAATACAGCGTGGTTGTAACCACACACAGTTCTTCTATTGCATTAGTTTTTTAAAGAGAAAACTTTAATTTAAAAAGGCCAGAAAAGGATTTAAAACAAAATGCCCCCAACAGTGATTTGTAAGGGAAAACACATCTATTTTTTTGTAGAATATTAAATTGTGAAAAATTTATGAGGCACAGAATCAGTTGAGAAACAGACTGTAGTATTTAACTGGAAGGTTTTTTTTTGTCTAAATATGAAGGAGGCTCACCAGTTCTCATGTATTCTATTATTTTAGACAATTATTTCTTTTAGACAAACTAAAAGATGTTATTTGAGGCTGGGTTACTGTTTTACAAAGGTGTTCAGATGATAATAATGATAGTATATATTTGTAAAATATACCATTTAATATGGAAAGATTTTTATTCTTCAAAACAATCTTAAGGTAGATGCTATTCTGTACCTGTTTTTACAGAAATGGAAATTGAAATGGACTATTAATAAATTAATTAATTTACCCAAAATAACATAGATAGTTAGGGGACAGCTAATATTTTGCATCCAGGCAATCTGGTTCCAAAGCCTGGGTACTTAAACTCTAGATATGTTAATAGTGATAATTATTTCTAACTTTGGGTTCAGGTTAGAAGTAATAAACTTACTACAGTGTGTTGGCTAAGAATAATGCATGACCAAGTCTCCATTTGGTGCTAAGGGCATTTAAAAATTGTCCTTTAGTTTGGAGGACAGCTGTTATTTAGAGTCCCAAACTGTTGGTGACTACAAACAAAGTATCTTTTCTTCTCCTTTGAATCAATTCTTTCAGCAGACTTGAATGCTTTGAATGTGGTAGTATAAAAAGAGTCTGATAGAAGAAAAAAGAGTTTCTAAATTTTAGTTTTATCATATGGTTTTAAAATTCATTCACCATATAGTTGGTTGTTGACATTTGTTTTTATTTAGAGAAGTGGAATTTGTACTCTGAGAGTTCTTTAAGACAAAAAAATTTAGAATGACTGTTTGCATCCACTGACCATTCATATTCCTTTTTTCTTTCTTTGTACTTAAGAATTATGTATCGCTGTCTACATGCAAATAGTTTAGATAATTATGTGGTTCTTTTAGTAACAGTTTCATTGTCCTCTAAAGAGCATGCGTTGTGTAAATTTTGGTAATTAGAGCAGATAAAGTTTGTTTTATTATTCTTAAGTATGCTATTTTTTAGAATAGTTAATGGTTATACATTTTACAAATTTCAAAGTGTATAAAGACTGAAATGTAAAAGGCTATGGCGGCATATTCCTGTATTCCCAATTAATAGGGCAACTGAGGCAGGAGGGTTGCAAAGTGCAGTGCAAAGCCAACCTGGGAAATTTAGTGAGACCCTGACTCAAAATTAAAATGAGCCTCTAGGTATTGATTCCCAAAGATGCCTTTTTTTTTTTTTCAGTGCTGGGGATTAAACCCAGGGCCTTGTACACACTAGGCAGGCGCGCTGCCACTGAGCTCCATTCTCAATGCTTTCTAGGAATCTTATTTTTCCTTTAAGGAAATTAGATATTTTGGGGGTAGTCAACTTAAGAGCTCAAACTATAGTTAACAGGAGGTGGCGGGGTTGGGGTGAGATCTGCAACCCACCTGAACACTGCCACATCTCTTAATATTTTCCCCAAGATTTGTGTGTGTGTGTGTGTGTGTGTGTGTGTGTGTGTGTGTGTGTTGCTAGTGATTGAATCCAGGGCCTTGTGCATGCAAAGCAAGCACTCTACCAATTGAGCTATATCCCCTTCCCCTTCCCCAAACTTTTGATGTGAAATCTAATTTATAAAATTATCTAATGTTTAAATGTTGGTTGAAATACCACACTTTTGCAAATCGTGGTGTGAGCCATCACTCTACAAGCCAATCAGAACATGTCTATAGAACAAATAAAGACCACTGGTCACTATTGAGCAACCTGTGCCTACATTACCTTAGCCTTATACTTGCATAAATTTGCCATATTGGGTTTTGACATTTATTAAGGGATAATAGTAGTAATGATAATGCTAGGGTTTGTTTTGATTAATATATCACTGTAATATATTCCTTAAATATTAGATTTTTATGAGGAAAGAGAACAAAAGACTAGTTTGTAAAATGTATGGAAGATGATGTGTTTTGTGTAAATATATCAGATGCTTGGTCTAAATGATTTTTCTTAGAAACATTTGATTCTCAGTCTTTCCTTTTCAAGGCCTACCATTTTTCCTTTTTCCTGCTGTCACATTTAGTATTTCCCTGCTCTTCTCATGAATGTTCTTTTCATTTGCAAGAATTATAAAAGAAAAATCCTTCTTAGAGAAACTCTATAGAAGCAAAACTACTTTGTGACTTACTTAGCTGCACAAACTTCCATTCTTTCCCCTAGCATTAAAATTCCTTAGTCTTAATGCTATTTCTTTCAAATGTGCTTTTTAAACAGAAGAATGACTGCCCTTAAGGCTGTTAGTGAAAAGATCCACAGAAATAATCTACAGAAGCAACCTCCCATTTAAGATTTGACCCCAATCCATCAGGGATGATTGAACTGAGATGCCATTTATTGTGGTTTAGTGCAGAGAAATAAATATAATAATTGAATAAAACTTCTGCTTCTAGCCAAGATGGGATGACAGGGATGAAATTTACCCTCCTACCTGAAACAACTGAAATATGGATAGAATATCTGAAACAATTTTCAAGACACTGAACATCAGGTAAGGAAAGATGATGATCTCTTAAGAGATAGAGACAAGATAAGCCTTATGACTGCCCCAGCTTACAGCCTTGAGTTTCCAGGGTGTGGCCTATGGAGGGGAAACCTGGGGGAGAATGCTGGACTTTCTGAATACAGAAGTTGGACTGAAATTCTGGGAAGACCAAGGCAAGCTGGAGGCCAGCCTCAGCAACTTTGTGAGACCCTGTGTCAAAATTAAAAAATAAAAAGTGCTGGGAATATAGCTCAGTGGTAGAGTACCTCTAGATTCAATACCTAGTACCATTAAAGAAGGGGAAAAAAAATAAAAAGAAAGAAACAGAACATCTTTTGAGCATATTTTCTTTACATATTAATTTCCTTGAGAAATCAGTATAAAATTTCTTTAAAACCCCCCAAAATAATACCCTCAGATGATCCTGTTTGACCGTCACATCACCAGTTTTTTAGACAGTCTGTGTATTCATTTCATTGCAAGTGATAGCATATCTTATTTTAAAATGTTGAACATAAGCAGTCTGGAGGAAGGAAGTTCAAAGGTTTAATCAGTCATACACTTCACAAGGTCCCTTGCTTCCTCGTTTTTGCTTGCTTTTCTTCTGCCTGCCCCGCTGCTGTTGTTCTGAAAATGATCTTTAGTTCTTAGGTTTATCCTCCTGTAGTTGCAGTAAATATGGCTGCCGCAGCTACAGGTATTGCCTGAAGACATCCCTTCAGCTAGCATGGAGAATCCCCAAGATTACCCTTGGGTTCCATGATTTGCCAGGAGGACTCAGCTCAACAGATTTATTACAACAAAAGGACACAACATAACAGCAACGGGAAAAGTGAATAGGGCAAAATCTGGAGGAAACTAGGCCCACATTTTCAAGAGTCTTATCCCAATAGAGTCATACAGAATGTACTTAATTCCTTCAACAATGAGTTGTGACAACATATGTGAAGTATTGTCTACCAGGAAAGCTCTTTAGAGATTCAGTACAAGTTTTTACTGGGAGTTCATCGAGTGTGCACTCTCTGCCTACCAAATAATAAATTCCAGATTCCCAGAAGAAAAGCAGGTGTTCTGCATAAACCACATTTTTGCACAAAAAGTTCAGGCACAGTCACTCATAAGAGTTCTAGGAGTGGTGGGAACCCTCCTGAAGTTCCCAAATGTCAACCAATGGTGGTCCTTGCAAGAAACCCTGCTGTTTTAATCTTTTTCTGCATAGCTAGAGGAAGAATAAAGACATTGCCTCCCATGCATCTTTTTACTTTTTATTTTTGGTACCAGGAATTGGACCCAGGGGTGCTTAACCATTGAGCCATACCCCAACCCTTTTTCTTTTTTATTTTGAGACATGGTCTTGCAAAGTTGCTGGGGCTGACTTTGAAGTTGTGGTCCTCCTGTCAGCTTCTGGAATCGCTGGGATTACAGGTATGCACCACCATGCCCAGCTCATGTATCTTTTTTATAGGAAGGAAAATCTTTCATGATTTCCTTCTCACTAAATTCTGTCTCAGTTCCATTAGCTTGGTAATGGGTATGGGCTGTTAAATATCTGGCATTTCTACCCTCTATATTGGAAGTCAGATTGCCAATGTGAAGTAAGGACATGAGATTAGGGGAGCATTTATGTTAGGAAGTTGAACATTGTTCAAACTCATTGTCAAAACTAGTGTTTTTAAGGATAAAGTGCTAAGAGATTCATGGTTAGGAAAAATAAATAGCGATTTACTTTTTATGTGAAAGATAATTGCAGGACTGGGGATGTAGTTCAGTGGTAGATCTTGTGCTTAGCATACTCAAATTCCTGGCTACTATCAGTACCACAAGAGGATGAAGGAAAAAAGGGATAAGGTGAGAGAGAAGAGGAGGAAAAAGAAGAAGAAAAATATTAGTAGTATCTATTATTAATTTTTCAGTTATTTAGAGTAGCTTTTTTTGAATCTTAAATATATAAAATAAATTTGTAGACAAATTAAGACAAAATCTTTTCTTTGCTGTGCTGGTGAGTAAACCCAGGGCTTTGCACATACTAGGCAACTGTTCTGCCATGGAGCTGTGTTTCCAGCCCTTTTTATTTCGAAAGTGTTTTGCTATGTTGCTCAGGTTGGCCTTGAACTCCTTATCCTCCTGCCTCAGCTTCCTAAGTAGCTGGGATTACAGATGATCACCACTATGTCCTACGAAAACAAAATATATATCAGTAAGCTGAACAGCAAAATAATGTCCCAAACAACCCCCATCAACAGAACAAAGTAACCCTACTCTAAATTTGATGGTGGTTGATTCATGTAAGAAATTGCTCTTATTAAAACTGTAATATTGCAATATTGTTTTTTTTTTTTTACACAAAAGAGTTTTTGTCTATTCTTGAAAAAGGATCACCTTTTTTGCCATGAAAACGTCCATCACTTTTCAATGATATTACTCTTTTTTGATTTTACTTTTAGGAATTTCCTCTACTTCTGACAATATTTTTGTCATAGTCAATTAAACAGGTAGTTAATTTAAGCCAAAAACCAGTTGGAATTGTTAGATAAATGTAAAATAGGCATTTAAAATGAAGTACAAGCTATCAAAATAAATTTCCTGATATGAAAGCTATACAGTGTTGTTCATGGTTTAAAGCAAAACATTTCTATAATGAAAAATATAAAACTTGCATATACAAAAATCTCAGTACTGAAGGAACACTACTAATACCAGTAAGACATTATTGACTTTGGAAATACCTCTAACATTGGACTTCAAATATGTAGATGTAGGTTTAAGAAAATTGAAAAATCCTTTATATAACAGCAGACCTAAAAATTGTGCTTGGTTTTTGAATTAAGAAAAAATCCTGTTAGAAATATAATTTCACTTATTACCAAAAATGTAATTTCTTTTTTGCAGGGTGGGGGATACCAGGGATTGAACCCAGATGCACTTAGCCACTGAGCCACATCCCGAGCCCTTTTTATTTGTATTTTTGAGACAGGATCTCACTAAATTGCTTAGGGTCTCACTAAGTTGCTTAGGGCCTTCCTAAGTTGCTGAGGCTGTCTTTAAACTTGGAAGCCTCCTTTCTCAGCCTCCTGAGTCACTGGGATTTGTGCCACCATGTCTAGCTCTAAAATGTAATTTCTAACTGAAGTAAGGGATTATCATTCAGATTCTGATTATTGTTGAACAAGTTTGCATCTGTACTAAATTACTAGTTGTCTAGTACTGACACATATTTTAGTATGCAATTTGTTTTTAGCTGGTTTTTCCAAGATCCTAAGAATTAATTGGTCTATTAGTTGTAGAGTTTAAGAGTGACTGTACTGATTGGAACCAAGGACTTACCATGTTTGCTTGGTCTAATTGAAATTTTAGAAGAAGACCTATGCTATTGAATTGATTTTGTTTTGTTTCTTTTTCTTTTCTTTTTTTGTACCGGGGATTAAACTTAGGAATACTTAAAATAGATGAGTTAAGAGCCACATCCTGGCCCTTAACACTGAGAATTGCAACCCCAGCCCTTTTTATTTTTAGGAAAGTTCTTGCCAAGTTGCTAAATTGCTGAGGCTGGACTTGAACTTGTGATCCTCCTGCCTCAGCTTCCTGTTTTGTTTTGTTTTTAATTGTTTTAATCAAATTCTTTTAAGACTGACTGACCCTTTAATATTACAAATACAGAAATTACATAGTGACTATATTTATAACATTTGTCTATTCATTTCTAATTTGAACATAAAAAGAGTCAAATATTGTTAGTTTCATATAGTCAACCTGATGTTATTATGGGTTTATTTCTACAGGCACAGGTACAAAGTGTTCTTAATTATTCAGTAGAACATTTGTTTGTTGACACTGTTTTGGCTCTCATTTTCCATTTCTTTCTGTCAGCCTTCAGAATTATTACTTATAACAAGCAGGAAGCAACTTGTCAGAAAATAGCTAATTTATTAAGTTGCATTCATTATAGCATTTTGCAGACAATCTCAAGTGGAAAATCTGTTAGAAGTCTTCTAAGGCTACTTATTCTACCAATACAGGAAAGTCTCTGTCACCCATACAGATGATTATTTCCTCCTACTTAACCACTGTAAGACATTATCTGAAGAGTTTTTCTATATTATTAGAAAGGCTTAATACTGAACTGAAAAACTACCTGACTTTTAACTCACTGGTCTCAGTTCTACCTTCTGTTAGGAATAAAATGTTTTAACACTAAAAGACAGACATTATATCTCCTATTCTCTTCCCCAAGAGAAACAGTTTCAACTACTACTTATTGAATTCATTGGGTCAAAATTTTAGGATTCAAAGGACTTTAAGGATTATTTTAGTGGTAATCTGATTTACAAGGTCTAAGCTACTTTCAACTTGAATTTCGCACGTTGTCTGAGGCAGTGCCATGTAAACAATTAGCACTGAATGAATACATGTTGTGTGAATGTGAGACTGAAAGATTATGAGATTGGAGTTTATTGTCATTTAATAAATAACACTGAGAATCTACTACATGCCAGAAAGTGTCCTAGGCATGTGGGGTTATACCATTTAACAAAGGAGACAAATTTTCTGTCCTCATGACTTTTATATTTTGTTGTGAAAGGCATTCAATAAAGATTCATTCTATAATATGTTTTCAAATATTATAAATGCTATGAATTATTGTATAGTTGGATAATGGTATGAGAGGGTGAGGAATTGGATAGTGGTACAGTTTTGGATTGAGATGGTTAAGTAAAGCCTCTCTGAGACTGGGTTTGTGGCTCAGTGGCAGAGTGCTTGCCTAGCACATGTGAGGCACTGGGTTCGATTCTCAGCGTAACGTAAAAAATAAGTAAATAAATAAAGGCATTGTATCCATCTACAACTAAAAAAATTTAAAAGAAAAGAAAATTCTCTCTGTGAAGTACCAGTTGATCAAGGAATGAAGGGAGGAGTCTCTGCCATGAGGCTATTTAGGATAGAAGTGTTCCAGAGTAATGCAAGATCTTAAGAGTCACAGTGGCTGGAGTTGAGAGTTTTGGAATTGAAAGGATAGTTTAAGCAGTTGAGGTGGGAAGAACCTGGGGAAACATCATGTAGGAAACTGTGAGCTTAAGTGGGGATTTGAGACTTTATTCTAAGTATGATGGGAAGTCATGGAGTTGAGGAGTGACATGAATGGACATGCATTTAAAAAGGATTTCTGTGGAATAGGCTACAAGGGAACAAGAGAGGGAAGAAAGACCTATTATAACCCTTTCATCAAAAGTGTTCTAGACCTTCACTGTCCAGTATGGTAGGTAAGCCATTTAAATTTAAATTAATTTAAAATTCAGTTCCTCTGTTGCAGTGGCTACATTTCAAGGGCTTAATGGCCACAAGTATTTAGTGACTTTACTACTATGACAATACAGGATATATACATCATCACAGACGTTCATTAGGTAGCACTATTCTAGACAATATAGAGTATCGAAGATTGTAGGGTAACAATGGAGGTCATGAGACTAATCAGATATATTCAAGATACAGTTTGAAGGTAGAGCCAACATAATTTTCCAACAGATTGGATGTAGGAAGTAAGGATAAAATAGCAGTCAGGTGAATCCAAAGTTTGTGGCCTGAATAAATGATATCAATTTCATTTTAAAGTGGGAACAGTGAAGAGGTTTAGTAGTTGAAATCAATAATTCAATTTTGGATCCAGGCACATGCCTGTAATTTCAGCTACATGGGAGGCCCAGGTAGGAGAATAGCAAGTTCAAGGCCAACCTATGCTGCATAGGAAAACCCTGTCTCAAAATAAAAAGAGCTGGGGTTGTATCTCAGTGGTAGAGTGCCCCTGGGTTCAATCCCCAGTACTGGGTGGGGCAGGATAGAGGAAAGGCAGTTTTGAATTTAATAAATGGTCTGCTTGTTACATTGATTATAAGATGAGGATCATTTATTTAACAAAATTAAGTTTGTTGTTATTTTAAAATATTTTAAATTACTACTTTTTCTACTTACTATCTGCCACATTACATATCTGGTCTACATACTATGAACTATAAATGAAGGTATAATTGTTTAGTGTATAAATACATCAGAAAAATACCCAGACTTCTGATGTAAGAGGGTTAGAAAGACTTAACAACTCAATTTCCTACTTCTCTGCTTAAATGATAGTATAGAAATTAAGAGCTACAAACTCACAATAAAAAGGTGAAATGATGAGGGACCACTTGTTTATTGAAATTTCAAAAGCTCCCAAGTTTAACATAAGACACAAAGGTATCTGAGGAAGCAAAGTGGAGGAAATCAAGTACAAAAAAATGCACAGGATGGGATAAAAAGAACAGACCCATTTTGTCCCACAAATCTTGGAGGCGAGTCATAGGATTCAGAAAAATTAGGTATGAAAGGAAGCAGGAATGAGATGTGTTATTGATAATGAGGATGTGAGTTAAAAGATTTAATAGATATCAAGTATATTTGTTCTTGTTTTTATTTTTTAAAATCCTATTAAAATATTATTACATTTTAATGTCTATGAATGAAATTTTAAACTATATACAATATTTTTCTTATATTTTTCAAAACATTAAATAAACATGTAAGAAACTCCATGCCTTGACTATGTACTTATTGTATGTTGAATTCCTATTTATCTTTTGGCAGGAGCAGATGGAGGATAGGTATGTGTATCACATGGCATAATTAGAAGAGGTAGAGGGAATTACAGTGGAATATTAAATATGAAAGAGCCATTTTCAGTTATTGCTTTCCGATTTTTTACCCTCTGCCTCAGACAGAGGATATTAGGAAAAATTGCCTTTTAGCTATAAGATGTGGCTAATTCTATACAATTAAATCTATTACTTCACTGTCTTTTTTTTTTTTTGGCATTCTCTCTATAATTCCCAGAGGTGAAACTGTGTAGCTACTCTGAAATTAGAACCATTACAAAGGGGAGAGAGGCATTGATTTAGGGGAAAATATCTTGAAAAAATAAATTTCTTTTGTTAAATAGGAAAATATAAAATGTATATACATAAGCACATTTTGTGTAGTAATTTGAAATTTTCCTTGAACTGAGGTGTAGTAAATAGGCTGCATTATATCAGCAGTGTTGACTATTGAGATATGAGGTTCTGACTTACAGTTCTGGATCATGAAATTTCTACTGCATTAATGAACCATCTTATTAAGTCCTCCATTTTCTCTCTCTTGAACCCAGAGACATTTAACCACTGAGTCACATTCCTAGCCCTTTTTAGTTTTTGAGACAGGGTTTCATTAAGTTGCTTAAGGCCTCACTAAGTTTCTGAGGCTGGCCTCAAACTCGGGATCTTCCTGCCTCAGCCTCCTGAATAGCTGGCATCACAGGTTTGGGCCACCATGCCTGGCCATTTTCTTTTAAGACTAGAATTTTCTTAAGCTGTATTTTCTACTTTCCATAATCTTTGCTGTATCAAATGCCCTTTACTTAATATTTTTAAAGAGTCTCATTTATATATTTGAAGTTATTTATTTAAAAAGGAACCTTGGATTAATTATTATTTCCTTGAATGGAAAAACCAGTAAAACATTCCTTAAGTAGAACGTAAGTAGAACGCCAATATCAATATGATACATGAAAACACAATTATGTGATTAAATCTGAGCTATGGGAGGGTAGCCTGCTGTGCAGCAACACTCCCAGCCTGAGACATGTCTCTATTTGTTAAGAAGGGAGACTGGCAAGTCAATCAAACAAGCTAGCCCCAAACTGGGACTTTCTCCATGACTTAATCAGAAGTACTGAAAGAGAATTAAAAGGGAATAACTTGCTTATTGTTGGCAACCTTATTAAAAATTTAGCTACAGAAAGGATCTCTCTTACCACTAGTATGACTCTTTAAAAAGCCCTGCTCTAAGCCAAATGTAATAATCAGAAATGTTAGAAAAGACAGAAATATGGAAATGCAGTATGGTGAGGGGAGTTGAAATTTGGGATCTTTCCTCTTTTCCACTCCTCCTAAGAAACCATAGGCTTCAAGATGTGGAGGACTTTCCCAATTGTTTCTCATTTCTTTTTGTATTTTAATGTAGTGTTAACATATTTACTTACTAAAACAGCTAGGAGTGCCTTTTTTTAATTTAAGAAAGTATATTAGGTATCTAAAAGATAAAATTTGAATTTTTCTTTATGCTTCAGTAGGTTAGCCCTTCTCAAGCTAATATACTTGCAAATGCGGCCTACATTCTGTTCTTTATCAAATTTCCATCTGTAAGATGCTAGAAAGACTGGAAAATCTTTTTTTAAAAAATTATCTATTGATACTTCTCACTGATGTCCTGATTTTTAGTAATTGCATTTATTAAGCAATCATTATGTGCTAGGTACATGCTTATTTTATATATTAACTCAACAACTTCCATTTTATAACATGAAAAAATTTATAGTGTTCGAATTCGTGTCCCAACTCCTCAATTTGCTACTCTATAATCTCAGGCAGATTATTTCTGTGCCTCAGTTCCTCATTTATCAAGGAATATTACAGTATCTATCTCAGGAAATGGTTGAGATGACAGACTATTTTTCTGAGCTACTCAAGAAACTATTAAAGAGTCAAATATCTCTTGCTTAGTATATTTAGTGTGCTACTAACTTTGTTTAAAAATCAAATCTGTTGAGTTTTGGTTTTTTCTTTCTTTTTTTTTTCATGTGGCATTAGATCAAAAACAAAAATCCTATAACTTGTAAAATCTTATGATAGGACTGAAGTGAATAAAAGTACTCTGTTTTCCTGTTTGGGGAGACATTAGCAAGAAATTACTCACTGGTCATTTTTTTTTTTTTTTTTTTTTTTAGTGGGGGTACTAGGGATTGAACTCAGGGGCACTCGACCACTGAGCCACAACCCCAGCCCTATTTTGTATTTTATTTAGAGTCAGGGTCTCACTGAATTGCTTAGCGCCTCACTTTTGCTGAGGTTGGCTTTGAACTCATGATCCTTCTTCCTCAGCCTCCCAAGCTGCTGGGATTACAGTCATGCACCACCACACCTGGCTTCACTGGTCATTTTAACAAGCCCCTTTTTCTGAAAAATTATGAGTAATGAGGACAAAATCTATTGATTATTTTTTTAAAAACAATATATAGCATTTGAGATCATTTATTTTTGAAAAAAAAAGTATCAGTAATTTTGTATATGTTCGTTCCTGTATAAAGCATTTGAAAAAAAAAAAAAAAGACTTAGACTAAAGTCCAGTTCCAAACAAATAGTTGGGAAGTAAAGATCTTTAAAAAGGTCTGCCACGGTAGCACATGCCTGTAATCCCAGTGACTCAGGGGGCTGAGGCACGAGGGTGAAAAGTTCTAGCCCAGCCTCAGCAATTTAGCAAGACTCTCATGTCTTAAAACAAATAAATAAATAAAAAGGTCCAGGGACGTAGTTCAGTGTTAAAGCACCCCTGGGTTCAATCCCTAATATCAGTTGATCAATTAATCTTTAAAAAGCAAACTGTCTTGAGCCCTTTAGTGGAATTGTTTCTTAGGGAGTTTGCATAAGTTTCCTCAATGAAAGTTAAGAACACGACTCAACATTTATCCATTGACATACCTAAAATCATTTTTATATGAATATGGAGGTATTTTGGAGGGTATTTAATCTTTTAGACTATGATATATCACTCAAGTTACATGTAATATAATGTCAATAAGAGAAAATAGAAGAAGTATTGTATATATTCTTTGAATCATAATGTTCTTATATGGTGGGTCACATTTCTCCTTGATGAGTGAAAACAGAACATAATTAAATCACCACAGTGTTCATTACTCAAATTCCAATGTTTAAGTCTTATTTTCTTCATCTAGAATATGCAAATACCCTTAAATATTCTCAAATAGACAAAGTCATTGCACTGGAGGTGGTTTTAGAATTAAATGTCAAGCAACAATTTCCATTTTGTAGCCTTAGCTGTTTCTTATTACCTGAGTGTTTATATCTAATTCATCTGGGCTGAAGATTTCTTTTTGTTTAGATATCTATTTTCTAGACATCTCTTCTCTGTTTTTCTTCAAGCCTCCCCTGTTTCTCCATAAAACACAGATTTGGGATGTAACTCTTTGTCATATAGGATACCAATACCTCTAATTAGATCTTGTGCTTACAGTTTCTCACTGGCTTATTGAATTCTGTACACTCAAAAAGCAGAAAAAAGCCCGATCTTGGTATATACATAAGGGAATCATAGTTCAGCCTGGGTATGGAGACAGAGATCCTTTGCTGTGCTGTGATCACTTTGATAATTTGTGGGTCAAAACCTCTGCATTCACAATAGGCAAGAGAATATTGAATTAAACATTTATATCTCCATTTTCAAAAAGATAACCTTTTAATATAATAATGACTCTACCATATAAGTTTTAATTAGGTTCAATTCTACCCTTAAGTCCCTAAAATTATGGCAAAGTGCTTTCAGAGATAATAGAATTTCCTATAGAGTTAGCATGCCTCTTTAATAAAATATGTGTTCACAATCCTTACCTGCAATTCGAGAATCCAAGAAGGTCTAAGAAAGCAGAAGCCATTTTGTAACTCATTTGAATTCACAACTTGATCTGAACATTTTTGGCGACAAAATCTAACTGAACTGATATGAAGGAAATTATGATTATTTTTTTATCTCACTTAATGTGAATATTCATAGTTTTACTGCAGAAATGTTAATGTGTTGAATTACTAGGTACAGTCCCTTTGCTGGAAATGTTTCTGAATATATAGTACAAGTACTGCACTGCTTTTCTGAAATCTGAGTAACTGTTGTACTGAAACACAGTTGGTCCCATTTCTCATAAGTGGTTTGGAAACTTACTTTGTGAACTTGTGCATATATAAGAGAGAAAGTGAGGCTGTATTTCTTTTTTTTTCTTCCTCATTCTTTTCCTTCTTTGTCAGTCTTATTCTTTTTGACCTCCTCCTTTCCCCCTCTCTTCAGCTCTGCATCCTCTATGCTAATAGACAGTAGGTAGCAATAACCCAAGTGACATCATATATGTGGAGTTCAGGCCTGGATACATATTAAATGACCCTCATAAGATCTATAGTTCATTGTTTATAATACAATCCAGAACAAACCAAGCCTTAAATGAATATTATTCTTTCATAAGGATTTCTCTATTTCATGTCTCCAAAAGGTCTTTTGAGTCAATTTTTCAACTCTGTCATTAGGTCATTTTGTTTTCTTTCTTCTAAATTGCATATGGATAATTACCTTATTTTAGCTTAATAAAATTCTGTTTAATTTATCTCCAGGCTAATAACAGTATGGAAAATAGGGCCAGTGTCCTTATTCCATGCTCTGTGAATCAGTCTGAAAATAAATTATAAGCTTTTTAAAATTTACTTTAAATTAGGTTTTTATTTCTTAATCTAATAAAGGCTTATTCTGCAAAAACTAACTGTAGACTTGAGAGAGAATTACAGAATGCAGGCTTATGGAGAATCTTGAGTAATAAATAAATACATAAAATGTTTTTTAAAGTAGGCAAATGAAGGCAAGAAAAACCTTACCTATTTGACTTGAATTTAATTCTTCTGTTTCTATTGATAGGATTCTAAGGCTTAAAATGAGAGGAAAAGACATTGAAGTTTAAATGTATAACTAATTTGATTAAACAGATGAATGGCATACTATACCCAAAGGATTACTTTTTTATATTAAAAGGGCTACACAATACATGGGCCTTGTTTGGATCCTCATTTGAACAAATGCAGTTTTAAAAGCTAAACCTATTGTGAGGTAATCAGGGATCTCTGGAAGAGATGAGTTTGGGATAAAGCCACTTCTACTTAGTCTCTTTGTCTTGTTAGTCTTCACTCCTCTGTCTTTGGAATTTCTCTTCTCTCTGTATGTACTAATTGAGAGATGTCATGAAATTGCAGGGCTTTCAAAGACCATCTCTATACTGTCTATATCTAAATGTTTATCTCCATCTCTTATAACCAGATCTCTACTTAGCATCTTCACTCTTCACTTAAATGTCTAACATACCAAAATCAAAACAAACTTGAAACTCTGAAACAAAATCACACAGAATTTTTGCTCCCAATCAACTCCTCCCACAATCTTGTTCATCTTAGCTAATGGTTTTTCCTTCCTGTCAATTTCTCAGTATGAAGAGCATACATATCAACAGATCCTACTGATTCTCCCTTCAAAATATTTCTAGATTCTAGTGGTATACAGATGTAAAGTAATTCCTATTAAAATTCCAGTGTTGTTTTTCATAAATAGAAAAGGCAGTCATGAAATTCATTTGAAAAAAATAAGGAACTCTGAATAGCCAAAACAATCTTAGAGAGAAAAGCAAAGCAGGAGGTATCACAGTACCAGATCTTAAATTATACCACAGAGTTATAGTAACAAAAATGGCAGGATATTAGCACCAAAGTAGGCATGAAAACCAATGGAAAAGAATAGAAGACACAGAAGACAAACTCATGCAATTAAGTTATCTCCTATTAGACAAAGGCACCATGAACACACGTTGGAGAAAATACAGCCTCTCAACAAATGATGCTGGGAAAACTGGGAAATTCATATGTAGCAGAATGAAGTTTAATCCCTACCTCTCACCATGCACAAAACTTAACTTCTAAAGAGGATCAAAGTCTGGTCATTAGTCCCGAGACCCTGTGCCCACTAGAAGGAAATATAGGCCCAACTCTCATCATGTTGGCTTAGGAACTGACTTCCTCAGCAAGACTCATAAAGTACAAGAAGTAAAAATAAAAAATAAAAAAAAAACAATATATGGGATGGCATCAAACTAAAAAGCAAACAAAACAATAACGTGAAGAGAGAGCCTACAGAATGGGAGAAAAATCTTTGCCATCCACATCTTAGATGAGGCATTTATTTCTAGGATATACAAAGAACTCAACAAGCTTAACACTAAAAAGCCAAATAATCAGTAAATGAGCAAAGGAACTAAATAGACACTTCTCAAAAGAACAAGTACAAGTGGTCAACAAAAATATGAAAAAATTTCCAATATCTCTAGCAATGAGAAATGCAAATTAAAACGATACTGAGATTTCATCTCACTCCAGCCAGAATGGCAATTATCAAGAATACAATAAATGTTGGTGATATAGGAAAGAGGGGATACCCATACATTGAGGGTGGGACTGCAAATTAATGTGATCTCTCTGGAAAGCAGTATGGAGATTCCTCAAAAAGCTAGGAAAGGACCCACCATTTGGCCCAGTTGTTCCACTTCTTGGTATAACCAAAGAAGTTAAAATCAGCCTACTACAGTGACACAGTCACAACGATGTTATGGCAGCACAATTTACAATAGCTAAGCTATGGAACCAACCTGGATGCCCATTAGCAGATGAATGGATAAAGAAATTGTTGTGTGTTTTCTCAGTGGAGTATTACTCAGCTATAAAGAAGAATAACTTTATGACATTTGCTGGTGAATAGATGGATCTGGGGACTATCATGCTAAGTGAAATAAGCCAATCCCCAAAATACCAAAGGTCAAATGTTTTCTCTGATATGTGGATTCTAAGTCACAACAATGTGTAGAGGGGAGAGAATAGAAGTTTAGTGGATGAGACAAAGGGGAATGAAGGGAAGGGAGAGAGATGATAATGGGAAAGACAGTGGAATGAATCTGATATAACTTTCCTATGTACATATATGAATACACCACAGTGAATCTCACCATCATGCATATCCACAGGACTAGGATCCTAATTGGAATAAGACACATTCTAAGCTTGGACAAATATATCAAACAGATTCTATTGTCATGTGTAACTAAAACCACTTAAAAACAAAATAATGTGTCCACCTAAAACTAAAAGATGCACAAATAAAAATTTTAAAGAAGAAAATGTGATATATAATGGAATATTACTCACCATTAAAAGAAATGAAATTCTGTCAAAAACATTTTTTTCTGGATTCTGACCACTTCCCTTCTGCCCTATAACTACTTAGAGCCAGGCTACCATCATTTCTTGCCTGAGTTATTGCCATTAGTCTTCTTGTTTTTACCCTTGCTCTTGTATAGTGTATTGTTGAAGCAGCAGTCACAGTGATCTTTTGTCTTTGGGGAGGTGGGATACCGGGGATTGAGCTCAGGGGCACTTGACCACTGAGCCACATCCTTAGCCATAGTTTTCTTTTGTTTGTTTTCTTTTAAATTTTATTTTATTTAGAGACAGGGTTTCACTGAGTTTTTTAGTGCCTTGCTTTGCTGAGACTGGCTTTGAACTCTAGATCCTTCAGCCTCAGCCTCCCAAGCTGCAGGGATTACAAGTGTACACCACCATGTCCTGCCAGAGTAATCTTTTTATAAAAAAATTAATTAATTAATTTTAGTACCAGGCATTGAACTTGGGGACACTTGACCACTGAGCCACATCCCCAGCCCTATTTTGTATTTTATTTAGAGACAGGGTCTTGCTGAGTTGCTTAGCTCATTGCAATTGCTGAGGCTGGTTTTGAACTCACGATTCTCCTGTCACAGCCTCCTAAGCTGCTGGGGTTACAAGTGTATGCCACCACACCCGGGTCAGAGTGATCTTTTTAAAGAAGATAAATTACATCTCCTCAAAACCTTCCAGTAAACTTTCCATTTCAGCGTAGGAAGTCTGAGTATTTTCAGTATCCTAGAAGACCCTATCTACTACTACTGCTCCTCTCTTTACTGATGACTTTTCTCTTTATTATTCCTTAGACATCTTCCCATTTCAGAGCTTTTTCACTTTCTTTTCAGAACATTTTTTTCCCAGACAGCGTGACTCGCTGTCTCATTCTTTCAGATCTTTACTGAAATGATAAATTCCCAGTGAGGTCTTCTTTGTTTACTTTATCTTAAAAAAAAATAACCCTCTAATTTCTTTGATATTTCCTCCTTCTCAAGTTGTTTTCATCCACAATATTTGTCACATACAGTTTTCTCTGTATTGTAGTTATTATTAAGATGTTTTCTCTCATAGAAGGTAAGTTCCAAAGGATGGGCATGTGTGTCTGGTCTTTTCCCTGCGGTATCCTAAGTGCCTAAAACAGTGTCTGGTTCATAGCAGTTACTCAAAGAATATGTGTTGATTGCTGAATAAAAACTTAGCACCGACTAATGTCTGCACAACAGTTTTAATGGATATTTAAATGAATGAAAGATTAAATGATCGAGTTGACAGATCATCGTGATCTATCCCAGTCTATTTGACTTTCTTCTCTATCTTTATTTTTCTTTTTATCCACCTTCAACCCTAGGTCTGTCCCCTCAGTAACTCCTGCTAGAACTATCAATTCTCTTGCTGTCATATCCACCAGGGAAATCTTTGTCTACTCTGTTCATTCTTACTGATTGCTAAGTGCAGTGAGAAAAAAAGGTGAGGATATGACCTCTGGCTTTAGGGAGAGCCAACAAAGAGAACACTAGTGGACAGTCCTTTCTTTAAGAGAGGACAGATGATTCTGTAGTTCCTGAGCACTGCAACTCCAGCAGTCCTTTTGCTTTGATTAATTTTCTAATTTTATAGACTGAAATGATAACAATAGTCCTTTATTCATTTGATAGTTTAAGGCAGAGACAGGAGAATCACAAGAATCACAGCCTTGGCAGCTTGGAGAGACCCTGTTCCAAAATAAAAAGTAAAAAGGGATAAGGTTATAGCTAAGTGGTAGAATGCCCCTGAGTTTTGTCCCTAGTACAAAAAAGGAAGAGGAGGAGAAATGAAGGAGAGAAGAAGAAAAGGAGAAGAAGGAGGAAGAGGGGGTTGGGGTTGTGGCTCAGTGGTAGAGTGCTCGCCTAGCATGCATGAGGCACTGGGTTCCATCCTCAGCACCACATAAAAACAAAATAATGTGTCCACCTAAAACTAAAAGATGCATAAATAAATAAATATAAAGAAAAGAAGGAGGAAGAGGAAGAAATAGTTAGAAAAAGAAGAAAACCAGATGATTATTATGTTAGGATGAAAAAGGTTTCAAAGAGTGTATCAGCAGAACACAAGATTAAGAATGTATATTAACGCCTGGTTATCTGGGTTCAAATCACTACCTCTATAACTTTAGGCAAATTATTTAATGTTTCCAGGTTCAGTTTTCTTCTCAAAACAAGTTATTAGCAGTTCCTGTCTCGCCTCCCAGGTAGCTGAAATCATTGGCAGTGCCACCATGCCTGGCTCTGAACTATTTCTTTGCAGATACCTTTGCAGGCTTCATTTTTCTTCCTCTAACTTTTAAATGCTAATCTCCTGTTGGTTTCTGTATTGGGCTTTATTTTTCATATTTCTCTCTCTCTCTCTCTCTCTCTTTCTTTCTTTCTTTCTCTCTCTCTCTCTCTCTCTCTCTCTCTCTCTCTTTCTCTCTCTCTCTCTCTCTCTCTCTCTCTCTCTCTCTCTCTCTCTCTCTCTCTCTCGGTGTGTGTGTGTGTGTGTGTGTGTGTGTGTGTGTGTGTGTGTACACACTCTTCCTAATGGACTTTTTTTAAATCCATCTAAGTGACTTTGTTTATCACTTACATAGATTCTGTATTAACTCTAAATAACCTACGGAATTTGAGTACTTCCTACTGTTTCATGTTTCTCTCTTCAAACGGCTTATTTCCTCTGTCAGGAAGGTCTTAATTATACTCCTTTTGTATCTATCTTTCTCCTATACATTTAGAAGTCTCCATATTCACTGTGTAATTACTGATTTACCTTCTGTTTGAGGTTTTTTCCCAGGTCCTATTCCTGTTCAGTTTTTTGTTGTTGTTTATGGTCCCAGATTCATTCTAGAATTTTCCATGTATGAGGTATTCAATGAATGTTTAAGTATCAAGTTAACTTATAGATATGCTTGGAGTTTATTTGGTAATTAGTGTGGCCTTAAATGATGTTTATAAGAAGAGTAATAATGTGATGACAGCTCAGATGTAGAATTGCTAATTAAGAAGTATGAAATAGATGAGATATAGTTTATACTAAATTAATCTTTAAGTAAGGCAACTGAGGGCTTAATCAAGCAACCAAGGTATAGATAGCCATTGGCACAAAACTGTAATCCCAGCCACTCGGGAGATTTAGGCAGGAGGTGCAAGTTTGAGGTCAGTCTGGGCAATATAGTGAAACCCTGACTCAAGAATTTTAAAAAGTACTGAGAATGGAGCTCTTTGGTAAGGTGTCCTGGATTTAATCCCCAGCTATTTAAAAAACAAACAAACAAACAAAAAAACCAAAACAAAACCAAACCAACCGAGTACCTGCTCTCCTATTGTGTCCTACACCCATTAACCATTCTTTCTCCATGTCTTTCTTCATTGTTATGGTTTGGATGTGAGGTGTCCCCCAAAAGCTCATGTGTGAGACATTGCAAAAATTTGAGAGGAGAAATGATTGGGTTTCGAGAGCCTTAACCAATCAGTCAATTACTCCCTAGTGGGATTAACTGAGTGGTGACTGGAGGCAGTTGGGGTATGGCTGGAGGAAGTGGTTGATTGGTGGGGCCATGGCTATTGGGTATATATTTTGTATCTGAAGAGTGGAGTCTCTCTGCTTTCTGATCATCATGTGTGCCACTCCACTCTGTCACACTCTACCCCCATTATGTTCTGCCTCTCCTTGAGGCCTGAAGAATGGAGCTGGCCTTCTATAGACTAAGGCTTCTGAAACCTTGAGCTCTCAAATAAACTTTTCCTCTTCTACAGTTATTCTGGTTGGGTTTTAGTCACAGGGAGAAAAAACTGACTAAAATACCCATGTTCTTCCAAGGCTCTGGTAAACACTACTCCATTCTCTACTTTGAGCGAGACTTTTTAGCTTCTACATAAAAGGGAGAATATGTATTTTTCAGAAGATGGAATATTTCACTTAATGTAATGTCCTCAGTTCTATCCATTTTGTCACAAATTACAAGAGTTCCATTCTTTTATTATTACTACATAATATTTCATTGTATATAAATACCATATTTTCTTTATCCATTCCTCTGTCCATGGACACCTATGTTA
The DNA here is from genome assembly GCF_052094955.1 of Ictidomys tridecemlineatus. Classification (NCBI taxonomy): domain Eukaryota; kingdom Metazoa; phylum Chordata; class Mammalia; order Rodentia; family Sciuridae; genus Ictidomys; species Ictidomys tridecemlineatus. The sequence continues at coordinate 67,480,162 of NC_135485.1, forward strand.
ATTCCACATCTTGGCTGTTGCTAACAGTGCTGCAGTAAGCTGCAAACGCAGATGTCTCTTCCACAGACTAATTTTAATTCCTTTAAATTGACCCAGTAGTGGAATTCCTGGGTCATATGATACTTCTATTTTAAGTTTTTTGAGGAACTTCCATACTATTTCCATAGTAACTGTACTAATTTGCATTCCTACCAGTAGGATAGGAAAATCCCCCTTTCTCCACATCCTTGTGAGCGTTTACTTATTGTTGTCTTTTTCTACCTGGGGTTAATTAGTAAAGTTTAATAGCAGCTTTTAAGGATCATTTTGATTGAGTTCTTTAACCCCATTTTCAAATCTAGTTAATTAAAATCTCTGAAATATTTTAAACTACATTCATATAATTAAATGCCAATTTTTAAACATGTTTCATGAGTCTGACAAAAAACAACAAACAATAGCAAAAAAAAATTTCCCAAATACTTCAGTTAAGTTTTCTAATGAGTGAAGATTTATCTGGAAAGATTTACATATAGCAAGACATTAATTTCTATGGGAGGGGAGGGGAGGGGGGATAGTAGGGGATAGGAAAGGTAGCAGAATACAACAATTACTAATTGGGCATTATGTAAAATTGTGGATGTGTAACCTACGTGATTCTGCAATCTGCATTTGGGGTAAAATTGGGAGTTCATAACCCACTTCAATCTAATGTATGAAATATGATATGTCAAGAGCTTTGTAATGTTGTGAAAAAAAAGACATTAATTTCTCTTCTATGTTCAAGTGGTATATTTTGTACATTTTAAAGTTCAAGTCTCAATCATCTTCATATTTACACTTTAAATTGGAACCACAAGCCTAATCTAACCAGTTATAATAACTGGCCTATTTCTCTTAGCTGTATATGTACAGATTCTTAATTTAAAAAATACCAATATATGAACTTGCTTCTTATAAAGTTTTATATCTTAATTCTGAATCTTCCTCGGTTAGAAGATGCTTACGTTTTGGGTGGTTGCTTCCTGGATTCATTTGTTTGAGGCCCTCAGTTGAATCTCCTGCATTGCAACTCTAAGTAAAAACAAAGAAACTGGCATGAATTGTTTGGTGTTGCTGTGTAGGAGATCCAACTGAGGGCCCTGCTCTGGCCAGGCAAGGGCTCTACCACTGAGCTACAAGTCTGCAGTCCACACTATGTTTTCTTAATGATTAAAGAAACCCTCAGGCAGGATGCTGAGTGAATTCTTGCTCAAAACTCATTGTACTCACAGAGCTCTAGTTTATAGCTGCTTTGTTCTTGAAATAGAGTGCTCTTATAGCCCCTTTCCCCTAGATTCAAGTTAAGCATTCTTAATTAATCAATCACCAGACAGGTTATTATGTCACTTGATTGGATTCAGTTAATCTGTTTACTATTTCATTCTATTCTGAATCACTTAAATATGCTTTCTATTCTTGAGCCACACTCCTTCAGGATTAAAATGACATCTGTTGGTATCCTTTTGTGGCACTGTCTAATTATATGGACCCAGTTTTATGTCATACCAGTAATTCTTATGTTAATCAAAAATGTAACAGTGATTCTAGTTGTAAAGCATGAGTAATTTTTCTTATTTTAATTTCTTTCCAATACCTTTGTAGTTATCATGTAGCACATGTTTTAAGAAAATAAAAGTAATATGTTATTTTTATTGTAAAACAGAGCCTTTGCAATAGTAAAATAATTCCAGTCACATTTTTGTACCCCAAGTTATCTAGTATTGTATCTAAAGGAAACAATTGCACCATAAATTAAAAATTTTCTTAACTAATTTTTTTTCCTAGCCTTAATCAGTGTTCTGTTCCTTCTATGTTTTGGAATCCTTAAGCATCATCACAGATGGACATAGAAACCAGATACTAAAAAGACAAAAAAGTATTTTAAATGAAATTAACAGAAGATTAATCAAGTATAATTTAGAACTGATTATATTAAGCAACATTGGCATAATTAGTACTCTTTAGATAGAAAAGTCAAGCATTAAAAAAGCCATCATATGAGAAGTTACCTTTACTTTTTTATTTTCTTATATATACAGAATAATTATGTTTTAAAAGCCAGTTTCTTTAAAAGGGTACATAAGAACCAGTATTTTAAGATTTTGAAACTCAGAGCCAGGAGGTTGAGTTGTAGCATGCCCAGGAAAAAGAATAAAATAAAATTTAGAACCAGGCATGGTGGCACATCTTTGTAATCTAGCTACCAAGAGGCTGAAGCAAGATGATCACAAGTTTGAGGCCAGCCTGGGCAATTTTGCAAGAACCCTGCACCCCTCTGCCAAGAAGAAAGAGATAGAACCATAAGCAATTTACTTTGTCTATCACTTCTCTTTCTTTCTTCCCACCACTCCGCTTCCCCCACCCTAGGAGTTTTTTCCCTGCATCTATATAAAGATTCAGGTAGTGATTTTCTCCTTACTATTTGATGGTATAGTCACTTAAGTTTAAAAGACAGTTCCATTAAAAATGCCTACTCGTTATATGAACCAATATTTATATCTCCATTCAAAATTTAAACTTTCCCTTCCCTAACTGCACTTAGCTTATAGATGGGAGGCAATGTATTTAACTTTACTTTTTATTGCTTATCTCCTTACCCTCTGGCAAGTTGCTATATCCAACTTCATTGGGATTCAAACTACAGGAATAGAAGCAGAAAATCAGTTTTTCCTGATTTCTATTGTAAAGAGCTTCATTTGTTCATTTTATCTCTTTTAGAGCTTTATGGTTATTCATAGTAGTTGAGGTCTTTTAATTTACTCTAATTTCCACACAAAAGAGAAAACATTCAACCTTTGAGTTTCTGAGTTTGGCTAATTTCACTTAGCACAGTATTCTCCACTTCCATCCATTTTTGTTTTGAACTTAATATGTTTAAGGGTGGCCTTTTCTCTTGGGTGTATTTCATAATTTTTTTTTCAGTGTCCACTGGAACTGTACTTCCTGTGACAATCCAGAAAATTTTTTCTCCAGTTAGCCAGTACCCTTTAACCCTTCTGGTCTTCAACTTGCTTTCTTCTCAGGCCATTTTTTCAATAATAATAATAATTCGAATTCTTCTTCCTCCTCTTCTCCTCCTTCCCTCTTCTCCTCTTTCCCTTGCTCTTTCTTCTTGGTGGTGCTCTGTATATTTCAGGTGGCACTTTGGGTAGACATGCATTTATATGTGTATGTTTTTGTATACGTGCAATGCTGGGAATGAAAACTATTTTGATGCATATTTTGAGATATAATTCACATGCCATTCAATTTAGCACATACCTACATACCTTGGGTGTTTTTAGTATCTACAGAGTTATGCAACCATCACTACTATCTAAATATTAGGATGTTTTCATCCTCTGGGCAGGACTGGAGATAGCTCCAGGCTTGTCCTCTGTCGGGCCTGCTTCCTTCCCTCTCCCCCCCCCCCCACCGTTCTACAAGTGTAGCTGGCTCCAGACACAGCCTGCTCCCTCACTCTTGTGTGTGCTCTTCTCCTCTCTCCCTCTTTGTGCTAACTTGTGTAATAGCCAGTGCCATTAGATTACTTTATACCAGTCTGCCATGTCACCTCCAACTCCAGGGAACACATTATCAAACACTCCAAGGGATTCCTGTGAAGCCTCTTTTACTGACTTGAGGTAAAAGGAAGGCCCCTTTCTACACTCCTTCTGCTTTAGAGGAGACATGAAAATCAGTACAAGTTTCTTCAAAGAAATCTTGTGCAATCTTTTTTCTTTATACCCTGTGTGTAGGCTTTGGAGCCATCTAACCGGTTCTCAGATGTAACACTTTGGAAATTTGCTACAGGGTAGTCTTTCCCACAAGTCATGTTGGTATCTGATTGCTAATGGTATCTTGATGCTTCTGTCGAAACTTTCAGTTTATAGTATGTTTCATGTAGAAGATAGTAGCTCACACATCTCTCTAAGAAATGCAACTTCTACTTTTTACTCTTGGACTAAGGTGCTATGATTCTAATAAGTATGTGAAAACCTAGAGACTTTTGCTATGGGTAAGAGGTCTGAATAAATAATCATACTTCTGTACCAGCTAAATAAAAACCCTTTGGCTTTTTCAAAGCAAGATATTACATCTTTCCTTTTAACTACTATATTATGTGTAATAGTAGACACCCCTCAGGGGCAGACTTTGAGCATAAAATGTTATAGTAAATGTTTTAAAAGAAAAGTGAAAAGACAAGTCTGGCCTTCCTGCACCTGAAATTGCTTTTATTCAATCTGGATTAAACTATCATAAATGTAAACTAAAAGAAAACTCCTGCTTTTCTTATCAGTTTTTAAACAAAGTCAACTTTTATCTAAATCAGATGTTTTTATAGTTTCATTTTAAAATATAATGATAAACTTAGTTACAGAAAATACAATTAAGTACAATATTTAACATTTTCAGTATCTTTTGGCTTCTTTCCTAAACCCATCTGCTGCTCTGTACTAATAGATATACCTCTTTATTTATTTATTTTTTTGGTACCAGGAATTGAACCCAGTTGTTCATTACCACTGAGCCCAGCCTTTTTTATTCTTTATTTTGTGACAACATGGTCCCACTAAGTTTCTTAGGGTCTTGCAAAGTTACTGAGATTGACCTCAAACTTGGTGATCCTCCTATCTCAGCATCCACAGTCACTAGGATTATAGGCGTGTGCCACTGTATCCAACTAATAGACATAAATTATATATTATGCTTAAATTGGTTTGGTTGGGGTATCAATCTTAGTGATACCATAAAGAACAGTTTTCAAGGCATGCCAATTGAGAAAAGTTTATATGCAAGTATTTTGAATAGCTGCATTTTTTCCCTTCCAAAATAAAAATAGGATCATTGAGCCCCATAGAGAATCTTAAATTTAATCAACATATCACAGTTATAGTATATATTTCACAGTTATAGTATATATTTATTAGAGATTATAGAATCCATTAAATATGGAATAAATGTGCTCTGCTTTATTCCCAAATTCCCCTGTGATGGCTAAAGATTATCTTTTCTATTCTACTCTTTATATCTGGTGTGCATAGGATAAAACTTGGAACTGAAATACAAAATTCTCGCAGTTTAGTCGGGCTGCTCTAGTTTGATCATCCATCTATATTTTGGTGTCTTCTGGTACCCTGGGTTCTCTGTCTTCTCATAAAATAGTCATCACCACTCTTATCCAGTTCTGTCTCTGAGGTGGATCCTGTTAGGCAAAAGCAATTAGTTTTGAGGGGGTTTCCTTCCAATTCCTTTACTCTTTATGAGTTTAAGACTATAGAACTATATTGAAAGCTGTATTGAGAAATTAGGTACACGAGGGTTCATAGTCTCTCATCATATGTAGACCTCTTGCTACTATAAGTGCAGTTAAGTTGCTAATGCCAGACCATCTGTTACCTTTGTTTTCTAGTAATATGCATGTGTCACTAGCTGAGGCCCTGGAGGTTCGGGGCGGATCACTGCAGGAGGAAGAAATATGGGCTGTATTAAATCAAAGTGCTGAAAGTCTCCAAGAATTATTCAGAAAAGGTATGTCACTTTTTAAAAAATATTTTATTTTGTATATTGAGTTGTTGAAAAACTGGTACATGGTAAGAAATTTGATTTTTGTTTGGTGGGGGCTGGGGGGGGTGACTGGGAATTGAACACCCAGGAATGCTTTACCACTAAACTATATCCCCAGTCTTTTTTATTTTTTATTTTGAGACATGGTCTTTCTAAGTTGTTAGCATCTTGCTGACTTGCTGAAGCTAGCTTCAAACTTTCAATCCTCCTGAGTCACGGGGATTACTAGTGTACACCACTGATCCCGGCAAGATATTTGATTTTTATTTTGGTATTCCAGTGTTTGGGGCCAAGCATGGAAAAAAATACTAAATCTTATCTCTTTGGGGGCTAAAAATGCTCAAATCTGTCTACATTAATTTGAACATATTCTGTGCACCTGATACTTCGTCAGACATTGAAAATGTAATGGTTGCCAAAACAAATAACTTTCCTTTTCTGCTTGGAACTTATACTTCTGTGTGGGAAGCAACTATTAACATAATAATCCTATGAACAAACAAAAAGTGCAACCATGGGGCTGGGGATGTGGCTCAAGCAGTAGCATACTCGCCTGGCATGCGTGTGGCCCAGGTTTGATCCTCAGCACCACATACAAACAAAAATGTTGTGTCCACTGAAAACTAAAAAAAATAGATATTAAAATTCTCTCTTTCTCTCTCTCTCTCTTAAAAAAAAAAAAGTGCAACCATGACAGGAGGGAGGAAGGATTCTGGGAGTTTATAAGAACACAAAGTAGGATTTGACCTGGTCATGGCAAAAGAAAAGAAAAACCTCCCTGCATAAGTTACCCCTGAACTAACACCTGGGAGAAAATTAGAAGTTGACTAGATGAGAGGGGGTTAAAAAATAGTCCTGGCAAAGAGAAAAATATGTACATCTCCTTTACTCTAAATTAGGTAATGTAGGCTAAATAAGTAGCCTGGTACTTCCTTGTCTTGAACACTTGGTCCAAATGGTTATATGACACGTTAGAGATTGAATAGTCACCTTTCAGTTGTCCAAAACCTTTGATGTTATGCTGAAAAGCTCCACATGAAGATAGTGTTTGTTCATATCACATGGCAGCGAATGTTTAGTAAATAGAATAAGTCAAGCTTCTAATAGAAGAATAGGCCTTAAAATTGAATAATAATAATAATAATAATAATGCCTAATAAACATGACAGAAATAGGTGAGGATTGAGGGTAGTGGTAGTCCTCAAAATGTGGTACCTGAACCACCAGCATTGATGTCACCTAAAACCTTATTAGAATGCCACCACGTAGGTGTACATTAGAGATCCACTAAATAAGAAACTCTGGGAGTGGAGCCTGGCAATTTGTATTTTAACAAGCATTCAATTACATTCTGATACTACCCTGTGAGAACCATCCATAGGACAGAATTGCTAAAGATCAAGAACCATGGGAACCTTTTGGAACAGTGTAGGAGTAGCCACTAATTGAATACAGGAAAGTCTAGAGCACAGGGATTTAGAGAAAGGTGGTAAAGCTTTGTTATTGTTTTCCAATCCAGGGACAAAAAACTGTGGAAAAAAACTGTGCTAGGGCCCACATATTAACTGCTTATTACCTTTACATTTGAGACACCTATTTTCTAAGAGTTTGAAGGTCTTTGATTAGAGTTAGGATTAATCTAAAGAAAATTTATTCTTTTTATCTGAAACAACTTGCCCAAAATCTGGCTATTTTAAATAACCTCTATTGCTTCGTTTCATTTTAATTTTTCAGAAAATTCTTAGAAATTCCAAAAGTGTAGGCACTCCAAAGTATAGAGCAGCCAGACTCCAAAGGTATTGTTGAAGGAAAGATATGTTGCTGGTATTAGTTAACGATTAACAAGAGTCAGTTGATTAATATTTAAGAAACATATACTTGTGAAGTATTATGTGGAAGATCCAAATGAGTAGAAGTTATCACTATTGCCCTTAAGGGACTTATTCAGATCAGAAAGATGCATGTGAGAAGTTTTACCACTTCAAAACAGAGTGCCAAATGAATGACAGAAACAATGAGTACTACAGATGTTCAGAAGAGAGAGAGAGAATACATCTTTTTATTATACAAAGGGCAGGATCACTGCCCAGGCCATGACTCACAGAATATAAAACCTCTTGCACTCTGTAAGTACTTAAGGGTTTTTCCTTCTTTCAAATTTCATAATGTTAATAGAGTTTGAATGTTTGAATTTACAGTTCTTGTCATTGAGAGATAATTATTGCATAACATATTGGCATATTATAATAGAGGCTTATTGGATGTATTATAAAATTAATTGTGAGGCAGCTATCTCTTACATACTGTCCAATGGGAGCTTGTTACCATAAGGCCCCCAGTCTGATTCTCAGGGTCGTATCAGTAATACAGAGAAATTAAATTTGACTTCTTTGGCAGTTGGGAGATTACCAATTGTTTTGATTGTTACCTGGAGGAAACAAATGGTCATTTGATTTACCTGAAATCTATGATCTTTTATTCCTTATATTTGATAATACAGTGTTATTTTACTACAACTTTTTCTGATTCTCATACCAACTAAAAAAAAATTATCAATTTGTTATTTTTGGATGAATTGTAGGTATTTTAATTCTCTGTTAGAAACACTTATGAGTAATACTGGGAATGTGTTACTGTAATACAGTGGCCTTCTCGAAGTCTGTTTTTCTAAAATGTGTTTTCCTTCCTTGATCTTCTTGGTCTTTCTGGGTCTGCTGTATAAACCTTTGTTTTGGTTTTTGTCAATATCTTTTTCTTCTCTCTTCTCTAACTCCTTTGTTGCTTTTGTGCCTTTTTGCAGTATGTGAGTGCAAACATGTTATTCCCATAAGAGAAAGATGGAAGTAAGCATTTCCTCTGGGGGATTTTTTAACAAAGGTCAAGAAAATAATCTGTTTTTTCATCTTTTTGAGTCTCCCAACAATTTGAGACTTTTAGCATTTCTTAAAACAAAAGCTTTATAATTATTATTCATAGAATCATGCTGTCTAAGCATGACCTCGTTGAAAGATCCCCATCTTCAAGTGAGTTTTTCTTCAGAGGAAGAAAAATTTTAACCTTGTAAGCAACATGCAATTCCAAACAATTTGATGCTGATGATGGTAGTTGATGTCCAGCCTGTGCGCTGCTTTAGTACCGATATTCAGGAGATGAGTGTTGATAGGGAAGAGTAAGGTTTACTTAAGGATAGCTCTGAAGAAGATTGAGGGTCTACCTCCTATAAAAGCTTCATCCTTTCTGGCCAGGCAAAGGTGTGTGTAGAAAGGGAAAAAGGCAGTGGCACTGCAAGCTGAGCAGGGTCTTCATCAGGGAGGGGTGTGTCTTCACCAGGACACTGCAGTGGATTTCAGTCTTCTACATCTGGTTACTAAGAGTGTTAAAAAGGCCTTCTGGATTCTATGCATCCAAAGGTTTAGCAGTTAACATCTAGATGGGACTTCTCTCTAAGAAGAAAAAGATTAGGGAGGATGGAAGGGCAGAAGAGAAGGGGGAGCAAAGGATAATTTCAAGGGAGCCCCTCTTATGGTTCTGCATCAGACACCACCTTGGGTGCCTTCCAATTCAATTTTGATAAGAGCTCGAGGACTCAGTCCTCTGAGAGTGTCTCTTGTTTTAGGCCCCAATCACAAACCCCACATTGTTTTACCTGTGCTGCTTCTTGATGGCTATAAATTGAGGTTCAATTAATTTGTGAGAGCAGCTCACAGAACTCAAGAAAGCATGGTTACTGGCATATTATAAAGGATATTGCAAGGGATAAAGATGAAAGGTGCATAAGGCAAGGTATATAGGAAAGGGTATGGAGCTTCCATGCACTCTGGGTATTCTCCCCTTCTCTAGCAGTTTCCATATGTTCGGATATCAGGAAGCTCTCTGAGCTCAGTTCTTTAGGCTTTTATGGAAGATTGATCATGTAGGCATAATTGACTACCTCACTGGCTACTAGTGATCAACTTAATGCTCCCTCTCTTCCCATGAGGCTGGGGGGTTGACTGAGTAGGAGGCACTTGTTAGATGAATATCATTGTCTAGACCAGCATGATGCATTGGAGTCCCAGTCAGAGGCCTAGTCCTGGAAATTCCAACAAATCACGTTCAGCCACTTGCCCCAAAAACTGAACAGGGGAGAAAATATGTGGGTATGTCTGTGTGTGTTTGTGTGTGTTGAAAAGCAGAAAAGGGGGCTGGAGATGTGGCTCAGGCGGTGGCACGCTCGCCTGGTATGCGTGCGGCCTGGGTTCGATCCTCAGCACCACATACAAACAGGGATATTGTGTCCGCCGAGAACTAAAAAAATAAATATTAAAAAAAACACTCTCTCTCTCTCTCTCTCCTCTCTCACTCTGAAACGGAAATGAGGAAAAACACTCCATTCACAATATCCTCCAAAAAAATAAAATAATTGGGAATCAACCTAACAAAAGAGGTGAAAGATTTATACAATGAAAACTACAGAACCCTAAAAAGAGAAGTAGAAGAAGATCTTAGAAGATGGAAAAATATACCCTGTTCATGGATAGGCAGAACTAACATTATCAAAATGGCGATATTACCAAAAGTTCTCTATAGGTTTAATGCAATGCCAATCAAAATCCCAATGGCATTTCTTGTAGAAATAGATAAAGCAATCATGAAATTCATATGGAAAAATAAAAGACCCAGAATAGCAAAAGCAATTTTAAGCAGGAAGTGTGAATCAGGCGGTATAGCGATACCAGATTTCAAACTATATTACAGAGCAATAGTGACAAAAACAGCATGGTACTGGTACCAAAACAGGCGAGTGGACCAATGGTATAGAATAGAGGACACAGAGACTAATCCACAAAGTTACAACTATCTTATATTTGATAAAGGGGCTAAAAGCATGCAATGGAGGAAGGATAGCATCTTCAACAAATGGTGTTGGGAAAACTGGAAATCCATATGCAAAAAAATGAAACTGAATCCCTTCCTCTCGCCATGCACAAAAGTTAACTCTAAATGGATCAAGGAGCTTGATATCAAATCAGAGACTCTGCGTCTGATAGAAGAAAAAGTTGGCTCTGATCTACATATTGTGGGGTCGGGCTCCAAATTCCTTAATAGGACACCCATAGCACAAGAGTTAATAGCAAGAATCAACAAATGGGACTTACTTAAACTAAAAAGTTTTTTCTCAGCAAGAGAAACAATAAGAGAGGTAAATAGAGAGCCTACATCCTGGGAACAAATTTTTACTCCTCACACTTCAGATAGAGCCCTAATATCCAAAGTATACAAAGAACTCAAAAAATTAGACAATATGATAACAAATAACCCAATCAACAAATGGGCCAAAGACCTGAACAGACACTTCTCAGAGGAGGACATACAATCAATCAACAAGTACATGAAAAAATGCTCACCATCTCTAGCAGTCAGAGAAATGCAAATCAAAACCACCCTAAGATACCATCTCACTCCAGTAAGATTGGCAGCCACTATGAAGTCAAACAACAACAAGTGCTGGCGAGCATGTGGAGAAAAGGGTACTCTTGCACATTGCTGGTGGGACTGCAAATTGGTGCGGCCAATTTGGAAAGCAGTTTGGAGATTCCTGGGAAAGCTGGGAATGGAACCACCATTTGACCCTGCTATTGCCCTTCTCGGACTATTCCCTGAAGACCTTAAAAGAGCATGCTACAGGGATGCTGCCATATCGATGTTCATAGCAGCACAATTCACAATAGCTAGACTGTGGAACCAACCCAGATGCCCTTCAATAGATGAATGGATAAAAAAAATGAGGCATCTATACACAATGGAGTACTATGCAGCAATAAAAAATGACAAAATCATAGAATTTGCAGGGAAATGCATGGCACTAGAGCAGATTATGCTTAGTGAAGCTAGTCAATCCCTAAAAAACAAATACCAAATGTCTTCTTTGATATAATGAGAGCAACTATGAACAGAGCAAGGAGGAAGAGCAGGAAGAAAAGACTAACATTAAACAGAGTCATGAGATGGGAGGGAAAGGAAGAGTAAAGGGAAATTGCATGGAAATGAAGGGAGACCCTCATTGCTATACAAAATTACATATAAGAGGTTGTGAGGGGAATGGGAAAATAAACAAGGAGAGTAATGAATTACAGTAGATGGGGTAGAGACAGAAGATGGGAGAGGAGGGGAGGGGGGATAGTAGGGGATAGGAAAGGTAGCAGAATACAACAATTACTAATTGGGCATTATGTAAAATTGTGGATGTGTAACCGACGTGATTCTGCAATCTGCATTTGGGGTAAAATTGGGAGTTCATAACCCACTTCAATCTAATGTATGAAATATGATATGTCAAGAGCTTTGTAATGTTGTGAACAACCAATAAAAAAATAAAAAATTTAAAAAAAATAAAATAAATATTAAAAAAACTCTCTCTCTCTCTCTCTCTCTCTCTCTCTCTCTCTCTCTCTCTCTCTCTCTCCTCTCTCACTCTCTCTAAAAAAAAAAAAAAAAAAGAGAAGCAGAAAAGGAACTTTGATCAGTATAGCTACACCAGGAGGACAAAGGAGACCAGCATTTCCAGCCCTATCTTCAGGGTACTAGCATGAGCTTCCAGATTATACAGACAAGAGGACCAGAAGTATGCATAGTCAAGCAGTTATGCTCAAACTGTGGCCTGGCTGATCATTATTTAAGGATTGGTCAGGCAGAGGCCTTGTTAGAGATAAGAAAGTTGCTCTTGCCAGGGAGATAGTTTTCACTTATCACAAGAGGTTTATAGATCAGACCTGTTCTTCTTGAAATCCACAGTGACTGATTCAGAGCAAAGAAGACAGATGCAAATAGAGCCAGAAGCTGGGCATGGTGGCACACGCCTGTAATCCCAGCTACACAGGAGACTGAGAAAGGAGGATCACAAGTTCAAAGTCAGCCTGGGTAATTTAGCAAGACCCTCTCTGAAAATAAAATTTTTGAAAAAGGAAGGGAATGTAGCTCAGTGATAGAGTGCTTTTGTGTAGTATGTGCAAGATATCTTGAATTCAATCCCCAATACACATATACAAACAAACAAACAAAAAAGTAGAGGAAAAGAGAGATGCCAAGTTTTAAATCTGTTTTTAGTTATACTGATTGGACATTTGCAAATGCAAGTGAAGAGCTTAAGTTCTTGTTATAAGCACAGTGGCCAATTTAAATATTTCTTACAAAAGTGAAAGAGGTTGAGTATTGATGAAGACAAGGATAAAGAAATGACTAAATGGGTTACATAATTTAGGAAATCCAATATTTCATAACATGTTAAAAGCAGCTCAGACTAAGCGATGACATTCTCTTAGCTCAATTTAAAAGATGCCTGGTAGGTACGTTAACACATATGTTTGCCAAGACCACTCCTGCTTTTCAAACTTGACAAGATAGAAATATGCAAGCAAGTTTGCAAATCTGAGTGACTTCACCCTGGGGGACATTTTCATATCATATGATAATGGACTGGATAATCATTAATGACTAATGGGATTCTAGTAATAAGCCAGTATTTTTGAGTTCTGTATCCTTTTGATTCAAGGAATCCATGTTCCAAGTCTAAGGTTGGACTGATACTGTGAAATATATATGCAGTTTTTATCCCTATTTCCTTGCATACAGTTCCAAAATCTCTTGGATTTACAAAGTGGTAAGTGTATTTTTGTATGGTAATAGATTGACTGGTGACTGGAAGTCCCCAGGTAGTTAGGTTGGGGAAGAGGGAGTGAGTGGGATTTGGTCACTGAAAGACCAAGGCAGAATTAGAGGGTTGAGACCTTTCAGCTCTACTTGTCTGTCTGTCTATGTCTCTCTTTCTCTCTCTCTTTTGGTACTGGGGATTGAACTCAGGGGCATTCTACCACTAAGCCACACCCTCAGCCCTGTTTTGTGTTTTATTTAGACAGAATCTCACTGAGTTGCTTAGCACTTTGTTTTTGCTAAGGCTGGCTTTTGAACTGGCAATCCTACTGCCTCAGGCTCCCGAGCTGCTGGGATTACAGGCATGTGCCACCTCACCCAGTTTAGCCTCACTTCTCTTAATGCCATACCCCAACCCCCCCACATACAGAGGAATAGGATTGAAAGTTTAGGTGATCACCAGTGGTCTATGATTTAATCATCATGTTTATATAATGAGATTTCAGGAGAACTTCAGATAGCTGAACATAGAGGTTCCTGGAGGGTGTTGTGCCCAGAGAGAACAGAGAAGCTCCACACCCCTCCCACATACCTTTTCCTATGTATCTCTTCCATTTTTGTATCTTTAAAAAATATATTCTTTACAATAAACCAGTAAGTGTAAGTAAGATATTTTCCTGAGTTCTGTGGGAAGCTCTTATCAACTTCACTGAACCTGAGGAGGGGCGTAGAAGGAACCTCAACTTGTCCATCAGATAGAAATATAGATGACAACCTGTTTGCAATTGGAGACTGAAATGAGAGCTGTCTGCAGCTAGGTAGTGTCAGAGTGGAACTGAATTAGAGGACACCCAGTTGGTGCTCACTGTATAGTTGATTGTTCAGCTGGTGTGTGGGGAAGAGCCTCACATTCGATGACAGAAGCATGTTGTGAGAACATAAAAACTGGGTTGGTTTGTTTTTCCTGTATTTCAGAATACACCTTTAAGATTTCAGTTTTTGCATCCTAGATGAATTCGTGTAGGTATTCAGTGGTTCTAAATAATATTTTAAAAATGCTATTCTTGTGCTTTTTCTGGATAATCTTTAGAAGTGAGATTATTGCTGCTTTAGAAAGCTTAGCTTACCATTATATAAATTGCCCAAAATAGTAATTATTTTAGTTGTGAAGCTGTTGCCCTCTGCAGAAAAGAGCTCTTTTGAAACTATGGAATTTTAAATTGGTAGAGTAGTTGATTAATTGGTGTTAAATCTCTCTTTCCTGAAAGGATTTAAGTCTTATATAAATCTGTTTTATGTGGTTACTTCTGGTTTCTTGTTTAATAAATAAAATAATAATGAAATGAGCAATTTGAGGTTAAAAGATAACAGAATAAAACATAAGAAGAACTAAAAGCGTGCATGATTTATTATCAAAATAAAAAATTTAAAGAACTAAAAAGAACTACTTCGTGTTCTTTGGTATACGTAGAAGACCATGTTGTATTTCTTGTTGTCTTTAGAAAACAAATTTGGATAAGGTAGTAGAGAACAGGATATATAGAATCCTTTGGCTGTATTTTATTATAAATTCTTTGAAAATAAACTTGAGAATGACAAATTAGTACAGATATATGGGACAAAAATCAAATTTTTCTTCATTCCCTAAGAAATATTTTAAAATCGGAATTTATAGGTACTTAAAAAAAAAGTCTTATTAGAGAATGAAAAAAATGCATTTTTCTATCAGCAAAATTTAGTGATGTATTAAGGTTTTCTAATATATAAAATCCTTATATTATACAAACAATTTCAGAGTCTCTCCTGATATTGTAAGAAAAAAGTAGAAGAAATGCCTACATAAGCTCAGAACACTTACACATATATATTTTTAAAATTTTTTCTTTACACATGGACACATATCTTTTTTTGTTAATTTATTTTTATGTGGTGCTAAGGATCGAACCCAGTGCCTCCCATGTGCAAGGCAAGCGCTCTGCCACTGAGCCACAACCCCAGTCCATTTACACATATTTACTTATGGAATAAAACTTTTAGAGCTGAAGAGATCTCCATTCTGTCTACATTTTAGAGATAAGAAAACAAGTTGTAGTTTAAATAACTCAGAAGTGTTAATATTGGCAGAACAGAAACAACTATTTTAAAGCAAGTCATTATGAGCAGTATCTAAAAATTGATAGTTCTTTTATGAGCATAGATGCCAATAGTGTGTTTTGAAAACAATATCAGATGACATCTCTTTAGATTTATAGATATTGAAAGAATAATAAGGGAAAATTATGAACAAAGTTGTTAAATATTCAATATTCATTCTTAATTTTTTAAAAACTCAACTAGGAATAGAAAGGAACTACCTCAACCTGATAAAAGGGATGTACAAAAGGTTAGAACTAATATCATACTTAAATAGTGAAACATTGAATCTTTCCCTAAGATCAGGAATAAATCGAGGATGTGTGCTCTCATTACTTCTTTTCAGCATTGCATTTAAAGTTCTAACCAGTGCAGTAAGACAAGAAAAAGAAAGGACATCTACATTAGAAAGAAAGTAAAGTTGTATTTATTTGAAGATGATATCATCTATGTAGAACATTTAATAGTAACTACAAAGAAAGCCACTAGAGCTAATGTGTTTGGCAAGTTAAAAGATATAAGGTCAGTATTTAAAAATCAATCATATCTTTACTTGATATCAGTGAACAATCAGAAATTGAGATTTTCAAATATCATGTGAAAATGGTAAAAAAAATAAAATGGAATTTCAAAATATGAAAAAATTAGAGATGAATCTGACAAAAGATATGAAGGCCTATAAAATGAAAAATAAAAATAATACCTAAAGAAATTAAAAGACCTAAATAAATGGAGATCTGTACTGTGTTCCTGATTAGAAGACTCAGTGCCATAAAGATGTTAATTTTGTCCAAATGGATAGATTTGATTTTTCTAGAATTCAAGAAGTTTATTCTAAAATTTATATGGAAATTCAGTGGACTTAGAGTAGCCAAAATAACTTTGAAAAAGAGTAAAGACTCACAAAATCTAATTTTTAAGACTTCTTATTATTGAGAGCTAGGCATGTAGCTCAGTGGTATATAGTGTTTGCCTGGCATACACGAGACCTTGGGTTCAGTTTCCAGCACTGCAAAACAAAAACAAAAACAAAAAAAATAAATGAACAACAACAAAAAACTTATTATAAACCTATAGTAACCAAATCAGACAAATAGATCAGTGGTAGCATAATAGATTTTAGAAATAAACTCACACTTAGGCTAACCTTTAAACACACACTGAACTTCAAACTGACTTCCTGGGATTTGCTGTTGTTATTGTTAAAGCCTTTATATAAATATAGAAAACTTGTTTTTTGTTTGGTTTGTTTTTTTGCGGTACAATAAATTCAGAGCCTCATGCATGCTAGGAAAGCATTCCACCACTGAGCTACAATCCCAACCCTTTTTTAACTTTGGGACAGGGTCTCACTGAATTGCTGAGGCTAACCTCAAATTATGATTCTCCTGTCTCATCTCCTGTGTAGCTGGGGTACAGGTGTGTGCCACAGAGATTGATTGTAGAAAGTTTTTATGAAATAAAAATTTTTGAGTAAATCCTTACATAGTGTATTGCAGCTTTTAAAAGACCAGATCATAACTACTCCACACCCCTTTTACATTCCTAATTATCTACACTCATAATTTTGTTGATTAAGAGGGCGTATCAGTTGTCTTTGACATGCTACATCTTGCTGTGCATTGGTAAGGCCATAATGAACAGGTCTATCTAGTTAAATGTGTTTGAACCAGATAAAATTACCCCATTTGTTCCTTGGAAACAAACTATAAAACTTGAGATTAAATTTAATATCTAGCATTCTTAAAATGAATAATGTATGTGGTTTGACAAGTGTATGAAGCAGTCATAATGAATAACCCTTTCTTTCCCCACAAACACCTAGGCATTATACTGTTTTAATTGGAAATTATTTTGACTTTAGACATTTTAAACAGATAATTTTCATAAATTCACAGTCATATAGTTTGAGGGGAAAGTTGCTACATGTCATCCTGTCTTATCCCATCCTTAGTGATAAATATACTTTTAATTACTCAGTGTATTTGTTTTAATTTGTATGCTTATGTGAACTTTTAAAATGGTGAGGTATAAAATGTACAGTAAGAGCACTATTCTTGGTTGTACAGCCTGATGGATTTTATGAATGTATGCACACCCAGATTAAGAAACCGAACATTTCCAGAACCCAGAAGTTTCCTTCAAGCTCCCTACTAGACAATTCTTTGCCACCAAGGCTAATCATTACTATGACATTTCACATACACAAGCTTGGCCTAGTTTTCAACAGCAGAATAAGAGAATCTCACAGTGTCTACTCCTTTTTTGTCTAAGTTTTTATTCAGCATTCTAACTGGTTTTTTTTCCCTTCAGTTTAATTAACTTTCTTATATTTCTAGACTCCAAAATTATTCTGGTCAGTTAACAATTGCATTCCAAAAATTGACCTTGAAAAAGGTTTTTCTTTTTCCTCTTTTTTTTTATAACTAAGTTTTAAAAAAAATGTTTTGCCATTTTTTTCCCCTCAAATGTAGAAATTTAAAGGGTGTTATATGCTTAGTATCATTTAGTTTAGATTTTTCTCTTCCTGGGACGATGTATATTAGTTATAATAAACAGTCTTACAAGAAATATATAACTAATATTTTTTTTAAAAATAGCTCACCTTTCAAATAATTCTACTTTCCTCTTTTGTTTTTGAGAAGGAAAAGGTTTTTATAATGTAAGTAGGGGAATGATATCTGAAGAAAGCAGAGAATGAATGGCATTAGTAACAAGAAAAATATTTTTCATATTAGAATCATTTTGGCACAAAACAAAGCTAGTTTCTCTCTGGGAAAGTATATTTTCTTTTTCTGAAAATTGAAAATATACAGTAATCTTCATTGACCTTTCATCCAGTTCTCAAAAAATGAAACAAATACCATTTCCTGTTGATACTATTGGTTTTTCAGTCTTTGTAAAAATTCCATGCCCTGGAAAGTAAAAAGAAGTCACCTGAGATCATTTAAATTTTGCAATTTCCCCTTAGGTTAGAAGAGAACAAAATCTCTTTAAACTTAAAACTACAGTTGGGAGAGGGAAAAAAAAAACTGCTTTATAAAAGACCTTAATTATAAAACTTATTTCTTTTGGTAATTTTCTCTGTTGTTGTTGATAGTTTTATGATCTACAGAGGCTATCCTGAAGTTGTTAGGTGGCAACAGAAATGTCAGTGCTTTGAGAGGGTTAGTACTCTATTCCAAAATTGCTTAGGCAAAATGGTTAAAAGATAGCAATAAAATTAAGTTTATAAATAGACCCTTTACCATTAACAATTGACATTTTTATAACTGTTTAACTAGGGTGGCCAAAAAAGATATGATTGTTTTATTTTTAAAAAGAAACCACCTTCAAGCAAACGTTTTTAGAAGTCTTCAGCCTAAATATTACATGTATCGAATAGTATTATTCTCAAAGTTTGGATCCTCGTCAGGGAAATAAAAATTATTATTAATTTGAAGACCCTTTCTAGGTACTGGTTGTGTGCCTAATCACACATTTATTTATCAGATAGGATGGGAGAGATCAAAGGTGCTCATTGCAATGCTTGAACAGGCACAATATAGATATTTACTAAATTTATAGAAAGTGTTGGAGAAGAAACAAAACACATTAAAAGTTATTTTGTAGTTTGTCTTAATTTTGAAATATTAGCAAGTGAATATAATGTTATTAGGTGATGAAGGGGAGAAATTTTTCTTACCCATCACTAAGTTCATAGCTGAGGCCACTATTACCAAGGACAGATTAAAAGTGAAAGCATCAATATTTACTTAAAGTAACTTGTAGGTGAAATAGCAGCCTTCAGAAAGGAAGACCCAAAGAAATGAGTGACCTTGTTTCTGTATAGATTTTCTTTTGTTTTGGTTTTGGTTCTGGATATTGAACCCAGGGCCTTACACATTGTAAGCACAAGCTCTTCCAGGGAGCCACACCCCCATGCCAAACTGCCAGATTTTTATGCTAAATTTGGTGTAGAAATTGAATTGTTATAAAGAAGTATGATTGTATAATGAAGTTTGATCTAATGGTAATGAACTAGGGGGATTTCAGAAGGCCTGTTTGTTTAGCTTATTCTCTGTATTCCTATGTTCAGAGAAAAGGATGATCCTTTCCTCCAGGTATAGGAAGGGTACCTCTTGAAAGAGGGTCTTATGATCTCTTTCAAAGGAGAAAGTTAAGAAAAGATCAGAACATGGCCTTTGTACTTCTGCAGTTTCCTCAAATGCCTGTGTGCCATGTTTGGGGGTAGCAAATCCCGATCCGTGCCAGTGGATAAGGCAGTTTACTTTTAAATGTCACTAGCATTCTCAGTTGGGTGCCATTTAATCAGCTCCTCCTTGTAAACAAGGAGGAGCATTTTATTTTATTTTTAAAATTTGTTTTAGTTGTAGATGGACACAATACCTTTATTTTGTTTATTTTTATGTGGTACTGAGGATCGAACCCAGTGCCTCACATGTGCTAGGCAAGCACTGAACCACTGAGCTACAACTCCAGCCCCAAAGAGGAGCATTTTAGATTTCACTTCTAGTCTAACTTATCTCTGATAGGTATTTTACCTAATACAATGACTATTTTATAATTTGGATAAAGCAGTTACTTGTAACATTTTCTGACTTTCTATATCCCTTGTTTTTCCTTATTTACCCATTATTTTTGCCTCTCTTGTATCATTTTGTTTTCACTTGTAGCTTTATGAAAGTATATATAAGGTCAAATATATATGTAAATATATATGTGCTTTTAACATATTCCATTTTATGAGAAACTTATCAATTGATGTAGAATTGGAAGCAACTTAATTGAGCTATGACACCATTGTATTAATAATACCATTTAGTGTCCCCAAATAAGAGCAATGGTTCTTATACGTCTGTGATGTAGGTTGGTCTGAGCATCTGACTCCTCAGGAAGTGTCTTAAAAGTAAGTGTGCAGAATTCTGTGTCTAGTCTTCAGAATTCACACAAAAATCCTCTGTGACTTAGGAGACGGAAGGTCTGTGTGTTTTTTAAAAATTATCTCAAGCTTCCAAAGTCAAACACTTTGTAAATATGTTTGTTTCAATATCCCTTTTTGTTATTACTATTTTAACATTTGCAATACTTAACAAAATAGTTAACAAAGCTGATATTTGAAAGCTGAATCATACTTGAAAATATAACTGAACTGGAGAATAGATTACAGATCCAGAACGTTCTCTGGGTGAATAATTAGGAGTTTTGGATATTTGGAAATTGAAAGAAAACTTTGCTTTCCTTCACAATGGAACTCCAAAATAACTCTGTGTGTGTGTGTGTGTGTGTGTGTGTGTGACCAGCATAGTCTTAGTTGATAAGTTATTGTCACAGTACAGACAGAAGAGCACCTTTAAAACTTGTGGACCAGTGCTATAGAGTTAAAATTGTAAACAAACTCTTTCCCCCCCTACCCAGCTTCAGTAGATGGTCTGTATGCATGGGTTCCATATCTGTGTATTTCATCAACCACATATTGAAAATGTGATTAGGCCTGTGATGGTCATGTCAGTACTAGACACGTATAGACTTTTCTTTTTCTTGTTGTCATTCCGTAATTGTTATACAGCATAACAACCATTTACATCATATTGTGTATTATAAATAATCTAGAGATAATTTAGTATATATGGGAGAACATGCATAGATTATAGGCAAATACAATGCCTTTTTATATAAGGAACTTGAGCATCTGCAGATTTTGTTATCCATGAAGGGTTCTGGAACTAATACCCTAGGAATATTGAGGGTTAATTATATTTCAGTTACATTAGTATAATGACATTGTAGGGATCTTTAGAAAATTCATAGTTTTTATCTGTAACTTACAATTTGGAAAAATATGTGAAAACATTTACAAAAGCATTTTCGTCATTATTTTGGCATATAATTTTTGTAGATGTGATCTTTTAAAAACATTTTTTTTTAGTTACAGGTGAATATAATACCTTTATTTTTTATTTTTATGTGGGTTGAAGATCAAATCCAGTGCCTCACATGTACTAGGTGAGCACTCTACTGCTGAGCCATAACCCCAGCCCCCCAGTGATTTTTTTAAAATTTATTTTAATTAGGCATATATGATGGCAGAATGCATTTTGATTCATTGTATACAAGTAGAGCACAACTTTTCATTTGGGATGTGATTTTTTTATCGATGATGATATAACACTTTGGAAAACAGGTTGAATAGTCTTGCTGTCAGGCTCAAAGAGAAGATTGTTGGGATTTTTTTTGTTGTAGTTGTTCACTTTCTCATTTATCATATGGTACACAGCAACAAATTTATTGTTTGTGAACACCTTTTATTTTACAGATGAAAAATAATATATGCATATGTGTGTGTATGTGTGTATTCATAGGCAATCTTTTATGTAACCCATTATAGTTTTAATGTGAAATTATCTAAAAATAAATAATGCTGGGTATTTTTTCATATGCACATTTGCCGTTTAATTATCTTCTTCAGTGAAATACCTGTTTATGTGTTTTGTTAATTTTTTATTTGCTGATGGTTGAGTTTTCTAGTCTTTGTATATTTTGTAAAAAAGTATTGCAAATGTTAAAATAGTAATAACAAAAAGAGAGAAAAACTTTAAAAAAAAAGAAGATTGGAAATGTTGGAAACCAAAGGAATATCAAAGAGAAGGAACTTAGTATATCAAAGGACTAAAATGAACAGATTTCTCCTCAAGAGTGTGTTAAAAATGGAAGATGGAATTGAAAGGAACTTCTGCTATTTCTTTTATGCTATTTGATCATGTGCCCAAGGAAGCTTACTAAAGAAGAAAGCAAATTCTTAAGTGACCTGCTTCCCTCTATCCACATTGATCAATCAGTTAAGCCCTGTCATTTTTAACAATAATAATTGATTTGGTTTTACCCATGTAGATTGTCTATATATTACTTATTAAGCTCAGATCTCACCAGTGTTTTGTTAGCAAGTTGCATAGTTCTAAAATTACCTCAAGAATCTTGCAAGTGCTTAACAAAACAAAACTACCAGAAGCTTAATTGATCATAAGCCATACCAAAATTCCAGTGGTTGTGGTTTGGATAAGTAGCTTGCATCTATTTAGTCATTTAAAAATAAACAGAAAATGTGTGTGTGTTGTGGGGGTGAGCTATCATTAAGAAATTAAAAATATCTTTTCTATTTTTCTTTTATTTTCTATTCTAGGGAAGAAAAACTCATTAAATAGATCAATTTAGAGTGACAACTTTGCATTTCAGAATGCTACAACTTCTATTACAAATAGATTTTCTAAAATTATATGCTGATATGATAGTGATATATATTTAAATAAATATTTTCATTTAATAATTCATACTATATTCCTAAGGATAACAACTAAGTACAGTAAAACATCTATTTGACAACTATAGTTACTTAATAAATTGGCCTGTTTGTCAGATCTTAAGCCAATTGTTACAAATTGGGGAACTATGCTAACTAGGAATGCCATGTAATAAACAGAATACTTATTTAAGGGTTATTCCCCAAAGAATTAATTATAATTAAAGAAAAATATAGCACTTTAGAGTACATCATACCTTAAATCACCTGTATTTCTAATATGACTTCTAGGTTAGAGGTGCCAAAAAATTCTCAAACATCTAGAATAGAGCAGTTTGAGACTTGAATCTGTTTTTCTGAAAATGATACTTGTTACGGATAGTGCACTCCTTGTCTTCCACTGGGGAAAAACATGAAGTGATTGAGTTTGTATTTGAGTAGTGGTTGTTTTTAGATGAGTTGTTTATATCTGGTATCTTTAGAGAGGTTTTGTTAAATAGTCATGGAATTGTTCTAAGTGGGTTTTTTGTTGTTGTTTTGTTTCCCATTAATCCTCATAAAAGCCTTCTCTTTGAGATAACAACTGGCTTTACAGAGAAGGAAATTGAGGGACAGAGAGGCTATTTAAGATCACAGTTATAAGCTATAAACGTCAAACCTAGGATTGGAACACAGGGCTTCTTGCTTAGTCTGTACTCCTAACCACTATGCATACCATCTTTCTTAAGTGAAACTACATGCTAAATTAATGAAGTCAGATATTAAAAAGAATGAAATGAGGCTGACAGTTTCTCTGATATGTTTCCAAATCTCCTAGATGAGCTTAGAGATTTGTATAATTAGCAAAGTCTGGGACCTACTATACCAGAATATAAACTCCTGAGAACAAAGCCTTGTGAGAGTTTATTAAATGCTATTGAGTGATTGACTGTATCAAAAATACTTATGTGATATAAAATGTCTTTAAAGAGTCTATCACTATCAGTTTGTATTATTATAGGAATCAGTTTCAATCATTTATACAATTTTATTTTCAAAAAAAGATTACTATTCTATCATGTTTCATATTAGAGGAGGTGAAATTTTAAAAAGTAGTAAAAAAACTTAGGAGGAATTAATTAATTCAATGAATCTTACATAATTTATCACAAAACAGTAATATCAAAAATATTAAAATACTGGGGAACTAGTCTATACTCTTTTCTTGTTTGTACAATAAATTATACCAAGTGATTGAGATTAACCATGTATATTCATATGCACATATGAATTGAATTTTTGAGAGAATTTTGTATAATAGAGTGACTTCACTCAGTCCTTCAGGGTTTGGAACAAAGGCTTTTGCACAGATTTTTGACAGTTACCCTCATAGAATATATATAATAGGAGGATGACAATTCTTTACTTGTGCTTGAATAGGCAAAGAAAGGGATTTTTCAGGTTGAAATCATGCTGTTGATGTTCTAAGTCTTTACATTATTTCCTGATAATTTTGACTGTTGTTCCTTTGCTATGTTTGTTTCCCAGTTATGACCATTTTCCTAAATTTTTATACAACAAATGGAGGCATAAAAATTAAGAGGGGAACTAAAGGAAATGACAAGATTCCTCAGGAGAAGAATATGAATGTTAAGTGGTCCATAGATGTTAAGTTTAAGAAAACATGGAGGCAGAGACAGGAGGATCACAAGCTTGAGACCAGCCTACATTACTTAGGGAGACACTGCCTCAAATAATAAATATATTTTTTAAAAAGGGAGGCAGGGGAGAATTCTATAATATAGAATCCTCTCAAATTCAGTTCATATTGCATATGAATATACATTTCAGATCAATCACCTGGTATAATTTAATGTACAAATGAGGATGGGGGAAAAGTTTAGAGTAGTTTCAAGGGGCTGGGGTTGTGGCTCAGTGGCAGAATGCTTGCCTTGCACATGTGAGGCACTGGGTTCAATCCTCAGCACCACATAAAAATAAATAAACAAACAAAATAGTGATATTGTGTCCCTCTATAACTAAAAAAAAAAAAATAGTTTTGATGTTTTTTGAAGATGTAGTTCAATGGTAGAAAGCCACTGGGTTCAATCCCCAGGTGCCTCCAACAACAACAACAACAACAACAAAAAGCTTCTCTGCATATCAAATTTCTGCTTATTGCTAACTTTCTCTAACTACTTGAAATTCTCTTTAAGGAGCTTTTTCTGGGGAATGTTGGTATAAGTCTCTAAATAGAGTCACTTGACTACTGGAATCAGTGCATATCAGATTTAGTCTTTCATAATAGCATTCTTGAGTGCAGTCAGCACACAACTAAAACACAGGACATAAAATTTTAAGATCCTGGACTCTTATCTTAAAATATTCTTTTGTTAGCATTCTGTGAAAGATTTTGAAAACATTTGCTTTAAATTCCTTCCTTTAGTTGTCAAGAAGGTGGATTAAAGACCAATTCTAACCACAAACTCTAAATTCCCTGATTTATAGGTTTATATAACTCTTTACAATTATTTAAAAATATATTTTGTGGTTTGACTATATTTTCTGAAGAATCCAATACTTAAATGTCATGTATGTGCTTTGGAAATTTGACAGCAATGTACTTTGTGGTCACAGTTTCTTTAGCTTTATTACAAGACGTTTGAAAACTTTGTATCATTTCTGTGTGTTTTTTAAAAGGCAAATTATGACCCACCTTTGTAATTCTGTTTCTCACTACTGTCCACCACTTCTCTGCTTAAAATTTTGGCTTGCCCAAACATAATAATTTCCTGACCACATGCCTTTGCTTTGGCTGTTTCTTCTCTTTGGAATTCTACCCTTGGCCATGATCAAGTGTTAACCCTCCAGAAAGGGCCTCGTGTATTATTAGAAGGAGGAAGAGGTTGCAGCGGGGTGGGTAGTGCAGAAAGGAAGAAAGAAAGAATTCTCTCCATTGTAGTTTAAGTAATTTTGCTATCCTTGAAACTTCCTTTTGTATTGTTTCTTTCTTACTTTTATACTATCTTATGTTTGTTTATGTACATACTTTATATCCCCAAGTAGCCCTTTAGACTCTATTAGCAATGACTTATAATGTCAAGAACATTATATTAATACATAGAGTGTTTAGAATCATGATACTTATTAGGTGTTTAATAACAAAAATCCCAAATGTGTTTTATAAAACTAGTTGAGCTATGCAATTTTTTGTTAGAGTAATAATAGTTTTACTGATCTTGTGCTGGTTAAGTGAATAAATCTTTTAATCATTTTAGAGTGATAAGCAATAGTGGATTGCTTTCACCTTCAACAGTTTCATGTTGGAAAGGACATAGAGTTGGTCTGTGGCCGAGGATGAGGAGGAGAGTGTGGACGTTCAGCCACACTGTTCAGCCTGTGTGGACATGAACATCAGGGTAGCAAGATAGGACACAATGTTTAGATTTCTGTGACATTCAAGCCTTTATGATAGCTGTGATCCCTAATAATTTGTAACTTATAAACTATAATTTGTAATTTCCTGTAACAGGTGTACAAGAAATTATAAGGATCATACTCAAAATAAGGACTATCAAGAATTGAACTTAGGTTCAAGGCTAGGTACAGGGGAACTGGACGGAAAGGCTAATAGAAGAACTAATTAAAATAGTGAGTGGAGATTGTCAGTAGTGAATGAAGTGTTGCGGGAAGTTATAGCACTATACTTTCATGGATTCTCAAAAGAAGGAAGAACCTAGATAAAAAACTGAGAAGAAACAGTCTTCATGTTGGGAGTATACCAAGGAATATCCTTGATTTTCAGTTCTTTTCTATCTTAAATCATTTTATTAAAGATCAGTCACATGACTTCAAATCTGTTAAGCCAGGAACTCCCAAAATATAAATCCATTCCTGACTTTCAACCCACATTCTAGATCCAACTGCCAACTTGACATCTCCATTTCAATATCTAACAAATATCTTAACTTTATTAAGTCCCACCCTAGTACCCATTTTGACAACTCATACTATCTATAGTTATCTCCACCTTGTCTTCTCAGTTGATTGTACTCTGTTCTAGTTATTCAGATCAACACCTTGGAGTCATCCAGATTCCTGTCTTTCTCTTGCTCCCCATTCAGTCTGTTGGAAAATTCTATTATCACTACCTTTAAACTATGTTCAGTTTCCAGTGGATTCTCACCACCTCCACTACTACCACTCTGATTGCAGGCCATCATCATCTTGTACCAGATATTAGTTCCTTGGCTTCCTAATTAGTCTCTTAGTGTTCATTCCCCCTTAGTGGATAATCTGAAAAGAATTAATTTTAGTTTTTTTATAATGTCTCTGATGTAAAATCTCAAGATTTTGAATAGTAGCTCTGCCTCATTAGAGTTCTTTTCTAGCCGTGTTGTATGTTGATTATTCATGAACTACTAAAGAAGCAGCATTTAACAGAAAATGTTCAGAGTGGCTGTGAAAGATAGCAATATACCTAGAATTCCCATCTGCAATGACATATTGAAATGTATTTTGCCATAAGAATTGTGAGCCATGCTTCAACAGTCTGATGGATGGTGAATTAAGGCTGTGGGGACTATTAATCTGTAACTCTGCATCAGCTCAGTGTAAGATGTGCTTTCTAGTTAAAAGGTGTTTTCAAGCATACTTTTTAAATCAGAGTTATTAAAGGTGTATTTCATATTCAAAAAATGCAGGGACATTTTAATCTTCAGAAGAGGAATGAATTTTATTGTTTTTTTTTAATTCATTTTTTTATGTAAGTCAAATTCTGATGACCTGAACATAGGTTGAAGTTAAGTCAAAGAACAATTTAGTTTTCAAAAGTTATTTTCAAGCCTGGTGCACACACCTGTAATCCAGATACTTGAGGCTGAGATAGGAGGATCACAAGTTCAACACTAGGCTCAGCAACTTAGGGAGATGTGTCTCAAAATTAAAAAGGGCTGGGGATGTAACGCAGTGGTAGAGTACCCTTGGGGTCAATACCCAGTATTGCAAAAAGAAAAAAAAGTAAGTTGTTTTCTATAAAGCATAGATACTTGGATAACCTATTCCATGGATTTCTGTCAGTTTTTAATCATTTGAAGTAGAGGGATATTAGTATAATGCATTCAGATTGAACAATGAAATTGGTAGTCCCAGGCCTTCTGTGACTTCTCTATAGTAATTTATCTTAAAACTTATATTAACTTCCTTTTGATTTGGGAGGACAAAACTAAGTTCCTTCTTATGATTTTGTTTTGTTGAGCTTGATGTCTGGCATTACTTTTAGAAGGAGACCTGCTGCAGTCTAAGAAATAAATGCTTCAAAAAATTCTTAAATATTCAGCTCTTAAGCATCTATACCGGCAGACATTAGAAAAAAAAATTAAGAGACTTCATTGCTCACATTGATAATACAAAACAAGCTACCTGAGAAATTCTAGTGAAATGATGAAAGAATACAAATAAGACAAAATTCAAATTCAAGCAAATACATTTTACTCAGAAAAAGTTTTTCATTGAGTTGGAAACATTACTAATTCTAAAACTGGGGAATTCTCAAAGAAACTGATTTCTATCCATTTTAGGACCTATAGTCTAAATCAAGAAATCTTAATTTGGGGTCCATAAATGGGCTATAAGCAGATCTGTGAACCGTACAATTTTTGTACAGAGTCTTATATTTCTGGGCAGAGTCCTTGAGAGCGAGCCAAGGGCAATTTCTCAAAGGAATCCATGATTAAAAAAAAATATTAAAGTACTATTGATTCTTATTCATTTTGGTGTATCACTACAATAAAATACTTGAACCAAGTATAATTCTTTTAACTAGTAATAAGAATTCTCTATTTCTAGTTTCTAGAATCTGCCGTCCAGAGTTTGAAAGGTTCAGCCCATCAAGGCATTTTTAACAATGGTAGCAGTTATACTTCTATGAAACCTACTTTCTTTTTGTAGCTCATTGATGTGGTATATGTAACTGTACATTCATATCTATACTAATAGACTGGAATGTACATTAAAGTGATCTCTTGTTCCTCTCATTATAATTTGAAGCAATAACTCTTTTTTTTTTTTCCTTTTCATTTCATGCAATTACAAACCAGTAAGCCTAACAGATCCTGCTGCCCTTGGCTTCATCATTTCTCCCTGGTCTCTATTGTTGCTGCCATCTGGTAGTGTGTCATTTACAGATGAGAACATTCCCAATCAGGATCTTCGAGCATTCACTGCACCAGAAGTTCTTCAAAATCAATCGTTAACTTCTCTCTCAGATGTTGAAAAGGTAACTGTTAAATATTTGTTGTTTCTGTTTGTTCTTTCTTTTGGGAAGGGCAACTACCCTACTTCAGCCCCCTGAAAAAAAGTCCATTGAATTTTAATTTTAATTATTTATTCCAAGAGGTTTGTATTTATTTTATTTAAGAATTAAAAATAGTTCTATAAAGATTTATGAATCTAAGAAAAAATACTATAAAAAGTGGGCCATTATTAATTCATGTTAATAAATATTTATTAAATACCTTCTGTGTAGAAAACACTGCTCATCAGGAAAATACAAAAATAAATAGAAAGTGGGCTGTGATTAATGTGTATAGAAGAATCTGTATTCTATGGCAAGCTGAAACAAATGCTGTGGAGGGGATAAAGTGTTTTAAGAGTTTGCAAGAAAAGTAGTTAATTTTGAGTGTAGAATGATATTACAGAGAAGGCAGCATTTGGCTACAAAGAGCAAGGAGAATTTTCATAAGTGAAAAGAGGTAATAAGGAAATTCCATAGTGTGTACTATGACAATACATTGTCCACCGTGGCTGGGAATGGTAGATCAGACGAAGTGGGCCAGAGCATTAACTGTTTGGATGGCTGTGGTTAAAGAAAGAAAGGGAGGCTGTAGGTCAACATGAGGAAGATTTTTGAATGCCAGGGCTTGAGCCTTCCTTCTAAGGCAGTAGGAATCATATTTTTAAGACTGTTATATGATGGAATTTGTGAGTTTGTGAGTTAAGCTTGACAAAAGTGGGTAGCTTGGGATCCATGATTTCATGGAAATCTAATTGGAAAGTTTTAATAACCTGGAAATAACTGCAAATACTATAATGCCTTCAGAACATAAAGAAGTGGATGGATGAAGGGGACACAGTGGAGGCAAAATAGACAGTTTCACAGTCTATTTGATGGAACAATCAAGAAGAAAGAAAAGTTTGTTGTAGAAATATGTATTCTAACTACGGTGATACCATCAACTTTAGAATAAGATCTAATTTTCTTAAAGTTATGCAAAAAACTTGGGGGGGGCAAATATATTTTGTGTTATAAAGCAGACTGGGTAATTTAGATATGGAATTCTGGAACTTTCAGAATTTGCTGTCAGCATCCTTTATCATACATCATTCCACGTAAGCGTAAAGAATAATGTAATAATTTCCTAATAGTAAAACTGTCACATTAAAAAGTATGCATATTTTACATTTCTAACACTTTGCCTCATTACCACCTGAAGGAATTGCAATCATTTATCTTTCTATTGATAATTATAATAATATTTACATTTTATATGTGTGAGAGGGAAGGAAATAAATGGTGATTAAGGGGGAGGAAAGCCCCTTGATTTGGGCCATCAGTTGTATATGTTAGGGCAAATTCAGCAAAGGCTTATCCTTTGTTTTCCTTGAAGTACTTAAGAAATTTGGGAGGTACAGACAACCAGTGAGAGAAGACAATAGCTATGAGGTGGAGTCAATGCTTTAGGCATTAGCCCTAAGAAAATTCCCATTACATGCGATGAGGTATTTGAAAAGGACTTTGTATACTATAGAGTATATACAGTCTTGGTCATTGTTAACATGTCATAAAGGCATTTAAATGTACTGGGTACTGTTTTATTAAGCTGGATAGATATAATAGACAGTTATTCATTTTTATTGTTATTTAACCAGCATGTATTCATTTTGTTCATTGTGTGATTCATTTATTAATACTTTTAAAAGACAGGGTGATTAGAATTTTGGGAATAGGCATAGTGTTTTTGAAAAGTATGTAATCCTTGAGATTTCTGAATCAGAATCAAGCTTCAGGGTGTTTGCAAACCAGTGAAATGGCATACTGAGTTTTGTGCATGTGAACATTTTTGTGAGAGGATGCTTATAACGTCATGTCTGGTGACCTCAGAAAAAATAAGAACCACTGTACTGCAGTAAAGCCATGGCTACCTTAGTTTTAAAAACCTCTGATGAGCGGGGTGTGGTGGCCCAACCCGTAATCCCAGCAGCTTGGGAGGCTGAGGCAGGAAGATCTCGAGTTCAAAGCCAGCCTCAGTGAAAGCGAGGCACTAAGCAACTCAGTGAGACCCTGTCTCTAAATAAAACACAAAATAGAGCTGGGTATGTGGCTCAATGGTCAAGTGCCCCTGAGTTCAATCCCTGATACTTCCCTCCATTCTTCACAGTGTTTCTAAGTATACCGTATCCATCTGTTGCTGTTGTATAGCACCTAGATGAAATAGGAGCTCTTAGTAATGTAAGCATTACCATGTTAATTTAATTACACCTTGACATCAGTGTTCTTCTGTATGCTTGTGTCTTTTCAGGCTGTACCGAAAGTAGAAATTTTGTTTATTATTAATGTGTATGGAAGTATTACTCTATTTGACTATACAAGTTGCTTCTAATAAATATAAATAATAGAACATTTTAATTTGTATTCTGTAAGAAATGGGTTGCTATTATACATTATTTTAACAAAGATCTGGCATACCTGGAATTATTTCTTTAACAAAATTTAAATGATTTGAAAATATTATTAAAAATTTGGAACATAGCCAAGTGTGGTGGTGCACACATGCAATCCCAGCTATTCTGGAGATGGTGGCAGAAGGATTGATAGCTTGAGGCCAGCCTGGACAACTTTATAAGACTCTTCTTAAAATTAAAAAGGCTAGGGATGTAGTTCAGTGGTACAGTGACCCTCAATAAACCCCCATTACAATAAATAAATAAATAAATAAACAAACAAACAAACAAAAACAAAAAAAGGAACCCATAAAATGTCATCCTAATAAAGTAGCATGTTGTATTTCTCTATATAGGATTTCATATCTGTATATATTGGTAAGGGTTCTCTCAACAAACAGAATATGTGTGTTTGTGTATGCATATGTCATGTACCCATGTATATGCAAGCTGATAAACCCCAAAATATTCAGGGCAAGTTTGTAAGCTGAATTGAATACCCAGGAGAACTGATGGTGATGCTTCAGGCTGAGTTCAAAGGCCAGAAAACCATAGGGCTGATGAGGAAGTTTCAGTCCAAAGACTGGCAGTCTTGAGGCTCAGGAAGAGCTTTTTCAGTCAAGTCCAAAGAAGGAAAACGTTGATGTCCCAATTTGAAGCAATCAGATGGAAAGATTCTCACTTACTTCCAAGAGTAAGCTTTTTAGTTCTTTTTAGGCTTTCCAAGGATTGGAACAGGCTGACTCAGGTTAGGAAGGGCAATCTGCTTTACTCAATATACTGATTTAATGTTTATCTCATGCAAGATACCTCTATAGAAGCACAAAGAATAATGTTTGATCAAGTATCAAGGCATCTCATGGTCCAGTCATGTTGGCATGTACAATTAACCATTTCACTGTATACATTGGTGATCAGCAAGCGCACAATTTCATAACCTAGTTTTGAGGATTTTTTTTGTCAATTTCATACAAAGTTATATAAAAACTATTAACATTTTGTTAAAGAAATAATGCCAGGTATGCCAGATCTTTGTAGTAACTCTTTTGGCATACTGAGAAGTAAATATAACAAAGAATCTTAAAGCACTGGCCGTATCTGAAAAAAAAGAAATCACAAATCAAAGTTAATGTAATTGAGTATACAATCACTATTTTTATGCTAATGTTATGGAAAGTATTTTTCATATATGTGGAAAGTATTTTTCATATATGTGAAAAATGTTTTTCATGTAAGAGTTGGTTTGCAAAAGTATTAACATACAAGCTTCATTGAAATGAAACCTAGAGAAGTTTGATACAGATCAAATGCATTATGCTCTCATGGACTGCATGCACATTTAATTTAATTTAGCAGATATGTATTAAATATCTACTGTGTACAAGTTCTGTGTTAGTTACCTAAAGGGATATTAAGATTTGTTAAAAGCTGGGAGCAGTAGTGCATGCCTATATTCCCAGCTACTCTGGAGGCTGGGGCAGAAGGATCACAAGTTTGAGGCAACTTAGCAAGACGTGTCTCAAAATCAGAAAGACCTGGGAATGTGGCTCAGAGGCAGAGTATCCTTGGGTTTAATCTCCAAAACCAGAAAAAAGAGGAGAGAGAAAAAAGAAAATGTGTCCAAAAGACTCTTTCCCTCAAAAAAGACAAGAAAGAGTCCAGCTATAATATAAGAAAGTATTAAACAACTGCTCCATTAGAAATACAAACAAAACATAACTGTTACCTAAAAGAAAATACCCTATCCTGTTTAAAAGAATTTATATGACATATATAGTGGAAAACATCTCTGGCCTATCAATAATGGGTAAAACTGTCATCAACAAAAAAAAAGAAAACATATTTTCGGTGAACAAAAAAAGTTTACAAAAGGTGAGGAAGAAAAGGATGTATTTTTTCATCATAGAATTATCGAGTAATGCTGACGTGTTTAGATTGTGATAGGAAAAGGCGTGATAACAAGGAAAACCTGCCTACAACATGGAAGTGGAGGCAGATCAGTAAGACTTGAAAGTCACAGTTCGGATTTCTGAAAATTGGCAGTAATGAAAATACTTGAAAAGTGGATTGATTTTTCTATCCTGTAATTTAGTGATAAATTTAGGGGGCAATGCAAGGTACAGATTAAAATGCTGGGAGATTCTAAGAGTGGAACTCATTTTTATTTGTATATCTCAACAATTTCTAAAGAGGATTTGAGACAGTCTATAGTATTAAAAAATAAAGATAAGAAAATAGAAACAGAGTGAAGTAAAGGCAAGAAAATAATGAATTGGGGGAAAAGAAAAGATGGTTACTTATATATTTAATCATCTTCCATCTCAGCTGATACTGTGCTCCTTGTCTCACAGAAAAAAATACCAGCACTTGAGAGACACTTTCCCCAGGATCCAATTATCAGTTTGCCCATATAAGCCCCCATTTTCTCTGCCTTCTTATTACAGGTGACCATCCGTGCTCCTCTGTAAAGTTCCAACTTCTTTCCCTCCAGCAATCTCTCCTCTCTTGCAATTCTGGTTTTCCTCGTTGTATCATTCCTGTCAGCGTAAAAATATATGCTACCCCCTTAATGTCCATTCTTTTAGAGGCAAACAACACAAAAGAAAACCCTTTCAATCTTGCTTTCTTTTTCTTGTACAACCCCACACACCATAGTGAGAAAAATACTAAAGTTTTGTGAGAAAACAAGAGTTGCTGGTTGAAATGCAAAACTATCAAACTTCTCTGTAGGGGAATGTGACAATATACATATCAAAAAACTTTATTTATAACTTCAGAGTCAATTCAAGAGAAATACCTGCATGTACCAAATGACATATCACAAGACTGACTGTTGAAACATTATTTATAACAGCAAAAGTTTGTAAAAATCTTATTTACCCATTAAAAACAGATGAATAAAATAATGCTATTTTACATGATGAAATTCTGTGTAGTAATTAAAAAAAAAGATACGATTTCCAATCATTGATATAGAAATGTCTCTGTTGGTAAATTTAAAATGCAGGCTGCTAAATGCATTATGATTATACCTAATACTGGAATTCACTATTACATATTTAAACATGCACACAGTATAACAATATAATTTGGTGCTGAGTAACTTTTAAATTTGTAAAAGAAGAGGGATATAAGAATATATGCTCATATTTGCTTGACTTTGCATGAAGAAACTCTGGACTCATTATTAGAAAAAACATCTGTTTTAATAGTTTCCGGTCTTATTTTCTGTTTTAAGCTCTCACATACTTTTATGCATACTTTTTTCCTTCTGTGAAATGTTTTTCTCAAATAACATGTTATAATTTCTTTAGAACAAAAAATATATAGCACTTTCTGTATTTTTTATTTTATTTCACCATAATTTTTAAAATTCTATTCCTAGATCCATATTTATTCTCTTGGAATGACATTGTATTGGGGGGCTGATCATGAAGTACCTCAGAGCCAAGTAAGTCAAGTTTTTACATTTGTATAGCATTTCTGTATTATTTATTTATGTTGAAGAATGTCATACGTTCAAGAATGAACTAACAAATATAAGTACAAACAAAACTATTTTTTAAAATACTTATAGAATTATAATATTTACCACTCAGGTTTCAACAATTTAGTCCATGATATGGAATTAGCTTCTTCAGAAATCATAGCAAGAGAAAGTGGGAGTATATTTTATTTCTTCCAATTTAATGACTGATAAGAGGAATTGTATATATCTCTGCTGATTCATTCTTACACTGAAAGTAGTATCCTTTTTTTGATGGGGATGGGTACCAGGGATTAAACTCAGATTTAACCACTGAGCCACATCCCAGCCCATTTAATTTTGTTTTTTAAATTTTGAGACTGGGTCTCACTAATTTATTTAAGGCCTCACTAAGTTGCCAAGGCTGGCCTCAAACTTATCATCCTTCTGCCTCATCCTCCCATGTTGCTGGGATTACAGCTGTGTACCACAGGGACCTGATAGTAGTACCCTTTTGATGCAAAAAGTAGAGCCTCTAATCTCGAGTACTTGGGAGGCTCGAGTACAGAAGTATCAGAAGTTTGGAATCAGCCTGGGAAGTTAAGCAAGACTGTCTCAAAATAAAGAATTATTTAAAAAAAAAAATGTCTGGGAATATATAGCTCAGCCTAGTACCACAAAGTGTGGGGGCTGGGGTGGGGATAGAAAAGTAGCTCTGGCTCTGTCTCAGCCTATAGCACACAGAGCTTCATTACTTTTTCTCTTCTCACTGCAGAATCATAATTAGCTACATCTGCAACAGCAGACACAGATATTGACACTTTCTCAGGTCTTGAGCTTTGATAACCATTGGGCCACTTCTAGTTGTTATTTTCTAAAATAATTCTGATTCCTGAAGATTCAATATAAACATAGAAGTAGGTAGTAATTAAAAATTTAGAAATTCCTTTATTTCAGGAAAGCTAAGATATAATATTTAAAATTATTTTTTATTTTAGGCATTTAGACACCAAAACCAAAATAACTAGGTATGTTTTATTATTAAATATTAGCAATAACAAATATGTTAGACTTTTACCCTAAAATTTGAACATCTTAAAATTCATTAAAGATAAATGATATTCTTCAACTTGGTTTGATTTAATTTTATAGCATGAAAAATACTATATACTTTCTCTCTCTTCTCAGTTTCAATTCTGTAAATATAAATGAGAAAGTGAGATTACTACTGGAAATATTAATGTTGTTTATGAAGATGCCTAGAACTTATATATAAAATATGATCATAGTCCTTAAAGTGGTTGTACCATTATATTCTTTTTTGATGACTAGAAATGAAGTAAATAGCAATAATAAATAAGTTAGAGAGGAAAGATAAATGTATACTTTATGATCAGAATTCTTAATCATTTTGGAAATACTCAATATTAATTTAAAAGTATTTATTAAGTGTGTGTGTGTGTGTGTGTGTGTGTGTGTTGTATCAGACATTGTACTAGCCATTAGTACTATAGGTATTCAGGCCTGTGGAATCTATCAGAAGGTACAGTTGGCTAATTACAACATGATGTAGTGAATGCTATGTTAGGGGAAATGGAGGGTGCTGTGGAAAAATAGAGTTGGAGTTTCTGATTAGACTTGAAGGGTTAGGGCAAGTATCTTAAAGGAAAATGCATCTAATCTGGGACCTACAGGATGAAATAATGCCTAAATAGATGAGAAGTGAAATGGTCATAGGGAAAACATTTATTTAAACAAAGTGACTATTAGCAATCGATGAGAATTCCAGTTGCTCTAATCCTTACCAGTGCTTTGTATTATTAGTCTTTTCATTTATTTGTTTGTGAATAGATTTTTTTCTTTCTTCTCTCTCTCTCTCTTTCTCTGTCTCTTTTTTTGATGGCGCTGCCGATTGAACCCAGGGTCTCCCACATGTCAAGCACAGGCAGTACCACTGAGCTGCACCTCCAGCCCTATAGTGACTTTTTGTGGTGGTTTTATTTACACTTCTTAGTGAATAATGATGTGGACCACCTTTCATGTGCTTATTGGCTATTTGGATATAATGTTTCACAAATTGTGTTAACTAGTAAAAATAATCAAATGGTCTGGCTTCTCTGTTTCATGAGATAATAATAACTTGTATTTAAATGATCTTCAATAATTGCAACATCTGAAAATCTTCAACCTTATTGTGGAAACATCAAATTATATTCATATAATTATAAAATATTAGAAATATTTTAGAAAATAGTTTGTTCCACACAAATGGCATGTATATATTAAGAACTGTTTTCAAAATATTTGAATAACTGAAGAATTCCACTTGTTTACCAAAAAAGATAACAGGTTCTCTGTAATACTTCCTATCAGGGAAGATGTATATTAACCATATTTTGTTAATAATTTGTTTTATAATAGAAAAAGGTAGAATAAACAAGATATTAACTAATAGAGAAAGAACTCATTGCTCCAAGTATGTGAAGTACATTTGCTGTGATTTCTGAAATTGCTAGAATGGCTTTTCTCATATTAGAGGATTTACATACATTTATAGAAATATTTTTCTTTCTTCATTTTTAGCCTATCAAGCTTGGAGATCATCTCAATAGCATACTGCTTGGAATGTGTGAGGATGTTATTTATGCTCGAGTTTCTGTTCGGACCGTCCTAGATGCTTGCAGTGCCCACATTAGGAATAGCAACTGTGCACCTTCATTTTCCTATGTGAAACAGTTGGTAAAACTCGTTCTGGGAAATCTTCCTGGGGTAAGCTACAGTTTCAATTGACCAATATAGTCATATTTTAAAATTAGTAGCACATCACAGAATTTTCTTTGAAGTTACTATATAGATAGCATTTTCTCAGTGGAGATTAGGAATAGGAAGTTGAATATTTTATTTTAATGTTGTTTACTTGAAATAATATTAAATTTAGAAGCCCTTTGCAGGTACTTAGTCTCTTGCATTTTGTGAAAACTAGTCTTTTGTTTTTTAGTAATTTATTCTAGAAAATATCATAGAATCATAACATATTTGAGATGGAAATGTCTGTTCTTGCCTCCTTTCTTATATATTTTCCCAATGAGCCCTTAAAGTGATTCTACCATTGTGAATACCTATAGAAAAGCATTAACATGCAAAGTGGGTTTTAGAAATATTTAAATGCTCTTCCTATTTCTTTATATTTCTTTCTTGTTCACTCATTTGTCTGGATCGCATAGGTATTCCCCAGCCTTTCTCATCCTCTTTGGACCTTGCCATAGGGACAGTGGAAAGGATCAATGCTTGATCACGGTCATATTGCCCTAAGACTTGGACGTTCCCATTTTCTCTTGTCTTGGTCAGAGGAATCCCAAGAACAACACACTCTATATCTAATAATACCACTTCTGATCTGTGTCTCTTAACTCTCTCCTATCCCTTTATCCCTAGTTTGGATACTCCTTGGTCTCTGACATCTGATTTGTATCTAAACTCTTATCTTTTCTTTCCATTTAGTGTTATGGTCCCTCTGTGGTAGTCTCTTCTTCACTTGGGCTACAAATTTGTTGCTGTCACACAGTGTTCTTCCTGGCTTCTGCTTAACTTTTCATCCCTAGATGTTTATTTCCCTTATCTTAACTAGGACATTATGTGGCTGACAAGATATATCCAAATTCCATGTACTCTGCCAGCTGATGAGAAATGGAGATCTTCTAGACAAGCAGTTCATAAACTATCTCCCATTAAATTTTTGTGTTTCTGTAGTGGAGGGAAATGGAGATAGTAAAGGCTGAATGATTGGCCTTCTTGGCTGCCTTTTTCCTCTCTTTAACTAGGCCAGCTCCTGTTTTATTTCTGCATCTTCCCCCCCCCCCTTTTTTTTTGAATAAAAGTGAAGCTACAAAAAATATATGAAAGTCCTTTATCCAGACTAAAATTTCCCACATTGTTACAATGTATTTTTGTTTTAAAAATTCTTCTATGATCAGATAAGCTTGAGAAAAAATGCATAAGGGAAATTAAAGGTATTTTCATTGCTGAATTTCTCAGTCTTTAATATGCTACACTGTGTTACTAACCTTCAAGAATAAGCATATAGATGAAATATTTCCCAAACTTATTTTATTCCTGGAAGTCTTTTTATAATAGAACTTTTGATAATACTGACATTCTATAAAATCACTTCCCTTTATAGATGAGAAAATTGAGACCCAAACAGTTTCACAGTAGTCAGTATGGGAATCTTTTATTATACTATACCTACTATGAGATATTTGTGTTCTTTTCTGATTTTACTTGTATAGTAAAATCACTGAAAATATTTTTTCTTCTGTCTTCCCATGAAGAAGTATTTCTCCATAGAAATTCTATTACCTTATCCAATAATTGCCTATGTTACAAAAAGATCTTCATTCCTTGAAGATTTAGCATCTAATTCAGTTTATTATAATATTTGTTGCTTATCTAATTATGAAACCTGTACTAGAAACTTGTATTAGAGATATGTTTTTGAATCAAGTAGTTGATTTATGGGCTCTTAAGTGTTATAACCACTTGCATTATTATAAAATACAAATAAGGCTATGAAAAGTAACAAAAAAATATTAAAACTAAACTGGTGTGGTGGCACACACCTGTAATTCCAGCAGCTCTGGAGGCTGAGGCAGAGGATGACAAGTTCAAAGCCAGTCTCAGCAAGGCATTAAGCAACTCAGTAAGACCCCATCTCTAAATAAAATACAAAATAAGGCTGGGGATGTGTGGCTCAGTGGTTGAATGCCCCTGAATTTAATACCCAATAACTCCCCCAAACAAGTTAAAACTATGAAATCTGAGGGCAATGGAGATAAGTCAAAACTATAATAAAAATAGCACTTAGAAAGAAGTAGCATTTTGATGTAGATTCTGTAGGCTAGATAGAATAATCTCAGCAGAGCAGTGAACCTAGATAAATGATGTGAAATGGGAAGGAGTAGGGTATGGGGGGGAATAGAAATAAGTCTGATACAAGGTGTGCTGAGGAATGTTTTAGTGGGAGAAAAGAAGAGAGGGTCCTTTGGAATCATCATGTAGAGAACCTGCCTTTACATTAAGGCATATTTTTAGGAACTTTTATAGTATACCCCACCTTTCAATTGTTCTTCACCTCTTGCACAGAATAACTCAATAGCTGTGTTTACTTTGTGCCACACAAGTGTGCTACATGTTTTATATGCATTATCATATTTTTTCATCATAAGAAAACCCACCCTAGAGATACTTTCATCCTCATTTTAATGATGATGAAACTAAGACTCAGAAGGATTGTGTAACTTGCCCATGGTCACATGTATTATAAATTACAGAGAAATAATCGGAACCTGGGTCTCTGACTCAAAGCCAATGCTTTTAGCTATTATCTTCCCCTGAAACTGTTACTGCCTCCAGTAACTCACAGAATCAGTCTTTCACTACTGTGAAATTCACTGGAAGTGACCAAAATTCCTATTTAAGATTAAATGTAGCATAGCATTAGTTTAAGATGAATTATAGTAAGCCAGCAGGCCTGCTTACTTTTCTTAGTTCTTCCAATGTTACAATATTTTCACCTCAATTTTTTTCATCGATAAGATAGGAATTTTAACACTTACCATCCACTCTTATCTCTGAACAGTTGTGAAGATGATTATTTCAGTGTTAATGAGCTGCTTTGAGGTTCTTAAAATTATCCCAATTTATCTGTAACATGGGGATAATAATATTTACCATATAAGGTTGTGAATCTTTGTTAAATTATAAAGATTTTAAAGCTCTTAAGGCAATGCCTAGTGCACATAGTAACTGTTGAATTAACAACAGCTGTTATTAATAGTTGCCTCAAATAGGAATTCCCAAGCATATAGAATGTTCACTGTCTTTTCTGTCACAGCACAGTGTAATCTGCATTAACATGATTTATGCAATTTAAAGGATAATATTATTTCAGAAATATTTGCATGTAATTCTTCTTATAGTTAGGAAATAGATCCCTGAAAATATTACTGTAGATAGGTTTTTAATTCATAATCAAACAAATTTCACAATTGGAGGAATATTAACATTCATGTGGGGTATGTGTGTGTGTGTGTGTGTATAAGCATTTGGTATGGTGTTAAATTTATAACTTCTTTTCACTATTTTCTTTTCTTCCATTTTATATCTCCATGTTTCTTCTCTTTTTGCTCACCTGAGTAAATTGATTTCTAGCTTTTCATTCTTCATAATGTGGAGTTTGACTGATTTGACATGCTTTATTTTAAACAAATATCCTTGGTTAAAATTACTGATGTTTGAGACTACTACCCATTTTGTTGTAAAGGAGATTCAAAAGAGCATTGATTTAGATTTGTCATTTGCCAATATGTCCATTTAGTTGAAAGGCCTAGAATATCTCGAATTGTCTAATTAGTGTTATTCTGTAGACAATTACCATGAAAATAAAAGAGAGATTATTTTGTCAAACTTGATTTTTGATCACCTATATACAGACAGACCAGCTTTCCCGTAACAGTGAACAAAAGCCTGATCGAAGCCAGGCTATTCGAGACCGATTGAGAGGAAAAGGATTACCAACAGGTAAGAATATATTAATAGGAAATTTTTAGACTTTAGCTTTTTTCTACTGTTTCTTTTATAAAATCATACTTATCTGAGTTGGAAATCTAATAACTGTGATTATGATTAGTTATAATCAGGATGCATAGTGGAGGCAGAGAATAAACACTAACTACATTAATAAATAAATCCACTAAAGTTATGCAGAAAATATTAGTACAGTCAGGATTCTCACAGCAAATTATTTATCTTTCCAATATTGTATTATCAATAATATTATCACTTACTTATCATAATATTTTATATTAAAATATCAAGCATGACCAAATGAATACGTATTTATGAATATGTTACTGAAGCAAAAATTTCAGAAAGCAGCATCATTCTTTAAATATGATTTTAAAATATCACTGCTATTTACATTCTATATTTTTCCTCATACTGGAGATTGAACCCAGGAGCATTCTACCAGTGAGCTCCATCTCTGATCCTTTTTTTTTATTTTTTAAGTTTCCAGATAGGGTCTTAATATATTGCCAAGGCTGACCTTGAACTTGCAATCCTCATGCTTCAGCCTCACCAGCAACTGGGATTACAGGCATATGCCACTGCGCCCAACTCTATTTCCCTTTTTTAAATGCTAGTTGCAGTCCATTAAATTGATTTCATAATTCATTTCATTACTTGCAGTTATCAATACTTCCATAAATTATATGCATAGTAAATAAAAACGAATGATAAACAGTGATTTTGTTATTTTCCAATAGCATTATAAAATTATGGGTCCTATAATAAGTGGTATATAGATTTTTCAAAAAGAAATGCATGGAAATTCTCAACACTTGAAATAAAAATGGAAGATAATTTTTTTTCAGTGTTAAGTTTCAGACTTGGATTATTTATAAAATGGATTTTTGATTTTGCTGATTATCTTCACCCTTTTTACTTCTCATCAAGAAATACTAGAAATAGTAATCTAAACATTAGGAGTTTTCGGTGAAGTATTTTGTCCTTAGATCTTGGGGCAAGAGAGAAATAAATGTAAAGACAGCTTAAATATTTGCTAATAAAATATTCTATTTAATATTACCTGATAAAATATTTAAAAGTTAACATTTCTAAGTTTTGATTTAATCAGGTAATCAGCACACACCTATCTTACTTACAAACTTGTGAGAAACTCTCTTTGTGAAAATTAGGTAGGTAATGTGGACCAAATGTTTTACAGAGTTCCCCACTCTCACCTCTGAGAAAGAGTGTCCCCTTCTACAGAAGGTGCTTAAAGAAGGTGCTATTACCCTTCTCAAGGTACTTTTCTCGAGAAGCCAAAGAAAAGTAAAATTGTTTCTGGTGGAGAGTTTCTGTAGTGGTGCAGTTACTTGTCTGTTT
The DNA here is from genome assembly GCF_052094955.1 of Ictidomys tridecemlineatus. NCBI lineage: Eukaryota > Metazoa > Chordata > Mammalia > Rodentia > Sciuridae > Ictidomys > Ictidomys tridecemlineatus. The sequence continues at coordinate 67,522,902 of NC_135485.1, forward strand.
TCATGCTTCATTTTAATTGCTGTGAATAAGGATTATTTTTCTGAAAATGTATTACAGTCTTCACATCAAGAATATTTATTTCTGGTTAGTTCCAGTTTCTTTTCTAATACACATATTATTACTAGTTTCTATGTGGGTAAAAATTATAGCGTGGAGTTTGTCTAATTTACAATGTTTTAATGGCAAGTTAAACATTTTTAATCATTTCTTACAAGTGTTTTCTTTACAATACTTATTTCTCCGTGTATATATGGACAAATTTTCCTATAGGTAAGAATCCAATTTTCTTTTTGTTGTAATAGGATTTGAAATAGGATACAATATGAACCTCAGTGCTAAGAATAATGCAAATGGATAATTTACCAAATTTCCAAATTTATAATTTAGAACTAACAATAGAAAATTATAAACAAATGTCAAGAGCAAGGTGAAAGACTCTGTTTTCAAGGAGTCATAATGAATACTTAAATAAGTGAAACATAGATTGTTTCTTTTTTCCTGTCTCCCTTTCTCCCCCTTTCCAATGCCTTTCACCCCTTACCCTCATACCTGTCTGCCTTCCCTTTCTCTCTCCCCCCCAACACCTCCTACTCCTTGCCCTCACACCTGTCTACCCTCCCTCCATTATTTCCCTTTCCTGTTCTTTCTCTACTCTTTCCAGAGTTCCCTACCACTATCTGCTACTGCTACTTAAGTAGCCATGAATTGAAGTTTGTTTATTACTTGCCAATTTATTAAATACAATTTTATATTATGAATTATTAATTTTATAGATAGTTTATACATTTTTGCTAAGAATAAAAACTGTTCATGTATGCATACATATACACATAGATATACTTCTGTGTGTGTGTGTGTGTGTGTTTACCTCCTATTCTATTCCCCATCCATCATAGGTCTATAGAAAGAAAAATCACTTCTGCCATATTTAGTTAGCCAAATTTTAAATATTATCATATGTTAACATATTTAGATTATATTGCTTTTGGAGATTCAGAATCTTTTTTCTCCTCTCTTTTTTGCATTACTGAGGATTAAACCTAGGGCCTCGCACATGCTTGGCAACTGTTTTGTTACTGAAGAACATGACTAGCTAGCTCTTTTAAAAATTTTTTAAATTTTGAGGTAGGGTTTGGCTAAATTGCCCAGACTGCCTCAGACTTGTGATTCTCCTGCTATAGTTCCCCATGTAGCTGGGATTATGAGGTAGGTGCTACCATGCCCAGCTGTGATTCAGAATCTTGATTTTACAGACATTAATTGTTATACAGTATTTTAGAGGTAGTAATTAGAGATTCAATTGAATCTATACCTACTCCATCACATACCTTTAATAGCAGGCTACTTACATATATATATATTTTAAAGAGAGAGTGAGAGAGGAGAGAGAGAGAGAGAATTTTTTAATATTTATTTTTTAGTTTTCGGTGGACACAGCATCTTTGTTTATACATATATTTTGTTAATAAGATGTATTTATAGACGTTAAGCTTTCTGGACACGTAGATGCTAGGAATAGGGAAAGCCTGGTATATTAAGTACATTAGTTTTTGTACATGTTCAATGAATGTTTATAGATTGAATGGAAATGAGATTTATAAAAACATTACACATAATATAACATTTGTAATATATAATTCTTTAATAGTTTCTTAAAGAAATATGTGAAACTGTGATGGATTGATTGATTTAACCTGTTTTAAACACTAAGCTATATGCAAGTAAAACGAAAATTTAAGTAGTTCAGTGTCTTGGCTCATATTATTAGACCTTTTTCTTATTATAACAATACACACATCAGAAGTTTTAAAACAAATTTTTTTATTAAAATTCCAAGCAGATATTTAATTGGTTTTATTGCAGTAAAAACACTTAGCCTGGGATCTGCCCTCTTAACTCAGTTTCATGTGTGCAACCCAGAAGTGTTAACTGTATTAAACCAAATTTTAATACCTTTTATTTGTGACTTTTGTTTTTATACCAAAAGGAAGATTTAGTGTTGCTGTCTAAAATCTCTTTAGAATTCTTATGATCAGTAGACTATGCAAATGCAGGGCATAAAGGTATAGCTATAACAAATTTATAAATCTACAGAAGGTGCTTAACAGGCTATCCATAGATTTTATTCTCTGATATGACTATTAGAGAATAAAATCTTTATTGCAGAATAAAATATCCCATATATCTCAACTCAAAAGAATTTGTAAGGAATTACAATTAGTCACTCATGATAAACCAAATTTTGTTTATGTTCATATTTTGGGGTAAAATTAGAGGTATTTAACCTTTAAATTATAGTCTTGTTTAGATCAAATTTAACAGAAGAGAATTCTTCAGACCATTTTACCCATTGCTTTCCACATTAGTATTACACAGAAGCTCTTTTAATTTACTTTTTACAAACTTATAAAACCTGTTTAAAATTCAGAATCAACATAAATATACTAATTATAGCCATTACTACATAGAAGCAATTAGCAGGTAATAGTAAATGATATATACTAATTTTTAAAAGTTTAAAGTTGAAGAAAGAATTACATTTGAAGAAGAAATATTCTTCTATGCCACTGGCATTACTTTTGGTCACAACTAGTTAACTCACAGTGATCACTTGGAGCAAAGCAACATTGTTATCCCAATTTGGTAGTAAAGCATTTTCTTCAATGTGTACCAATCTGAAATGTTTCTGTAAGGATGTTCTTGTGTATTAGGCTCCCGACCTTATTTTCAATAAAGAAAATGTCAAGATGGGCAATGAGACATAGATGAGATTTAAAAGTAGTAAGCAAATTTAGGAATAGTGCTTTATACCTAGTGACCTAATTGTTCATCTAATTTTAAATAAAAATTTTTATCTATGAAAAATGATCTTCAGGGGCTGGGGTTGTGGCTCAGTGGTAGAGAACTCGCCTAACATGTGTGAGGCACTGGGTTCAATCCTTAGCACCACATTAAAAAAATAAATAAACAAAATAAAGGTATTGTGTCCATCTACAACAACAAAAAAAGAAAGAAAGAAAGAAAGAAAGAAAGAAAGAAAGAAAGATAGATGACCTTCAGGGTTGTCTCCTTATATCTTACCTCTGAAATCTATCACAAAAGCTAGGCTCTACACAAGTGGGCTGGCTACTCCGTTATTTAATACTGCTAGTGCTGATAAAATGGCCTCTGTAAGCAGAAAGAAATCAAACATTTCCTGCCAAACTTAAGATGGAAACCTACACCATGACCAGATCAGCATGATAGTGCTTCAGAACTTTGGCATGTTGATAATATCATGTTTCTTTTTGTTATGTACTTGAACACATTTGTGAGGAGATGAGGAATGAGGGGCCTCTTTTAGTATTTAAATGTAATTTTGATGTTCACTTCTAAGAGATGCTTTAAGTGTTTGAGTCCCTGAGAGGAAAGGATAATGTTGATCACATATAACAAAAATAGTTAAAACATAGTGTACCTTATAAGGAAGTTTTTTCCCAGTTGAATATAATTGGAATATGTTCTATCATGAAGACTTTTTTATGCTCCTAAAATCTTTTATTTGCAGTTCTTCAATATATATTTATTGTTCTCCATTTTGATTTTTTCAAGCTGTGCATTCTCCAAAGGAAAGTGTTTATGGTTTCATTTTAAATTTGGATGCTTATAATTGTGTATAGTCTAATGTTGGTTGTAAACTCTTTCTGAACTCAGAGCCTCCCCTACGAGATGAAAAATACACTTGTAGTCATCATTTAGTCTATTTTAAACAATGTAAGACTTTTTATTACAGAAAAAAATTCTAAAACTTTTATGAGAAATATCCTGAACTTTGGTTTCATTATTTCCTCTCAAAAGAACTTTTAAATCCCCTCTCAGTAGATAATTACATGCTTAGGAAAATAAAGCAAAAATAGAAAAGGGAAGCAAAATTTAGAATTTTAAGTTATTCTTGTTCAGAAGAGCTCAAAATAGTTCATGTGGATTAGTTCAATTTGCCCTATCATCTCTACAAAAAAGGTCTAATAAATTATATACATATTTTTTAGATGAAGGAAATGACAAACATGGAAATTGAATGGCTTGCCCAAGCTTGTGGATTGAATGGAAAGCTAAAATTAAAACCCAGGCCAGGCACAGTGGTGCACATCTGTAATCCCAGCAGATTGGGAGGCTGAAGCAGGAGGATTGTGAGTTCAAAGCCAGCCTCAGCAAAAGCAAGGTGCCTCAGTGAAACCCTGTCTCTAAATAAAATACAAAATAGGGCTAGGGATGTGGCTCAGTGATCAAGTGCTCCACCCCCCCCCAAAAAACCCTAGGTCTATTGATAGTAATCTTTGTTTTTTCAAACTGGGAATTTAACCCAGGGGCAATTTACAATTGAGGTACACCTCCAGCCCTTTATATTTCTTATTTTGGGACAGGGTCTCACTAAGTTGCTTAGGGACTTGCTAAATTGCTGAGGCTGACCTTGAACTTGGAATCCTTCTGCCTCAGTCACACCAACCACTGGGATTTCAGGCATGCATCATCATGCCTTTAATAGTAATCTTTCTGATAGATTTTGCTACCTAAGTTGGATTTTAAAGGTTTTTAAATGTTGTACAATCAATCCATTCTACTGTATTCTTTTGGAATCATTTTTATTAGGAACTGGAAATATAGAACAAGTACAACACAGTCTTTATGTGATTTTTCCACTTTGGGGAAGAAGTGGGGAAGTTAGTGGGAGTGATGACAGATACATAATATAATGGATAATTTTTATACATTGAGGCAAGGGCTTAACACATGTCCAACAGGCTCTATGTATATAGTGTAAGGGGCACCTGGGTCAGGATGGGCAAACATCAGGAATTGTTCCTCTGTCTGAAATAATTCAAGAATAGCTCCAGGGCATTGCTTTCAGCAAAAGCATTAGCATAATTTCTTCTGATCAAAATTAGATTAGTGCAAAATTTTTCCTTAATGCTTTAACAACATAAAGCAACTATGATTCTATATAATATAGTCACTTTATTTAATAAGGTTTATAATTGTTAGAATTAAGTTATTATTAATATATAGCATTAACAGGACAAAAATTCAGTGCTACTCTTGCCAGATAGGAATATTTGATTTAAGAATGGTATGTTTGTAATGGCTGAAATCCACCTCTCCACCACGCACCTATGTGCTTACCTAAAGATATGTCTTCTTTTCCTTCAAAAAGTGAGCAAAAGCAGTCCTGGGCTAATAGATCTAGTAGAGAAACTACTGCTTCCTTTTTCTTCTTGCATTTACTTGGTTTCTTCCTTGAATGCTTTCATGTCTCATAGCTCTTAGAATTTTATTTAGACCATCTTTGTTAGACTTATCACTAATTTCATACTTCCTCAAATTTTTGCCCAGTTTCTTGAGGAGTTTCACCACTTTCCCACCTTTCTTCCTTTCCAGTTTCTCTTTACATTTCACCAATCTCTTTCTTAGATCTGTTGGCCACCAGAAAAGACCTTAATTATGACTCAGAATCATCTGTTGTAAGGAATAGTCACGAGACTTTAAGTTAGCTACTATAATATGATTTTCAAAATTAGAAAGTAAATTGACCCATAGTTAAGTTTGACATATTTTATAGAATCATAGCAGAAAGGTATTGCAAACTTTTAAGTGAATTATTCTCATTTTAATTTGTACTGTTTTGTAAAATTTAAAATGACAACTTCTTGGACTTTCAGTAAATGTACTGAAATATTTTCATATCCAATTAATTTGAATTAAGACAATAAAATCCCAGCATCTACAAAACAATCGTCATCCAAGAGCCATCTAATTAGCATTTAGTTTGGGGCCTTATACACCTAGTTAGAAGACATTACTCTCTTAAGATACTATTGCCTAGCTGGGCACAGTGGCACATACATGTAATCCTAGCAGTTAGGGAGGTGGAGGCAGGAGGTTCACGAGTTCAAAGCCAGCCTCAGCAAAAGTGAGGCTCTGAGCAACTCATTGAGACCCTTTTTCTAAATAATATACAAAATAGGGCTGAGGATATGGCTCAGTGGTCCAGTGGCCCTGAGTTTAATCCCTGGTACCAAAACAAACAAACAAACAAAAAAAAACCCCACTATGGCCCATTAATGTCCTGTCAGTAAATAGCATTGTACATTTACCTATTACAAGAGGAATAGACTCATGATGCATTTTAGGTGATCTGTTCACATTACAATGAGGTTAGAGTAGACTTCTTTGAGGAAGTCATATTTAAAATAAAACTAAAGGATGAGAAGCAACTAGTTGTGAGAAAAGTTTGGAGCAGTGTTGAAAGCAACGGGAAGGTCTGTACAAAGGCACTTATGTATAAGAGAGTGTAACAGAAAAACCTGTAGCCTGGGTGGAATAAGGGAAATAGATATGCAACTAAAGAAGATTCAAGTGGCAGACCTGAAAGGAGGTGAGACTTGATTTAAAACGCATTAATATGCCTCATTAAACAGGATAGTGGCATCCCAGAATTTGCATTTTAAAAAGATAGTTCTGGCTGCTGAATGGAAGATATAGCTGGGTAATAAAAGTAGAAAGAAGCAGCAGGTGGCCTATTTGGAGTTCCCTGCAGTCATCTTGCCAAGCAATAACTTTAATTGGGAATAAAGTGATGGCAGTGGAATTGGAAGTAGTCATACAAAGTACCAACACTTAGTGATGGATTTGATATGGGGACAAAGGAAGATGAAATAAAGAATCCTGTTTCGGGTGGTATCCATATTTCTCTTTGGAGCAATCAGTTGGATAACAGAGCTAATGACTCTAATAGTAAAGACTGAAGGAGAATGGGTAGTTCTGGATGTGGAAGCAAAAGATCAATTTTAAGTATGTTTCGTTTGAGGTATTTCTGAAGTACCCTAGCAGAAGTACCAATTATGAAAGACTGGAGCTCCCAGAAGAAGTTGATGCCAAGAATATAAATTGGGGAGTGTCAGGGGATAGATGACATTTAAAACTTTGTTTGTGAGGTTAAAAGGAAAAAGTAGAGGAGGGAGAAATGAAGTTCTAAAACTGATACCTGAGGAAATCCAACCCATTTGGATTTCCAGGAGAGGAGAAGGAAAAAGTAAACAATAAGAGTGAACAGTTTGAGAGGCAGAAGGAATGCTTTTAAAGGGTTGAAAGTGATTTGGTAATGGATAATCATCAATGTCAGTTGTCACTGAGAAGTCAGATATGGAGAAAAATGTGTCCATTGGATATGGTAATGTGGAGATCATTGGTTTTACGTACTGAGGGTTGTTGCCAAGGTGTGGACTAATTGGCAGTTGACTAAAGTTGGTAGAAAACTGAATGGGAAGTAAGAAATTTGAGATAGCAGTAGCTAGAGATAAATGTGGTAATGTGTAAGGAGTTTTACTTAAGTTGGTTTGTTCATGAGTGATATTAGATTATGTTTGTATGCTAATGAAAATGGTGATTAAAAGAGGAACAATGAAGATACAAGCCTAGAGCTAATCAAAGTTAACCAAAGAAGAAAAATCTTTGATAAAGTAAAAAGAGAAGGAAATCCTGAATACATATTTAGAATTGGCCTTCAACTTCATCTGAGACAACAGGAAAAAGATCTGCAGGCACAGGGTAGATATGTAGAAGTAGTCAAGGAACAATGAGAAAGCATTTCTCTGACAGCTTCTATTTTCTTGGTGAAATATGAGATAGGAAATCAGCTGAAAGAGTAGAAAGTTAAGGTAGGAAATTTGAAGAAAAAGAAACAGTCATGGTGGAAATAGAGTGAACTTAACACTAACACATTGAATGTCCACAGTGATTGATCGTGAATTTATGGTGTTTCCAAAATACCCACTTGTTTGATTTTTTGGAGGTTTTGAATACTTCTTGTTAGTCAAAGGTGGTAGAAGATAATTGCTTTCATCTGTGATATGATTCTTGACTCTTTCTAGTTCTTACTTTTTTGAATCTAATAATGAATTGTTTTCTGATAATATCTTTGTTTTCTAGTCAATAAAATTTTATATTAATGAATTTCAAAATATAGTTTGCTAAAGAATGCAATTTATCCCTAAAGTACTATAACACAGACATGCTTAGAAGCTAGAGCCTGTGAGCATCTATCTGTGTTTGGATGTGGTATGGTATATTTCTTAGTGTTCTTTGTATTACATATCTCAAATACGGATGTTTTCCATATTTGCTCTTAAGTTGATCCATGTTGAGAGGAAGATGAGGTATAAGAAAAGCAAAATATTTTAATCTAATCTTTGAGTAAGCAATTATTTGTTGCCATTGTGAAATGAAGTCACTTTTTCTAAAAATTTTTAAGATAAATTTTTGTGGTCACGTCAATAAAGTTTATAGTCCTTTCTCTGAAGAGGCAATTGACATCTTCAAATGAACTAGTAAACAATTTATTGTTATTACAAAAACTTAATCATTATTTTTTATTGGTTATCAAAGAGAAATCACAGAAGGTAATGCAGGAAATCATCAGTGTTTATGAGCAATTGTATTAGTGACTATGTAAAGTATTTTTTTACAGTTTTTTTTTACAGTAGTGGACAAATATATGATCTTTTGTTGTAAATCCACGAATTCACAAAGTCCACAGATTGAATGTGCATTTTTTGGTGTGTTTCGATGTATTTATAGAATATTGCCTTAAAAGGCAAGTAGAATGGGTTTTAATGATATCAAGACTAAAGAATAAGAATTTAATTCCAATTGACAAATATTGATATGCTGTAGAGGGAAAAAATGTTTTAATATGTGACATAATATGGAAAAACTAGGTTTTTCTGCTATGAAAAACTAGGTTTTGTTCATAATTTAAATGTTATCAAATTATCTGGATTTCAAACACTAATAATTTCTAAAATATGTCTAATGATAATAAATATTGAATTTAAGAATTCCAAGTGGTACAGTCTTATTCTTATCTAGAATATAGCAAGAATTCATTGGTTTTCCTTTAAACATATTCATTTTAAAAATTGGAATATATCATGACCTTAGACTCAAGTGATATATATTAAGTTATACCTTTAGAAGGTAAAGGAATATACTATGTTCTATTATTACCTTAAGTTCTTTCATGCATAATCAATATTCTACCAAACCAAACAGTATCAGCAACTTTTGTCAGTTTTAGGACTAAAAAATTCACCTTTGATGATAAAATAATGCTACTCAAAAGAAGCAAGTTCAGTCTATTACTTATTAGATAAGAGACATTAGCGGTGTAGCTCAGTGGTGGAGAACTTGCTTGGCATGTGCAAGGCCCTGAATTTGATCCTAGCACTGTAAGAAAAGTGTTGCTGGTGGGGGGTACATTGGACCATGAAGAGTTATGCACATTGCATCTCTGTCCACCCTCACTATCACTGTAACCATCATTTCATTTCATCTCTGATCTTCCACTTGGAGAATTTAGGAAGTTGCCACTGCTTTCATTGTCATTAGTGGGTTACATTCCAGTTTATTTTCTATCTAAAACTTCTGTGCATACATGATAGATTCTTATCATTCCAGGAAGAAGCTCTACTTCTGATGTACTAGACATACACAAGCCTCCATTCTCCCATCAGACCTTTCTTAACAAAGGGCTTAGTAAATCTATGGGATTTCTGTCTATCAGAGACACAAAAGACGAAGAAGATTATTTCAAGGACATTTCAGCTGATAATAATTCTGGTCATGAAGATTCTGAAAATACCTGCTCCCCTTATCAGTTTAAAAGTAGTGGCCCACATAAGAAGGTTATCGCTGGCATCGATATGCTTCCCAAGAAGAAGATTTGGGCTTCATCCATGGACTTGCTTTGTGCCACTGACAAAGACTTTTCTGGAGAGACTGACAGATACCAACACTGTCACCCTGATGCAGTAACAGGGCGGACTTCAACTACTCCTAGAAAAAAGGAGGCAAGATATTCAGATGGAAGTATAGCTTTGGATATATTTGGGCCTCAGAAAATGGATTCAGTTCATCACATTCGAGAATTTTCCACCTCCTCAGCAATATCAAGTGCTTTGGACCGAATTCGAGACAGACAAAAGAAACTTCAGGCTCTGAGAGAAGCCATGAATGTAGAAGGTTAGTAATTTTGTGTGTGTCTGAAAGAGGTCGGAATTAAAATTGTTTTAAAATAAAGAAAGGTTATTAAACCATTCCATATGTCTTATTGCCACAGCCAAGATTTTGTACCCAGGTTACATTGACTTCTCTATTTCTGCTCTGCCTTCCACCAAAATCCCAATCAAAGTATACTGCCTCTGCAGAGTCATCTATCCAAAACGTGCCCAGTCCAGCCGCTTTGCAGTCTCTCGATATTTTAGGGTGTGTATAAGATTATGAGATTCTCAAGGGTAAGAAGTATGCTTTCTACTTTGTGCACTATCTCATGGTTCATGGAGATGCAAAGCAGCAAATCAAAAGCAGCAATTCCAGGGAGATAGAATGGCATGATGGTGACGAAGTGCCTCCCAAACCACCAGTTAAGAAAGCAAATTTTAGGGCCCAACTCCAGGAGATTCTGATTTGTTCATTCTGAAATAAAGTTTCAAATTTGTACTCTAAGTCATAGTAATTTGGATTATAGACTTAGACAATCTAGATTTAAATTAATTACTCCATGTATTCTTTATGTAACATTTACTCCAGCAATTGGTGATACCTCCATGTCTAAGTTATTCCTTCTATAAAATGGGCCTGCCAAAAACAGATTAATAAGATAATGAATGTAAAGTGATAAAACAAAGTATTACATTTTTATTGTGAGAATAAAATCAACTTTATATAAATGGTAATTTCTTATTATTCCAGAGTAAAGTTCTGTTTCAGGAAAAAATATCTGATTCACACACACAAAATTTCAGCACTTTTTTTTGGAGGGGGTGGGTACTAGGGATTGAACAAAGAGACACTCAACCACTGAGCCACATCCTTAGTCCTATTTTGTATTTTATTTAGAGACAGGGTCTCACTGAGTTGCTTAGCACCTCACTTTTGCTGAGGCTGGCTTTGAACTCGTGACCCTCCTGCCTCAGCCTCCTGAGCTACTGGGATTACAGGTGTGCACCACTGCACCTGGCACAATAAACACTATCTATCTTTCTATATCTATCTATCTATCTGTCTGTCTATCTGTTTATCTATTTATGTTCTGATTAGTTATACATGATAGTAGAATGCATTTTGACATATTGTACATATTGTACACAAATGGAGCACAACTTCTCATTCCTTTGGCTCTGCATGGTGCAGAGTCACTCCAGTGGTGTAATCCTATGTTTATCCCCACAGCCCTACCCTCTTCTCACTTCCCTCTACACAAATCAAAGTTCCTTCATTCTTCCCTAAAGTCCGCCCCCCAACCCCACTATGGATCAGCATCTGCTTATCAGAGACAACGTTCAGCTTTTGTTTTGGGGGGATTGGCTTATTTTACTTAGCATAATATTCTCTAGTTCCATCCATTTACCTACAAATGCCATAATTTCATTCTTCTTTAAGGTCGAGTAATATTCCATTCTGTATATGTACCATATTTTCTTTATCCATTCATCTATTGAAGGACATTTAGGTTGGTTCCATAGTTTAGCTATTGTGAATTGAGCTGCTATAAACTTGATGAGGCTGCGTCACCGTAGTATGCTAAAATCAGCACTTTGAATGGAATAAAATTAGGTTGTAGATGGTTGGGTAAAGACTACCATTAGTATAAATAGGTGCATGAGAATTTCAATTAGTACTATTTTTTTATTTACCTTTATTTTATTTGTTTATTTTTAAGTGGTGTTGGGGATTCAACCCAGTGCTTCATCCATGCTAGGCCAGCACTCTACCACTGAGCCACAACCCCGGCCCCTAGTCCTATATATATATATTTATTTTTTTTTTTGTAATATATTTTTTTTTAGTTGTAGTTGAACACAGTATCTTTATTTTATTTTTATGTGGTGCTTAGGATCGAACCCAGGGCCTTGCACATGCTAGGCGAGCGCTCTACCACTGAGCCACAACCACAGCCCCTAGTCCTATATATTTTTTTTTTTTAAAGAGAGAGTGAGAGAGGGGGACAGAGAGAGAGAGAGAGAGAGAGAATTTTAACATTTATTTATTTTTTCTTAGTTCTCGGCGGACACAACATCTTTGTTGGTATGTGGTGCTGCTGAGGATCGAACCCGGGCCGCACGCATGCTAGGCGAGCGCACTACGGCTTGAGCCACATCCCCAGCCCCCAGTCCTATATATTTTTAAAGATAAAGTTTTATAACTGACCTTGCCTCCTAGACAAACTCTCTGATAAAGTTGACTAAAGGAAATTTTAGGTGCTTTCTAGTTCAAAGAGAGAAGTGACATAATTGAGACATAGTCATCTTTAAGGTCATTGATCCAATATAACATTCAATTTTTAAATTGCTTTTAAAATATTCTGCTAAAGGTCTGTTCCTCTATTATGTAAGTTTAAACACAGTTCTAGAGTTGAACATACTCAGAGTTGTGGTTTCCTTCTAGTAAAAGAAACTGCAATTTTTTTAAATTTAGAAATTGCAAATTTGTAAACAATTGGGATTATGGAGATAATTAACTTGTGAAAAAATATTTTTAGTTGTTGATGGACTTTTATTTAATTAATTTATTTATATGTGGTGCTGTGAATCAAACCCAGTGCCTCACACATGCTAGGTGAGCACTCTACCAATGGGCCATAACCCCAGCCCCCCAAAATTATTGAATACTTTATTGTGGGTTTGTACATAAAATGCATTGTGGAAAGCATTAGCCATTTTTATTATAAGATGGTTGTATATATATTTTTTTATCTGAAAAGGTTAAGTCAAAGACAGGAAATAAAATTTAGAAGCTGATAAATAATTTCACTCTTTAGCTTTTGGAATTGTGATGGCAAGAAGTAGACACTCCTTATATCTTTACAAAAAAGTTTCCCACTTCATAAGTTATATTTTATGCCCAATTAATTTGCACAACAGTTAGCATGTGAACAATAATTTATCCTGGTTTTCTTTTGTCTCCTTATGGAGACATTTAAGTAAAGATCTCTTTTCCATTGTACAAAAAAAAAAAAAAAGCCCTTGATGATTCAAATAAAGAACCATTATAGTCTAAAACTATAAACAGTAAAGACACATATCAACCTAGATGAATATTTCTAACATTAGGTTGAATAACATCTTTTCTTAAAATGTGACTATTAAAAATAAAATAATTTCTGGTGATCTCATGTAGTTTGATATTTGCTATATTAATGGTACTGTTGATTAGTAAAATTTGAGGGTGGTGGGGTTTTTTTGTTTTGTTTTCTTATTTCTTAGTGCCATGGTCCTCCTACCTCAGCCTCCCCAGCTGCTGGGATTACAGGCATGTACCACTGCACCCTACAAGAAATATTTTTATCTTAAATCTTAGTTTGAGAGTTAAAAAGGAAAGAAATCAACATTAATGGAAAGCCAGGTGCAATGCTACACTCCTGAAATCCTAGCTATTCAGGTGGCTGAGGCAGGAAGATCACAGATTTGAAGCCAGCCTGAGCAACTTAGTGAATAAAAATAAAAATTTTCTTACAAGGAGTCTGAGTGAAAGATTACTTGCCTAGCATGCCCAAGGCCCTCTATTCATGCCCTAATACTGGAAAACAACCAATTAATAAAAGGTATTTAATTTCTTATGTTATACTATAATAGTCTTTTGGATGTACTTTGTTTGAAAAGGTGATTTTGATTATATGTAACAAAATATATTAGACTATTGTAGCATATTTTCTCAAGTAATGTGTGTGCACATATGTGGAAGCCTCAAGAAAATTCAGATAAACCAACTTGTTTCCAAATATTCTTATATAACTGCAAAGATGTTGCATAATCTCTGTTTGTTGCAAATTCTTATTTGTTGAAAAGTAACTAGTTATGATACATCATTTTCCAGATTTAGAAATTTTAGATTTGTTTCAGAAGATGCAACCAAAAGAAGAGCTTTCTTTTTAAAAATCAAATATGCCTTGAATTTTTCGATACAGGGTAATTTCTATTTTGAAATCTTCCTTTGTTATTAAAAGCATTTCTGTCACACACACACACACACCTCTACCCATGTTTTTTCAGAGGATATTTTAAAACCTAATTAAACAAACAAAACCTAAAAATGTTAGTTTATTGCGAAAACACTTGCATCACCTTAAATAAACTCCTATTATTATATTTGCAAATAGTAATATATTGTGCTTGCTTTAGAATAAAAGCATTATTTGAAAAGAATGTTTGAGACTTGGAATTCAAAAGCAATAATTCTTTACTTATTTAGTTGAGTAACTTGCTTGCTTACTTTTTCTAAAGGTAAAGTAATTTATGTTCGCTCTATAAATGGTACAGATTGTTACTATGAAGATTTTAACAGCATACAAAGAAGAAAAGAAAATAGAAAAAAAAAACTCAGTCATCCAATTTAATTCCCATAAAAAGTAGGCTTTACAGATTGTTTTTATGTGTGATAAATCATGCAGAACAGTGGATGTCACTAACACATATTTTTAAATATTCACATTTCAAACATTTTAAAAGAAATCCTAACCTTTGTGATCTTTAAATTTGACAGTTACTTGGATTTCAATAATTTTAGAATTAGATGATGGCTTAGAACATATGTTATCTAAACATATTCTTGAACTTGTAAAGGTTTAATCGTGTACTCAAGACCACATAAGTAGTTAATCATAGAGTTTCCATCATTTGAAGGATTGTCGATTTTCACCATGGATTTTCAGAGTTCCAATCTAAAGATTTCCTACTACATGTTACTTTAATTTTATTTTTTTTAAAGAGATGTGCTCTGTTTTTCAGTGATTTAATGTATCAATCAGAAGAAAAGAAATTAAAATATTTCAGTGTGTTCTCTTGGATGCTCAAGATGTCTCCTTTAACCTTAGATGTGTAGCCCCTTCCTTAGCCCAAGAACCAGTACTGTGAGTATAGTATGAATAGGACTCCCACTCCCACACCACTCTTGAAAAGAATCTTTAACTAAATCACCTCTATAGCATCTTCTTAGCTGACATCAACCAACCAACTGGCACAGGGGAGACCAGACCTTAAAATCATGGAGTTTGGAACTGGAAGGAATCTGATGACCATATAAGCCAAACAACTCAGAAAGATAGACTAATTTGCCAAAGGAGATACATAATTCATAGCAGAGCTAAATTTTTCATTCAGGTCTCTTGAGCCCTGTTATAAAATTCTTCCACTCTGCTATCCTAATTTCAAAAAGAGACCAGATGCATTTCAGACACATTGTTGGGAAGATTGTTTTACTGCTTGGGAAATTGGACATTCACCTAACCACCAAATAAGCCCCTTTAGTCTCTCCTCAGTAGCATTATATAATTTTTAACACAGTGAAACAGTAGGGTTATAAAATAAAAGCTAAAAATGAGATGCTTTTGTAACCAAACTGTACAGGGGGTTAAGATGAAGTGTCATTATGTTGCATATTCTATTGTGATTGATTTTGATGGGTTTCTACCATGGTAGGATCTTTACCACTAAACTACATTTCCAGCTGTTTATATATTTTATTTCAAATTAAATTGCTTAGGGCCTTACTAACTTGTTGAGGCTGGCTTTGAACTTGTGATCCTCCTGCTCCAGTTTCTGGGCCATTAGCATTACAGGTGTGTGCCATCTCACCTATGGCTAATGAGGTAAGGAAGTAAACTATCAAAAAGCAGTAATTGACATTGAGTGCTCTGACTTCCTTGGGAACAGAATGGGAAAGTCAGGAAGAAAGATCCTAGGAAAGAAATTGTATTTGAAGTTGTAAAATTAGAAATGTAAAAATTTATGATTATTATTTGTTGTAATTATTATGATTATTAAATTAAGTTAAACATTCAGATCTCTATATAAAGCAGTAGGGAAAGAACAGGAAGAAATATAACTTCGGTTTCTTTTGTGGAAATAAGTTTTAACACTGGATATCATTCCTCTCTTTGCTTTATTCTCCTAATTTCACTTTTTCTCCACCTCAGCATATAGGACTCTGCTATTCTGTTTTGTTTTTTTTTTTCCTTTCTTCTTTATTCCCAGCATTCTCTTTTCTATCTCATTCTACTGCATCTCAAGACCTCAGAAATTGTCTGTTTTCTCACAGGAGTGTCTGACAAATGCTCCTGTCTCTCTTGTGATGTATTACCATGCACACCCTACCCATTGCTCTGTGGTTGGCAATAGATTTCTCATTATGAGAGACTGACTTGGAACCAGTACTGTGAGTATAGTATGAATAGGACTCCCACACCCTGGGTGGGGACCTTGAATAGCATTGTGGCTTCCATACATTCTGCACAATACAGTACCATAAAGGAAATTGTAAAGGACAGATAAAATTATTTTATATAAAAGTGACTAGGTTAAATATTACTTATTTAATGAGATGTTAGTCAATCTACTTCAACTCAAAATTAAATAGTTTTCCTTCTTGAAAGAAGGAAAACTATTTAATTTTGACATCTAGCCCAAGCCTAATTTTGCTGTCCTGTGAAAGTCCTGTGAATACAGCTTGAAGTCTGGTTGAGAAACTAGAATATGTAAAAACTTAAGTATAGTAAGCCTTTTCCTATTATTGAGGCACTTAAGTGTTTCATTATGAAAAGTAGAAATTACATTTAAAAAAGTGGGGGGATAAATTTATAAATGCTATGTACTTCCCATGAACACAGATATATTTTATCCAAAATTATTGTTTTTTTTAATCCAAAACTGCTAAAGATGAACCATTTCAATTTTTATTTCTTTACCTTATTTCCCTTTAGTAGCACACAGAAAATAAAGGAAAGGAAAAGAAATATGATCATATTATTATTTAGATTACTCAATGAGCAAAATAAATAATTTTTATTATTCATTTTCTAGTTCATTCATATCAGTTCCCAGGAAGTAAATACCAATAAGCAGGAATTTTATGTGTTATTAGTCAAGTATTAAGTGCAT
Source organism: Ictidomys tridecemlineatus (assembly GCF_052094955.1). Lineage (NCBI taxonomy): Eukaryota > Metazoa > Chordata > Mammalia > Rodentia > Sciuridae > Ictidomys > Ictidomys tridecemlineatus. The sequence continues at coordinate 67,539,869 of NC_135485.1, forward strand.
TTTAGGTATTAATGACAATTATACCACTAAATATAGAAACATTTTGTATATTTAAAGAGCCACTATTATAGATATAATCAACATCTTGGTCAGAAAAAAAAAATCAGTGTCTTCTGTGTTTCCAAGGTGATGATAATGAGATTTATATTTTAGACCAGCAATGTCCAATAGAACTTATTCAATGCAGGAAATACTCTGTATCCGCATAGTCCAATTCAGTAGCTGCTAGCCACTTGTGGCTAGTAAACAATTGCAGTTTGGCTAGTACAACTGAGGAACTATTTTACTTTATTTAAATTTACACAGCTAAATTAGCTACTGACAAAATATAAGATAGTACAGATTCCTATATAAAGTGAATTTAGAATAAAATACCAACACTCAATTGAGGAAAAATGGGTTCTAGAGCATATGAGAAGAGGTAAGCAGTAATTTGTTCATTAGCTTTAAAAAGAATACAACTGACAAAAGACATTTGCTCCTCTTAATTTCTCCACGTGGAAAAGGTAACATTGTATTTTAAACACTAAGGAAACCAGTAAAACCAGTGCAGACTTTCTAGTATTTGTATTCATAACAACATAATAATGGATTTCAGATCCATAGAAATAATATCCTATTTTGTTGGAAAGTAGGAACCTAATTTAAATCTTCTTGTAGCGTGATTCATGTAGATCACATCTTGTGAGAAGTGTAGATTTATATGTTGTAAGAAAAATTGTAGATGGATCTTACTAGTAATGGATGTCATAGCAATTTTTAAGACCCAACAGTTTTTTTTTTAAAGATAATGATTTTTTTTTAAAAAGAATTTTTTTTAAAATATTTATTTTTTAGTTTTCGGCAGACACAACATCTTTGTTTGTATGTGGTGCTGAGGATTGAACCCGGACCGCACGCATGCCAGGCGAGCGTCCTACCGCTTGAGCCACATCCCCAGCCCCAAGACTCAACAGTTTTAACCCACAGAAACATTTTTCTTATTTCATCTGAATTCTTTCTGTCTCTGTGATATCAATTTGTGTGTCTGCCAAGCAAACCTGAATACACTTCTCTGTTGCCAACCATTTAATATTCCATCACCTGACTAAGCTAAAATGCTAGCCCCTTAAATCATCATACTTAAGGTTCTCCATGAAAGCATCTCTTCATTCTCAACCTTTTGCATTTGTCATTCTCATTCCCCTCTCCCCTCCTTATTGCCCTCAATCCATCCTGCCCACCTCTTTGTATGTCTATATAGAGAAATAAATAAATTAATGTAGGTAGGTAGGAATGTATAAAGAAATATCTGTCTATCTACCTACCTATCTATCTATTTAAAGGTCATTTTATATTTTCATGCCTTTATTCATGTAGCCATCCCTCCTTGAAACTTCCAAAGCTGTCAGGTCTGGCTGAGTTCAGGAATCTTTCTCTCATATTCCCACTTTAGGATAATGGTCTATATTTTTCAGTTGAAATTATTTCTTTTGAAGAGTTTGTTACTCCTACAGATCTCAAAAATTTGGTATGATCTAATTCATAACGGTATCCCTGGCATCTGTACTACACCTGACATGGAACTAGATAAGTATTTGTTAATATAATCTGAGTATTAAAATGTAGCTCTTAAAGAACTTTAGTTTACTCAGTGGTGCTATGGGATGCAATAATATTTTCTGGTCATTTATACATATAATGAAGAGAAATCCACCTCCTCCTTTTCCCATTTTGTCCAATGAGTAAAATCATTCTTGTCAATTAAAGGCTGAACAACCAACAGCAAATGTAATCCATTTTTGATTGAACTCTGTAGTCTTTTAAAAATTTTAGAAGACATGGTGCCATCAGAACAACAGAGAATCCTGGAGGATGTTAAAAGGGTTGTTCAGTAAGCCTAAATTCAAGTTATGACCCGAGTATGTTGCTGCTGTCACAAAGGACCCCCAATGGGGGAAATGGAGGCTGTTTATACTGTTTGCTGTTCCTACCTCTGCACAAGTTTTACACATGCAGAGTGATTTCTAGTTAATAGAGTATTTCTCCATATCCCCTTTCTCAATTGTATATATTCATACTGGCATGAGCTCTGTTCCTGTAAGTTAAAAGTCATATTCACCACATCTAGCTCTCAGGGAATTTGAGAATATATTCTATTGATTACAACATGCTTAATATAGAATATAATAGGCTCTGGAGAACATACAAAAGGTGCAATCTCAACTCTCCAAAAGTCAGTCCCCTGAAAAGGAAGCAGAGAGAACATTCAACATATGAATACATGGTGATATCACTTATATTTCTCTGCTTTGTTTGAAAATTGAAGTATTCTATTTAATAGGGTCCATATTCTTAAAGATGTGAGGTTTTAAATGTGTTTTATAGTTCTGAACTACTAAAATAGTTATTTTAGCTCATTTATCTTTGAAACCTACATCTGTCATTTGAATCATGACAAGCTAAAAGTGGTTTTTTAATGCCTGTTGTTGCAATTGACTGAGTTGCACTCTGCATATTACTTGTCTGAGCTTGAATATGTGTCACTTGTAAATGGTGTTTTTTAGATTACAGTTTGTTCTGGTTTGTATTCATTTTAATCTGAAGATTGTATATTGAAATAACTCTATGTAAGCCCTGAATATTATGCAGATCTTCATAATGGGAGCCTGATGTCCCAAACATTTAAAGTATAGTGTTCTTAGCTGGATGTGGTGGTATACATCCCACACCCAGCTTCTCTGGAGGCTCGGGTAGAAGGATCCCAAATTCAATGGCAGACTGGACAACTTGGCAAGACCCTGTCTCAAAACAAAATTTTATAAAAGGGCAGAAGATGTAACTCATTGCTAGAACACTTGCCTAGCTAGCCCAAGGCCCTTTCAAACCAACCCCAGCACACTCAAATATACACACAAAAAAGCAAGCATTTTGCTCATTATCACATGCCACAATTTTAGTGTTCAAAGGCTAAGTGTGTTATATGGTAATGGAAATTGTGACTCTTATTTGTCAAGAACTTATGACAAAGCAGAAACCAAGATAGATGTTACCATTTCTTCTCTTTAGAAGCGCCAAATCAGGACTGTGTGAGCATATAAATGCATAAAATATTCATGAATATATTACCTATAAAAAGTATTTTGTAGAATAGTCATGAGAGAATGAAAAGAATACTAAAGAACAGCTTAAAGAATTAATGTTTGGATAGAAAATTCTTAAATAACTATAAATAGATGTATACTTCTCTGAAAATTAAAGATATCCTTTAATTTCTAGCATTTTTTTATCACAATTAAGAACATACTATTTGTGGCTCAGTGGTAGAGTGCTTGCTGAGCATATGTGAGGCATTGGGTTTGATCCCAGCACCACATAAAAATAAAATAAAATAAAGGTATTGTGTCCATTTACAACTAAAAAAAACCACCTTTTTTAAAAAAAGAACACACTATTTTTATAAGAATATAAGGTATGGAAACTAACAAATGTTTATGATCCTTTAATTATAACCTTATCCTCTGAACAAAACTCTCGTCGACTCTACTATCATATTAACTTAATTTGTATGTTAACAATAAAAGCTAGTTTTTCAGTAGGATAAAATGTTGTCTCTAAATAAAATACAAAAAAGAAAAAGGGCTGGGGATGTGGCTTAGTGGTCGAGTGCCCCTGAGTTCAATCCCCTGTAGCCCCACGCAAAAGAAGGAAGTTGTCTAATGAAATGAGGAACAATCAGGACAAACAGACACTAGTGTCATTATTTTTACATTGCAAATGTACTAAATGAACTAACCAGGGCAGGGGATGTAGTTTAGTGGTAGAGTGTTTGCCAAGCATGCACGAGGCCCTGAGTTCAGTTCCCAGCAACACACACACACACACACACACACATACACATACACACACACAAGTTTGCAAGCCAGTGAATTAGAAATTGAGGCTAATTTTATCCTACAAAAGGCAAATACATTTAGTTAGGCAATTGTAATGGTAAAAGTGTTGAAAGCTAAAAAAATTTCCTAGTATAGTTATAATGTTGCAATGAAGGCAGTCATATGTGCATATTGTATAATGTATATTTGGATATTATTAGCACATTCATTGCATATAATTTTAAAATTTACTATTCAGAAAGCTTTCTAATATTCTGTAAGTGTGCAGATGTACCTTTTTGGTTTGAAAAAATACTCTAACACTTTTCAGCTAAAATAATCATCACCAGGTTTTGTTGATAGCGGGAAATGGGTACAAGAAGATTTATTATACTATTTGTTTTTGTGTATATTTGGAAGTTTTCATAATAATCAGTCTTTTAAAAATCACCTGGTTTATACCACATTCCTGGGATCCAAATCAAATGTGAAGTGCTAGGATTTTACATTCAAATATAGACAGAAAACTTATTTGAGATGTCTGGATCCTCCATAAAGTAAAGTTGCTAATAACGTTAAGAAACTTCATTAAAAATCAAGTATTACTTTTCTTCTGCAGACCAGAACAGAGGAAGAAAACCACTACCCCTCCTATCTGGTTAGTGCCTACTAGAAGCCTTTATATGTAGGTCATCTCAGAGCCAAGAAATATTCCTGCCTAAATGGTCTATAAGACTGGGAAGTGTGATTCTTCACATATGACAGTGCAAGATGGTATTGGTAAAACATAATTTTACAATAATTCCTGGAAAAGTTAAATTTATTATTTAGTTAAAAAACAGAAACCCCATGCTTACTTGGGATAATATTTTTTGTAAGCATGACTGAATAGTAAAATTTGACTTAGAATTTTAATCTAATTATAACATTTTTATTAGCATGACTGAGTAATAAATATTGCCTGGAAATTTTAATCTAGTTATACCTGCCATATTATTACATGAAAGGAACATGGGAAAAAACATTTTAAAAGATACACTCCAAGAAACTCACAAAAAAAATTCTTACTAGATACTGATACCCTTCCCTAATATTAGAGAAGAAAAAAGTCTTTTTACCCCTAATAGGCAAAGCTAGTCCTCTATTTCATGTTTTAGAGTGCTGGTCCTGTATGAGAATAAACCTATAAAACCTCATAACGTAATGCTTCCTTCCCCCAAAGTGTGATACTGAGAACAACACTTATAGACTAATATTCATCCAGGGAAGATGATTTACATTAAAATTTTAAGAGGAATTTACCAAAGTTATATTTATTTGTCTTACAGAAAGAACCCAGAGATTGAAAAAAGTTGCCAATAATGTCGGCAAACTGAAGAAAAAGAGAAAACATAGACTAGTAAGAGAAAAAAAAAAAAAACGGACACATTAAACAATATAAGAACAATTATAAAGCATCACCAAAGAATGGAAATCAGATTAAAAATTATTTATGATCTTACACCCACTTTGCCAAAATAGTTACAAAATAGTAAATTTGTTTATTGTTTAATATGGAGTGTGAAATTGTTATTGCAAGGTGTAACATCTAAGTGACTCTACTCAGTTTATTGAATAGGCTTATTTTGACTTCCTGTTTTCCTTTGTACAGGGTTAAAAACATTGCCTCTTTAAATTTAGGTATTCTCCCTGACCGTGTTGTGTTTTACTGTCCTAAAATTGCAATTCTGTGTTTGAAGTTTGGTTTTTTCCTTGAAAAAGTACCACAAAACAGTAGCATTGAGGTTCTGTAACAATACAACAAACGTACTTAGGTTCCCTTTGAAAACAACAGTTTTTGCTAAGGAACTACTAACTTGTATATAATATATTACACTATTAAATATAAGGTGGTATTAGATGAAATTGCTGTGTTCTGCCCTCCACAATTCTTTCAAGTCACATTCATATTGAACCATAGGATTTGAAAAATGACTTATTTTACCATGAATCTACTCTGTGGTAGAATGTAATCATTTAGGAAAAAAGTAGTGGTAAATACCTTGATTTTCAATTCTAAGACTCTTTCCATTAATGATGATATTGCTTGATATTCATGTTCACTATACACAGAGCTGGACTAAGTAACAGCTTGCTTCATTATGTCTAGTCCTCTAGGGAAACATTGTAGGGAAGATGTACAACTTCCCCTTTCCTTCAAGTCCACGGCCAGTCATCCATCCTTCTCCTCCCATTTCTTTAAAGCTCTGTCTTAGCAAGACTCCTGTTCTTGTCTCAATAGGACTTCTCAGTTCTCCCAGCCCATCATCTCCATCCTAGTTCCACAAGCCTGGTTCCTGTGGTGTCTTTTGGCCATTTCATTTGTTCATTAATTCATTTTTCTTTTAACACTGTTCATAAACACCTTCTAGCATAAGAAATAATTCATTGTGTGAAATCCTGTGGTCAAGTTTGCAGACTACCCAAAAAAGAATCCCTTGCCTAACTTGGTTACTTGCTGCCATACTTCCCATGTCCTCAGTTTTAGGTATTTCCCATGGGCTATTTTCTACAACACCAAGAAAAAGCCACAGAACAATTCTGACTGGTTCCACTGAAATTGATGCATTCTGGTCTACCTAAATTCTTAGGGCCATATGAAAGATTTCATGTGTTTTTTTCTGACCCTTTTCCCATTCTTCACAACATCATTTCTTTATTCTTTTCAAGCTTTGAGCAAATCACGCTCCCAGGAAGTGATTCAATTTTTATTACCAGGCAATTTTCTGATATGAGTATCTGGGGATTTCCTCTGTTTTTCCCCTTGTCCACTATTTCTTCAAGAAGAAAAGGTTTTCTCCTTCTTGCCAAACTAACCATCCCAGGTGTGCTCTTTTTTCCATCTCCTGTTTTCCTTTAGCACTTTTATTCCTGCTACCATTTGTAACTTCAGACTCCCTCACCCAACAAAATTATTTTCCATTGCTTGAAATCATGCACAAACATCCCACTGTGCCAAGAAGACTCCAATAACTTTTTGTGTTTTTGCCTTTCCTTTTCCAAACCCTCAAACTTGAAAGAATATACTCATTTTCTCAACTTTTCACTGTCTAGTCCTTTGACCTTCTATGACCTTCAAGTATCTGCTCAGAAAATATTTTGTGCTTGCCATGCACCAGGAAGGAACATGGTAGATACTAGTGGTTCATCTAAAACAGACAAAATCCTTTTTGACAGAGAGCTTATAATTTAGGTAAGGGAAGCAAACAAATAGACAGAGAACTACTAGATAGTGGTACAGTTTTAATTAGTTAAGTATAAGGTAATATGGAAGTAAGAGAAACCGTGTCTAATCAAGGCTTTTCAAGAGAAGGTGAGGCTTCTCAAAGGAAAAAGAGAAGGCATTAGGTAAAAGGTGAAGAAGGAAAATGAACTTCTAATAGAGCAATGTCTTCCAAGAAGGAATCTGAAAGTTTATTTATACTTTTGGTTATCTGCACATTCTGTGACATGAGTGCAGACTTTGAGTAAGTGGATGGTAATGAGGCTTTTACCTGAATCTAGCTTTTAAGTTCACATTAAAAACTTTTTGTATATGTGACTTGGAGGGTGGTGAAAGAAGTCTACTTTTTACCACAAATGAATCTGTGACTTTAAAATATGAAGAACGTCTTGCTATAAATGTAGGTGGGGAGCAGGTTATGAAAGCCTTTATACCAAGCTAAATTCCTTAGCTGAGTATAAAGGACTCTAGTTTGAAGGAGTTTAAGAGATAGTGGTGTGCTCAGATTTTCAGTTCTGGAAAGTTCATTCTCTGTAATGTGAATTATCATGAGAGGAGCAAGACTGCAAAAAGGGAATTTGGGAGACATACAATAATCCAGACATGAGATAAATAGTGCTCAATCGTAGAGACGATGGAGATGAAGAAGAAGGGATGGGTGTTTAGAAGGAAGGATTTAGGTTTTCGTTCACACTTGCCCCTGAGCCCTACCTCTTTATACAGGACATAATCTACAAAATCTATGCAGTACCCCTAGCCTTTGTGCTTCTAGTGGAATGAAATATCTGTCTCCAATGACATATTTGTGTACTTGGCTTCTCTGGGATTGAGTCTTTGGGTTTTTAGTCCTTTGTAAGCACCTAACATAATTATGCATATATAACAGAATTAAGAACTGCCTGTTGATGATGCTTATATAGCACTTGCTCGAGATTTCTTGGATGTTCATTCGATTCTCACAACAAAACCTATGAGATGTATACTATCATGGTATCCCTTATTTGTGGGGGAAGGGGAGAGTCACTGGGAGATTAAATTACTCTCTAACGTTTCAAACCCAGGCAGTCTGGCTCTGTAGTCCATGCTCTTAACCAGTATGCCAAACCATCTCAAAATTAGAACCTCAATGTTTGAATGCTCTCCTGCCATTGGTAAATTTGAAGCAGGCTATATACATGTGCTAGTCCCATAAGATTAAACTTATTTTTTAAAATTTCTGTGGTATTGCTCACAAATTTGTTTTCTAATGTTTTTGTTTTAATTCTTTTAGAACCCGCGCGAAGATACAAAACTTACCACAGTGACATTTTTAATACCTCCAGTGAAAGTCCATCTATTATTTCCTCTGATTCAGATTTCAGGCAAGGTAAGAGTTATCTGAAACAAGCAAAATATTTTTAAGAAACCACAGTTATGAATCTTTTTTGGTAATTTTGAAATAAAAGTCAAAAATTAAAAATGGTAAAATTCTGCCATTTACTCATTTTAATATCAAAAATAGTGCATTCATTTTCATCACACAGAGGGGAGCTCATTTCTTTAACAAGTCATGTCAGAGGAGCTTAGTCCTATGTCATTAATGTGATGACAAATTTTATATAAAAGTTCCTGTTGCTCTACATCCTTCCCAGCATTTGGTATCTTTAGTATTTTGGATTTTAGCCATTCAGGTAGGTGTGTAGTGGTATGTCACATTGATATATTAATTTGTAATTTCATAATGAAATACTATGCATAGCATTTTCTCATATTCTTATTGGCCATTTTCACTTCTTCATTAATAGCGTGTCTGTTTAAGTCTGTTGCCCATTTTTTTAAAATCTTTTATTTTTATCTATCTATTTATTTATTTATTTTTATTGTTGATCGTTCAAAACATTACATAGTTCTTAATAAATCATATTTCACAGTTTGATTCAAGTGGGTTATGAACTCCCAATTTTACCCCGTATACAGATTGCTGTATCACATCAGTTACCCTTCCATTGATTTACATATTGCCATTCTAGTGACTGATGTATTCTGCTGTCTATCCTATTCTCTACTATCCCCCCTCCCCTCCTCTCTTCTCCCCTCCCCTTTTCTCTCTCTACCCCCTCTACTGTAAATCATTTCTTCCACTTGTATTATCTTGTTGTTGCCCATTTTTAAATTGGGTTATTATTTTCTTATTGTTGTATTTTAAGAGTCATTTTTTAAATATTTATTTTTTAGTTAAAAAATAAATTCACATTAAAACCTTTTTGTATATATGATTTGGAGGGTGGTGAGAGAAGCCTATACTTTTTACCACAAATGAATGAATCTGTGACTTCAAAATATGAAGTGCTTCTGATATAAATGTAGGTGGAGTATATACATGTGCTAGTCCTACAAGATTAAACTTTTTAAAAAAAAATTTCTGTGGTATTACTCACAAATTTGTTTTCTAATGTTTTTGTTTTAATTCCTTTAGAATTATGATAGTATATATCTCATAGGTTTTGTTGTGAGAATCAAATGAACATGTAAATCTTGAGCAAGTGCTATATAAGCATCATCAACAGGCAGTTTTTAGAGTGCTATGCATAATTCTGTTAGGTGCATACAAAGGAGTAAACAACCAAAGGCTCAATTCCAGAGAAGCCAAGTACACAAATATATAATTGGAGACAGGTTTATACAAATTATCATTATGTCTGCTTAATTCTTGAGTATTAGATAAGTTTACTTTTATATTTTTATCATCTAAGCCATTATTATATTATTATTTATCATTTTTTACTCACAATTAGTGAGAAGAAGTGAAGCTTCAAAGAGGTTTGAATCCAACAGTGGTCTCCCAGGAGTAGATGAAACCCCAATTCAAGGCCAGTCACAGAGACCAAGGTATGCTGGGGAGGGGGCAAAATCGAGTAATAATACATTTCCAGTAACAGATATTTTTATTATTGTCTTGTTTTAAAATTTTTTTATTTACCTTTATTTTGATTCATTTTCTTTGTTCTTCCTTTCCCTTAGTTTCCCTTCTCTCTAATTTCTCAGGAATTCATCTAATTCTGTGAAAGACAGGTCATCAGACTCTTTTAGAATCAGGATTGGCACTCATCGGTTACAGTTTTTATTTTTTTTTTAAGTTATCTATATGAATACAAAACAGTAAAGAAAGTCAAGATACAGCATTAAAAATCTGTGAGAAGTGCTGATTTGGTACCACGTGCCTGAAATCCTACCTAGTCAGAAGGCTGAGGCAGGAGCATCACAAATCCAGTGCCACCCTGGTCAACTTGATGAGACCCTCTCTCAAAATATAAGTAAAAGGGCTAAGAATACAGCTTAGTGTTCAAGCACCCCTGGTTTTAACCCTCAGCATTGAAAAAAACAAAAAACTCTAAGAAGATAGTAAATCTTCATTTCTAAAAGAATATACTTCTTTTGGAAGGTTGGAATAGGCTCCACCAGCAGGCTTTCAGTGAGAATTAGTTGAATGAATAATGAGTAGAGTACTATTAAGTAAACTATTATATAAAAAGTTAATTATCCACTGGCTTAAAATAGGTTGTATTTTTTAAGCCTGATTTAGGCTGTTTGGAGTTTATTTTCATGCTGAAATAACTTGGTGAATTTCTTACAGGGTGTTAGTATTATTTGTGCTAGTCTTAAGATGGTTGTATTATAACTATGTATTAATTTGCTTTCTTTGAACTGAAAGATATCAAGCCAGTAGTGAATATGTTGCTATATATCACTGTCATGTGTATGCAGATCCCTTACAGAAAGAAAAGATGTTGTTAATGGAATTTATTTCAAATTTGTTATGTGATATTAGAGATCTAGAAGTTGCTTCAGAATTTACTCTTTTTTTTTTTTGGTGTGTGTGTGTGTGTGTGTGCGAGAGAGAGAGAGAGAGAGAGAGAGAGAGAGAGAGAGAGAGAGAGAGAGAGAGAGAGAATGAACCCAGGGTCTCTTAACCACTGAGCCACATCCCCAGCCCTTTTTAATTTTTATTTTGAGGCAGGTCTTGCCAAGTTGCTTAGGGCCTCACTAGGTTGCTGAGGCAGGCTTTGAATTTATGGTCCTCCTGCCTCAGTCTCCCAAACCACTGGGATCACAGGCTTGCACCACTATACCTGGACATAATTTACTCTTAAAGTATAAAAATCCTTTTAGGCTCCAATGCTACCAAATATAAGAGAATCATTTGGAAATTAACAAAAACTTGCCCCTTAACTCCTTAATTCTCCAAAATAGATTCACAGGTATAAACTAATAGTAGACAAGGTAACCCTTGCCATGTGATTAAAAATAAACTAATCCCAAAAAACCAAAGGCTGAATGTTTTCTCTAATATGTGGATGCTAATTCACAATAAGGGGGTGGGAAGGTGACACTAGAGAAGAATGAAATTACCTTAGATTAGGTAGAGGGAAACGAAGGGAGGAGAGGGGAAAGAAGGATAGTAGAATGAAACAGACATTATTACTTTATGTATGTGACTGCATGACTAATGTGACTCTACAACATGTACATTCAGAAAAATGAGAAATCATATCCCATCTATGTATGACATATTAAAGTGCATAAATGCATTCTATCCTGTAGAACTAATTAAAATAAATAATTTTTTTTAAAAAAGAAGCAATATACCTACTGTCATGTAATTAACTAATTAGAACAAATTAAAAAAGAAGCAATAAAAAAACGGGTAATCCATAGTTTTTAGTTTAAATAATTAAATTCACTGCACTAAATTATCCCTTAATTATGTACCAGTACTTATTAAATTTATTTATTTTTATTTTGCTTTGTGTACCTTTTTAAAAAAATAGCCTATAGTAGTTCGTTGCAATGGCACATACAAGGCCAGGTGTAGCAAAGTAGCAAGGCCCAAAGCAACTTAGTGAGACCCTGTCTCAAAATAAAAAAATTTAAAAGGCTGGCAATGTAGTCTGGTGATAAAGCACCCCTGAATTCAATCTCTAGTACCCACCCCCCTCCAAAGTCTTATTTCCTTTGAGAAAAGCTCTCATAAGTATTTACCTAAAGCAATATTATGCTTGGATAATAGCATTTTTATATTCCTGTTGTGTTAAACTCATTTTGATGATTTTTGAACTAAGAGGTAGGAAACAAAGATTTGTACTTGATATCTTGATATTCTACTATCCCCACCCTTTTTATTTATTTATCTATTTTTTGGTGGCACTGAGAATTGAAACCATGCATGGTAGGCAAATGATCTGCCACTGATCTACATCCTAAGCCCTTTTATTTTGAGACAGGACCTCACCAAGTTGTCTAGCTTAACTTTTGAACTTGGGATTCTCCTGCACCATTCTCCTGAGAGGCTGTATTTAAGGTGTGTGCCACCATGCCCAACTGATATTACATATTTTCTTAATGAAACAAAAGCATTTGGGGATGAACAGACATTAAAATGTCTATACTGAGGAGCTGGGGATGTGGCACTTGCCTGGCATGCATGAGGCACTGGGTTCAATCCTCAGCACCACATAAAAATAAAATAAAGATATTATGTCCACCTAAAACAAAAAATAGTCTACACTGAATTGCACAAAGCTCAGTGTTTAGAAATAATTTTTTTTTAAAGAATCTACTCTTTTCTATTTCTGACTTGGAGAAAACTTATAAATAGTATTATGGCCCTTTTAGCTAGATTGTAAGAAGGAGGAATAGAGATGATAACTGGAAAAATTATTGAAAATTATGTGTTCATGATTTGCTTTTCATTTGTCAAAGATATATCCCTTCAAAACAAAATTAAATCCTTTTGTATTTTACTTTTCTTAATAAAGAACCTCAGAAGTGTCAAGGTTATAAAAGAATCTTAGTTTTGACCATTTCCAGACTTTATTTAAGAAAACTTTAACATTAAGGCTACCTTAGCTTGTCAGTTTCATGTTTTAAAGATAAGCTCTCTTTTGTTTCATGACTTATGGGGAAAACCCATAGGGTGTTCATACCATCTGAGTTAGATTGAGCTCTAGGTAAAAGAAAACTATCTCCAAGGCAAGTGGATTGGGGGTTGTGTGTATATGTGTGTTGTTTTGTGCCAGTTGCTGAACTCTACTTCTTTGAACTAATTTCATACTTTTCCTGCCCCAAAATGTACACCATTAACTAAAATGCTGTCTAAATTTCTTATGCAAGTGCATAATTTACTGAATGTGTACAAAGGTTCTGATAAATATCCTCAACATGCTGGTGCACAAGCGGGAGCTCCTGTTTTGTTCTTGAGGTCACATATCTGTAAGATCTACAAACAGTACTGTATTTATATGAGTTGCATGTTTCCCTTTTTAAAAAAATTCCATTCCCTTTAGCTAGAAAGAAATGGCAAAACAGATTTAGACAGTGTTATTGGCTTCTATCAAGGAGTTGGGGGTGTGGGAGGAGATTAGCAGGAAATTATGAGTCAGATGCCGCAGAATGAGAAAATTTTGGATTCCAAGTTATCAAAAGTGTCTTTCAGTGACCCAAAAAGATATTTAAAGCTGTTTCCAAAGAACATCTCTAAGCCTTTTTATGTGTTAACGTTTGAAGTACAATTTATATGTAGAATAATCCCACTGCTCTGTGCCTATTTACTTGTTGAGGTAACTTTTATCCTGATTTCAAATAACCTAGTTATTCATTCTACACTGAAACTGATTTTCTCGATTTTGGGGGTTGTTTGTTTTGTTTTTGTTTTTCGTATCTCAAATATTTCAGTCCTTATGAAAACTTCTACCAGATATTCTGTTGGAAGAGATAAAATGATAATCATTTTTACTAACTGTGAGTAGCTCTGGTATAAAATAATTTGAGAAGCCAATATTTTTATACAAATACCATGTTTGAATTAAAATATATGAATTCCAGTTTTTATTATTATTTTTGGCCCCCAAGTTTGGGTGAACCATAGGATTATACTCAGTCATTCACTCAGCAATAATTATCCAGCACTCACCACACACTAGATTGTTTTAGGTGCTGAAGTTGTAAACAACACAGAAAAACTCCTTTAGAGAGATGTTTCAGAGGTGAGAGATAACCAATAAATCATAAAAGTCATAAATATCTGTCATTTAGTAATAGTTACTTTGAAGAAACATAAAGTAGACAAATGGAATAGGGAATATATTATTCCCTATATTTTGCATAAATGGTATGATCAGAGAACATCTCTCTTAAGGGGTGGCTGAAGAGAAAGCTGAAGTACAGAAGTGATCCGTGTAGATACTAGCAGGAAGAATGTTCATGACAAAAGAAATAGCAAGTACAGAGGCGCTAAGATATGGGATATGTATTACACATTAAAGGAATAGCAAAAAGGGCAGTGTGAGTACAACAGAGTACATGAAGGACATTGTAACCAAGGAGGGTAACCAAGGACTCAGGACCCTGCTCAGATCAGGCTACAGAAGCTAAATTGAGTACTTTAGCTGTTGCTCCAAGTATAATAGGAAGCCATTGATTAAAAATATGAAGGGCCATGATCTAATTTACAGTATAAAGGGATTACTCTGTAGAATAGACTGTAGGAGTAAATGACCTGTCCAGAGACATTTATATCTATTTGAGATGAATATAATACAGATTTGGTTGTTAGTGATGATGAAAAGTCAGATATAGATTTTTTCCAGGTTCTGACTTCAGGATTTGCTGCTCAATTAGGTATGGAATGTATAAGAAAGAAAAAAACATGAATGGTGCCAAGTTATGTCCCAAGTGATTAGTAAATGATTGAAAAATGGATAGATGTAGGAGAAAAGTATCAAGAATTTGGTTTTAGAAATGTTAGTTTAAGGTGTATATTAACATCCACGTAGAACACTCTCACTGATTTTTATTTCAAATAAAAGTGAGGAAAAGTCATCAGTTGAGAGAGGAAGAAGAGAATATTGGAACTTTGGGAAAAAAGAGGCAAAACAGGATATAAAAAACTCTGTAAGAAAATGAGTCATCAAGGTATGATCAGGGCACAAGAGATCAGTCAACTTGGTGGTGCAGTTACATGAGTATTGAGGTTGTATGCCAATGAGTGATTTTTAACGTTGAACATAAAAGGAAGAGAAAGGTAATAGCCTTTAAAAGAGATAAAAGAAAGTGGTATGATTAGTGAGTTAAAATTATTGATTGGAGTCCATGAGTTATTTGAAGAAGGCTATTAGATGGGCTGTACTACAAACATCATGGGACACAAGACATAGGAAACCTTGGAGGTGGCATGTTTATTTTTAATAGCCAGCATGACCATAGGAATAGGTTGCCAGCTGAGATGGGAAAGAGGCCAGAATGTTGGAATACTTCTAAATCTATTTATCACCACCAAGAATAATGATAGGACTAGTGATTGAGAAAAAGACTGAGTCAGGCACTTCAGTCTTTGATTAATAAGAGGGAATAGCTAATAACACAATAAATATCTAGACAGCAGAGTAGTGGATGTTATGATTCCACAATATGCACCTGCGGGGAGCTGGCACCATTGGAGGAAGAGTCAACAAAGGTATGGAAGCTGAAATAAGAATTCAGGAGACTCTCTTTCCACTTCAAAGTCTCAATTTTTTTTTAGGCCTATAAGAATTAAACAGGGGAACTACAGGGGAGGCAGTCTTCAGAGTATGCTGGACTTTTCAGAGAAGAGGTGGAAGACATAGATCTAACCCAATAAGACAGCATTATAGCAATGCATTAAATTACAACTGAGTGTTCCTGTCTGCTATAATCTGTTTCTACCCACAGAATATTTCTGACACCAAGTATGTGGGTTTTTCTTCACTCAGCAACCAGTTCTCCAACTCTGCAGACACTAGCGGAGTGTCTTACAGTTTAATTCAACCTCAACACTATGTCCTTGGTGTTGGCATAAGATCCCACAAGTTAAAGGCTCAGCTCACAGCCCCCTGGACTTTCTCTACTTCTAACTGACCAGCTGTAAATCTGGAATTTCCATAGCCGCCTTCTCAGGTTTGATAATTTGCTAGAATTACTGAGGGGCTTTTTGGAGATTTCATTAAATAGGGCATGACTGATTATTAACTCGATCTTCAGGACATCTCCTTTCCCAAGAGGCTGATGGGAGCTGGGACTGAAAGTTCTAGGTTTATAATTGAGGCTTGCCCTTTGGGGAGACCAACCCTCACCTGAAGCTATCTGGGATCCCACAGAGAATTTCTTGTTAGAATAAAAGATGCTTCATCACCGAGGAGGGATTTAAGAGCTCTGTGTTAGAAACCAAAGATGATCCTATCACCCAGGAAATTATGAGGATTTTAGAAGGTCTATGACAAGAACCAGGGTCAAAGACCAAATATTACAACAAAAGATTCTGTGATCATCCCAGACCCTAAGGAAATCACAAAGGATTTAAGAGTACTTTGTCAGGAAGCAGATTCTCTTCTCTGTGTACACACACACACACACACACACACACACACACACACACACACACAAAACACCACACATATGTCACGCTGTGTAACGAAGAGATTCTTCCAAGATGAAAACGATAAAATTTGTTTAAATTCTTGATACTTTACTTAATGTGAACTTTTTTCCCCATTAGCCTTAAAACAAATATTTTCTTCCCATTACTTTTTTCTTCTCTCTTCTGTGTAGCAGACAATATGAAACACCCCTTGAAGGCAACTTAATTAATCAAGAGATCATGTTAAAACGGCAAGAAGAAGAAATGATGCAGCTGCAGGCCAGAATGGCCCTTAGACAGTCTCGATTGAGCCTGTATCCAGGAGACACAATCAAAGCTTCCATGCTAGACATCACCAGGGATCCATTAAGAGAAATTGCCCTAGAAACAGCCATGACCCAGAGAAAACTGAGGGTATGTTGATTCTCAGGTTACTGTGTCTAAACTTGCTCTCAGAGAACTGTTAGGGAAAGTACTTCAAAAATTGCTATGTGATACATCCCATGCTCTTATAATTATGTCAAAATGGATTCCAATGTCATATGTAACTAAAAAAGAAAAAAGAAAAAAAATTGCTAATAGGTAACATATAAAAGTTTCTTGTGCATGAAATTGATCTTCCATATTAGTTTCCATTGGGATTCCTAATTTTGGCAATATTTCGTTTTGGTCAAAAGATAACCACATTAGCTGCAAGCATCCTGCATCCTCACATTAAGATATCCAAAGGAAGGAGGGAGTAAGTCTGCATCTAATATCTCATTGGGGTGATTTTTTAAAAGTGTATATATATTCTTCAATTTGGGGTAGTTTTCTTTAAACATATGCCCTTAAATATATTTTTATCAACATGAGCTCAAAATTTTCTCATATAATATTGTGGACATTTTATAACTTCAGTAATATTATTGTTAGTGCTATGAAGTACTTTATCATGTGTCTTTACTGGGTGTTATAATTTCTTGAATACATTTCCAATTATTGGACATTTAAAATGTTTCTAACTTGTCATTGCTGTGTTTATAACCCTATGGCTAAATCTTTGTAGATAACTTCCTTCAAGTAGAATAGCCAAATCAATCAATCACCAATTTGATGAGTGAGGTAGTATCTCATTTGTATGTAGTTTAGAAAATAATTCTTTAAAAGCAAACTAAATATTAATAAAGGTGATATAGTTAATAATGAATTTTTTAAGAAAAATTTACTAAGAAAATATGTTACTGTATTCTATTTTTTGGTTTTTAATTTTCTTTCTTTCTTTCTTTCTTTTTTTTTTGTTGATTGCTTCAAAGATTCATCATTTTTTTCCCCACAGAATTATCTTAGCACATTTAAGTTGATAGAATTTAAATTTTCTTTATAGTATTCTAAGGAGTAGAAATAATATTGGGTGATGAAAATCACTTTGAATTACAAATTAGAAAACTTTAATTATATTCTTTATCTGTTATAAGACTTTATATAAAATTTTAAACTTATTTTTGCCTCATTGTTCTACTTTTATAGTTTTTTTTTTCACCCCCCTTCAGTTCTGGGAAATGAATTCAGAGTCTTGTACATACTAGACAAGGATTCTTCCACTGAACTACATCCAGCCCTAATATTTTTTGGGGGGGGGGAGGGGAATGTGGAATTCAATTGTAATTTAAGACATTGCCTAATTTTAAAGTTTTTAGGTTCCAATAAATATAACTGAATTTAAGCCAAAAGGAAGGCTTTATTAATTTATCATTATGACCATTATCTATGTTAAAACTAGGTAATAATTAGGGCACCATATGAATAGTTTGGGCTTCCAATATAATAATTCAGTCAGCAGCATATAGAGCACACACATATACATAGCTTTTTCCTAAACTATGGTTTTAGAGAAGTAATTTAGAGCTTTAGTTCATTTGGTGTAATTCAGAAATTATAGATTGTGTTTTTACAGTATGCCACTATTGTGTATTATCTAAAAATCTGTGTTTCCTTTTTAGGCAATCGATTTC
Organism: Ictidomys tridecemlineatus; assembly: GCF_052094955.1. Taxonomy (NCBI): domain Eukaryota; kingdom Metazoa; phylum Chordata; class Mammalia; order Rodentia; family Sciuridae; genus Ictidomys; species Ictidomys tridecemlineatus. The sequence continues at coordinate 67,558,391 of NC_135485.1, forward strand.
TCATTATTTTGAAGCAAACATATCTTCACCAGAAGCACACTGTATCAATGATTAGATACTTTGAACTACTGGTTATTAAAAGACCACATAGTGTTTTTACTCTGAAAAGATCACAGGTTATATTTTTGAGGCAGAATAGGAGTACTAGTGTGTAGAAAAATAACTTCACAATTGAATTAGTATTCTTTCCCAAAACATACATTTCATTTTTTTTCTATTCACCTTTTGGTACAAATACATTTTAACTAGCTTATACCCTCTTACCCTAGTTGATCTTTAGTAGATGATGTTTCCCATGGCAGACCATTTTCATTTTTTCTACTGTTTCTGTTCTTTAAAGTGTATACTAATGTTCCCTTGACTATCAATGATCCCTTAATGTTAAACTTTTACTTAAATTGTATGTGTCACATGTTCCATATGGTTAATTGGACAGAATTCCCACACCAGGCAACCAAATGAGCTGTAAAACAAAATGCAAAGAAAAAACCAAGACAAACAAAACTCTCGGAAGCTCCATTAGTTCAGACAAATGTATATATACACACATACACCTTCTGTATTCAACCTCAAGGCCCGGCTTTCCTTTAGCCTTTTGCCTCAGACATAATCTTTCAGACTATTTTCAGTTCTGCTCTCACCTGGAGTTTAACTTTTTTATCTCCTAAATCAGTGTTCCCCTCCTGGCTAAAGTCCTGGATATATAAGAAAAGAAAGGAAACAGTAGATTGAGTTCAGAGTATAGGGTCCACTCTCCCCGTTCCTTTGAGTCCCCCCATTTCTTAAGATATTTTCTTGTTGGGAGCATCTGTGTGGGCCAGAGACTATGTGATCTCCATATTGTCCTTAGTTGTCACTATTTAAAACAAATAAGTGCAACATTGCAAGGTTCCAATAACATGATTAAGATATGGATGATAGATAGATAGTTTTTGTAGTCAAAAGATAGATGTTTATTAACTTTGACACATTGGATGTAGATTAAATATCACTCTCTAAAACAATGAGATTCTCTTCACTCACTTCATAGATTAACAATATTAAACTAATTTAAAAAAATTTTTTCTTAGTTGTAGATGAACACAGTACCTTTATTTTATTTATTTATTTTTATGCGGTGCTGAGGATCAAGCCCAGTGCTTCACATGTTCTAGGCCAGCGCTGAGCCTCAACCCCAGCCCCAATATTAAACTGAATCTTTACATGAGCTTGATAACTTTATATTGCTTCAATAATTAAAATTACATTTATTTTTATTAATTTATTGTGGCATGGGGGATCAAACTTAGGGCCTTAAGCATGATAAGGATGTAGTACTCTATCACTGAGTGACACTTCCAGACCAAGCTTACTCTTTTTTTTTTTTTTTTAAAAGACTCTGAATCTATCTGAAGGCCAAATAATGAAAACCAGTTAAATAAATAAATAAAATAAAATAAAATAAAAACCTGGGCATTTTATGACATTCCTGGTAGAAAACAAACATGAGGGAAATTGAAATTTTGTGTAAGGATGCCTGCTCATTCCAGCATGCTTTCACTGAAAGTCTCCACGTTTGTTTTCTATCATCTAGTTCTAATGTAGTGCCTTTATATGTAATTTATTAAGATTTTTTCAAGGAAAGAGCTAGAATAAATTGTCAAAATCATTGATTCTACTTACGTGATTTGCAGAACTTCTTTGGCCCTGAATTTGTGAAAATGACAATTGAACCATACATATCTTTGGATTTGCCACGGTCTATCCTTGTAAGTAATAAAACCAATTCTGGTCACTCTTAGGAAATAATTTGAGCAATTCTGTTTTAAAAGTTGGTTTAAATACTTATAATATTTACTTTAATAAATGCCATTTACTTTTCTCAATTATAGAACAAGAAAGGGAAGAATGAGGATAACCGGAGAAAAGTAAACATAATGCTTCTGAACGGACAGAGATTGGAACTGACCTGTGATACCAAAACTATATGTAAAGATGTGTTTGATATGGTTGTAGCCCATATTGGCTTAGTGGAGCATCATTTGTTTGCTCTAGCTACCCTTAAAGGTACCAATACATTTTAAATTCAGAGTACAGAGTGAAAACTTGGCAACAAGCTGTCTTTCTGTACCTATAATGCCTCACTTTATTTTGGGAAATATTAACTTAATGAACAAATCAGCACTGAGAAGTAGAAGTGCTATCTTTGTATAAATTTAGTGGGTTTTTTTTTTTTTTAATTTTGGGTTGTGCTTTTTGAAACAGTCTTGCTGTGTTGCTCAGTCTCAAACTCCTGGATTCACACAGTCCTTTCACCTCAGCCTCTCTAGCAGCTGGGGTTATAGACATGTGCCACCAAACTTGATAAAAATAAAATAAAATATAAAATTTTGCTGTTACATTTCAGGACCATTTCATAACTGTTAACTGCATGTATTTGTGTGTTTATATGTGGGGGCGGCGATAAACATTCTGTAAAAATTAAATATTGTTGACTAACCCTTTTAGTTAGAGTCCATAATGGTTAAATGATGACATTAAAATATAAAAATAAAGCGATGGTTTTCATTCTTCCAAGGTTTCAGATGGTAGCTCAATAATAATAAAGAGCTAGTATTTGTTGAAGTAATGCCATGTATTACTTGCCCTACCAAGTGTTTTATATTCATTTTGTCATCTGATCCTTATAACATTCCTATAAGCAGTAACTGGCATTATCCTTACCTTACAAGTGAGAAAATTGATATCCAGAAAGGAAAATGATGTTTTCAATATTACACAGGTAGTAAATGGTGTGACCAGGAGTTGATCCAGGTCTGTCTTTAGAAGCCACTATTAAAAAAAAAAAAATTGAACTGTATTGCCAAGTATAGTGGTGCATGCTTGTAATCCCAGCAACTTGAGAGACTGAGGCTGGAGGATCACAAGTTCAAGGCTAGTCTCAGCAACTTAATGGGACACTCCGTGTTTCACAGTAAAAAATAAGGTCTGGGAAAGTAGCTCAGTAGTAAAGTGCCCCTGGGTTCAACTCCAGTAATAAAACAAAACAAAAAAAGAACCGTACTTCCTCTACCCATATGTAGTGCCTTAGAGCTCCCTGCCATGCTTCATAACAGTCTTGTTTTATTCTTGTCTAATACTATTTTGTGCAAGTCAGACTGAAAAATGAAGAAAACAAAGAGAAACTTTTCATTTAATCTGAACATTTTTTTCATTCTGTTTTAGATAATGAGTATTTCTTTGTTGAATCTGATTTAAAATTAACCAAAGTGGCCCCAGAGGGATGGAAAGAAGAACCAAAGAAAAAGAGTAAAGCCACTGTTAATTTCACTTTGTTTTTCCGAATTAAATTTTTCATGGATGATGTTAGTCTGATACAGTGAGTACACAAGGGTTTCTCGTTTGCTCCTTTTGGCCCCTGCTATTTTGACTCTTTAGCTTACTGATACTGAATTGATTCTGATCATTGATGATTTCTAATTTTTTGTAAAACAAGCAGCAGAGGTCCTCCCTTTCCTTGGTTTTGTTTCCACAATTTCAGTTACCCACAGTGAACCATGATCAGAAAATATTAAATGAAATCCAGAAATAAACAATTGATACATTTTAAATCGTACCCCCTTCTGAGTAACATAATGAAGACTTGTGCCAACTTGCTTTGCCCTGCACAGGGTGTGAATCATGCCTTTGTCTAGTGTATCCACACTGTATGCTCCACCTGCCTTTTAGCCACTTAGTGGCTACCTTGGTGATCAGATCAGCTATTGTGGCATCTCAGTACTTGTGTTCAGGCAACCTTTATTTAATAGTGGCCCCAAAACATAAGTATAGAGATGCTGGCAATTTGGACATGCCAAAGAGAAGTTGCACAGTGCTTCCTTTAAATAAAAGATGAAAGGTCTCAAGAAAGGAAAAAAATTTCATAAGCTGATGTTGCTAATATATACGGTAAGTTATTGTTGTTAATCTCTTACTGTGCCTAGTTTATAAATTAAATTCCATCATAGCCATGTATATTTAAGAAAAAACAGCATATGCAAGGTCTTGTATTATATATGGTTTCAGGTATCCACTGGGGTCTTAGAACATATCCCCTACAGAAAAGGATCTTCATTATTTCCTTCAACATGGTTTATTTAGTTCTTGTACCTTTTAATAGCTTAATAGCAGACTTAATAATAAACTATCTGAGAAATAAATTTCTATTCCTGTAATAAAAAATTACCCCAAGATTCAAGATCAAATGCCAAGCTGTTCCTGTTTATTTTCTTTCAGACACACTCTCACCTGTCATCAGTATTACCTTCAGCTGCGCAAAGACATTTTGGAGGAGAGGATGCACTGCGACGATGAGACTGCCTTATTGCTGGCGTCCTTGGCTCTCCAGGCTGAGTATGGGGATTACCAACCAGAGGTAGGATTTATTGTTTTCTCCAAAACCGCTTTTGTATTGGTGTTCTTATTCTTAGCATAGTTAAAGACTAAGCCTGGTTGAAATGATTGATGTTTAGATCCAAAGACTTAAGAGACTAGTTTGGTGCCTAGTTCCCCAACTATATTAATGATATACAATTGTGCAACTGGGATTTATTTTTCTGTTTAAAATTATTCTGTCTTTGAATTCAAGGATATGTAGCACTTAATACTTTTCCCACGTTCTAACTAATAGAGACTAAACAGAGGAGTTATTATTGAAATATGGATTAAAGGGATCTTTTTGTCTTCAGCATGGATTTACGCAGTGAGGGCTGGCACATAGCAGGGTTCTTAGATGTTCAGAGCCTCATATTCCTAAATGTGAACCATATAAGAGCCTGTGTCACTAGATCAATGTCCTTCACAGCATTAATGCTTAACTATCATGGCATGGGACTTTTGAATGTCTCTCTCCTAAAGTTGCCAGTAAGTTCAGTTAGTCTCCCTCACTCAATAGAAAAGAAATACTGATGCACTTCCTCTAAAAATCATTCCCCAGAGAGAAAATTAGAAATAGAAATATTCCATGTACTAGCCAAGGCAAGAACGTTAAGATAAGAGGAAGAGGGTTCACTCCAGTGAAAAGCAAATAGAACCACTTACAAAACCAGTCTTCTTTCTAGGTTCATGGTGTGTCTTACTTTAGACTGGAACATTATTTGCCTGCCAGAGTGATGGAGAAACTTGATTTATCATATATTAAAGAAGAGTTACCCAAACTGCATAATACCTATGTGGGAGCTTCTGAAAAAGAGACAGAGTTAGAATTTTTAAAGGTAAGCATGCAGAACTACAAATGATAAATACTGTGACTCTTTCAAAAAATCAGCAAGGGTTATTGGAGGATACACATCTAAAACCTTAGGTACCATTAACTGATACTGCACATCATCCTTTCTCACTTATTACTGACTGAAACTGTGGTGTTTGAATTCTTGCTTTATAAAAGAGAGAACTAAAGTTCCAAGAGGACATCCCCAAAGTCAGTAGCTACTATAGATGCAAAATTACTATTTGAATCTGTATCTGGCTTTGAACTCTGCTTTTTTCCTATCCAATTCTCTCAAAATCAAAGTACATTATAAAGAAGAAACCATTGAATTTGTTGACTAAATCTGAGAGGCAAGTTCATACTCATTCTAGAATTGTTTTGTTTTTTTTTTAATAAGCCTAAAATTCAGTTAACATCATTTTTAAAACTCTCTCTCCCCTAAAAGGTCACTAATTCATATAGGGGTAGAGTCAGAAAAATTGGCTTTGGTTTGAATTCTGCCAAGTTTCCTGTGAGACAAATAGTAAGGCATTTGTGATCAAGAAAGATAATACCATACAAGCTTCCAATGCAAATAGCGAATGTGTTTTGTTGATAAAAAGAAACTTTGAAAACGTTCTCCTGTTTCAGCTCCCTAGGATGTACAGTATGCCTTCTATTTGCTGATCCATATTTTAGAGAGCCAAGTTTCTCAAACCTACAAAAATCTATGAAGGTGCTTCATTCACAGAACTATACCACCTTTAAACTAGGATTCATGGTAAGAAAGCCAAGGTGGTTTGTTTTGTCTAAGTCCACATTTAAAGATAGTAGTGCATTTTATATTTGTAGGATATAAATTATCAAATTATATTTTTACCAACAAAGAAGGCCAGTGGGCCCAGTAAAAAGAATTTGCCCTGGGATTTGTAGGCAGATAGTCTTGCATTTCAATTCTTGTTTCAACTAGCCTGGTGACCTTGGACAATATATTCAACCTCTCTGAGTTTCAGTTTTCTTCCTGTAAATAGCATGCCTAATGCATATTATGTTACCCTACTCTTTTTGATAATATATCCTGCTACTCCTTTTCTCTTTAGCATCTTTCTAAATTTTTTAGGTTATTAACACAACCTTTAAAGGTTAGTGTTCTGCTTTATATCACCTTGTCTTTGAAAGACATTGGTATCTTTTTGCTAATTTACTTTGTTGAGGTATAATTTACATAACATCAAATGTATCACTTTTCAGTGTTTCCACGAGTTTCCAAAAATATATACAGTAGAGCAACCACCTCTGCAGTCACGATAAAGAACAGTTTACAAATTATGCTATGTATGTATATGAATATACCACAGTGAATTCCACCTTTATGTTTACCTATGAAGCATCAGTTTAAAAAAAAAAATAGTAAGCAAACAGAAGGAAGACCAGTAGAGTAAAGGAAGGAGGATGGTTGAGAAATGGAGATTGTAATGGAGCAAATTATATTCCATGCACATTTGATTATGTCAAATGAACCATACTATTATGTATAACTCTAATGCACTAATAAAATATTTAAAAAAATAAAAAGAAGAAGGTTTGCCAAACCATGGCCTACCAATTTTGTAAATAAAGTTTTATTAGAACTTGGCCATGCTCATTGTTTACACATTGTCTATATATCTACTTTCACAATACCAACAGCAGAGTTGAGTAGTTAAACAGCAGCAAGCTTGCAGCCCATAAAGCCTAAAATATTCATTGCCTGGCTCTTTACAGAGAAAAATGTTCCAAACACTGATGAGACCTATTTCCAATACATACAAAAAAGTTCCTTGCTTCCTGTCACAGTGAGTTCTTGTCCACCAGACCTATTCCCTGGCAACTACTGTCTGCTATTACCCTAGTTTTTTCATTTCTCTAATTGCATATTAAAAAAAAAAAAATCTTACGTATGCAGTCTTTTGTTTCTGGCTTTTTAACTTCAAGTAATACTTTTGATATTCATCCATTGTGTGGTATGTATCATTAGGTGGTTTTTTTCTTTCCTTTATTTTATTTTTATGTGGTGCTGAGGATCGAACCCAGTGTTTCATATATGCTAGGCAAACACTAAGCCACAACTTTAGCCCATTAGGTGGTTTTTTTTTTTTAATTAATATTTCTGAGTAGTTTACCTTTGTGCAGAATTAAAATTTGTTTATTCTTTTCTTAGTGGTTCTAAACATCCCAATATGTATTTTTGTGTGAACATAGTTTTTATTTCTCTTGAGTGAATACCCAATAGTAGCATTGCTGGGACCTATTGGAAGTATGTTTTACTTTGTTAAAAACTGTCAAACTGTTCTCCAAAATGGCTGTACAATTTTGTAGTCTTCCTCCCAGCAGTATATGAGAATTCAGTTGTTCCTTGTTCTCAATAACACTTGGAATTTTTAGTGTTTTTCATTTTAGTCCTAGAAATAAGTGAGTAGTAGTATATCATTATAGGTTCTATATCTCTCTAATTTATACTGAGCATCTTTTTGTTTTTATTTGCCATTTATATCTTATTTGTTATGTGTCTAATAAAAACCTCTTGCCCATTTTTCTCTCTGGTTTGATGTCTCCTTATTGCTAAAAGCACATGTTCTTTATGTTCTGAATACAATTTCTTTGTCAGATATGTGTTTTATGTATATTTATTTCTCATGTTGCTGAGGGGATTTTTTTGGTTTTGTTTTTTATCATGCTAAGGATCAAACCCAGTAAAGTTTTAATTTATCAATTTTTTCTCCTATGATTCATGTTTTTCCTGTCCCATCTAAGAAATTTTTGCCTAACCCAAGGTTACAAATATTTTCCAAGACTTATACATTTAGTTCCTGTATTTAGGCCTGTGATCCATGTTAGATTAATTTTCATATATCTGGTGAATAAGTGTTGAGATTTATTTTTTGAAATATGGATCCAAATTATTCCAACAACATTTGTTGAAAACTATCTTTTTCACCTTAAACTACATTGGCACAAGTACAACTTCTATATTTTTATGTCTCCATTTATCAAAGTAGTCTTATATTGTTCCAACAGGTCTGCCAAAGATTAACAGAATATGGAGTTCATTTTCACCGAGTGCACCCTGAGAAAAAGTCACAAACAGGAATATTGCTTGGAGTTTGTTCTAAAGGTGTCCTTGTGTTCGAAGTTCACAATGGAATTCGTACATTGGTCCTTCGTTTTCCATGGAGGGAAACCAAGAAGATTTCTTTTTCTGTATGTACCTTTTAACCTGTTTTATTATATTTTAAAATGAATGTTGCCAATTTCCAATGTAACACATTAACTTTAAGTAAACTTTAGACCCTACCATTTAGTCAGGCTACCATATCTTAATACTATTCAACTCTTTCTTCTTAGTTGTAGGAAGTATTACTGAGATTTTATTTGTTTCTTGTTTTCTCAGGAGGTGATTTTTCAAAGCTTAAGACACATTCCTAGCTGGTTATATGCTCAATTAACTTTTTAGTTAAATTACAACCAAGTTGGATTCTCTGTTAAGTCAAACTTATTTGAGTCATAACTTCTCATATGGAGAAACTCCCCACATGTTTTAAAGATACATAATTAGATTAATCCCCATAAACCTTTTTTAGCTCAAGAATGGATCCCTTATAGTATGAATTTTAAAGGTCCAGAGATTTGTTGGATTTTATAAACTAGTCCTATGACTTTCTGCAGTGATAGATTTTAGTGTCTACTTTCTATGAAGTTCGAAAAGTGATTCTTAGAAAAACGTTTATGGAAGAAAGTGAGCTCTAAAAGCACATTTTGATATTGAACATAGTGTGTCTGAACATTCAGTGCCACTAGCAAACCCCAGAAGTGAATAAAAAAGTATATACATTTGGGTATTTATTTTTCTAATGTTATTCAGGGATTACTGACAACTTTAGATGTTATCTGGGCTGAAATGTATTCTTATGAGGAGTTCAAGATATCAAGGTCATGATGGATTCTGGATAATATTCAACGTAAGGACCTTTGAAATCAGTTCTAGACCTAATGGTTAATTGATTTATTTTCCATGAAACTCAGAGGTGCCACTAAGATTTCTAGATAATAATTTGTTCTCTCAGGAAAGCCCAGACCACCAGTTTACCTCCCTGAATGGAACTTCTTACAGAGCACGTATCTGAAGGAAACCTTAGACTGGTTAAACACAGTTCTAATTTGGATCAGTTTTCAAGAGGCAGTAATCAAATCATCATATAACAGTCAGCTTTATATCATTTGCCAAGCTATCACAGCAGCCCCTATATATAGAACCTTATATATAGCCATGATGAGCTCATTTTTAAAGATCTGTGACAGTGTAAACTCTGCCTGTATGTAACAATACTCATTGATCCTGAAGTTCTTTCTCTAACATAGAACTCTATTTTTAACTCTCCCCTTTTTCTTCTACTGACTTCTATTTCTGTGGGAATATCGAAAAGTCATCCTTTGGCCTTCTCATCTCTCAGTTCCTTCAGGCACAATTTTTATCCATTCCATCAATTAACTCTTAGAACCAAATATTTTTCTAATTTGTTTCAAACCACATTTTACTTAGATATTAAATCATCTATAATAATACTTTTCCTAATTATTTTGGACCTCTTAACCTATATTTGGTGAGACTTTTTTGTCCTATGCCCCTTGTTACCTTTGGGTGTTTTATAATAGATACCAGTTGTATAGCTCTTTTGACTGGTAGACTAAGGAGATTCTGTCATTTATGTTAATGCTTCAGTCCGTGAGAGAGCTTTTCAGTGATGGAATTCACTGTCCTTGCAAATTACTTGACAATAGTTAATAGGTGTGTTTATTAGGAAATAAAGTTCCCTAACTATTTGAAAGTTACTAGTCATATTTTTGATAATCAAGATATTAATTTTTTGTTATTATGTCTTTAATGCAGCTCTATCACTTGCTCATTTCCATTTTTAACGATTGGCAACAATATCTAGATAGCATTTTAACAATGTTCCTTTGTTTTTATTGCATTATAACCTATTTTTATAGCTGAATTCTATTTTTGACAAAAGGTACTAGTTTTTTGTTTAAATTTGGGATATAAAGTCTCTTTAATGTGAATATACATGAGAAAAGTAAATTTTAAAATTTATAAATAGCTGGGTGCAGTGGCACACACCTATAATCCCAATATCTGGGGAGGCTGGGACAGGAGAATCACAAGTTCACAGCCAGCCTCAGCAACTTAAGGAGGCTCCAACAACTTAGCGAGACCCCATCTCTAAATAAAATATTAAAAGAGGTGAGGATGTGGCTCAGTGGTTAAGCACCCCTCGGTTCAATCCCTAATACACTTCCCCTGCCCCCAAAAAAGTATAAGTAAGTAAGCCAGAAATTATAATTGGCGTTTGGGTAATATTCTGTCATTATATCTTTTGTAATCCTATTAAATTTGATTTTTTTGTGCCTGTTTTTTAATTTGAAATAAAGATAAGGGACATGAAATAGAATAATTTGAACAGAGGTAAGAGCTTTAGTAGAATCTAACTGTATTGAACTAATTCTCTAAAGAACTAATCTTAGATTCCTGGCATATTGAATGCTCACTCTTGAAGGCATATGGATTACCTGAAAGGTTACAAACTTTGGAAAGCACTCCTACACAAAAGACATTCATTTTTTAAAATGTCAGAGATATAAAACTAATTTGTCATTTTTCTACTTTCCCTGAATTAGGTAAGAATTGCCATCTCTAAATATCAAAGCATTTCATCTCTCAACCCAGCAGTTATGTTATCCAGTACCATTTCATTGCCACATTTTCTTTAACTTCCCATATATTCTAGTCCAGCCTTCATGACATCCAGATTCTACCTAACTAAATCACAGCTGTTATTGTTGTATATTAATTTTAAAAAACAATTCTTATTGAACTTCAGTTTCTTTACCCAATGGAGCAAATTACTTATCTCTTGTCATTTTTTTTATTTAAACAATCTCAATATTTGTAAGCATAGCCATCAACTCAAAATGTTGATTAAAAATATCATTAAAAGAAACTGTTCTTGGGGCTGGGGATGCGGCTCAAGCAGTATGCATGCGGCCCGGGTTCGATCTTCAGCACCACATACAAACAAAGATGTTGTGTCTGCCGAAAACTAAAATAAATAAATAAATAAATATTAAAATTCTCTCTCTTTAAAAAAAAAGGAAACAAAAAAAAAAGAAACTGTTTCTCTTGCTGATGACTATAATTTCTGAAATAATATTAATTTATTTCCTGAATTTGTTTATAATAATATAGGATTATATTTATATTAGATATAGGTCAAGGAATACCCATGCCTCATAATGGGAAGTATGAATAATATCTCTTCTTATAAACTATATTTTGGCAAATAAGAATCATAGGAAAGCATCCTAACTTTGAACACCTCTGATTAATATTGTAGAAAAAGAAAATCACGTTGCAAAATACATCAGATGGGATAAAACATGCCTTCCAGACAGACAACAGTAAGGTATGCCAGTATCTGCTGCACCTTTGCTCTTCCCAGCATAAGTTCCAGCTACAGATGAGAGCAAGACAGAGCAACCAGGATGCCCATGATATTGGTAAGAAAAAGCTCATAGTTTCAGGAGATTCCAGGGCATATGCTTGACTTTTACTGCAAATTTTAGAACTGCCATGTTTAGGATTGAAAACTTATAAGGCATATATATCTGTTAAATGACTAAATCAAAAGTATAAAGGTATTACAAATGAAGCCAAGATTTCAGCTTTATGTTCGTTTGAAAAACAGCACCCCCAGATAAGTCAGGGAAAACCTGTTGAAATGTCTATTTTGTACTTAGCAATAAGCTATTTAATGTAAATGTTATTGAAAAGTTTTGGCCTTGTTTTCAACCCACAGAACAATTCCACATTATTTGGGAAGGTTTAGACCAACATGCATGAAACAATAATACACAGTAAGGTTCAAGATTTTAAGATTATATCATTCAGACTCTGTGATCCATATTACAGAGAAGAGGATGATCAGAAGCTAGAAGACTGGACAGGTGGCACTTAACTGTATTTCAAGGAGAAAATAATTAAAGTTGTTTGGGGGTAAATTGAAGGATAAAGGAAAGAACATGGGAAACAAAGCAGGGGACAAGGGGAGTATACACTCAGAATAGTGAAGAAACAGACATACGGTTTGTGGTGGCAGATTTAAAACCTGTCAGTTTTACTTGAGTGCATCCCTATTAGGAGGCTGAGATGAATAACTACAGAACCAAATATAAATTGTCAGGGAAGTGGTTGCAGATTTTGAAATATTTGCATATATATAATGAGATTGGGAATATGTCCCAAATCTAAATATAAGACTGATTTCTGTCTCATACACTTTACACAATAGCCTCAAAGATAATTTTATACAGTATTTTTAGTATACCTATGTTTCAACTATTATCTTTCACATGAGATTAGGTATTGACTTTTCCACTTGTAGCATAATCTCAGTACACCGTAAGTTTCAGAGCTTGGAGCATTTTGATTATTACAATCGTAGTACCTACATAATAAGGTCATTGCAAAGTAGAAATCAATTCATATATGTAGAGCACTTTAAAAGTGCCCAGCAAACCAGGCTGGGGAAGAAGCTCAGTGGCCAAGTGTTTGCCTAGCTTAAATGAAGATCCTCAGCACCAAAATAAAGAGAGGGGGGAGAAAAAGTGTCCAGCAGAGTGAAGTAAGGATTAAGTAAATATTCATTGCTATTTTTATCATATCATCATCAAACTTGTTTTACCACAACTACCTTTACTACTTTACTGTTGGGTAGTAGTTATAGTAACAGTATAATCTGCAACAGAAGGAGATACTGCTACTATAGTTCTGTGTACTGCTCTGCTATGTACCACATACCATATAGCAGTAACAGCAGTAGTAGATGAATGACCTTAGGAAAGTAACTGAATGTTTAGATATTTATTTTTTTAATCCATGAAGGGGAAATGCTCTTCATATCTCACAGATTAGCCCCTAGGACCAAAACAGCTATCCATCCTTAAACTCAGATGGTAAAAGCACTTTAATTGGTATTATCTCTATGCTCTCCCAGATTTCTGTAAACCTTCAAAGGAACTATTTCCTGCTTGGAATTGGGATAGAATTAGCTATCTACCTATTTAGCTGTCCATACCAAACAAGTGAAATTACTGATATAATCCCTAGGAGACTGATAAGCTTAAAAAAAAAAAAAGTGTGCTACTTCCTTAATGTGGTAGTATACTATGCTATAAAAGACCTTAGAGGCCATTAAAAATTTCCAAAATTTTACTAATGAGGGAATTAATTCCAAGAAGAGAGTATCTCACTTAACCTCAAATAGTAAGAAGTCAAACTAGGGTGGAATGCTGGTCTCTTAGTTCCTAATGCAGCACTCTTACTATTACAAATAAGTAATTTGCATGAAAATCAATTTTAAAAGAATCACTTTCTGAGCACTTACGATTTGTAAGTGGTATGTACTATGGAGTAACAGAAGAAATGAAGTCTTTCCTCAAAAGAGCATAAGTTGACAATATAGAGAAATACAAAATGATGTAAGAGACTGGACTAAGAAACAAAGTAGAAAGTATGCATTGCAGACTGAGTGTGGAACTAGCAAACTTTTTGAGTTAAAATTTGGAACATTGGTATTAAGATACAGGTTCATTCTGTTGTCCTTCCCTATACTGATGATCCATGTTGGAGTTCTTTCCAGTTGGAAGGCAGTAGGAGAGATGAAATAAGTAGTTGGTTTATGCTCCTATCCCATGAATATGTATACTGTTTTAAGCTCTATCCAAGAGTAGGTTATGAATGGCTTTGAATATCCATAATCCCTGGTATGTTAACAAAATCTAAACTGAACTGGTTGCCCTTATTATTACAAAAGTTTGGTCTATATTTTCCTTAAAAATGAAGAATTCTTTTGAATGTAAAGGCATTTCCTGTAATTGAATCTGAATAAGGCTTCATTTTTCTTCTTTGATAAAGGCTGCTGTCAAAGTAAAAGACAACAGAAATAATGTTATCTGCTTTAACAAAATTCCACATTTTAAGTTAAAGATGATAATGGTAATTTTTAAACTAAAAGTCTTTTTCTAAGGTCTTATTTTAACCTGATGTCTACTTCTACTTTAGAAGAAAGAACATTGAATTTTCCTGGTGACAACGAGACATGTTTATTTAAACTTCATTTCAATGCATAGATATTAAAAATCTTCAATGTTTTTCAACCTTTTTTCTGAGATGAAATATTATGAATCTTCTTAGAAATTAGAAGATAGGTGAAACAGTTTAAAGATCGAAGTCACTAATCATTTGACATTTTTCTTTTTAAAAGAAAATTTTCCCAGCTGTTTTACATAGTGGTCAAGGTTATTCTAAATAGAGTGCAACACAGGGTTGTTACTTTCCAGAAGGAAACAGCCAGTGCCTTGTGGTGTGGTTTAATTCATGAACAACTAAATGGTGAAATTTTATGCTCCTAGTCCATTATTTACAGATGATGCAATGTTTTTGTTAACAATCTTTAATGTTAAAATACTGCTATGATATTGGTTCCTACTGAATAGAATAGCCAAGCACCTATTCTCTAGTATTTCTAAATTTAGAATGTAAAAGATGATTTGGGATGTGTCTTTAGCAGTGAAAGGAGCTTAAGCATTAAGGGATTCCCAGCTCACTGATCATGTTAATTTACAGATACCAAAAGAGAGAAGATTAGTACCATTTTATTCTCCTGTGGCTCTCGTACCTCAATTAAATCATGAGGTCAGCAAGGTGGAAAGGTGGGAATTGGCACAGTAGTGAAATAACAACAACAACAACAACAACAACAACAAAAATTGTGCCTTAAAATCTTTTTTTTTCTAGTAACAGCATCATTGAGCTATAAAGTACAAAAATATATAATTATAAAGTGTATGATTCAATAGTTTTTACTACATTCACAGTGGCACGCCATCACCACAATCTGCCTTAAGCTTTAAAAAAATACAATAAAGGAGAGCTTTTTCTCTGGGTACAACTTTCCTCTGTGCAGCTTCTTTTTCAGGCATGTCGGCCCATCCAGGTTTCATCTTTCCCTCTCCCCATCCTTGGTTTTCTGATACTTTAGCAAAAATGCTACTGAAGTTGAAGATTTCTCTTTTAAATGCCACTCTCATTTCTAAATGAGAGCTATAAGAAATTGGGGTCAGCATGAGCAAGTCTAAACTGCAAACATTTTTGGATCTAAGAGTTATGAGATGAAGTGTAAAACATTGAATAGGCTATGGCTGAGCAATAACTAAAAGGATGGAGAGATGGTATGAAAACCATAATCTTCAAACTTCCTTTTAAAAACCCTTGATTGCCACATTGTGAGAACTATCTATCTATGCTGGCAATCAAAACGGTTAAAAACTGCATGCTATATTTTGCTTATTAAAATAACTCTTCTCACCGAGGTACTGCAATGTTTCCATCGTGTAAAGCAATCCTATTTCCTTGTAGAGAGAGCTTCGTTTAGGAGCCTGAATCTCCAAGCAGAGTCCGTTAGAGGATTTAATATGGGACGTGCAATCAGCACTGGCAGTCTGGCCAGCAGCACCTTGAACAAACTTGCCGTTCGACCTTTATCAGTTCAAGCTGAGATTCTGAAGAGGCTATCCTGCTCAGAGTTGTCGCTTTACCAGCCATTGCAGAACAATTCAAAAGAGAAGAGTGACAAAGCTTCATGGGAGGAAAAACCTAGAGGGATGAGTAAATCATACCATGATCTCAGTCAGGCTTCTCTCTATCCTCTTCGGAAAAATGTCATTGTTAACATGGAACCCCCACCTCAGACCATTGTGGAGTTAGTGGGAAAACCCTTTCACCAGATGGCAAGATCTGATACAGAATCTTTGGCAGGATTCACAAAACTTAAGTAAGAACATGATTAACTAACCCAAACTACATATTTATAAATTCTACATTTCATACATTTGTTTTTGTTTAGACATTTTATTATTTTCACCATATTTTTTTTACATTGACACTTCCCCTCCTACCTTCCTTTTCCCTCTTTAGTTCAAGGTCTGTTGCAAGTTTAAATAGAAGCCCTGAAAGGAGGAAACATGAATCAGACTCAGCCACTGAAGACCCTGGTCAAGCATATGTCATAGGTCAGCATGAACAAGCTTACCTTCTTTCTCCCATATCTCATGCTCATAGTGAAGTGAACAGGATCAAGAAATTGTTTTGGGTTCCATACACTAATTGCCAAAACAGTGACTATATAGTTAAAATTTACCAAATAAAATTTAAAATTGATTGAACACAAAATTGCTTCATGGCACTGACTATTACTTAGCTTCCTCTTGGTCACATTAGTCATGACATTCATACCAAGAGAACCCAGTTTGTGCCTTGCTTTGGATTACCTTTCCTTGGCTTTTCATCACAAGCCTTTGTGAGTGGAATCTGATACTACTGCATTTTTTCAAAATGTTTATTTAGGCTGCTTTCAGCTTCGCATGAATGGAATTGTCTCTAAAAAAAACTTAAATAATTTTTTTAAAGATTTTTTTAAGATGGACACAATATCTTTATTTAGTTTATTTATTTTTATGTGGTTCTGAGGATTGAACCCAAAGCCTCACATGTGGGAGGCAAAAAACTTAAAATAATTTTATGAAATGTGCAGTGGTTGATAGGTGGAAATTCTTGTTGATTTTAAGTTTCTTCAAATTTCCCAGCTAGCTTTTAAGGACCTGTTAATTATTTAAATGTAGAAGTTATGTATTTATGGGGATGCATGTGTGCACACATATACCACCAAATATATTCTCAAATCTATTACATATTACCTTATAAGATACATAGTTCAGAATGCCTTTGCCTCATGTGTTTTTGAAGGGGAATGCAGTGAAGTCAATCTTTCAGAGGAGTTGGTATTTAAGCACAGAGATCAGAACTACTATTCAAAAAATATGAAGCAGCTCAACAGAAAGAAAGGAAACAAGGATACCCACTTCAATTATTTCACCAAAATACTAGTACTTAATTCTCCTTGGACCCAGTATTTAGCCCAAATGATCCAGAGTTAAATGTAGTCTTTTGTTTTTGTTTTTGTTTTTGTTTTTGTAATTGGAATAGAGCATATTAATGAAGTCAGAAAAAAAATTATGTTATAGTTGATGAATATTTTGAGGGAAGCAACCTTAATAATGTAGACATCCACAACTTTCAGAGATTATACTACCATTTTTAAGTTGAATCAGTTAAAAAAAATTAAAGTAGATGAAAGACAGGATTTAATTCTATAGGTAACTCTTGTTGAAAACAGTATAAAAAGAATCCTTTAGGAAAAAAATTCAGAATATTTTCACATATAATGAGATTTCTGAGATTCTAAACTATTTTTATTAGGAAGGCTTCATCCTACATAAATTTTTCACATATATCAGGCAAGTAGTAGTATTGTATAGAAAAATACAGATAAACTGAAACAATGTATAAAAGTAAAATTTATTTTCTGCATTTGTTTTTTATTTAAATCATTCTTATTGAATTTTTAATTTTCTTTTAACATGTGGACAAATGCTTTTAAAACTTAATTTCATCATTTCATATTTGACATATCAAAATGTCACTGTCAGAAACAACACAGTTGTGTTTAAATTTATTCTGCAAAACAAGTTAACATGCTTAACTACTACTTAAAAATAGTAAGTATGCCCATTGTGGGAAGACATTTTTGTCAGTGTACATAAAAGTGTTGCTGCCTTAATGTTTTACTGATTTTTATGAATTTGTCACAAGAAATTACTTCTTTAGTATTTGACCATTTTAAAAATGTCTAATAATTTAATTTATACCACAGGAATGAGTATGCATAGTTCTGGAAATTCTTCATCCCAAGTACCCTTAAAAGAAAATGGTAGGTTTACAAAATGTTTTTCCCCTCATTTTTATTATATCCTTTCTCTTTTCTTTTGCCCTATCTGATAGACTTGGATTTAACAATGGAGATTTCTTTAGTTCTTTGCCAAGGATTTAGGCCTTAAATTGGAGTTAAAGGACATTTTTGTATTTTTCACATCTTAGTTTTGTAATGGGACCTTGGTTTAGGCTACTGTTGATGAAGTAAATGCATAAAAAATTGGAGATAAGGACACTAAAGTAGTATTTCAAGTGGGAGATAATTTTGGATAAAAAGCTTTAACTGAGGCAGTTATTTTAAAAGGATGCTTGAACTGAATCTTCAAAGGAGGATTTGCTCAGCCAGAACAGTGGAGATAAGCATTCCAGAGCAAGGGCACAGCAAGATTAGAAAGACATAGAAACAGGATTAAAAATACCAGATTCTGGAACCAGCCAGGGTCTCAGTAGGGAGGCATGTGATGGTTGGGGCAAAGCTTGAGAACTAAGTAGGAACCCGTTTTCAGGATTATCCTAAACATTATGGGGAAAATTTATAGACTTTTAATGTTGAGATTTATAGTTTAGAAGAATTTTAGAAACAAAGTTGTTGGAAGAAGAATAGAAATATACAGTGCCTTGAGTTAGTGGAGTCAAAATTTTTAGAATTTTGAAAGTATTTTCATATGAATTATCTTTTTTGATCTTTCTAACAATTTTATAGGTAGAAAAAAGTATTTTTATTACTCCCAATATATTACTTTTCTCCAAAAATGTTTCAGAGTCTTCCCCCCTCAGACTCTGAAAATTAAACTAAAAAGCCTGATGAGAAGTAAATATGCTAATCAAAATGATTGATACAGCTAAACTTGATGAAGATCTCATTTTTCTGATAGCAAATGCAAAAAGGGAAGGCTTAAGAAAAATGTTGAATCATATGGAATTAGAGTTTTTATAGGTCAAACTGTCAAACACCAAAGTACTACTTCCTAGTATCATCATTCCCTTAATAGAAATACACAGTCATTTTTCAAGGGAGTAAAATCTTTCTTGGAAGTAAAATTGTTTCCAAAATAAAAAGACATGCAATGTCTTAAATACTCAAAGAGGAATTGTTTTGTCAACTCTATTTTGGATTTATCAAGCCTCAGAAAATCTAAGGGCATATAATTAAAGGAAAAAATTCCTAAACATATGTAAGTTACTAAGACCCTGGTCATATAGTTTTCTGATGATCAAACTTCTTACATAGATTGAATCTAAATCACCTGCATACCTTAAATAGTTTTTCTTTTAACATGCCCATAATGGTAATAATTATTGACTAACATACTGAGTACTTGTTATGTCTAAGCATTTTACATTGTTTCTCATTTTATCTCCATAACAACCCTATGAGATGGGTGCAAATGTTATTTCCTCCTCACAAATGAGAAACCATAGCATAGAGAAGTTCAGTTGTGCAGGTCATGGAACCAGCATGTAGCAGAACCATGATCTCTGAACATAGGCAGTCTGTTTCCAGAACCCATGCTCTATCCCACATTTTAGACTGCCTCCCAACATAATAATGCCTAACTATCTATAGTTTATATCTCTCTGCTAAACTTTGAAAGAAGCAGGACAGTAATATACTTAAGGATGAGAACCTGAAATATGTTTTAATTGAATATCTGATGGAAAATTTATACTAGATATCCAATAAGCATGGGCAGGTTTAAATAATTTCTCTGCTGAAACATTTAGAAGCTTCATCTTTCCACCTGGCCCATACAGAAGATACCTTCTTATAGGTAAACCCTAGACAGCTTGAAAACTAGTCCATGCTTTTCTCAGATTCTTTTTGAACCTGCTTAAGTGGGCTAAATTAGTACTCTGTTGAGAGTCAAATTTTCACATACAGAGCATGGCAAACACATTTTCCCAGATAAGAAAACAAATGGTCATAAAATTAAATTAATTGCCCACAAGTTGAATATAGGATATCTTATTCTCATTTCAGTTCTCTTCCTGCCAGCAGAAATTATTAGATGAGATTTATGAACAACACATCACCTAATAACTGAATTATTTGTCAATTAAAATAAGAATGAATGCATTGAATTTAATCTTACCTTTTATGGCCTCTAGAAATTCTTGAAGAATGTGAAACATAAAAGAGAAATTAAAAAGTCATTAGTGTTCTAAATTTGCACTTTGAAGCAGAGATATTTTGGACCCTTTTAGCTAAGTTTGTCATGTAGTTTCCTGAAGTGTCCAAACCACCAAATATATACTAGATTTTATGAGGTTGCGCACACAGGAACCATAAAAAAAAATCCTATAAAGTAAGTTATCCTGGGACACAGTAACATAGTACAAACACTGAAATAAACCTTTTCCAGTGTTAAAACTAATTATTGTCTTTATGAGCAATCTTAACTCCCAAGTAATAAAGTGTTGTACAAGTAGAAATGAGATTTTAAAATAAACTTTTTTAGTCAGGAGTCAAAAACCATTGTAATTTCAGATGCTAGTTTTCCTCCCACTTAAGTTTAATTAAAATGCCTGCAATTTGAAAATTATAATTAAAATTGAACATTTAAAGTGCAAATAAAGGATGGAACAGATAGTAGAATTAACCAGGTGTAAAAGACAGTCAACTAAACTGAGAACTAAAAGGAACTTTAAAGGTTCTCCAGTCCAAATCTTTTTATTCTATAGATCATTTAAATGAGTCCCAATGATGTTATGTGATCCCAATTGACTTAGTTGATAAGTGCTGACTCAGAAGTAAAACCCTGAAGTTTTGGTTATGATCCACTTTACCACCAGCATATATAGCATAGTAGTAGCATAACAATGAAAAAACTTCTCTTAGTTTTTAATACCAGTATGGTACTGCTGACCCCACATCATCCCCAGGAGGTGAAATACGTTTTTTCCCCCCTCAGTGATGGATTTTTCCAGAGCCCTCTCTACTAAGTCCTCTTATTGGAGTTTCCTCTATTGACTCTTTTCTTAGTAGCATGGAACTTTCTGATGATATTGACTAGGATGTATATCAGTAACCAAGAAAATTAGGTTTTCTTGCTAAAATATTTTTAGATTGATTCAGTTTTTATAGTCATCTCTATTTTGCACTTATTAAAATCCCATCCTACTTCCTTGAAGTCTTCTTCTATTCCATTTTAGTTTTGGCATTGCTTTACTAGACAATTTAATTTGCTCATAAACATACTTGTCAACAGCATTACTTGAACTATTCTAGATAAGGACTGTATACGTCTGTGACCTTCATGAGAGATGAGCAAGGCAGCACTAGAACAACAGTCCCTAAAGCAGAGAGGTTATGCACACAGCTTCTGAATTACACACTATTCAGTTCTTCTCAAGTTATTTCCCAGGTGAACTTTACTGGAAATGACACTAGCATGTATTACTTAAAGGACTAGAATTTTCAAGTTGAAGTTTCTTTTCACTTTAAAATACTTATAAATTTTGGTGTGATGCATATTAATGGGAAAAGAAAGTTTGCAGACTACTATATAACCTCAGCTGCTGTGTCCCCCAATTTGAAAAATAAAATGAAAAGTGTTTTGACTAGGTACATGTGTATGACTGCACATGTGGTGTGACTCTACATCGTGTACCACCAGAGAAATGATAAGTTGTGCTCCATTTGTGTACAATGAATTGAAATGCATTCTGCTATCATGTATAACTAATTAGAACAAATAAAATAAATAATAAAAAAGAAAAGTGTTTTTAACATTGACTATATAAAAAGAATTGATAAATGGACACTCAGCATGTGTACAGTATTATTTAGTAACATGCAACTGTACCCTGACATCCTCTGCCTTCCACATTCATGTCACTCCATGTACCTCTAAGACTAAGTAGAGGAGAAAGAATGTCCTGGTTACAAAAGAGTGTGTTAGCAAAGTTTCCCTTTCTAATCAAATATTCATTCAACTCCCACCTACTCAAATCTTGTCCTCCAAATATTTCCCAATAACACTTTCAGCCTTCTTCAAATCTCAGCTTTTGTGGGTATCTTACTTATTGCAGTAAAACCATCTATATATTCAATTTCTTAAAATCCTACCCTACTTCCTTGATATTTACTCCTCTAACTCCTGCAGGAAGAAGCCTCTACTCTCTCCAAACTGCTATAGTACTTCTTAGGACCTCTCTGTAGGTCTAACGCATGCCTTTATAATGCAGCTACTTTATTGACAGTACTCAAGGCATTCTATTTAAAAGTAAAGTTAGATCTTTGCTTTTCTTAAATTTACTTTGCTAGCAGCTTTCATATAATTACCTCACTTTATTTCCCAAAAAAAAAGCTTAGTGATAGACTTTGACAGAAACATTGCTCAGAAAACATTTGAAGTTAGACTAATTGAATGAATGGATGCTGAAATCTCAGTAGTAGGTCCTTAAATATATAGAGCTCTGTTGTTTCTAGTTAGGGAGATGAGATAGCTATACAAATACGCACACAGACTTAGGAGCCAGATGAGTAATATTAGCCAATCCTGTTGTCATATATGTTGGAAATGAAAATGGCATTTTTATTCTTTGAATGAAAATGTGCCTTGCAACAAATATTCCATAGGAATGTTCCAGGTATTATTCAAAGGCAGAAACACTGCATAGCACAAGCTGACTTCATCTTCACAATAGTGACAAAAGTTTACATTTGAAAACTGGCTGGGTTAAGTGCCTTTCTTTCTTTCTTTCCTTTTTTTTTTTTTTTTTTCTTTTTTTCCTTTCTTGATTAGGATAAGGAGCAGAGTAACTCAGGAGCCATCTTTCATTTTATTCTGTTTCTACTCCTTGGAATTTGCTTTTCTGGAAACTACATGCACTCAGACTTATCCAGTACCAGAGTGTAAAGAATTTCATTTTAGTTTTCAACTGTCCAATTCCTGGACAGCAAGTGCTTAAATCTGAAATTTGAGGGGGAAATGGAAAGTCAAAACAATCATTATCAGTTCATCACTTTACAAAGCAATTTGATTATGTCTTTGTCTCTTACCACTTCACCAAGTGGTCACTTAAACATTCGCTTGTTTTATTCTTAATATGGCCTTACTCCTTGTTTATTTTATTTTATGAGTTTTGTTTTGTGTTATTTTATATTTGTTCTAGCTGAAAACTAAAAGTAGTTGCCTATTTTAGGACAAAGGAATCTTGGATATTTAGATAATGTATTTAAACTAAGCCTTAAGTAATGGATGGACTTTTTTTTGCTTAGGACTCCCTAATACATAGAGCTCTTCAAACCATTGTCCAGAAACTTTTTTTGTAATTCCATTAGCAAAATCATTACAGATACTAATTAATATTACTCTTGTTGATTGTAATTAAGTTTTAGCCAGAAAGGAACAACAGAATAGTACATATATTATAGGGAGCTAAGAAACTTTTACAAAAATGGTGCTTAAGATACAAGGGTGTTGGGAACACATGTCTGTAATCCTACCTATTTGGGAGGCTGAGGCAGAAGGATCACAATTTTGAGACCAGGCTGGCCAGTTTAGTGAGACCCTGTTTCAAAATGCAATTTTAAAATGGCTGGGTGTGTGGCTCAGTAGAAGGACACTTGCCTAGCATACAGGAGATCCTGGGTAGAACCCCAAGTACTGCAAAAAAGAGAGATAATTATCTCAAAAGAGGAAATGGTTATTGTTTTCTCAACCTAAAGGAGTTTGCTTCTAGAATATGAAGTATCACATTTACATTACTTGGTTACCAATATGTATTGTGTAGCAAAATTACTAGTTGTTTTATAACAAAGTTTCAAGTCCATCTTATGTTGGAACATTGATAAATAAGATCTATGGGTTATACTGATTTGTTATAAGAATGCAATGAAGATTTAAGGAAATTCTGGTTTATGAGTTGGTAGAGTTTGAATTTGAAGACTCAGTTTACAGAACTACCATTCTGAATGTGTTGAACTCACCACTACTACCACCTTCATCACAGACCAGTTCACACTGTCAAGTTGTAATTGATGTTGAGAACTGTGTGTGCTCAAATGCTTTAATTGCTAAGTAGATGAGTTAGCTTGATTAAAATGGCAATGAATTTTCATATTTATTGGTTTCATTAAGAAGGTTATTTGTGAATGATTAGCCTACTTTTAAAAAAGTATATGGAAATTAGAGTAAATTCTCGTTTTGATGCTGACATTCATTTAAATAATTGATTTAACTAGCGTTTACTAAATATTGACTTCAGGTATCTGGGGGGCAGTGATACCAGCTATAATGTTGAAGAAGTCAGTTATTCCTCATCTGCAAAATGGTAGTTGAAAATCTTTTGAGACTAAATGTGCCAGACAAATCATATAGTGGGATTTTAAAAAGAAAAAGATTCAGTTTCTTCTTTAGTGCTGTTTTGCTCAAGAACTTACTAATAGTATTTTATTAATTATGAAAAAATGTCAACCATTAATTAGAAGGAAATGTTGTGTGTGTGTGTGTGTGTGTGTGGTGGTTTTGTTACTGGGGATTGAACCCAGGGCCTTGCATATTAGGCAAATGGCAAGTGCTCAACCACGGAGCTATACCCCAGGCCCTGAGGTTTCTGTTTTGAGACAGGTCTTTCTGTAAGTTGCCGAGGCTGGCCTTGAATTTTTAACCCGCCTCAGTTTCCCAAGTTGCTTGGATTACAGGTCTGCATATGCTATCTTACCCAACTAGAGGGAGGTTTTTAGTATATTAAGTGTTACTAAACTCAGAGTCAACTGTGATGTAACAAAAAGAGATAGAAAACTGAAGTTGAAGGCTCAGCTCTTTTCTGTGCTTTCTTATTAAGCTTACTCAAATCATTTATCCTCTTGATATTTATTTACTCATTTGTAAATGAACTGTACCATTTCAAAAGAAATAATTTATGAGGGAAAAATGTTGTGTAATTATTTTTTAAACTATAAATCACTATAAAAAATATGATAGGGCTGGGGGTGGGGCTCAGTGGTAGAATGCTTATTTAGCAAGAACAAGGCCCTAGGTTCCATATCAGGGAGCAAGGGGGTTGGGGATACGTATATTTGATAGCAATGCCAGTAACCTTAAAATATATTTTTAAAGGGACTGAACAATGTACTAACAGTCTTCATTAGCACTTAAATTGGAATAAGCTGACAATTTTAATGCCTGAGCATGTTATGTTTGTATTCTCTTAAAATTATAAATACCCTATAGATGTGCTACACAAAAGATGGAGCATTGTATCTTCACCGGAAAGGGAGATCACGTTGGTGAACTTGAAAAAAGATGCAAAGTATGGCTTAGGTAAGTCACTATGAGATTCTTGAAGGTCCATGAGAATTCAGAGAAGTCTAAAGTATAGCATTGGCATGGAGGCACATGCCCAGTTATGATTAAGATACTGGCTGTTTACCCACCATCCCCCACCCCTCCCACCAAATTACCAATTACCTAGACAAAGGGCCTGCAAGATACTTCCACCAAGTTTAACAGAGATTCTATAATATACATGTTACCTGTTAATCATTTTATCTCAGTCTTCACATTTCTGCATTTCAAGGAGGCTAATTATTAGTCATTGAGAACACCAGTATAATGAAGATCTTTTTAAAAATGTGTTGTTTTACAGGATTTCAAATTATTGGTGGGGAGAAGATGGGAAGACTGGATCTAGGTGTGTTTATCAGTTCAATTACTCCTGGAGGACCAGCTGACTTGGATGGATGCTTAAAGCCAGGTACTTCACATTTTGATAATTTCTTAAGTACTTTATTAAAACAGGCATGAATTTGCAGAGGGCAAAAGTGGAACTTAGGCAAAATGAAAATACTGGAGAGGAGATGACATTTCTAAGATTTGAAGAATTTTTCTTTGTTCTTGAAAATACTGGGTTGTCTCTTTTTATAGGAGACCGTTTGATATCTGTGAATAGTGTGAGTCTGGAGGGGGTCAGCCACCATGCTGCTGTTGAAATTTTGCAAAATGCACCAGAAGATGTGACACTTGTTATTTCTCAGCCAAAAGAAAAAATACCCAAAGGTAATGTGAATGTCTCTTAGTTGGGTGTTCTATTTTGCTTTTCACAAGCACTTCAATACTTTGGCCCAATAAATTGGATTTAAACTGCTTATTTCCTTCCTTGCATTAATTGTTTTAGTTTTATACATTAGTGTAACTATTTCATTCATCAGTTCTAAGATATTTTGTTTAATTCCCCTTTAGTAATATATGCACAAAAATCAATGTCACTTAAGTAAATTCTGATTATTTTGTATGTTCCATCTCTTCCTAGGTCCAATGAGAAAAAGAACTCTTTAACATTGTGTAATTAATATGGCTATATAATAGTTGTATTATATAAATATATAATATAATATTATATATTATATAATATTAGAATATAATTGTTATAATAGTTATCTATGCGCTACTTATTAGCTGTGTAAATTAAATCTCTGCCCTGCCTTGTCTACCTTGCACAGAGTTGTTAAGAGGATCAAGTAGTAGGACATTGCTTGTGGAAGAAGTGCACACACAGCCCATGTGGAGCAGGACCGTGCAGTAGACAATAAAGAAGCTACAGAGTCCGAGGTCAAATTCTGTCTCCACCACTTAAAATTGTGGAGACAGTTTTAATTTAGCAAATCCCTTGAACCATGCTCAGAGATCAAATGGTACCATATTTTATAGATTATCAAAATCAGCTGACATGTAAAGAATCTGTACATTCCTGCTACACATTAAGCACTTAAATGTGTTTTAGCTGTCACTATTAATAGTATTTTCAAATATAGTGAAATGTATATAGTGCTGGTATTTTCATCCCCAAATATATTAAAGAATTAATTAAAAATAAGCTGAAAAACAAATTTAGATAATGAATTTCAGGCATACCTTCTGATGCTTATGACAACCTAAAAGGTAGAAGACATAAATATTTCATAATTGTATGATAAATTTTTTTAATTTTTATATATATTAGTCATTTGACTCTTATTCATTAAATATTACATGTTACATGTATACAACATATACCTATATAAACAACATGTTAAGTAATTGTTTACTCTGAGCAAACACAAAAGAAGGATGGGAGATAGAAGACATCGCTCCTCCCATAAGACCCTTGGAACACTAACTAAAACTGTCAGGTAAAGGAGGACAGTTATAGTTAGAAATACAGCATAGTGGGCTGGGGTTGTAGCTTAGTGATTGAGCGCTTGCCTTACTGGGTTCGATCCTAGCACCACAGTAAAACAAATAAATAAAACAAAGATATTGTGTCCACCTACAACTAAAAATAATAATAATAAAAAAAGAACTATAGCATACTTCTGAGTTTCAACCAGTCAAGACCAAAACTTTTTTTAAAAAAAAGCTGAACATTGGGTTTCATTATTTACCATAACTTAGCAACAGAAACATGAATTCAGAATCAATTTATTTTCACCTGGATCCCCATAAAAGGGATTCCATTGTAGTTTTAAGAAGATTTTTTAAATTAATTCATTTGTTCAAATATTTGTTGTATGTAACATATAAGACACAAAACCTCTGCCTGTGTGGAAATGACACTTTATCAGGAGAGACAAGTATTGAACAGCTGACTAGACATAAATTGGAAGAGGAAAACTACACTTGTATTTATGATAGGACAGCAGTTGCAGCACTTTACATATAATAATTGCTACTCAGTGACTGTCTTAAGTAAATTAATGGATGGATAAATGTAAGAATAACAAAATATTGCTCTTCTTATCTCAGGACTATCATGAAGGTCAAAAGAGATTGTCCTGGAAAAGGATCATGCCAGGGAATGTTTTAACATTCTTTTATTGTTTATTGCCTCATGTCCTGTTTGGAAATAGGCAATGACATATCAGGATAGATTAATTACACTTTTCTAAAGAGTTACAGCACATAGTTACGAGTTTTAATCCTATGTGTGTTTTTGTTTCTCTTCCATATTTTCTATTGATGCAATTTAACAATATAATTTAGCCACTATCATTCCCTAACACTTTCTCCTTTCCTTCTCGTTTTCCTTCCCCCTGTCCCTTTCCTCTATTCTACTAATATCCCTTTGATTTTAATGAGATTCCCCACCACCACTTTTTTTTTTCCTTTTTCCTCCCTTGCTTCCACATATGAGATGAAACATACAACCCTGGACCTCTGAGTTTGGCTTATTTTGCTTAACATATGGTCTCAAGTTCCATCCATTTTCCTGCAAATGATATAATTTCATTTTTCTTTATGGCTGACTAAAATTCCATTGTGTGTATATACTGTATTTTCTTTATCCCTTGATCCATTGGTGGACACCTAGGCTGGTTCCTTAATTCAGCTATTGTGAATTGGGCTGCTCTAAACATGGGTATTCATGTATCACTGCAGTAAGATGCCTTTAATTCTCCAGGATGAATACCGAGAAGTGATATAGCAGTATCATATGGTGGCTCCATGCCTAGTCTTTTGAGGAACTTCCACACTGATTTCCATAGTGATTGTACTAATTTACAACCTAATAGTGTAAAAATGTCCCTTTTTCTCCATATCCTCTCCAGCATTTATTATTGTTTTTATTCTTGATGGCTGTCATTCTGACTGGTATGAGATGGGATCTCAGGGTAGTTTTGATTTGCATTTTCCATGTATTTATTACTTATTTATACTTGCTAATGATGTTGAACACTTTGTTGGCCATCTGTATTTCTTCTTTTGTGACTATTCTTATTCATTGGGTTTTGTTTTGTTTTGTGTTTAAGGGTTTTTTTTTGAGTTCTTTATATATTCTGGATATTAATCCTCTATCAGAAGAGTAGCTAACAGATTTTCTTTCTATAGGTTCTCTCTTCACATTCTTAATTGTTTCCCTTGCTGTGCAGAAGCTTTTTAATTTGATGCCACCTCATTTCTTAACTCTTGCCGTTATTTCCTGAGCTTTCAGGGTCCTATTGAGAATAGACAAAATTTTTTAATCCACTTGTCCATGTTTAAGACCATCTATTTTGATTTTTTATATGAAATTGTTTCTTTAAAATGCTATCTTATTGTGATATGTAGTTATTCTGTAATATGACTTGAAGTGAGGCAAGAGTCAAGTGACCTAGAAAATTATCAGTGTGTACACCACACTATCACTGTTAATAACTGGTCAGCAAAAAGGAAGCTATTGATTAATCCAGTTTGTGCTGCTCTAACAGAACATCCAAGACTGGGTAAGTTATAAAGAACAGAGGCATTTCTTTCTGTTCTGGAGGCTGAGAAATCAAGATCAAGGGATTGCATCTACTTAAAACCTTTTTGTTTAGTTACCTAGTGCTGAAAGACAGAAAGGCAGTGTAGCGCACAGAGAAGGAGATTGAAATCACTGCATTGAGCCCTTTTTAAATTAGCATTATTTCATTTATGAGGGTGGAGATTCATGACCTCAACACCTCCCATTAGGATATACCTCCTAATACTGTTGTATTTGGGGTTAAGTTTCCAACACATTAACTTTGGGGGACACATTCAATCAAAGCAATTTTTACCTTTTCTTCTGTTTTAACTTCTTTTAAGTAATAGGATACATATAGCTTGTTTTTTAAAATATATTTTTAGTTTTAGATGGACACAATACCTTTATTTTATTTATTTTTATGTAGTGCTGAGGATTGAACCCAGTGCCTCACTCATACTAGGCAAGTGAGCCACAACCACTGAGCCACAACCCCAGCCCCAGGGTACATGTAGCTTATTAAATGAATCTAATTTATACTAAACCCATGAAATAAGAACTAAAAACCCTCTCACCCCATTTCCTAAGAAAACTATCTGGTGTGTATGTATGTATCTTGTATATTTGACTTATATGTGTATGTGAGATATATGTATGTATAAATAAAACAACAGACATGCTTTTTTTAACTAAAGATACAATTTTTTGTATTCTCATATTGTTCTTTAACTTGATCCTGCAATATATTCTCGACATCCATGAACATATTCAGGCTAACAATAATTCTGTTACAAATTTTGCTCCAACAAATAGACTTTTATAACATTGGAAATATATACATTTTTGAAGTTTAGATACCCAGAACTAAATTTAAAAGTATATACATTGAAGTTTTGACAAGCTACCAAATGCCCTCCAAAAATTTTACAATCTATAGCCTATCCTAATAGATATGGCAGTCATCTTTATAACTTCAGTGGTACTAGAAATATCAGACATTTCTTTCCATTTTTGTCATTGAAGTAGGTAGAAAACCGTATAGCCCCTGAGCAATAAGGAAATTTTTTTCATGTATTTGTTACTTATTTATACATACTTCAAATTTCTAGTCTATGTCTTACACCCCTCTTTCAAAGAAGTTTTATTGGATTGTAGCTATTGTTTGTACATCAGGATGTTAAATCTATGTATATTTCATTGTTGCAAATAGTTGCTCTACAGTTGCACATTATTTTAATTTTTCCTTGGTGTCACTTGCCATATAATTTTTTTTTATAAATTCACATTCTTCATTCTTTTCCTCGTGTCTCCTACTATGTCTTACTTCAGAAAACTTTTATAAAGAGCTATATATAAGAAATTTAGAGTTGCCTTCCTTGATAGTTTTTTTTGTAGTGCAAGTATATAAATAAAATATATACAAATAAAATACAAATATCCAAATATATACAAATAAAATATAAATGTAAGTATACAAATAAAATATAAACAAGTATACAAATAAGTATTGAATAAACAAGGACCACGATGGGTGCAGAAATAGCTCAGTAGTAGATTGCTTGCTTAGTATGTATATGAAAAAGAAAAATAGACAAAGAATGTTAGAGACTCAAAGAAATTGTAAATCATCTCTGAAATCAGAAAATTCTTCACAGAGGAGACGGATGTGAATTGGGTCTTAGAGGATAGAAATGGGATGAGAAGTTAATGCAAAAAAGGTATGGATTATTAATAGAGATTGTTATAAGAAAAAACAAAGGAGGGAATGAAGGGAAGAAAAAGAATGTACTGTTTTCTGGGACCCTTCAGTGATTCCCAGGCATAGTGTTTTGCATGTGTTATCTTTGTATAATTCTCCTAACAATCTTCAGGCAGCTTGTGTATGTGTATAAGCACAGGCTTGACTTGCAGATCACTAACTTGTTATTTTTATTCTTGATCCCTGACTTTTTAGTGCCTTCTACTCCTGTGCATTTTGCCAATGGAATGAAAAACTACATGAAGAAACCTTCCTACATGCAAGACAGTGCTATAGATTCTTCTTCTGAGGACCACCACTGGCCACTTGGTACCCTGAGGCACATCATAGAAACTTCCTTTGGATTGTCTGGGGGCCTTCGAGAAGGAAGCCTTAGTTCTCAAGATTCCAGGACTGAGAGTGCCAGCTTGTCTCAGAGCCAAGTCAATGGCTTTTTTGCCAGCCAATTAGGTGACCGCATCTGGCAGGGATCACAACATGTCAGCCCTACTCCATCTGTAATAACCAAAGCCATTGCGAAAAAAAGGACTTCCTCTGACAGTAACCGAAGCAAAGCTAAAAAGCCAGGCATTTCTGATGTGACAGATTACTCTGACCATGGAGATTCAGACATGGATGAGGCTACTTATTCCAGCAGTCAGGATCATCAAACACCCAAAAAGGCATATTTTAATTTTCATTTTTTGTTTTTATTTTATTTAGCAAAACAAAAGCAAATATATTACAGAGAAATAGAATCTAGTAAAAGGTACTTACATAATTCTGGAAAGGAAGAACAACTTATACCTTCTGCTACTAACTGCTACTGCAAATGATGCTAACTTTCAGAAAAATTAGAAGCTTTGAATACTAACTGACTAAACTTAAAGTTTGATTCTTTTTTTACAAGTTGTTTGTCTCTTGCATATTTAACATTTATATTAATAGGAAAACCTTAATACCTCCCAAATTATTTCTGAATAGTTCATATAATGGGCAGTTGAATTTTTAGTTACAATCTAACTTTTTCTGAAGTTCTAAATGTTTGATAATAATAGCAATGAAATAGCTCGTTCCTAGAAGGGAATGCTAACATTCATAAGCAGTTTTATATTCACTGAAAAAAATCAGTACTTCTCACAAGAGGGTTATGCCCTTATCCTTATATGTACACCTTAGCTCTTGTTCCTGTGCTTATATTGAAGTTATACATGTAAGGAAAGTAAACATGAAGCCCACTTATCTTAGAGGCAAATATATTACAGAGATCAAAAAAGAAAACCTACTGCTTGGTATACATTGATTTTTAAAGAAAGTGGAAATATTTTATAAACTTGGGAATATAAAAAGTATTAAATAAGGATTATATAGAAGCTAAGTTCTAACTGGGTTCTAAGTTTCCCTCTGTTTGACCTGAGGCAAGCACTTTAAACTCTGGGTATCAGTTTCCTCAATATGAATGCATAGAATTGATAATCTCTTAAAATACATACCACCATTATGTGTTTACATACACTCTATTTCTTAATATTTTGCTTTTGAAAATTTTTTCCAGGAAATACATATTTGTCTTCCAGTAGTAATTCATTTTGACTCTAACAAGAAATCCTTTTTTGTTGTCTGTTTTTCTTTATTAAGGAATCTTCCTCCTCAATGAATACATCCAACAAAATGAATTTTAAAACATTTTCTTCATCACCTCCTAAACCTGGAGATATCTTTGAGGTTGAACTGGCTAAAAATGATAACAGCTTGGGAATAAGTGTCACGGTACTGTTTGACAAGGTTTTCAAATATTTTCTCTTCTTCATTTCCAACAGCCTATTGTATGGCAAATAATTAGTTGAGTTATTTTGCTTCAAGAGGAATGTTTGGCAAATATTTCCAAAATTTATAAGTTGACTATCTTAAAACTTTTTTTAAAAAGTGCTACCCATTTTTTTCTGTATTTTTAAAATGATTAAACAAATACTTCCCCCCTCCTCCCCCGATTTCATGCTTGCTTAATCTGAAGACATGCCAAATTTAAAATTAATTCATATGCTTTGTATACATTTGACAGTTTCTTCATGAGCATGGAATAAAATAATGAGATGATACATCTTTAACTGTATCATGAATAATTAAAGATTATGGATACCTACATAAAAATATACAAAATAGAACTATCTTAGAATATATAGGAAAATCACTATAAATATTCAGAAAAAGCACTATAAATACATTGTGATCAAAAAAGAAAACCTATTTTCTAGCATATTTTAAAAGGTGGAAAAAAATAAAATACCACATAGAAAAATATATGTAACATTTTCCTTCTTGTTCTTAATTTCTTTAAAGCTTTATTATCTTTTTAAAATAAAGGGAGATAAAAACTGAATATTTGTAAGAGATAGATAACTGATTTGCTAGATCTCATCTATACCATTTAAAAAAAACTAACAAATCCTTTTAAAATAAAAATGAAAATAAACTTTTTCCCCTTGAATCATGGAATTTGCCTTCAGATTTGAATATGTAATCTGAAGTATATTTTATCCCATATACTGTTTCTTCTGATAATTATTTTCTCATGCTAATTTTGCATAGATGGATTTTGCTTTCTGCTTTGCTCATAATGCATGATGTAGACTTAGGAAGGAAGAACAGTTTCTCACATAGTCAAGATCTAGGTTACTTGCTAAATTGAACAGAGTTCAATTGTAAAGAAAGTACTTCAGTATTCGGAAAACTTAGCTAACAATATTCTTGAATTTTGAAATAATTGCACGTGCTGAAGTAATCCTACTGCATTGTCTGGTGAACTGAATCCTTTCTAGGGCTCAGATTTGAAAAGGAGTGCAAAATATTTCATATTACCAAATGTTATTTTGTCTTTTTGTATTTAGGGAGGTGTGAATACAAATGTCAGGCATGGTGGCATTTATGTGAAAGCTGTTATTCCCAAGGGAGCAGCAGAGTCTGATGGTAGAATTCACAAAGGTATGTTTGTATATATGTAGGAATTACGTAGATGAGCATCACAACAAATAGATAAGAAATCCCAAAGTTGATGTAGATCTTTCAATTCAAAATATGAAATAAAAACATACTCAATTACAAAACTACAACATTAGGAAATTCTTTGATGTCACTTCAGTAACTCTTATTCTAGCTTTTTCCTTAGTGTCAGAAAATATCTAAGTAGTGCTTTAGTTCATATTTCATACCTGCTACTTACAAGCAAATTGCCAGAGAATGGAAAAGGGATTGTAAAAACAGTGACATTCACATTTCTAAGAACTCATTGTGGCCTTCCCCCCAGTCTTTCTACTTTTGTAGTTCGGCTTATCTTTTCTTATGATTTAAATTGATTGTAAAGATATTATTCTAAAATATAATTCCTCAAATTAGTAAGAAATACATCCACTAGGTGTTAATGAACATATAGAATCTTTATTTTGTGATTTTTCCCCCCCAATTAATTGCCTAATTAATAGGTGATCGTGTGCTAGCTGTCAATGGAATAAGTCTGGAAGGAGCTACCCATAAGCAAGCTGTGGAAACACTGAGAAATACAGGACAGGTAATGAATAGTGTACCAAGCTGGTATGATCCCTTGGAAGAGCATCATAATGTGTGAATAACCTCAATCTACATTTGTTAGTTAAGAAACAGCCTGATTTGTGGAACCATTCTGGGTTTGGCGGGGGTTTTCTTTCTTTCTTTCTTTTTTTTTTTTTTCCTTCCTCTGTCTTCCAAAATGAGAAACAAGTATTAAGAAGTTTCATACTGAGAAAACTGGCTTTCTATGTCACATTTTTAGTGCTAATATTACCAAAGAGGCCTGACAGGGGAAGGGATGGAAATTGCATTTTTAAAATGTTTTATAAACATTTTCTAATTTCTAGTGATAATCACTCCTAGTCATTCTTCAGCTCAGAAGCTAAATTTATTTTGTTCAAATTCGTTTTACTAAAGTATTTATAATGGTTTTTATATTATAGAATGGTGGTACATTTTTTACCACACCCAGACTTTCTAAAGACTATTTATGCTATTATCAGAGAATTTTAACATTTTTTATAATAGGTTTTTTAATCATTTATTCTTTTGGGGGGGCGGGTGTCCAGGATTGAACTTGGAGGCACTCAACCACTGAGCCACAAACCTAGGCCTATTTTGTATTTTATTTAGAAACAGGATCTTACTGAGTTGCCTAGCACCTCACTTTGGCTAAGGTTAGCTTTGAACTTGCAATCCTCCAGCCTCAGCCTCCTGAGCCTTTGGGATTACAGGTGTGTGCCATGGCTCCTGGCTAATCATTTATCTTTTTACATAAAAAGTAATAAAAACTTGATTTTTAAACATTCAATCCTTTTGTCCCTCTGTTTTTCCTCCTTCTGTATTTTGGTCGACAAAGTAGTGGCTTTAAATGATTTTACGCTACAACTATACAAAGTCCTAAAAGTTTATCTATTTTTTATCATTCTTCTTAACTAAGACGTTCTGTTCCATTTGTCTAGGTGGTTCATCTATTGTTAGAAAAGGGACAGTCATCAGCATCCAAAGAACATGTCCCTGTAACCCCTCAGTGCACTCTTCCATATCAGGATGCCCAAGGTCAAACTCCAGAAAAAACAGCAAAGAAAACAACTCATGTCAAAGACTACAGCTTTGTCACTGAAGGTCAGGCCTTGGGAAACCATCACGTCCCTGTGAAATTACTCCTAGCTTATTTAAAACATGAGTGCTCTATGATGGATTATAATTCATGTTCTAGTCTCTTTATTCTGGTCAAGTATAAATAATAATCTGATGCTACACCATGATAAATTAAAAAAAAAAAACAGAAACATTTGTAGTTCATTGAGTCTGAAAGTCTTTGAATAATGAAGTCATGCCTGATTCTAGTCATTTAATTATGTCTTAAGTTGTTGTAAAATTTAAAATGAAATTTGGTAAAGAAAAAAATAAGTATAAATAATTGCTGAGAATGGCTTCAAACCCATGTGAAACCTTGGCCCTTAGATTTTCTTATTTCTATTAAATTTTATGGACTTATGATAGTAACGTTGGCAAGAAATCTACCTAGAAGTTACCAAATACTGGTTTTTCTTTCAAAATTCCCAACCCATGTGCATATCTCTAATTGGTAGTAAAATTTTAAAATGAAGAAAGATGTAGTAGTGAGTTCCTCATAAGGCTAATTATACTAGTGTACCCTTTATTCTGAGATTCCAAATATCTGCCTTTTAGAGGACTTCACTACTCTTTGCTGTATAAATGATGGTGATGATATACAGTCATTGTTTTGTCTTTTATTTTAAATCTCTATTTGATTACATGAAAGTTAGCAAAAATAGCCCAGCTTTTATTATTTTTCCTGATTATAAAAATAAAATTAACATACTTACTTTATCACACTGCACACTGCTCTTTTCTATCATTCTTTAAATGTTATGTTTTTTTTTTCTTCTCTCTCTCTCTTCTGGTTTTGATTCTTTTCATTTATTTTGCTAGTAAGAATTTTACTGGAATGCCATTGCAATTTATCTGGATTAAAGTAGACTTCACAAAATAATGTAATGTCAACTTATTTTTCCATATCCTTAGCTAGTATTTATTTCATATTCCTCCCATATCTTCCATTAGATACCTGAATATCACTTGTAATTCTCTTTGCCTGGATATCCCCCACTTTTAAAAAATTTTCTATTATCATGCTGTATTTTATTTTATGCTATTGAGGATTAAACCCAGGGGTGCTGTACCACAGAAATACATCCCCAGCCCTTCTTTATTTCTTATTTTGTGACAAGGACTTGCTGAATTGCCCAGGCTGGTCTCTACTTGTGTTCCTCCTGCCTCAGCCTCAGGAATATCTGGGATTACAGTCTTGTGCTATCACTCCCAGCTCTTATACTGTCTTTTAAAACATGAGATTGAAACATAGTTTTATTTTCAGAATGCTGCTTTCAAAACTTGGTTATGTTAAAACAAGGTTACCATAATAAGTCCATAAAATTCAATAGAAATAAGAAAACAGCTTAGTTCGTGTAGTTAGTTCATTAAGTTTTCTTAATAATAGTGTGAAATAGGATTTGAGCTTCGTATAAGGATGCATTGAGTGCTTAGAAAGCTGTAAATATCATTGGAAAAAATGGGCTTTTAAAATGTCTCCTAAAGTCTGTATGTTTGTGTGTTCATATGTATACACAGCTTAAAGATATGTTTGTTTATTTGTTTGTTTTGTGTGTGTGTGTGTGTGTCTTTTTTCTCCAGAAAATACATTTGAGGTAAAACTATTTAAAAATAGCTCAGGCCTGGGATTTAGTTTTTCTCGAGAAGATAATCTTATACCCGAACAAATGAATGCCAGCATAGTAAGGGTTAAAAAGCTCTTCCCTGGACAGCCAGCAGCAGAAAGTGGAAAGATTGATGTGGGAGATGTTATCTTAAAAGTGAATGGAGCCTCTTTGAAAGGACTATCTCAGCAGGTGAGCCCCCAACATGTGGAATGTGGCATTTTTAATGACAAGATGGATGGATTGGCCTGTCAGGATGGTTTTATAATGCTGCTTTAACTGTATCTTTGTTTGTCATTCACGGTATCCTCAGGAAGTCATATCTGCTCTCAGGGGCACAGCTCCAGAAGTGTCCTTGATTCTCTGTAGACCTCCGCCTGGTGTGCTACCAGAAATTGATACAACTCTTTTAGTAAGTTCTCTGAAAAGTACTTATGTTTTTGTAGACTACTAAATTAGCAATTTGCCAATGCCGCTGTAGTAGTTTCTTCATGGATTGTTCCACTGGGTTTCATACTTGCTACTTTTTGGCTATGAGGTACTATCTTGTTGTATCACTCAACTTCTTTAAGTATGTTCTGTTTTTCTAATATAGAGTAATTAATTCACTTTTTCTTCTCTCTCTTTATATTGTAAAAGTCTAGAATGCTAGGATTTCAGAAATTTGTTTTCTAAGCATAAATAGAAAAGACATAAAACCTTACCAAAACTTTGTCCTTTCCTCACCAGACCAACAAGCAGCAGTCATTCTGATTCTCAGTTAGTTTGGATAAAAATGGGAATATACATTTTTAGCTTTTTTTAACACTAGAAATCAGAGAAAGAGATATGATAGTTTTACTTTCTTAAATTAAGGAATAACTAAAGGATCCAAAATCAATTTCAGACAGACAGGTAGGAGTCCAAACAGATGAACACTGATAAAATATAAGAAAATCTGCCTTGAGGTTGGGACTGTGGCTCAGAGGTAGAGCATCACATAAAGTGAAATAAAGACATTGTGTCTAGGTATAACTAAAAAATAAATATTAAAAAAAAGAAAAAGAAAATCTGCCTTTGGCCTGTCTACTTAAAATAATTTTACACCAGTGAATGGTGACTCCTTGGTCTGGAAGGCAGGAGTATCTGGATCAGTAGCTTTCA
The DNA here is from genome assembly GCF_052094955.1 of Ictidomys tridecemlineatus. Classification (NCBI taxonomy): domain Eukaryota; kingdom Metazoa; phylum Chordata; class Mammalia; order Rodentia; family Sciuridae; genus Ictidomys; species Ictidomys tridecemlineatus. The sequence continues at coordinate 67,596,883 of NC_135485.1, forward strand.
CTCTAATACTAGGGAAAGAGAAAATGTGAGGAAGACATAGGAATGTAACATTTATGGAAGAGACATTAGAAATAGTATTTTAAGAGACACCATTGATTTGAGACCAGATAGGATGAACTGAATGGAACTTTCTTGATGAGAACATCAATAAGATAAGATCAGATCTTTTTCCAAAAAGCAATTTGGGAACAGTTAACAGGTCCTTTAAGATATCTAATGCTTAACAATGTAAAAAAAGTATAAGAAAATAGAAACCCAGGTAGAAATTCTTAAGTACAAAGAAGTTCTCCTTGATATCTGTTAATAGTGAAAACCTAAAAGCAACTCTATATCCAGTAAAAGGAGAAAGTTAAAATCTACAGACTACTATGCAGTTATTAAGCTTGTTTTCAAAGCATACTTAAGCACTTCAGATAATACTCATGGTAGGAACCTAAATTTTGAAAGTAGAATATAAAGTTCAATATATGACTCTAATTCTGATTTAAAACATGTCATATAATATTAGCAGTTGTTGTTTTATACATATTTTTTTCTTTAAAAAGCATAAATTAATTTTATTATCAGAAAATTGACCATTTTAGTAGAAAGTGCTGTTATTCAGTAGGTTCCTTTTCATTTGTGTACTTCTGATGTTAATATAAGTTGTCACCCTATGATCTCTTTAAATGTGTTCATTACAGACCCCATTGCACTCTTCAGCACAAGGGCTTCCAAACAACAGTAAAGACCCTTCTCAGCCATCATATGTGGAGCAAGGCACTGGCTCAGATGATAATGAAACTTCTGACAAAAATAGGAAACAATGCAAGTCCCCATCCAGGAAAGACAGTTACAGTGACAGCAGTGGGAGTGGAGAAGACGACTTAGTGAAAGCTCCTTCAAAGATACCAAATACAACCTGGAGTTCAACTTTGCATCAAACTCTGAGCAATATAGTGTCACAGGCACAGAGTCAACATGAAGCACCCAAGAGTCAAGAAGACACCTTTTGTGCCATGTTTTACCATCCTCAGAAAATACCCCAAAAAACAGAATTTGAGGACAGGTATAGTCAATATGATATGGAGCACTCAAGGCAACTGGTTGTTGTTAGTGACAGTGGCAGCTACACATATTTCTCTGAGAATGGAGTGTGTCTGTGAACTATGCAATAGTAAGGCATTTGATGACTCCATTAGATGTCTAGCTATTAGGACTGACAGTTTTAGTTAGGAAACCAGTAAGATCTCAAGCCATTCAACCTGAGCCTCTCTTGAACATATTTGCTAGTAGTTGAGAAAATTGTTTCTCAATGTTAACCATAAAGAGAAGAGATTTATTTAGGTACTGATACAGTGGGAGATCAGGGAGAATTAGAAAGGAAAGTGAGTGGGAAGAAGAGTTTGCAAATGGTAGGACATGGAAAACAGGGAAAGACGAAATAATTGAAAACATAGAAGTGTACAAAAGAAACTCTACATCTATCCATCCAGTAGTTATTCCTGTGTTTTACCGTTTAGTTGTATCTTTTTGTGTATCCAGGTCCAACCATAATTATTCAAGCTTTGTTTTTAGAATTCTTTGTTTCTATTCTGTCATCCAAAATAGCCACAGAAGCAATACTTTTTTCCTTGTGTTTTTTCTTATTAGATTGAAATACACATGAAGCTTCAGATAACATTAGCTTCAACTTCAATTAACAGTTGCAAATCAAATATATAATTTTTTGTGTCTTACTATCTTCATACAGCTTAAAGAGCTGTTTCAAAGTAGAACTGGGACAAAAGAATAAATCAGACAAAAAGTAGCTAAGATCTCAAAGTCAGAGAGGAGTATTTGTTAAGCAGTTTCTGTTGTGGCACAGACTTACTATATTAACATTGAAATGTATTTGAAAATAGTCTTGTTTCTTTGTCTCTGTAGTAATTCTCCTTCCCCTCTCCCACTGGATGTGACTACTATTCAGAGTTGTCAACCCCAATTAGAATCTGCTTCCTCTGATTCCATGGGTAAATATCATACACATCACTCTTTTGAACCAACTAGACAAGAAAACTTGACAACTTTGAAAAATGACTTGGAAAACCACTTTGAAGACTTTGAACTGGTGAGATGCTTCCTCGGCATTTGAAAAATTATATCTATATTTTTTTTTCCTCAATGAAGGTGTAGATGCACACAGTTTTCCTTTAGCTTCATACCTGTGTCTAATAAATGCATAGCATCTGATATGTTATTCTGCTAAGAAATGAGGGGAAAAGACAAATCCTAACTCTATCACTGACTGCCACTTGGCACATACCTGTGGACATATCACTTAATTCTTCAGATTCCCATAGTAACTGACTGTACAAAGAGGCTAGTCACAACCTAGGATTGTAGTGAGAATTAAATGAAATACCATGTAAAAACACCTAGTCCAGTGTATAAACACTGCTACAGAATGGTCCTTTAGTAAATTTTTTATTTGTTTCTCAAATTCCATTGCATTGCACATCAGATTTTTAAAGTTCATATGTTAATTCTTTTCCCTTCTACATTTTTTTTGTGTGCCCAACTGGAGTGTTTACATTATATTAATAGCCTTATAACTTCTAAACCTACAAATCAAGCATGGAAACCAAACTTCTAAGTGAAATATCCTTCGTGTGCTTGAAAGTCAGCCTGTTTCAGTATTATCTAAGTAATAAATGCTTATTATAGAAAATTATAAAACAAAGAAAAAAAACATTAAAATCACCTATAATCTTACCATCCCAAAACAACAAATATTTTGAAGTTAATCTTCCCATATGTTTTGGTTGCTTAAAATTGGGTGTGTCTAATTAGAATAAATAAAATAAATAATTTTTTTAAAAAAGAAATTGCATGTATATGTGTGAGTGTGAGTACATATGTGTGTGTATGGGTGTGTGTTATATAGCACCTATATCTTCAGTACTATTTTTATAATAAAGGCCAAATAGTTTCCTTAGAAACTATTTATCAGCCACATAAACAACCCATCTTCAGTTGAAGTTTTTTTATCCAATTTTTTTTATTTATACATTTTAACAAAGTTTTGATGTGTAACTATCCAGAGACTTCATGTTTTTTACCAAAAACAAAAACAAAGCTTTCTTTGGAGACACTTAGCATCTATCTTGATTGTTTAGAAATATCTGAAGAATTTTTTCCTCCAAAAACATGTTCTTTGATCATTGAAGTATATCCACTCTTGTGTCATTGTTAATCTTGTTCAACCTGAATATGCAAGAATGGAAGCACAGTAAGTTCTGTTCCTGCTATCTCTGGATAAACATGTAATGTTGTTTTTATACTCAAATGCTCAGGAGAAGGAGCATTCCTTCCAGAGTTAGAAAGACTTGGCTTCCTTACTTGGTCAAGATTTGGTTCCCTCCTCTGTTAATCAAGAGCAAGAATAGTCATCTTTCTGTTTGTCTGTAGGGAAAAACAGCCAACTTTAAAGGAATCATTGTTTTCTTTCTCTAGGAAGTAGAACTTCTCATTACTCTCATTAAATCAGAAAAAGGAAGCCTCGGTTTTACAGTAACCAAAGGCAATCAGAGTATTGGTTGTTATGTTCATGATGTCATACAGGATCCAGCCAAAAGTGATGGAAGGCTAAAGCCTGGAGACCGGCTCATAAAGGTAAAGACATTGAAGAGGAATGGAAGATTTGTGCAAATGTGACTGATGGTCCATTTTTTGTTACTAGAGTGAAACATCCAAGGCTAGCCAATTTTATTTTTAAAAAATTCATTCAGCTCATACTTTGAGAGATTTAAGGGCATAGCAATGGTATCAACTTAGTTCTGGTGAGGACTTCATGACATCATGGTAGGAGCTCATTTGGAAAGGAGATCACATTTCAAAACAGGAAGCCAAAGAATCTGGGAAGACACAGTTCCCAGAGATCTACTGATCTCCCAGGAGGCTCCACCTCTTAAAGGTCCCACAATCACACTGAGGACCAAGCTCCAATACATGAACTTTTGTGGGACAAATTTAAACAGTATCCAACCCAGAGCAGTGACCAAAGAACAGAAATGGAAGAACTTTGTATGAATATTATACCGTGTTACTGTTTGGCTTATGTTTTCCTTCTGCACTACTTAAAAGTAAAGGCCCTTATATAGTTAAGTGCTTGGTAAATGCTTCAAGTTTCCTTTTCAATTTGAGAGTCCCTTTATTCTCAAGGCATGAAATAAGCTACCTCAAGTCTCAGAGACAAAATGTTTCTTACATTATTAAGAGAATAAATTTTCTGTGTTAGCAAAGCAATGGTGCATTTCTTAAGGGATTTTACCTTATTATTTTATTTATGATGGCTTGACCATTATGCTTATGATTTCTATAATAAAGGAATTAGAGATCATGGTTTATTATAAATTTCTTACTAAAATGTAAAAATGTAGAGAGATTATTGTATTTTCTTGACAATTTAGCTTCCCTGTTCTTAACATTGTAATCCTATCTCTTTCTCATTTTTGTAGGTTAATGATACAGATGTTACAAACATGACTCACACTGATGCAGTGAACATGCTCCGAGCTGCACCCAAGACTGTCAGATTAGTTCTGGGACGAGTTCTAGAATTACCCAGAATGCCAGTGTTGCTTCATTTGCTACCTGACATTACATTAACATGCAACAAAGAGGAGTTGGGTATGAAAATTCAAGTTTTGTGCAGTATAATTTTCTTGGCTAGCTTAAGAATAAGTACTCTTATGACTGAGAAAACAATTTCTATTCTTTGAAGGTTTTTCCTTGTCTGGAGGTCACAACAGTCTTCATCAAGTCATATATATTAGTGATATTAATCCAAAGTCAGTTGCAGCCATTGAGGGTAATCTCCAACTAATGGATATCATCCATTACGTCAATGGAATCAGCACACAAGGAATGACCTTAGAAGAAGCTAACAGAACATTAGTCATGTCACTTCCTTCAGTGGTGCTGAAAGCAACAAGGTACTCTAATAATTCATGACCTCTGTTTATCTGCATGCATGCATTTCAGGCTTTTGATGATACTTATGTACTCGTACAAAAATTATACTGAATTAGTGATTCACTGACTAAACTGGCAGGACTAAACAAAATTAGAATAGACCTCCCAATACGAGATTCTAAAAACATTAAATGGATAAGTGAATACATGTATCCAGTTAGTAAGGTGGTCGGCACGGTTATCAGGATGCTTTCAGTTGCCAATAGTAGAAAATACAACTCAACTTTGTTTAAATAAGAAAGGGAATTTATTGGCTTACGTGGTTTTAAAAGGCTAAAGATTAGGTGGTCATCAGATGAAATTTGATCAGGCTTCTGGTTCCATTTCTTTACTATTTTCAGTTATTCCTTCCTCTTTATGTTAGTTTCCTTTATGATAATCAAATGACTACAGTGGTTTTATACCTCGCACATGTATACCACACTATCTAAAACAATCTTCAAACTGAGATCTCACCAGTCACCACTGGTAAAGCAGGTAATATTCCCTGGTTGTCTTAGGCCTAAATTAAGGTCAGTCCCTGAACTGAGGCAAAGGGATAAAAATAAATTGATTGGTTTTGGTCAGACATGACAATTCTTAGAGAAAGGATGAGATCCTGCTCTGGAACTACATCTGCTACTGATGAGATATAAAGCTACCATGTGTACTGTACCTCATTACAGTTTCACAGTATTAAAAGTGCTAATAACAATTCTTGTACCTTAGAATGGAAATAAATTGAAAAAATATGGATAAATTGCCTATTGCTTCTGTAACAAATTACCATAAATTTAGTGCTTAAGATAATATAGAATTATTATCTTAACAATTCTGGAGGGCAAGAAATATAAAATTGCTCTCACTGGGAAAAAACTACTGGGTCTTCAGAGCTGTATTCCTTCCATAGGTTCTAAGAGAAAACTCATGTTCTTGCCTTTTCTGCATCTAAAGACTGTTTTCCTTGGCTCCTAGCCCTCTTCTGTCTGTCTTCAAAGCCAGTCTTTGCTGCATTCTGTGCTTCTGCTGCCACATCTCTTTTTCTGACTTTCCTGCCCACCTTATTAAGACCCCAGTGATTACAGTAGAATCCTAATAATCCAAGATAATTTCTCCATCTCAAAATCTCCATCTCTTTTGACTTGTAAAATGGTCACAGGTTCTAAGAATTACAGCTTTGTCACTAGAACATTAATCATCTTTTATTCTTGCTACTATGATGTACATGAATCTAGACTTTCTATGTTATGGACTATGTCAGTCAGCTTTTCATTGCTGAGATAAAATACCTGAGAAAAACAGCTTAAAGGAGGAAAGCTTCATTTTGGCTCACAATTTCAGAAGTTTCATTCCAAGGTCAGCTGGCCCCATTGCTTTGGGACTGAGGCCAGGTAGAATATCATGGTGGAAAAATATGGTAAAATAAAGCTACTCATCTCTTGGCAGTTAGGAAGCAAGAAAAGAGCAGGAGAAAGAGGCCAGGGACAATATATATCCTTCCAAGGAGTGCCCCTAGTGACTTACTTTCTCCAACTAGTCCCCTTTCCTACAGTTTCCATGACATCCCATTAAAGCCATCTGTTTATTAATCCATTGATGGATTAATCCACTTATGTGGTGAGAACCCTCATGATCAAATCACTTCCCAAAAGCCCCACTTCTGAATATCACTGCATTCAAGACATGAGTCTTTGGGAAACATTTCAGATCCAAATCATAACACAGACTAAGCCAAGTTATGTAAAGGGAAAATTCATAGACACAATTGTGCCTATGAATCTTTTTTTTCAAAATGTAGAAATGTATGAATTAAATCATTAATAAACTTGTTTGTTCCTTGTTTGTTCCTTCTGAATCTTCAAGTTAGATTATATACTATTTTTCCTTGAATGTAATTCCTGACCTGCATCCTTCATATGTTTCTAAAACCTTATTTGGCATACAGTCATTTTCATAGGACTAACTGAATGTTAATTATTGGGAGGGAAATCTTTAAACGAACTAGAAAATGTTTTTGTGAAAATTAACATTGCCGCAAGCCTTAGGTATAGCTGAATGTTTTGCCCCAAAATTAGTACTTTCTCCTTTCTTTCCTCCTCCTCCTCTTTCTCCCTTCCTCTTTCTCCTCCTCCTCTTTCTCTCTCTCACTCTCTAACAGTACTGGATGGAACCCAGATCTCATAAATGCAAGGCAAGCACTGTACCTCTGAGCTACATCCCCTAGGCCCCCTCATTTTTTGAGACAGGAGGTCTCACTAAGTATTAACTCTGGTCTCCAACTTTCAATCCTCCTGATTCAACCTGTAGCTGGGATTATAGGTGTCTGCCACTTCACTGCACCCAGCTAGTAGATCATTCACCCTGAAGTCACTTTCTTTTATCCTTCTACTCTAGTAGACATCACAATCTCTTTCTTTATTCTTCTTCCAGCTTTCTCTCCACTCTATTATGTATGTGGTGTGGTGTGTATGTATCCCATTTAAAGCCCACAGGTTTTAAATAGTAATAATGGAGGAATGTATATTTATTGTAATTTTCAGTATGTCAAGAATTGTAAAGGGTCTGGGATTTTACCTTATTTGTAAGCTAATAAATTAGCCTGTTATTGTTTCATGGATTCTAACAGTAGGCATAAAACTGGAATCAGTAATACTTCATTGCTAAGCACAACAGGTAGCATGAACTTGGTGTGGGTGCCATGGAAATGATGTGTATAAGCCTAGTAGGATTACTGCACAGGCAGTGGATTGTGGTAACAGGAGAGGAATAGCATAAGAAGAATCTGGAGAACCCACCATTTTATAGTAGCCAAAGAGAACCTGTTTGTTTAGAGTTTGGTTTTTTTGTGGGGAGGGGTGTGGTTACTTCCCTCAAGGTTGCTCGCTGCAGATAAGACTTTTGAGAAATGGCCTAGATCAGAACCATCAGAGCCTTGCATCTGGGGGCTACCCAGCAAGCACATTCATGGATGCTAGGGTGTGTGGTATAATGCCTCTTTAAACACTGTACATACCTTAGGCAACCTCCTGTTCCTCACATAGCAGCAGCAATAAGATTGCATACTAATCCCCTGTTCCCAAGGTGCTGTTTTACTGCTTTTCATTTAGGGTGGTACTATTCTTATAATCCTTTGAATATAGATATTTCATCTACATTTTCACTTTAATATAAAAGAAAAAACAGATAACAAGGAATTTAGATATTAAAAATATGATTTATGACTTCTAAGTTAAATACTTTTTATTTACTTTTATTATTATTTTTTTATCTACCAAGTAATAGTGAACTAAATTATTATTTGATGATGACTATTACCAGTGTTTTAAATGGATAGGGAAATGTGTTGTGTTGACCCAAGAGTGATGTGTTGACCCAAGAGTGATGTGTTGACCCAAAGGAACATTACATAATAAAGTTATTCTTAAACTTTTGGAGATTGGGAATATCTCCATCCAGAAAATACATAAAGACTCTCATAAAATTTTGTCTGCAGCTTCAGGGGGCACTTAGGCCCTCTGAAGTTCATCCAGAATAAAATTTCTAAAAGTAGTTAACAGAAGGTTCAAAGAATATTTAAACAAATTATCTTTAATCTTTGTCTTTTTTTTTTAAATCACACAGAGATGGTCATCCAGTTATCCCTAGTTCAGAGATGTCTGCAATTTCAATTCTAAAATCAACCCAAGCCAATGGTAAGTCCATATTAATTTTATGACACAAGTAGTTAGGGAAGTTTTTTTTTTTTTTTCCTGAATGGCAAGTTTGAATGTTATAACCAAATTGGTTTTATTGCCCTCTCAGAATGTTTTGCAGGATCTAAGCAAAAATATTATATTTAAATGAAATCATCTCTGAAATTTAATTTATAATAGAAAACTAGAGAATAGAGTAGACCATGAAATTCACAGCCCATTTGAGCTGAGTTTTTAAGTTTTTTGTGATCTTAGTAAGTCTCTAAGATCCATACATAAGTTTCTATTTCCTATCAGTAAAATAAGTATATTATTAGTATTTGCTTTGTAAGGTTATAATTAGTCTCAAATATATTAGTACACATTGAACATGTATCGTCTTGCTTGCCACAAGGTAATTCATGCAGACATTTACTGAATTTCTTCTCTGTGCATTGTTCTGGGCATTGTAAATACAGTAATGTGCAAAGTATCTGCTTCACATTCTAGCATAAGAAGGAAAACAGTAGTAGTAATTGCTTTGGCAGCAGTTACCTTTTTTTTTTTTTTTTTTTTTTTGAGATAACTGAATATTAAACCCAGGGGTGCTTTTACCACTGAGCTATATTCCTTGCCCTTTTTTTAATTATTATTTTGAGACAGAGTCTCACCAAGTTGCAGAGGTTACCTTGAACTTGGGATCTTCCTGCCTTAGCCTCCCAAGTTACTCATATTCTCGGCCTATCCCACCAGGCCCAGCAGCAACTGTCTTAATTTAATGCTAATTCTGGACTAGGCATTCTGCTAAGTGCTTTGTCTTCACGATAACCCTATGATTATAGTGTTACTATTATCATTTTATAGAAAGAGAAATGAGGCACAGAGAAGTTTGATAATTTCCCCAGGTTCACAGAGTTAATAAGGAGTAGAGCCTGGGGCTAGGGTTGTGGCTCAGCCGTACAGCACTTGCCTAGCACGGGTGAGGCCCTGGGTTCAATCCTCAGCACCACATAAATAAATAAATAAAATAAAGGTTTTAAAAAAATAAGGAGTAGAACCTGAATTTAAACCCAGAAAGTTTAATTCTGTACTCATTTGCATAATTTGGCCACATAAATGTAGCTTTTATCACAAGTACTAACATAGTATGCATGTTTGGCACTGAGGAATATAGTCAAATTAAAAGTCACTTCAGTACTTGACAGATAACTAATCTTTTAGGCTATCAGACATTGTTTATAAATCCCAATAGTAGCTAAATGAAACCTTACTATAATAAATGTTTTTCTTTTCAAAGCTAAAGCATAGGGGTCCTTTTTTCTGCTTTATATAGTTCTAGTCCATGATAAAACTATCACAAATGTTTTTCTAGTGAGCTCTGGATGGCTCCAGAACTATTCAATGTTCTGGACTGCTGTGAAACTGCCTAGTGACCTATCTGTGAGATCTTCTGACTTGATTCCCATAGAACTAATTTATTTATGGGTTTTAAAACTGATCCTATGTTAATAATAGGCACTTTTCATAGTGACCAGAATGTAAAATGGTACACCTATTCTGCAAAACAGTTTTAATGATGTCTTGAAAATTTAAACATGCCTACCAGTCATTCCATTCTTAGTGGATATTTATTTATTTATTTATTTTGGTACTGTGGATGGAACCCATGGATACTTAACCACTGAGCTACATCTCCACCTCTTTTTATTTTTTTATTTTGAGGAAGGGTCTCACTAAGTTGCTTAGGGTCTTGCTAAATTGCTGAGACTGGGCTCAAACTTGTGCTCCTTATGCCTTAGCCTCCTGAGTGGCTGGGACTACAGGCATGCATCCACACCCAGCACATTCCTAGTTTTGTTTTTTGTTTTTTTAATTAAGCATATGTCCATACATAAAAACTTAAACAGAAGTCTCATTAGCAGATGGGTATAGGGATGTATGCCTGTAATTCTAGCTACTTGGGAGGTTGAGGCAGTAAGATTGCAAATTCAAGGCCAGCCTGGTCAATTTAGTGTGAGACCTATCTCAAAAATTAAAACTTCAAAAAAGAGCTGGGGATGTGGCTCAGTGGTAGAGCACTTGTTGAGCATGCATGGGGCCCTGGGCTCAATGCCCAATACTGGAAAAAAGAAAAAAAAAAAAGAAGAAGAAGAAGAACAAGAGAAAGGAGAGGAGAGAAATATAAAAGAGAGGGAGAGAGGGAGAAAGAAATCTTTCCAGCAGCTTTTCTTGTAACAGCCAGAATTGCAAAAGACTCAAATGTCCAAAACTATTGAATGAATAAACCAATACTACTCAAAAGTATGGACAACTGATACATGCAACAAATAATTAAAATAATGTCAACATAAATATACTGAGGGAAAGAAGCCATACCAAAAAAAAAGGGTTTATACTGTTCAAGAAAGAATTTATACTGTATAATTCTATTTATACACAATGGTAGACAGTGCAAATTTGAGGGACAGAAAACAGGTCAATGATCGCCTGAGGTGAAACAGGGGAAGAAGGAGTTAAGAAACAGGAGGGAGAGATTATCAATAATATACTAGGATGTCTTATACTCTTCTAATATGATTTTTTTAACAAGTGGCTTATTATTGGCATGCTTTTATTTTTTCTGAAACTAATAGGATATGTTGCTTTCAAGTGAGAACAAAAGACATTTGTAGGCTTTTTAAATATCAGGCACAAAATTTTAGAGATTTATGCACAAAAATTCCATCTCAGGCTTCATCTTTCTATGTAGAATTATTGTTAGGTCATTTTCAAATAGATATCCTTGGATTCATATACCTGTGTTTGTTGTTTTAATTTTCCCAAATTCAACCATATCAATCTGAATCTCTTAAAATATAATTTAATGAATTAAACTATAAATATATGATTTTTAATCATAAGAAAATAGAGAATCTGCTCATTTTTAGTCTATGTATTAAATTTTTATACTGATAGTCTAAAAACTAAAATTAGTATTTGATTTGGAAATATAGTTAAAGTCTTTTTCAGTTGTAGCTATAACATCTTTTCCTGTATTAAAGTGATATTCTTTTTAAAATAAGACAAATGCTTGTTTTCTTTCCTTAAATACTACATTGAATATAATACAGTAACTGTGATGCCTCCCCCATTCAATAGGGGTATTTTCTGTTCAATGTCTCACACTTGAATTATTCAGCCCCAATTAAGCTTTTATGTGAATAATTTTAAGAAATTGGCTTTTTTACTTGGTTTTATCACTTTGTGATGTGATCTTTTTAGTATACTAAGAAAATAATAACCTCAGAAATGTGGGTTTTCTTTAATTATTTTATATGTATCATATAATCTTTTTTCTCCCACTTACTTATTTAGCAGTGGAGTCCAGGACCTAGGGCCGTGAATTCTGGGCAAGTGCACTACCACTGAGCAACAGCCTCAACCCCAGGATTTTGAATTTGAGTCATATTTTTACATAACTACTTTGTGCAGCAGAAATTCACATCTTCATGTATCTTTAATTATTGTGATGTCTCTTGTTTTGACTGGCTCATCCCCTGACTTCCTGAGTTGTTCCTTTCAGGCCATCACAGTGTGGAACCTTCTGGCCAACCTGCCCTCACTTCTAAGAATTCGTTCTCCAAGGTAACGTCATACTTTTTAATCTAAATAACTAACTTGTGTTTTGAACCAGAATGATTTCATATTTAAATATTTGTCTTTTTCAGATATAAGTATTGATAGTAAGGATATATTTTGGCAAAATAATAGGTTTTGCTAAGTAAAACACACAACAGAACTCTCACACAAGTAACACCATTTTGCACACATATGGCTCTTAAATAAGCTAATTACTTGAAAAAGTAACTTTAGTGTAGGGATTTTTTTTTTTAATTAATGTGTACAGTTCTTTGGTTTTTCTCGTAGACCACAGGAAGAGAGAAAGAATGCAAATAAAAATAGAATTGCTCATTAACACCTGCAGGTGTTAATTAAATCTATACTCTGAGGAAAAACGGCAGTGGCCAAGTTTACTTGCTTGAAAGATTTAAGAAATAATTTATCACATAATAAAATGAGAGCTTGAAGCATTTAAGATTAGAACATTTAGTTGGGTGCCTGCTGTCCCAAAGGCTTAGGAGGCTGAGGCAGGAGGATAGCAAGTTCAAAGCCAGCCTCAGTAACTTAGTGAGGCACTAAGCAACAGCAAGACCCTGTCTCTAAATAAAATATAAAAAAGGGCTGAAGATATGGCTCAGTGGTTAAGTGCACCTGGGTTTAATTCCTGGTACAAAAAAAAAAAAAAAAAAAATTAGTCCACTTGTATCCTCAGAAACTGAAGAGGCTAAGGCAGGAAAATCACAAATTCAAAGTCAGTCTTGGCAACTTGGTGAAGATCCTGTTCAAAACCAATAAAAATAAAAAGGACCAGGGATGTAGCTCAGTGGTAAAGCATTCCTTGGTTCAAATCTTCAGTACCACCACCAAAAAAAAAAAAAAAAAAAGATTAATGGAGAAATCTGGGAGTAATTTCACAAAACTATTTTAACACATAATAAATTTTATTTCATGGCCTTTCCTTAAGTCTACATGTGTGCCAGTTTGGCTAACATTTGTTTTTATGATTTTTCTTCTGGCATGTAATGTACATTTCTAAAATAATCACAGCTGATCTTCATTTACACCAATCTTAATTTAGTTGGACTGTTTTATCCTACATTCATCCCATGCAATCTGTTCTGAACCTCACTGCTCAAATGTCTTTTCTTATAATGTAAAATGTAGAATGTCTTCCCATGTAAAATGTTTTCTTGTTCCTATAATAATCAGAAAATCTTATCATTTCAACAGGATTCTGGATATGAGCTTGATTTAGTGTAGGAGGAGAAAATTAGTTAAGTGACCACAAGCCCAAAATTCTGTGCCTTTCATCTCACTGTTATCTCACACTTGTGAGTCCAGAAAAAATACTGCAGCATACATGGCTGACACAAAAATTAAAATTTCTTAGTATGTACATATGTATAGATTGAGTTATAACAACACTCACTATTCTCTGTTAATTCAGAAGGTCTTCAATTTCACATAGCCGAAGCAACTGCATTTTCATGTATTTCTACTATTATTCATGCTGTGTAGTGTTTATTTTCTTTTTAATTCTCAGCAAGTTGTTGAAATAGAGAAGGGTAGAATTTCTGTTAAGTTAACATAAAACCATAAAATCAGACCCTTTTGTTGTTGTTGTTGGAGTTAAAAATCTTTAAGGAAGCCTCCCTGCAGTGTTCTGTCCTTGAATGCAAATGTCTATAATATAAATTTCTGATGAAAAATGGTTTTCATGATCCAGGGAAGCTTTATTTTTTTTTCCCAGTGAAACTTTCTGACATAATTATATCAGCATTCTTTTTTTTTTTTCTTTATTAGTTGTGCATAATAGTTTGGTTCATTTTGACACAATCATACATGCATGGAATTTAATTTTGTCAAATTTACTCTGCATTTCCTTCCCTTTCCCATACTTCCTCCCTCCCTCTCCATCTCCTTCTTCTACTTCACTATCTTTCCTCTGTCTTTATGATATCCAACCTCTCTCAGTTTTTCCCTTATTTTGCTCTAGCTTCTACTTGTGAGAGAAAGCATTTGATCCTTGACTATCTGAGTTTGTTTTATTTTACTTAGTACAATATTCTTCAGTTCCATCCATTTACCAGCAAATATCATAATTTCATTCTTCTTTATGGCTAAAACTCCATTGGGTTTTCTTAATCCATTCACCTATTGATGGGCATTGGGCTGGGTTCATAATTAGCTATTGAGAATTGTGCTGCTATAAACATTGGCCATATCACTATAGCATGCTGATTTTAGTTCTTTTGAATAAAAACTGAGGAGTGGGGTAGCTGGATCATATGGTGGTTCCATTCCTAATTTTTTTTAAACATTCATTTTTTAGTTGTAAGTGGACACAATACCTTAATTTTATTTTCATGTGGTGCTGAGGGTCGAACCTGCTGCCTCACACATGATAGGCGAGCGCTCTTCCTCTGAGCCACAACCCCAGCCCCCATTCCTAATTTTTTGAAGACTCTCCATACTGATTTCCAGAGTGATTATACTAATTTGCAGTCTCACCAACAATGTATATCACCATTCTTTATGAAGAAATAATTGTGTTGCATCTACCACGTCCTTTTTATCTTAGTATAAAGAGTAAGACCTTCAAAGCAAACCACAAGCTTAATTTGTACAAAATTATTTTAATTTATTGTAATCATTAAACTTTGCATTTTTGCTCAGATCTTTTTTTTTTTTTTTCTGCATGTGTTGCTGGGTATGAAAACCAGGACCTAGCACATGCTGGGCAAGCATTCTACCACTACCTCAGCCCCATTTTTCTTTCTACAAGTTACACTGTATGAAGTGTTTCACAGTTTACCATTGCATTAGGAAGTTACATTATTATCTAGTAGTGAAGCCATTGTTGTTTTTCTTAAATTCACATGAGATATAGACTAAATTTGAAAATGTTTAAGCCCACAAGATGATCAGATCACTAAATTGGAGTGTATATCCATGTAATAGCCTCATAAATAATTAAAAAGTTGATTTTTTTCCCCTTTCCCTCAACTTTTAAGCTTTTCTATTTCTACAATATTCTTTGGAGGACAGGTTCTATAAAATATGCAAGACTTCTGCAGTTCAAGAAACTTAATATTGTATATAATACATTTCTTTTCTAGTAACTCAAACTATATATTAGTATTGTAAGAATTCCTGGAATAAAAAATATTAATTTAATGTTATTTAATCTAGTGTTTCCAGATATATTTGATGATGGAAAACTCCATCCCCTTTGCACATTTAATTACACTTGTATTTTCTAGAAACACAGATCTAAATGGGAATACATAAAATGAATTTTGTAGTAAGGAAGAAGAGAGGGGCATTGTGCACACCTCCCTTATCCTAGAAGTTGGTAACATAATAATCTGATGATGTGTTTTGGTTTTATACTTTAGGTTAATGGGGAAGAAATAACTCAAGCCTTGCACCCTAAAGGAAATTATTCTCCTTCTCAGATGAAGGAATCAACAAACTTGACCAAGTCCAAAGGTAGTCATCCAATTACTCTAAATCCCCTAAAATTTTAAATAACAAAAGAAATATTAGGTATCCTCTCATTTGCCTTCCATGTTACTGTAGCTTTAAAAGGAAAGATGATTGTTCAAAGAAATAAAAGAACATAAAACTAATAGTTAATGGCATTAACATACAAATGCCTTCCATCTAGTTTAATCTCTGAGACTACAACTACTTTTAAATGATTGAAAAGACAGCTGACTTGTTTGATAGTGTTTCTTGCATTTTATGAAGTACCACTTCACAAACTACCTAATAGTTTAGGAAATTTATCTTTGAGAATGTTTTGTGTGACCTATTATATTCATAACCTTTATAACATAACTTGTGTTTCTTTCCCAAATTAATAACTTGAGATTAATTTAAGAATATAAACTTAAAATTATTAATGTCTCATGGAAAGGTATATCACCAACATTGGTTTTGATTAATTCTTTGAGCCACCAGACTAATTCTAGGACTAGAAATGACTGAGTCCCATTAGTAACCATGGCTGCCTTTCAAAGTAGATGCTTAAAGTTTTAAAAGACCTAGCATGTTATCCCTTTCTTGTGTCAGTATTTTTAAAGTAAAACCCCATGAAAATTTCTGTTTTTCAAGAATCCAACATACAAGATGATGACATTTATGATGATCCTCAAGAGGCTGAAGTTATCCAATCTCTGTTAGATGTTGTTGATGAGGAAGCCCAGAATCTTTTAAACCAAAATAATGTTACAAGAGATGCCTCTGTTTCAGGTAAATGAACCAGATGAATAAATTGATACTCTAAGGAGTACAAGGAAATCTCTAGGGAACATCTTTTTAGTAAATGTGAAAAATATTAGCATAATCCTCGTTGTTGAGTAATATTTTAAAAATAAAAGATTTTATCTCCTATTTTTGTCTTTTCCATATTTGTGGGACGATTACCTTATTAATGAGATCAAAAACTGTATCACTAACATTATGGCTTTTATTTTTAGAAGTGATGGTCTAAACATTTTCCCCCAGTTATAATAAGCCATTGTGAAGGCATGCAATTTGTGTGTGTGCGTGTGTGTTGAGGATTAAACTCAGTGGATTGTGCTTGCTAAGCACATGCTTTACCATGTAGATAATTTTAACCAGAAGTCTTATACTGACTGACTGTACCATGTCATTTGTTTCTAACATTTACAGTTAGAACACTGAAACAATTTGTGGATATTAGTTTATTAACTGCCTTCTGTTGAGGACTGATGAAAACTTTTCTACTTCCTCAATAATTCTGTTAATTTCTCTTGGCCTGTATGTTTCTCTCCCAGATACATTAAAGACAAATGGGAAGTTATCAGAAGAGAAAGCAGAAGATACAGACTGTGATGGCTCACCTTTACCTGAGGATTTTACTGAGGTAAGGATAATAATACCTAGATAAACAGCCTAGAATACTAAACTTCTTTAGAATCATGTGACTTAACCAGGAAGGTGAAATAATCTGAGATTGTTGCTTGTTTTATTGACAAATTATATTTAGGGGGGGAAAGGAGATTAATTTTATATGTTACATCAAAGTGTCATTCAGATCAATCATTACTCATTCAGAAAGAATCATCATTTAGTTCCTTCAAAAAGAAAAGAAAAAAGAAACAACTTGTTTTCTTTTTTTTGTTTTTTGTTTCTTTCTTTGTTTTATTATTTTATTATTATTTTTATTGTTGGTCGTTCAAAACATTACATAGTTCTTAATAAATCATATTTCACAGTTTGATTCAAGTGGGTTATGAACTCCCAATTTTACCCCGTATACAGATTGCTGTATCACATCAGTTACCCTTCCATTGATTTACATATTGCTGTTCTAGTGACTGATGTATTCTGCTGTCTATCCTATTCTCTACTATCCCCCCTCCCCTCCCCTCCCCTCCTCTCCCTTTTTGTCTCTCTACCCCCTCTACTGTAAATCGTTTCTTCCACTTGTATTATCTTGTTTTACCCCTCCTTTCCTCTTATATGTAATTTTGTATAACCCTGAGGATCACCTTCCATTTCCATGCGATTTTCCTTCTCACTCCCTTTCCTTCCCATCTCTCATCCCTGTTTAATGTTAATCTTCTTCTCAAGCTCTTCGTCCCTACCCTGTCCTTGGTTACTCCCCTTATATCAAAGGAGTCATTTGGCATTTGTTTTTTAAAGATTGGCTAGCTTCACTTAGCATAATCTGCTCTAATGCCATCCATTTCCCTCCAAATTCTATGATTTTGTCATTTTTTAATGCACAGTAATACTCCATTGTGTATAAATGCCACATTTTTTTTATCCATTCATCTATTGAAGGGCATCTAGGTTGGTTCCGCAATCTTGATATCGTGAATTGTGCTGCTATGAACATCGATGTAGCAGTGTCCCTGTAGCATGCTCTTATTAGGACTTTAGGGAATAGACCGAGAAGGGGAATAGCTGGGTCAAATGGTGGTTCCATTCCCAGCTTTCCAAGAAATCTCCATACTGCTTTCCAAATTGGCTGCACCAATTTGCAGTCCCACCAACAATGAACAAGTGTACCCTTTTCCCCGCATCCTCTCCAGCACTTGTTGTTGTTGGACTTCATGATGGCTGCCAATCTTACTGGAGTGAGATGGTATCTTAGGGTGGTTTTGATTTGCGTTTCTCTGACTGCTAGCGATGGTGAGCATTTTTTCATGTACTTATTGATTGATTGTATGTCCTCCTCTGAGAAGTGTCTGTTCAGGTCGTTGGCCCATTTATTGATTGGGTTATTTGTTATCTTAGATAATTTTTTTAGTTCTTTGTATACTCTGGATATTAGGGCTCTATCTGAAGTGTGTGGAGTAAAGATTTGTTCCCAGGATGTAGGCTCCCTGTTTATCTCTCTTATTGTTTCTTTTGCTGAGAATAAACTTTTCAGTTTGAGTAAGTCCCATTTGTTGATTCTAGTTGTTAACTCTTGCACTATGGGTATCCTATTGAGGAATTTGGAACCCGACCCCACAGTATGTAGATCATAGCCAACTTTTTCTTCTATCAGATGCCGTGTCTCTGATTTAATATCAAGCTCCTTGATCCATTTTGAGTTAACTTTTGTGCATGGCGAGAGAAAGGGATTCAGATTCATTTTGATGTAAATGGATTTCCAGTTTTCCCAGCACCATTTGTTGAAGATGCTATCCTTCCTCCATTGCATGCTTTTAGCCCCTTTATCAAATATAAGATAGTTGTAGTTTTTTGGATTGGTTACTGTGTCCTCTATTCTGTACCATTGGTCGGTCCACCCGCCTGTTTTGGTACCAGTACCATGCTGTTTTTGTTACTATTGCTCTGTAGTATAGTTTGAAGTCTGGTATCGCTATACTGCCTGATTCACACTTCCTGCTTAGCATTGCTTTTGCTATTCTGGGTCTTTTATTATTCCATATGAATTTCATGATTGTTTTATCTAATTCTACAAGAAATGCTGTTGGGATTTTGATTGGCATTGCATTGAACTTATAGAGGACTTTTGGTAATATCGCCATTTTGATGATGTTAGTTCTACCTATCCATGAACAGGGTATATTTTTCCATCTTCTAAGGTCTTCTTCAATCTCTCTCTTTAGGGTTCTGTAGTTTTCATTGTATAAGTCTTTCACCTCTTTTGTTAGGTTGATTCCCAAGTATTTTATTTTTTGGGGGGATATTGTGAATGGAGTAGTTGTCCTCATTTCCGTTTCAGAGGATTTGTCGCTGATATACAGGAATGCATTTGATTTATGCGTGTTGATCTTACATCCTGCCACTTTGCTGAATTCATTTATTAGCTCTAATAGTTTCTTTGTAGACCCTTTTGGGTCTGCTAGGTATAGAATCATGTCATCTGCAAATAGTGATAATTTAAGTTCTTCTTTTCCTATTTTTATGCTTTTAATTTCTTTCATCTGTCTAATTGCTCTGGCCAGTGTTTCGAGAACTATGTTGAATAGAAGTGGTGAGAGAGGGCATCCCTGTCTTGTACCAGATCTTAGAGGGAATGCCTTCAATTTTTCTTCATTCAGAATGATGCTGGCCTGTGGCTTATCGTAGATTGCTTTTACAATGTTGAGGTATGATCCTGTTATCCCTAATTTTTCTAGAGTTTTAAACATAAAGGGATGCTGTACTTTGTCAAATGCTTTTTCTGCATCTATCGAGATGATCATATGGTTCTTATTTTTAAGTCTATTGATGTGGTGAATCACATTTATTGATTTCCATATATTGAACCAGCCTTGCATCCCAGGGATGAATCCTACTTGATCATGGTCTATAATTTTTTGATATGTTTTTGAATCCGATTCGCCAGAATTTTATTGAGGATTTTTGCATCTAGGTTCATTAGAGATATTGGTCTGTAGTTTTCTTTCTTTGAAGTGTCTTTGTCTGGTTTGGGCATCAGGGTGATGTTGGCCTCGTAGAATGTATTTGGAAGTTCTCCCTCTTTTTCTATTTCCTGAAATAGCTTGAAAAGTATTGGTGTTAGTTCCTCTTTAAAGGTTTTGTAAAACTCTGCTGTATACCCATCCGGTCCTGGGCTTTTCTTAGTTGGTAGTCTTTTGATGGTTTCTTCTATTTCCTCTATTGTTATTGGTCTGTTTAGGTTGTCTATATCCTCCTGACTCAATCTGGGCAGATCATAAGACTTAAGAAATTTATCTATGCCTTCACTATCTTCTATTTTATTGGCGTATAAGGATTCAAAATAATTTCTGATTATCTTCTGTATTTCTGAAGTGTCTGTTGTGATATTGCCTTTTTCATCCCGTATGCTAGTAATTTGGGTTCTCTCTCTTCTTTTCTTTGTTAGCATGGCTAAGGGTCTGTCGATTTTATTTATTTTTTCAAAGAACCAACTTTTAGTTTTGTCAATTTTTTCAATTGTTTCTTTTGTTTCGATTTCATTAATTTCAGCTCTGATTTTAATTATTTCTTGCCTTCTACTTCTTTTGCTGTTGTTTTGCTCTTCTTTTTCTAGGATTTTGAGATGAAGTATGAGATCATTTATGTGTTAGTTTTTTCTTTTTTTAAGGAATGAACTCCAAGCAATGAATTTTCCTCTTAGAACTGCTTTCAAAGTGTCCCATAGATTCTGATATGTTGTGTCTGTGTTTTCATTTAACTCTAAGAAGTTTTTAATTTCCTCCTTGATGTCTTCTAAAACCCATTGATCATTCAGTAACCTATTGTTCATTCTCCAAGTGACGCATGATTTTTCCTTCCTTCTTTTATCATTGATTTTCAGTTTCATTCCATTATGATCATATAAGATGCATGGTATTATCTCTACTCCTTTATATTGTCTAAGAGTTGCCCTGTGACATAATATATGATCTATTTTTGAGAAGGTTCCATGTGCTGCTGAGAAAAAAAGTGTAGCTACTTGATGTTGGGTGGTATAGTCTATATATGTCAATTAAGTCTAGGTTGTTAATTGTGTTATTGAGTTCTATAGTTTCCTTATTTAACTTTTGTTTGGAAGATCTGTCCAGTGGTGAGAGAGGTGTGTTGAAGTCTCCCATGATTATTGTATGGTGGTCTATTAGACTCTTGAACTTGAGAAGGGTTTGCTTGACGAACATAGCTGCACCATTATTTGGGGCATATATATTTATGATTGTTATGTCTTGTTGGTGTATGGTTCCCTTGAGCAGTATGAAGTGTCCTTCTTTATCCCTTTTGATTAACTTTGGCTTGAAATCTATTTTATTAGATATGAGTATGGACACTCCTGCTTGTTTCCGCAGACCATGAGTGGTATGATTTTTCCCAACCTTTCACCTTCAGTCTATGTATATCTTTTCCTATCAGATGTGTCTCCTGTAGGCAGCATATTGTTGGGTCTTGTTTTGTGATCCATTCAACTAGCCTGTGTCTCTTAATTGGTGAGTTTAAGCCATTCACATTTAGGGTTATTATTGAGATATGGTTTGTTCTTCCAGCCATATTTGTTTATTAATGTTACTAAACCTGATTTGTTTTCCTCTTTGATTACTTTCCTCCCTTTACTGTCCTACCTCCCCCTGTTGGTTTTCAATGTTATTTTCCATTTCCTCTTCCTGTAATGTTTTGCCAAGGATTTTTTGAAGAGATGGTTTTCTAGCTGTGAATTCTTTTAACTTTTGTTTATCGTGGAAGGTTTTAATTTCATCTTCCATCCTGAACCTTAATTTTGCCGGATACACGATTCTTGGTTGGAACCCATTTTCTTTCAGTGTTTGAAATATGTTATTCCAGGGTCTTCTAGCTTTCAGAGTCTGTGTTGAGAGATCAGCTGTTATCCTGATTGGTTTACCCCTAAGTGTAATCTGCTTCCTTTCTCTTGTAGCTTTTAAAATTCTCTCCTTATTCTGTATGTTGGACATCTTCATTATAATGTGTCTAGGTGTGGATCTCTTATGATTTTGCACATTTGGCGTCCTGTAGGCTTCTAGGATTTGGGATTCTGTCTCATTCTTCAAGTCTGGGAAGTTTTCTCGTATTATTTCACTGAATAGATTGTTTATTCCTTTGGTTTGGAGCTCTGTGCCTTCCTGTATCCCAATGACTCTTAAGTTTGGTCTTTTAATATTATCCCATAATTCTTGGATGTTCTGCTCATGGTTTCTTAGCAGACTTGCTGAGCTGTCTATGTTCTTTTCAAGTTGAAATACTTTGTCTTCATTGTCTGATGTTCTATCTTCTAAGTGATCTACTCTGCTGGTAGTATTCTCAATTGAGTTTTTAAGTTGGTTTATTGCTTCCTGCATTTCTAGGATTTCTATTTGTTTGTTTTTTATTACCTCTATCTCCCTGTGAAATTGATCTTTTACTTCCTGGATTTGTTTATGTAGTTCCTTGTCAATGTGATCTTTCGTTGTCTGATTTTGCTGTCTCATGTCTTCCTTGAGACTCCAGATCATCTGAAGCATGTATATCTTGAACTCTTTATCTGACATTCCATCTGTTGCAGCTATTACCTCTTCTAAAGTTGAGTTGACCTGCATTGCTTGTGGCCCTTTCTTTCCTTGTCTTTTCATACTGCTCACGTTTCTTTCTGCTTGGTGAAACTGTTGTGTTTTGAAATTTACCCCCTAATTATTTATATTGCTCTTGTATAGTTGGGAAGTCTCCCTTGCAGGGTGAGTAGTGGCTGTGCTCCTCCTCTAATTAGGGTGGTCTGCCCCCCCGCTGTGGGCGCGGGTGGGGGCTCTGCTCTGCCCCCACTCCAATTGTGGTGACGTAACTACCACGCCCTCGGGTCATTGGTCCTGATCCGGATGTGGGCGGTGGCTCTGCTCGATCCCCACTCCAATTGGTGTGACATGTCTACCACGCTGGCAGGCCTCTAGACCTGTTCTGCCGGTGGTTCACAGGTCTGCCCACCCTGCGGGCTCGGGTGGCAGTTCTGCACAGCCCCCACTCCCAATGGGGGTACCTGACTGCCTCTCCAACAGATCGCTGAGCCCCCTCTGGACACGGGCGGCGGCCCTGTTCCACCTCCACTCCAACCAATGTGACGTGACTGCCTCGGTGCTACGTGTCCCCACGCTGGCAGGCTAACAGGCCTGTCCTGCCAGTGGGTCGCAGGTCTGCCTACCTTGCAGGCTCAGTCGGTGGCTCTGCATAGCCGCTACTCCAAATGGAGTTACCTGGCTACCGCGCCGTCGGGTGGCTGTTCCTATTTTGGGCGTGGGCAGCTACTCTCTTCAGCCCCAGCTGCAGTTGGGGTGTCGTAATACCACGCCGGCGGGTCACTTGGCCTGCTCTGGGCGCAGGCGGCAGCTCCACTCTGCCCCCCCCCCAGCCCCCATAGCACCCAGCAGGACCCTGACCGAGAAGCAGTCACCGCAGCTTCCCCAGCCCTAGGCCAAAGCAGCTTCGGGAGCCAGAACCCGGCCTCTCGGATCCCGATGCACACTCTGCTGGGGACTGGCTCCAAGGAGGCCCCTCCGCCCCCGCGAGTTCCCCAGCCCGAGGCCAAAGCAGCTCTGGGAGCCAGAGCCCAGCCGTTCCAAGCTCTCCAAACTCGGTGCACACTCCGCTGGGCGCAGGCTCAAAGACGCAGTCCTTGTGGTCTCCCCAGCCCCGGGCCAAAACTGTTCCGGGAGTCAGAACCCAGCCGCCCCGAGCTCAGCACATGCTCCACTGGGAGCTGGCCTCCACACGCAGTCTCCGCAGGTTTCCCAACCCTGAGCCAAGGCAGCCCCGGGGACCAGAATCCGGCCACTCAGAGCCCAGTGCACACCTTGCCAGGAACGAGCCCCCAAGAGTATTCTCGACAGGTTCTCCAGCCCTAAGCCTGAGCAATCTGTCTGGGAGACGCAGGCAAATACCAGCCTGAAATCACCTGTTCCGTAGCTGAATGCACTGAGATCAGTAGAAAACAGGGATGATTACATCATCTCTCCAAGATGGCGGCTGCTGTCCTCCTCCGTGGTCCGACCGGTGTCGGGAACCGAACTAGACCGCTTCTCTCCTCTGTCTCAAAGCCGGAACTCAGCACTAAGCATGGCCATTGTACCACTGGCGGGAGCCCCCAGAATCCGCATCGCTGCACTCCTGCTCCAGCACCTCGCTGCTTCCCCGCGCGCCTCAGACTCCAGCTGCAGGGCGTTCCCCCGACCAGACAATGCGACCCTCCGTGCGGAGAAATCACCCTCGACCGGGCTCCCGCAGCCGAACCTCGCGCGATGGAAATCCGTCCACTAGATTCTGGAGCACCTCAATTTCACTGGAAATTCCCAACAAGCTAGCCTTCAGCCGTTTCACCTCGTCTTTCTCCCACTCAGTGACACGGCGCACTGGGATGATGCACTCCCTTCGCCGCCATCTTCCTTCCCTCGAAACAACTTGTTTTCAAAAGTATAATGGCTAACTTTCAAATTCTTATTTAAAATCTTCAGATCTTCTGGGACAATGGGCTAAGAAAAAATATAAAATAGTGGGCATATTATATTTAGGGTTCCTCAAACTCAGCATCATCCTATTTATACAAATCTGACCTTGCTTAGTATTCTAAAACAACTCTTCTATCATTCTTAGTCTCCCTACTCCATATCTTCAAATTGTCAAAGCTCTGCTGACTTGAATTCTTAAAATAGTTAACCATCCATGCATGTACTTACAATCTTATATGTACATAATTATATCTAAACATTTATAAATATTTAATATGTGTATATACAAGGATATCTATTGAATATTTATTAATCTACAAGAATTATTATATACATATTGAATATATCAAAATATAATACTTTTTGTAGTTTTACTTTATATATTCTTTCATACTACAGAATATTAGGAATTATAGCATTGATAGGTTCTTTTAAAAAAAATTTTCTGTACATTTAAGTCATGATGACTTAAATTAGATTTTTACTATTACTAGGAGTGCCACTTAAATCGTTATGTTCTAAAGTCTCTTAACTAAGGGAATACATAGAAATTTTGCCATTTCAAAAATGTCATATCAAATGCCTTTTCATGAAAAAAGAAAAAATCTTGTTAACTTATATAGATTCTCATTTATAACTAAGATTTAAAAATAAAAATTTATGGCAGAAAACTCCAAGTTATCATTTTTGTTGTTTTGATTTTGAAAGTATATCTTCATTACAAAAACATTTCACACAGAATTATTTAAAATGTAAAATTTTTTTTATTCATTCCTCATATTCATGAGGCAATTTTTGTTAAAACTTTTAACTTCTATTATGCGTGTTAGAAAAAGCACAGATAATGTGTGCATATTTGATTTTTAATATAAATTTATCACATTATTCAAAACTTGCTTTTCACTTAACAGTTAATTGCTATCCTAGCATCATTATACTAAAATGCATCGTTATGCTTCCTGTTGTATTTCTAATTCAGATTATTTTATAAATGCTTTTAGATTTTTAATCAAATGTAACACAAAACTTTTAGTGACTCTTATCACCTAAAAAGATAATTATGCCTGACCGTGGATTCTAGGCAATAATGGCTTTATCAGGCAACCAGTGCAGACATACAGAGCCCAGTGGAACCCTGCAATTCTAATTTAATATTATGCTGTGCCTTTGCCATCCTGAAGTTCATAATAATTTTTTAATGAGAAATCCTGTGTCTTCATTTGAGACTGGGGTCTACAAATAAGGTAGCTGGTCCTAAATCCAGAAAGTAGCACCTCTACTCTCCATCTGCTGGATTTAGACTCTTTGAGCATTAGAATTATTAACTAACATTTACGTGGGTTGGTCACAATAAAAATCATATATCTTTTTCTTAAGGCCATACTGAGCTGCCTCCTCCTCCTCCTCCAATCTTCTTAACCCAAACCTCCCCATATTCAGGTGAACTTCGTAAAAACGGTGAGAAATGGTTAATACCATATGACTGTAATTTACAGTTGGGCAAAACTGACCATTTTCAGGTTAATAATAGCAGTTGGCTCTTATAAAAGGCTTTATACTTTTTAAAATTATTACGCATGTAGTGGATTCTTAGACCAAGACTATAATGAGGAATAAGGAATCTCAATAACTTTACTTGGGGAAAAAACTTCAACCCAGACTAAACCGAGCAGGTTCTCAAAACAAATGAAGACTAAACTTCCTTTTAGTTGGCAATGAATAAATAGTCTACTTTTTTTTTCTTTAGCTGTAGAAATTCTACACTTAAGCTGGGCGTGGTGGTGCATGCTTATAATCTCAGCTACTCAGAAAGCTGAGGCAAGAAGATTACAAGTTTGAGGCCTACCTCAGCAACTTAGTTAGATCCTGTCTCCAAAAACAACCTATAAAAACAACTAGGGATATAGCTCAGTAGTAGACCATCCCTAGGTTCAATCTCTAGCACCACCACCCCAAGAAAAAGAAACCAAAAAAATTCTACATTTCCCTCAAATAAATTAAAATTGTTATCAAGATAAATTAATTATGTGTGTTCTTTAACTCTACAAAGTTTATAACTGAACAGTCATATTAAAGTTGATGTCTTTATTAAATATATAAGGTACTGTATGTCTCAGGCACACAATGGTGAACAGAGAAAATTCCTGTTCTCATGGATATTATAGTCTAGTGGAAAGGAAAAGAAAAAAACCTTACAAATAAATATGAAATTACAAATTATATAAGGTCTATTACTTTTCGGGGGGGGGAGGTTCTGGTTTTTTAAAAGGTGCTGCAAAAGAGAACAACCCAAGAAACCTGCTTTAGAATAAGAACATGCTCAGGAGGAAAAAACATTGATGAGTTTTTCAAAAGTGCCTCCCATAGGAAGAGCTCTGTGGCAGGAAGAGATGAGCAGTTTTGAAGAAGTAAAAGAAAGACCCATGTGCTGGGTGTGGTGGCACACACCTGTAATCCCAGCGGCTGGGCAGGCTGAGGCAGGAGGATCGTGAGTTCAAAGCCAGCCTCAGCAACAGTGAGGTGCTAAGCAACTCAATGAAACCCTGTCTCTAAATAAAATACAAAATAGGGCTGGGGATGTGGCTCAGTGGTCAGGTGCCCCTGCGTTTGATCCCCAGTACTGGAAAAAAAAAAAAGGAAGAAAGAAAGAGAGACTCCTGGGTTTGAGCCTAGCAAATGAAAGAAGAATTGTACAGAGGAGCTAGATAATTCAGAGTCATGAGATAAAAAGAATTTCCCATTTGTTAAGATAGTTTGTCCTGCCAGGCATAGTGGTGTTTGCTTGTAATCCCAGCAACTCAGGAGGCTGATGAGATAGGAGGGTCACAAATTCAAGGTCAGCCTGGGTGACTTAATGAGAACTGTTCTTAAGAATTTAAAAGGGCTGGGAAGGTAGCTTAGTGAGAGCATTCCTGGGTTCAATCTCTAGTGTCCCCTCCCAAAAAAAAAAGATCAAATGTATGATTTACTCACCATTTGAGAATACTACTTGGCATCTCCTAATTATAGTAAACTACCTATGCAGTATTGGAGTCTCAGAAATAATGCTCTAAGTTCAAGATCATTGATGTTTGATAAAAAGCAAGATGATATAGCACATTTAAAACTAAAACTTGAGCCATTTTCAGATATTTATTTCAAATAGGTTCTCTCTGTGTTGCCCAGACTGGCCTAGAGCTCCTGGATTCAACTGCTCCCTTGGCCTTAGCCTCCCAAGTAGCCAGGACTATAGGCACCACTGCACCCAGCTCATTTTCAGATTAAAAAATTGAAGTCATATAAAAGCATATGCCAAATGTGCATATCTAAATGATCGATCAGATCTTCACCTTGCTTTCTCCTTACCTCTTTACTTTTAATATCCCTCACATAAGAAATGAAAAGTCAAGGAGATGAATGAATGGGGCCAACAAGAATTGTTGGGCCACTGCAAAGTTCTCAACCACTGTTTGGTCTGTATTAATTGAATGCCATATGTGTCCTTGTATTGTGAGGGTGAACAGTAACATTAAATATAAGAAATAATTCACAGAAAAAATTAAATATTATGAGATTGTTCAATTTTTAATTAAACATTATGAGATTATTTAATAACCTAATTTGATTTTCTATTTTTCTTTATTGTAGTCTTCTAAAATGAATGGCTGCGAAGAAAAAATAAACATTGAAAGGTAAGAAAAGTTTTCAGTATAATACTTCCATTCTTTTTTCTTTCCCTTTCTTTTTTTCACCCCCCCCCCAAGAAATGCTCTGAAGATTTCCATTTCTTTTCCAGTAAAATGAACATTGTTGAGTAAATTATGAAACTATGGTTGAATATTAAGAATGTTTTAAATTTTTCATTTTAAGGAAGTTCTATGAGCATGTGAAAATGTGTTCACTATATAGTTGCTTCATTAAAGCAATATTCTCTTAACCTTTGGTGAAGGGAGCGAAGGACACATTATTAAAACAGATTTCTACAAAAATTTAAAAAATGAAAGAGGGTCTAAAATAAAGTGTATTTCAACCAATAGTGGCACAAGCCTGTAATCCTAGCTACTCCAGAGGCTGAAACAGATGAATCTGAAATTTGTGGCTAGCCTGGGCAATTTAGAGAGACCTCTGTCTAAAAATGAAAAAGAAGGGGTGGCAGATGTAGCAGAGAGGTACAGCACTTGAGTAGAACACATGGGGCCCTTGGTTCAGTCCCCAGCACATCAAAAATAAATAAAAGGGAAACATGCTAACAGTAATGATAGTTATTTTCTTTTCCTGCTAGGATTATGGGTAATTTGCTTTCCTCTATTTTTCTGCATTTTCAAAGATTTTAATTTTTATTAATTAAATAAAACCAAAGAAGGTAAGAAACTTTTTGAAACTCCACCAAAGTTTTCTTTCTGAAAATAGTTTCTAATCTAGGTAAGATTTTTTAACACTATTTATCTGAAAAGACCTGCAGATTATATACAATTTTGCTTCATATTAGATGATAATCAGGAAGTCAAAGGGTGCTATTTGCTCTTTCTTCAAAATGAAAATTAACAGTGAAGTTTTTACTAAGACAGTAAAGTACATATTATTAATGAAGTAGTGCATAGAATTTTATGCCAAATAATTAGCAAATATCCAAAAGGAGGGTGTCAATAAACAGGCACCTATTATGTTTTGTTGGACAGGGAAAGAGGGAAGAGGAACAGTAAATTAGTGTAATCTCTTGAAAAAGTAATTGGAAATTATATTAAAATATAAATTTTTTGCATATTGCTATTTCTTGTATGGACTTATTTTTGTTTTACCATCTCTAAATCATGAAGGATCTTGTAATTAGAATCACTAGTATTATGTCTTTCTTAGTGTAAACAAAATAATAATGTATCTATGGATTGGGATAATAGATCAAAGAAATGTGATAGATATCCTTCAAACCAAGCGATTTTTATTTCTAAGAATCGGTCCCAGTGCCATATTTGTACAAAGACATTTCTGCAGGAAGATTATTCTTTTATAATATTACATAGAATATGTAATTGTACTTTTGTTTGTAATAGCAAAATGCCTAAGAGAAACAGTAAATTAGGATGTACTCATTCAATGAAATACTGAGCAGTTATTCAAAAGAATGAGAAAGAACCTAGATGCCCTTCAATAGATGAATGCATTAAAAAAAAGTGACATATATATACAATGGAATATTACTCAGCAATAAAAGAGAATAAAATCATGGCATTTACAAGTAGATGGATGGAGTTAGAGAAGATAATGCTAAGTGAAGTTAGCCAATCTCAAATAACCAACTGCCAAAGGTTTTCTTTGATATAAGGAGGCTGACTCATAGTGGGATAGGGTGTGGGAGCATGGGAGGAATAGATCAACTCTAGATAGAGCAGAGGGGTTGGAGGGGAGGCATGGGGTTAGAAATGATGGTAGAACATGATCATTATTATCCAAAGTACATGTATGAAGACACGAATTGGTGTGAACATACTTTGTATACAACCAGAGATATGAAAAATTGTGCTCTATATGTGTAATAAGAATTGTAATGCATTCCACTGTCATATATAAATTAAAAAAAAAAAGAATGAGAAAGGAAGGAAAGCCTTATGGAAGAATCCCAAAATACATCTTTACAGACAAAGTGTATATCTAGAGGACAAAATCAACCTCATGAATACAGAACTTGCTAATGAAGTACCAATTTCAGCCTGCAATGAATCAGAGCAGAGAAATACATCTACCATAAAAGCAACATAACTATTACCCTCTTGTTGACATTTTGGAGCATTAGACCATATCCTGCTTTAGTCATGTGTACTGTTGTCATCAAGATATAAGTACTCTGTTTTGTTCCTTTATCAGAAAGTGAGAAATGTATTTGGACTTTATTACATAATCCTTTTTCATCTCATCTTAGCCCTAAATCCCGTTCTTCTACCTAGTCTCTACTTTCTGGCCATCTAACTTTCCAGGAATACTATCTGCCGTGCACCCCTAGAATAATAAGAACTTGTATTGAGTTTCATTACATTGAGTGCCCAGATACAGGAATGTCCTCCTGGCCTCCGGTTGTAACAAAAGACTAATTCCATCAATAGGGGGTTCCTTAAATAAATTAAGGAGCTTCCAGATGATGCAGTAGTGGGCAGGTGCTGAATAAAAAGGAGAGAAAGCTGTACCCAGAACCAGTTGTGATTACTCATCTATGCAGAATGGTGGGTATTGAATCACCACTTTCCTCATCGTCAAGGAGACTCCTTCAGCTCGAGGTTCAAAGACTTGGGATGTATTTGAAAACAAATTTCAAACTATGTTCAATGAATTCTGCACCTTAGTTTAATTTCTTTCTGCTAATAAATTTTAAGAAATATGGATTTGGCTTTTCTAATCAGACAACCTATTTTAAAATACTGTAATAATTGTAGTAAAAATAAGTGGTTGGGCCATAATGTTTAAATTTGTTTTGTGAACAAAAATAAAATATTACAAATGTGTTTTGTTGGCATAGCTTAACTCAGAAGTCACAAGAAAGGAAGACTGATGAAGATGAGATAACGTGGGGAAGTGATGAATTGCCCATAGACACAACAAACCATGAAGATCCTGATAAAGGCAAGAGTGTTATTTAGCGGCTTTTTCATTCAAAACAATGGATAGGAAAACAAGTGTTTAAAATGAAGATTTTCAGAATATATGGATGTTATTCTATCATATATGTATGTTCTTTGATTTCACCATACATTTAAATCACATAAACATCAACATAAAACCAAATTATTCCCACAGGTGTAGTCAAAAAGCTCATTGCAGCCTGGGATTGTGGCTCAGCAGTAGAGCACTCGCCTAGCACAGGTGGGGCCTGGGTTCGATCCTCAGCACCACATAAAAATAAAGGCATTGTGTTGTGTCCATCTACACCTAAAAAATAAATATTAAAAAAAAAGCCTCATTGCCCTAGAGTAAAGCATACAAATAAATCTGTTAATACTTTAAATGGAAACACAAAGTCATGAGTTTGCCATTGTGGAATGAGAAGTTATTAATAATACACTTTATTTATGGGAAAACAGGTAGAATGGCTGAAAGGTGGGGAATTTTGTTCTTGACTCCTAGCCTCATCTTTTAAGAACTAGGGAGTATTTGATCTATTCTATTATTTCCTTTGCATTTTTTATAACTGAGCAAGTGGGAAAACAGAATCCTAACCATGTTTCATTTCCCTTATTTTCTCTTTTAAAAAAATGCTATATAATGAAAAAACATGGTTTTATCATTTGAAATCTTAATTTTTTAAATGAAATCAGTGGCATTGAATTAACACTTCTTGACTAGGCTGACTGTTGTGCACATGGTGCTTTGTCACCTCCAGTAGCCTGCACTTACCTTCCCAGCCCTTGGCTCCTGTTGCATTCATACACAGTTCTGAAAAAGTTTATTATTGTTTCATGTGAGTGAATTTGTATTTCCACTAGCCATGCCCCAGCCAGATGTTGCACTTCCTGAGGTACCTTATCCAACTTTGCAGCCCTCATGGTGCCCAGCAGTATTGTTGCCTATATAGTAGCTGTATCATCAATATGCTTTAATCAAGTGATGGAGTTAAAGCTACATTTGTGCAGGCTATAACAAGAAGTCTCCTACTTTTGTGTAGGTGAATAATTACTTCTATTATAAGTAATTTCCATGGAGCAGGTACAAATTAATCCCATAGTTGTTCTAACATACTTGGTTGACTCAGCTCCTTCATGAACCCAAGGGAATTAATTCTTCATCAGCTTAAAGAAAATATCAGGTGACAGGATATTACCTATGAGTGCCCAAGAGTGGCTAGTGAAGAGAAAATCACTTCATAGAGCAATCTTCCATTGTATGAATTTTTGAAGTATCTTTTTTCATTTTTTCCCATGTGCTTAAAAACAAATTTAGATTGTCCATATAAAATATAAATTTTGCTCATAAAATTTTAATTTTCCTCATAAAAACAGTGTAATTAAAATCAAATGAAAGGGCTGAGAAAGTTAAGAGAAACAAAAAGAATATAAACTACTTTATAAGTATAAACAATGAAGAGTCAGGAGCCTTAAGAACTTCTGAGCACTTGTGGGTATCACAGAGCCAAGCTGTGGCAAAGACTTGTTGGGCTGATTGTAGTTATCAGCCTATTGTTAATTCTGTTGCCTTCCTAATTCTCTCATATTTAAAGATCCCTCCTTTTGTAAAAATAGATGAGGTGAGAATAGGATTGAATTAATTCATTTACAGGTTAAATGAATTTTTTTTTAAAGAATGGTCTGCTGTATTCCAGCTAGATCATCTCTTTTTTGTTTTGTTTTTTAATGCTTAGTTTTAATGAAGAATGACCAGTTTTATAAAAATGTGATTACAGAGAAAAGGAACAACCTAATGATAATACATAATAATACATTGAGGGTAATATCAGCAAGGACTATGGGTTCAGTTTTTTCCTATTTCTTCCAGTTATAGGGCAGGACACTTTCTAGAATGAGACCTTATGACCTAACACTAAACATGATAGATCAGGGAATTTATTTATTGCCAGCTCTAAAACAGGAAGTTGGGAGAAATTTTCGAGAATTTTAAAAGTTCTGTGGTTATCTTTGGGGAAAAGGTTCTGTACTCAGTATGCCTAAACCCTGTATTTTGGGGTGCCATTTCTGAGTCCCCCAAACACCATGATTATATCAACTTGATTTATGTGCACAATTTTATTTAGTTCAAGGAGTTGACAAGACTAAAAGTAACTATAAAACAAAATCTGAGTTCACTACTTATCTGAGATTGTTTGTTTTTTATCTAAACATAAACATTAATATTTATTGGAATAATATACTTTTGGTCTTCTTATTAGATCATCTCTTTCTGACAAATGAGGAGCTCACTGCACTCCCTGTGGTCAAGGTGGCTCCCTCTGGCAAATACACCGGGACCAAGTTAAAATCTGTCATTCGAATGTTACGGGGTTTACTTGATCAAGGAATTCCTTCTAAAGAGCTGGAGGTAAGTGCACCTGCCAAGGGATCTTTTCTTTACAAAGAACCATTACATTATTTGTAAGGGGAATGTGTACTTACTAACCCAAGGTTAGGAGACATTTTAGAAGTGCCTATTACTTTCCAACTCTGCCTGTAGTCAACTCATTTCCAACTATAGAAAGCACCATCTTGTCATCTCCGGCAGTAAATCTGTTTTTCTAAGCAGAAACCTAATGATATTGACTAAAAGAGATCATATTAACTGCTCAGAACTTGGTAAAAATTCTCTCTGAAGATTATTTTCCCTACCACATATATAACAATAAAAAGTTTTTTTTAAAAAAATCCTGTCTACTAAACTTCATATGTTAATTATTAACAGTGGTGTGTTAGTTGACCACTTCCTGAGCTTCAGTACCCTTAAAGGGAGCTAACTTTCATTGGGAGCATCTGCTGTGCTTGTTGCTTTGATTTTTGTAAGTCAAAAGACTTACTGTATTGTATAGATTTCAAAACTGAAGCTCACAGGAATGAAGGTATACTCCTCCTTTCTCCAAATCTCTTTTGTGGAAATATCTTTTAAAAAATACTTTTGTATCTTTTTTTAATACTTTATTTTTATTTATTTTATGTGGTTCTCAAGATCGAGCCCAGTGCCTCACACGTGCCAGGCAAGCGCTCTATCACTGAGCTATACCTCCAGCCCCTGGAAATGATATCTTAAGTTCATAGGTTTAAAGGTCTTCATCGGAGAACTTCTATCACAGTCCTTATAAAGTTGATCTATGTTTTTCTCTATCATAGCAGCTTTTTAATATCCCCAAAGCCCATATTCAATACCTGTTTATTTACTTCTTTATTGCCTCTTTCTCACAATGGCCTGTAAGTTCCATGAAAACCAGAAGTGTATCTTTTTGCTGAGTTCTCAGCACTTACCATAGTACCTTGCATATAATAGACATTCAAGGTGTATTTTTTGAATAAAGGAATGAATGAAAAGTAAGAATTGATTTTACAATAGTGGACTATATGACCACAACAATATCAGGTATGGAGTAGTCTATCACCCCACAGGCAGTGCTGTCAAGAAATTGTATTCTATGAAATGGCATTTGCCAGTAAATGGATAGAACTGGAGACTGTCATGATAAGTGAAATAAGCCAATCCTGAAAACCAAAAGCTGAATGTTCTCTCTGAAAGATGATGCTAACACACAATAAGTGGCAGGTGGGGGCAGGTGGAATAGAAGTTCACTGAATTAGACAAAGGAGAATGGGGGAAGGCAGGGGGTATGGGAATAGGAAAGACAGTAGAATGAATCAGACATACGTTCCTTTTCATATATGAGTATGTGAACGTATGTCTGATTCAACCAGTGTAGTTCCACATCATGTACAGTCACAAGAATGGGAAGTTATACTCCATATATAATATGTCAAAATACATTTTACTGTCATGTATAACTAAAAAGAACCATAAAAATTTTAAAAAAGCAATCTTATTCTACATTATTACATTAAGCCAAAGTTATTTTTATAAGGTATATTCTTTTCTAAAAAAATAATTGCAGACATTTTGAAACTGGATTTAAAACTTTTGACACAAGATACTATTTCATAAAGTTAATTGAGAGCAACATATTTAAAGGTGCTTGCAATAATATATTTCAACACTTATTTGTCAAGTCAGTATTAATTTTAGGTTTACTTTAGGATATGTTTTCTTAACACCTAATTATTTCAGTCAACTAATTTTGTACCCAACACATTGAAAACATTTGCTGAATTACTGCTTTTCTCAACACATTTAACTTTACTTGCAACTTTGCTTATAGAATCTTCAAGAATTAAAGCCTTTGGATCAGTGCCTAATTGGACAGACCAAGGAAAACAGAAAGAAGAACAGATACAAAAATATACTTCCCTGTAAGTTCCAATTTGGCTTTACATTGAATGTATGTTCAATATAATTTAAATTGATCTAAAGTCTGTATGCTAGTTTAGCCTATCCATCACATAAGCATGTACATACATAACACTTTCAGAGATTTGCATTAGTAGCAAATTTAGATATACAATGTGAATCTTTTTAAAATTATTTATATATTCTAAAACTCAGAGAAATCTTAAAGTCTTTTTAAAAATATGAATTGGCTTTTGGATGAGCACTTTTTTGGATTTATGTCACAACCACCATCAATTTATTCCACTTACTTAAGTTTACAGACATGTCATACATGGATATGACTACAGTGAAACTGCCAGACTTTGAGGGCTGGTGATGTAGAGTCTTTGTATAGCATACACAGGCCCTGGGTTTGATCCCCAGCATCAAAAAAAAAAAAAAAAAATTAGACTTCGAATCATTTAGACACCAGAAGAAAATAAAAGGCATTATTTTAAGCTATGTTTTGCCCATTTCAGCAACCAACAGTTTGATTTTTTTAAAAAATTTGTACAAGTATATGTACATAGCCAAAATATTAAACTGTAAGGGATAAAGATATGACTTAGTGATAATTTGCTTAGCATGAGCAAGACCTTGAGTTCAATTCCCAGCATGAAGGGAAATGAAGAGAAAGGAAGGGAAGGGAAAGGAAATTAAGCTCTAGCAACTTCTTTTAGTTATTATCAGCCAAATTTACATATTAGCACTTTGGATTACAACATATAACACACTGACCTTATCTTTACACAACCCAACAATGTCAAATAATGCACTCAATAATAATGCACTTGAAGTTTTCAATCATGATGGAAGATACAAAGTTTATTTTGAAAAACTTCCTATAAAAAGTGAATCTTGGCCTTTTGAAAATGGAATAGATCATAAAGTAGGTGGGAGTTATTTTAAGACAAAAAAAAAAAAAAGCCCAGATGAGAATATCAAATCAGAATGGGATAAGTCATAAATAAAAAAACTAATTAGTGAACTCATTTCCATGAAACAAACAGCCAGGATGGCCTGCAGGATAGAAGTCAAATAACAAAGAGAATTTTGAAACCTATCTTTAAAAAGTTTTAAATTAAACCAGGTATGGTGGTTCACTCCTGTAATCCCAGAGACTCTGGAGGCTGAGGCAAGACCACAAGTCCTAGTACAGCCTGGGCAACTTAAGAAAGACCTTGCCTCAAAAGAAAAAATTAAAAGGTCTGGGATATAATTCAGTGGTAGAGCACCCCCTAGGTTCAAACCCCACTAACAAAAAACAAAAAGGTTTTGATAATCACCAAAATTACTAGTGAAATTTATAGATATTTGAACTAAAAATGACTTCTAATATACACATACATGCAAATTTATTTTCTTGATAAACCATTGACTGTATAACTTCAATAAAAGAGAGCTAATACATACTTTTCATTGGGGCAGCCTAGTTTTAAAGATTATATTTTGACTCTACAAAATTATAATTAAACAAAGATGGTCTATGTGCAAATGAGTTTCCTTTTTATTTATTATTATTCTTTGGATGACTAATAAAAAATATATGATTTAAATAAGCCACAAGGGTTATTTATGCCAATGGTATTTGTAGTAAGTTATTTAATGACACAATAATATCAAGTTTTATTATATGAAAAGGTGTTTGACATTGTCACTTAGTACTATTATTATTGTCATTGGCATTAAAATATTGATGGAGTAGAAGTAGCAATGTTGTTTTTGCTTATTTTTCTAGTTTTTTTAATTTTTTAATGTTTTTAATACCTTTATTTTATTTATTTATTTTTATGTTGTGCTGAGGGTTGAATCTAATATTTCACATGTGCTAGGCAAGCTTTCTACCACTGAGCTACAACCCCACCCCCCTCTAGTTATTATGAAGTTCAATATGCATCTGTTTTTATTTCTTTAACCAAATTTATGTAAATAATAACTATCAAAATTTCAAACATGAGAAACTCACAAAGCTGACATCTTAGATATTCTTAAATATGAGTGAAAGGAGTAGATGTAAAATCATTTGCTGTGCTTCATTTTTAAAATATACTTCTATTAAAATGTGTTTCTGATTGCAGCTATGGTTATAAGAATTTCCCATGACCTTTGACTTACGCTATCTGACTGTTGTTTAACAATATATAATATAAATGGTTTTGTGGTGGGAAATTCACAGATGATGCCACAAGAGTGCCTCTTGGAGATGAAGGTGGATATATTAATGCCAGTTTCATCAAGATACCAGTGGGGAAGGAAGAATTTCTTTACATTGCCTGCCAGGGGCCCCTTCCTACCACTGTTGGAGATTTTTGGCAGATGATCTGGGAACAAAAGTCCACAGTGATAGCCATGATGACCCAAGAAGTAGAAGGAGAAAAAATCAAGTGCCAGCGCTATTGGCCTAATATCCTGGGCAAAACAACAATGGCCAACGACAGACTTCGGCTGGCTCTTGTGAGACTGCAGCAGCTGAAGGGTTTTGTAGTGAGGGCATTGACCCTAGAAGACATTCAGGTGAGTGAATTAAAGTTTTCCATGTAGTCAGCCTCATCTCCTCATTGGAAACCAGGCCAGGACTCTTGCCATGGTTACATCAATGTATTTTTAGATTAAAAGTCACAAGCCCCTGCTTTTTTCTTATCAAGCATAAAAATTTTAAATGTGACTCTCTTCATGAATTTCCTCCAGTGTGTACTGTGTTAGATTGAAAATGAATACACGATCATTTGTCATCCATTGCTTAGTGATAGCACAAAATGGCTCAGAAGCTATGGGATGGAAACTTCTTCGAGTTGTTTGTTGATTGTTTTGTTTTTGCAGTAGGAGGATCAAACCCAGGTCTGCATCCACCCTAGGCAAGTACTCTATCACTGACCTGCAACCGCAGCCCTGGAAACTTATTTTTCAAGGTCAAATTCAAAGTTGACTCTATTTTAAGAGTTTTTTAAAATTTCTGAGTTGAAAATATCCCTCAAAAAGGTAGCTTTTCCACCTTTGAAAATAAATGGACAATTTTAACATTAACATTTGTCATTTAGATAATTCTTACTGTAGTCACTAACACTGAGTACATTTGGCTTGAGTTATGTAAGTGGTCAGACCTTGAGTAGAGCTACAGCTGCTTTCTCGCTTCTGTCCTCCCTGCCCTTACTACACCCCTTCTCCAATAATGGGTGCTATGGTGAGTAATGTATTTCCTACTGGTTGGTTAGCTTTTTTAAAGAAACAAGATTGTTTACTTTCACAGAAGCAAAGTATATCAGTGCAGTTTTGTGGTTGGCATGCAAATGTAGCCTGTGATTTGTTGTTTTACAGAGAATTAGAGATTATATTTATTGTTTAACTTAAAATTTGTTTTGACATATAAAAATTGTATGTATTTATGGATATCATATGATATATACCTCTTTATTCACATACACTAGCTTACCTATCACAGAGGCTAGCACAGTTGTTCAATATTCCTCAAGTGATTGGGTCACTTAATCCACAGATTTGTAGAGCTCAGTCCCTGTTAAAGGGCTCTAGGGATTGAGCAATTAACATCACAAACAAAAAAAAATTCCACACCTCATGGGGTTTACTTCTAAGATACTGGTGTCAATAGTGCTATGGAAAGAATAAAGCAAGGAATGACAAATGGATGAGGGAGAGAGAGAAGCATGTTGCATTTTCAATAGTGAAGGAAGGCTTAAGAAATGGCATGTGAGAAAAACTGAAGTTGTTGAGTGAGCCACAGAGGCATAACTGGGGGTGGGAAGAGGGAGGACATTCCAATCACAGGCCCTAGAGCCCTAGCCCTGTGTCCAGTGTATTTAAAGATTCATTACAAGTCTGGGGATATCAGTCAATAGGAGAGCTCTTGCCTGATATGCACAAGGCTAGGTCAATCTCCATCACTGAAAAAAAATCGTATCTAGCAGCCTTCTTGCTGAAGGCTTTCCATGTGTGTTTTATGGCTTTGTTTTAGTTTTTGTTTGTTTGTTTTGTTTTGTTTTGTTTTTTGCAGCACTGGGGATCCAACTCACAGGTTTCTACAAATTCTCTACCATTGAGCTATATCCCCGGCACTCCATATGTTTCTTAATGGAATTCTTTCACCTCTTCCATTCTTCTTTTGATCTGATCCAATACACAATTCAAAATTTGACAAGACAAATATAAGAACTAATTATGTAGGAATAATATTGCATGACATTATGTACTAATTGTTTTACAATTTCAGACAGGAGAGGTGCGACATATTTTTCATTTGAATTTCACTGCCTGGCCAGACCACGATACACCTTCTCAGCCAGATGACCTGCTCACGTTTATCTCTTACATGAGACACGTCCATAAGTCAGGCCCAATCATTACACACTGCAGTGCTGGCATTGGACGTTCAGGGACCCTGATATGCATAGATGTGGTTCTGGGATTAATCAGTCAAGATCTCGAGGTGAGTACAAGATATATTCTGAATCTGCCTATGATCAGAAATTATTCTGGACTCTGTTTAATAATGTGTATTTTAGGGCTGGGGTTGTGACTCAGTGGTAGAGCACTTGCCTAGCATGTGTGAGACACTGGGTTCAATTCTCAGCACCATAAATAAATAAATGTCCATTGAGAACTAAAAAATATTTTTAAAAAAATAATGTGTATTTTAATAGTGTGCTCAAAAGCCCCATATGCAGTGTTGCATTTTTATCCTTTATACTCTTTATGCCTGTATAAGATTAAAGTCAGAATTTTCATCACACTTTGGGGATAGAAATATTGATGTATAGGGCTGAGGTTGTAGCTCCATGGTAGAGTGCTTGCCTAGCATCTGTGAGACACTGGGTTTGATTCTCAGTACTACATAAACATAAATAAATAAAGGTATTGTCTCCATCTACAACTAAAAATATTTTTTAAAAAATATTGTACAAAAGAAAATGTATAAGAAATGTACATTTTGTTATACAAATTAATGCTAAATTGTCTTTCTAAACAGTTACTCCCAATTTAAAAAATTATTACTAAATATAACCCAAGCAAATATGGTATAATCTTACTTTTAGATCTAATTAGTATAAATCTATGTAAAAATGACAGAAACTAGAATATGTAATTAATATAATTGTCTTTTTCTTTTCTTTTTTTGGTACCAGGGTTTGAACTTAGGGACGCACTTAACCACTGAGCCATATCCACACCCTTTTTTATATTTTATTTAAAGATAGGGTGTCTCACTAAATTACTGAGGCTTGCTTTGGACTCGCACTTCTCCTGCCTCAGCCTCCCAAGCCAATAATTGTCTTTTAAAGATTTGTTAAAAGTAGTTGTTTTGTACTTTATATACTCTTAAAATATCAACTATAATAATTTATGTAGAACAAAACTAAATAGTCTGTTCCGTCCTTTTTTCAAACTGTTAAATGTCAGCTAAAATCAAAAGATATAGAATTTTATTCAGAAATGCAATATCTAAGGAAAGTAGTTTTTATTTTTTAATTATAAGAAATTAGCCAAATTTTAGGAAAGAGAATTTTTGTTACAGATTTTTAGTTAGGATAATAACCTACCCTAATTCTTAGATCATAAATAAGAATACCAACTGATGACAAGTCAGTTCTCTAAGTCATTTTGTCTAAGACAATTTCCCAAAACTACTAGAAAGTGAAGAAGGGGGCCCAGGCACGGTGGTGCACACCTGTAATCTCCAAAGGCTGAGGCAGGAAGATCGAGAGTTCAAAGCCAGCCTCAGAAAAGTGAGAGGCTAAGCAATTTAGTGAGACCCTGTCTCTAAATAAAATATAAAGTAGGGCTGGGGATTTGGTTTTTTCCCTTTTTATCTAACAAGTCCATTCTATTTTCTTGGGCAGTTTGACATTTCTGATTTAGTGCGCTGCATGAGACTACAAAGACATGGAATGGTTCAGACAGAGGTAAGTCTAGGCCTATTTGAAGAAGGAATTTATAAAGATTCTAATAGTTTAAAAAGTTCTTATTAAAATTTTTTTTTTTTTTTTTTTTTTTTTTTTTTAATGGGCTAAGTGTTGTCCAGGCTGGCCTGGGATTCCTGAGTTCAAACAATCATACCAACTTAGTCAGATCCTGCTAGAGTAACAGAGGAATTCTAGCAGGATTTGCCGTAAGGATGGCAGACCATAAATATGTTAAATATGTACAATGAATTATATAGGATCTAAGAAAGTACTCTTCAGAAAAAAGAAGAGTAGGTAAAGGGAATCAGTCATGGCAGATTGTGGATAAAATTTTAAATAGTGTTACCATTGGGAAGGTAACACTTAAGCAGAGATTTGAAGGAAGATGTCATGAAGCTATTTGGGGGAGCCTTCGGGCAGAGTCCAATGCCTCCATGGAAGTCTAAGTGGGAGTGGACCACAAGTAAGTACAGGTTCAAGAACGGTCATTACCAGAGCACAGAGGAGAGTGGGAGAATGTGAAGTTAGAGAAGAAGTGATAGGAGCCAGATCTTGGGCTTTCCTCTGAGTACATGGGAGTTATCATAGGCCTGTAGCCAGAGTGGTGGGTGTGGACAGAGGAGGACATTATGTGAAGTGTATTTGCCAAAGAGTTGTAGGCAATGTAAGAGAAAGAGAGATGATGTGGAAAATGCAGAAAAGCTAAAATACAGGTGAGCACCAAGAAAATTAAAAGGCTACTCATAATCCTACTTGCAGAGAGTTGCTAATAACAACAAAAAAATAACAACAACAAAAAAAGAAACCTCAGATACCAATACCATCAACTTATAGAGAATAATTTTGAGAACCACAAGGATTCATTTTCAAAAATCTTTGATTTTCATATTCTTTTGTTCTAAAATATTGAAAGAAAAGATTTCATATTTAAAGAATATGTAAATATCAATTATATTTCCCCAAACTTTGATTTCTCTTTGTATATTCTTTTGTTCTAAATTATTTAAAGGAAATCATTTTAATAGCTTCTTTATATTAATTTTTTGGTATTTTGAAACATCGAGGTGAGTTCAATAAATCTAGCAGAAATTATGAAGGAAATTAATTTTCGTGAAATATTATCAAAGCACAAAAATAGAAATGGCTGCCAATCGGAGACAACTTCACTTAGTTCTCTAAATACCACCACCTCCAACTCCCAGGCTTTACCCCTCATATTGTCAATCCGGTTTCTGTTTTTTTATAATTTTTCTGATACTACACAATTCTGTAGGCTGCTTTTTAATGTTTCTGACATTTAGCATTTAAACAAAAATTTTCCATATTTTCTAAACTCCTCAAACATTGCTTCTATTAAGGGTGTAGCTGAGTATGATATTCGTGACACATTTAAAGTTCTCTGTGTACTCATCGCTGTTATTTTGTTTTGTTGGCTATAGGATCAATATATTTTCTGCTATCAAGTCATCCTCTATGTCTTGACACGTCTTCAGGCTGAAGAAGAGCAAAAAGACCAGCCTCAGCTTTCTAAATAATATGGAAAGAGCAGCCTTCTGGATGTCTCCGTATCTCTCCTGAACCTCCAACAAACTCCTGCTCTCTACTTAAAATAATTTGAGTTATAGAGCAGCAAGGCCATGCAATATTATGCTTATTCTCTTCTACCTTGGAGGGGCATTCTTTATAACAATAAATAGTGTTGAAATGCTGTATTTTTACAGCTACCATAACCAATGACAATTATTAAAAAATGTTTAACACTAACTGAACAATTCAGGTCTAAAGGCTAGAGGCAGCACTTGATTATAGTGGACATTGTTACAGGATACACTGAGTCTATTTTTAATGTACCAATCTTGTTTATAGCAAAAAAATTTTTCCAGTATTTTAATAAAGTAGAGGTATTTTATAGAGGATACTTGAAACCAGTATTTAAGCTTTAAATGACAGTAATATTGGCATAGAAAAAAGGTAGCAATTGTTTACCATGTCAATTTCTAATGTTTACTATATAGAATTTCCTGTAATATATTTATATACTTTTCATGAAAATGAATTTATCAGATGTTTGTAACTGTGTCATCTGTTTGTAATGTATCATTCTCACTTTGTAAATAAAAATACACCTTAAAACATAGCCAAAACTGTGCAGACAGACACTTTCAGTTTTTTTATCACAACACACAGTCCTCTGGGAAGCCAGTGACCTCTGGACCACAACTTCCCATCTCCCCAGCTGGTCCCAGTCAGTCCAGGCAACAGAGAATGGGAGTTTGTCATCATCCTGTAGATTAAGCACTGTCATGAAGGTCATGTCTGGCTTAACAGAAGCTAAGTAGAAGAAACTTCTACCTCCCTATAAGTGGTGCCCACTTTCTACACTTAGTTGATACATAAATCAGAGTATTTTAAGACTGGTTTGAAGTAATACTTAGAATAGTCAGTTAACCAAAAGGAGTAATCAAGGAAACCAATGTTGTACTGCCAGAGAGGTTTATATTTGGTTTTGCCAAATAGGAAGGAAAACAGATCAGCCTCCGAATGCCTGCTTTAGTTTACGGTTCTGTGATTCTCAATATTGAACTTGTTTTGCTAAATCTGAATTCTGTCTCCTTCCGTTCAGCCCTGACACCACTCCAAGACCCAGAACACTCCCTGGTTCATCATAAGATTATATCAATTTGGAGCTAATTGATTTGAATTTGTGATCCTAACCAAGTGCAGTGATTTACTGGGACCTGTTCCTAAGGAGCTGAGGCTATTTGAAGGCAGAAGACGGTATCAGTAAATAAATAAAGCTTCCTGGTGACTCCCTTGCCAAGTAACAGGTTTGGCTCCTACT
This sequence comes from Ictidomys tridecemlineatus, assembly GCF_052094955.1. NCBI lineage: Eukaryota > Metazoa > Chordata > Mammalia > Rodentia > Sciuridae > Ictidomys > Ictidomys tridecemlineatus. Next base: position 67,641,191 of record NC_135485.1, read on the forward strand.
CAGAATGGGATCTGAATCTGGCAAGAGAAGCTTCACCACCACCATTCCCACTTGAATCAGAAGACTTCTTTTATAAACTTTATAAACAAAATTATCATTTGGGAAAAGAAAAAAAAAAGATTTCTGTTACTTTAAAAACATTTGGAAATCTCTGTTCCGAGTTGGAATCCTGAGGCCTTGTTTTCCTGGGCATGTGGAGCCACAAGGCAAAGCTCCAAGAGCCAGTACAGCTGAGGGCAATTAGCTACCATCAGAAGTCAGCACAGATGGGAGAGGGCAAAGCTGGAAGATACTTTCTCTGGAAAGAATGTAACCAGGAAATGGAAACTGAGAAAAAAAAAAATGGGTTTAGGTTTATGACCCCTGAGTGGAAACTTGATTATAATAAACCCATTACTGCCTGCATCATGGGATCTGGCTCCACCACCATGGAATGGTATGAGTCACTTGCTAAGACCACTCTGTTTAGAAAGAAGAGGCCACAGAGCCCAGGCACAGAAAAAACTCAAATATCACATTAATGTATAAACACAGCCTAGCTCCTCACAGACCTTGTATTAGCTAAGTATTATAAAACATAAATCAAAAACTTAGTGGATCAAGCATAATAGTTTATTTCTAGTTTATATAACAAATCTGGGCATGCAAACGACCCAACAGGGCAGCTCTCCTTCCTCCATTTTTAAGAACTCAGGCTGATGGAAGTTCTATGATTAACAAATGTGCTTCCAAGGTCATCCTGTGAATCTCCGTTCCTACAGCCAGAAGTAAAAAGAGCACATGTGGAGAGGTTTCTATTAGGCAGGCCAGGACTGGAAGTGAAGCACATCACTGACACTCGTTCCATCAGCAAGAACTGGCTGATTGACAGCCCCCAAGTACCAGGAAGCTGGAAAGTGTAGTTGGCCGAACAGCTGTTTCCCTGTGACAACTCAGTGCTAGAGAAGGGAAAGTACAAGTCTTAATAGAAGATGTATAAAAGTGAACCAAAATATATTCTAAAATAACAAATGCTGGATAAGATGTAAAGAAAACAAACACTGATAAACTGTTGGTGGACTGTAAATTTGTTTAGTCACCATGAGGAAAATCAGAGGTTTCACAAAAACACTAAACACTAGCATATGATCATATGATCTAGGTATCCTAATCCTGGGTAGGTGTCCAAAGAAAATAAAATCTACATACAAAGGGACACCTGCATGACCATGTCTATTGCAGCAGTATTCACAATAGCTTTGGTGCCCCATCAACTGATGGATGAATAAAAAAAGTATATGGTATTATACACATGAGAGTATTATTCAACTACAAAGAAAAGTGAAATCCTGTCATTTGCAACAAAATGGATGGAACTAGAGAACATGCTGTTAAGCAAAAACAAAACAAAAAACCAGACACAAAAAACAGTACTGCAATTTTCCTCGTATGTGAAAACAAAAAAGAAAGGAAAAAAAAAAAAAAGGTCCGCCTTAAAGAATGGTACTTACTAAGGACTGGGAAAGGGGGTTGAGGGCAAGGGTGGATGGATATGATCAGGGCATGCTGTATGCTTGTATGGAGATGTAACATTAAATCCCATTAATATGTACAAGGAACATGTGTTAATTAAAAAACAAATGGTATCTTAGTATAATCCTGAACACTAGAGAATTAAAAACATAATTTTATCTCAAAATCAAAACTATGGTACATGTCATTAGTATAGATGTTTCTGAATTGTTATGATAAACAGGAGAAAAAATGTGTGTTGAGAAGAGATCAGACTTTTTTTAAATCTGTGGCTTCAGAGCAGCCTGCCAGATCTCTTCGTTTAAAAATAACTAGCTATTGAAATGTAATGTGATAAATCCAAGAAATTAAAAGAACAGCTTACCAAGGTTATGCTTGTCGATAATGAAAGAAAAGGTTCCTATTTTCCTTAATTTAGAAATATTCAAGATACCTTGTCATGGTGCAGATAAATGTGACAAATTATAGGCTAGCCACATAAAATTTTAAAACCAACAAAATTTTAATACAGTGGTTTGGGAATGTGTTTAAGTGCAAGTATCAAAAAAACAACCAAATGTGCTTACACAAATGAAAGATTTATTTCCTTTCCTTAGGAAACAATTTCAGAAGTTGTCTGTGGCTAGGATTGATTCTATAGCTCAAGAATGTCAACAGCTTACCAGGCACTGAGGCACATGCCTGTAATCCCAGCTACTCAGGAGGATGAGGCAGAGGAACACAAGTTAGAGGCTGTCCAAGCAACCTAGCAAGACACTCAAAATTTAAAAGGGTTGGGAGTATAGCTCAGTGAAAGAGCACTTGCCTAGCATGCATAAAACCTTCAGAGTTCAATCTCTAGGAATGAAAAGGAAAAAAAAAAGTCACAAGTTCTATAATTATCCTGATCTTTCCTTCATGATCTAGAATTGCTGGGGCAACTCTGCTATTACATCTATGATCCAAAAGGAAATAGGAACTGACAAGGAGAAAGGGTCTGTCGGTGCCTAGGGCAAGAAAGCAAGACTCCCCAGGAACCATAAGCAGACTTCTGCTTCAATCTTATCAGCAAGAATTTTGTCACATGCATACCTCTAACTTCAAGAAAAAAAAATACTTTTAGCTAGGCATTTTGCAATACTGAACAAAATCTCAGTCCTGTTAATAAGGACAAAGAAAACATGCACAGTGGAAGTGTGTATCTTTCCATGTCTGCCTCAGTTTCCACCATTCCTTAGTACCTAACACTGTGTCCTGTTTTGAGGAGTTTTTTTTTTTTTTTTTGGCAGTGCTGAGAATTGAACCTACGGCTTCGTGCATACTAGGCAAGTGCTGTACCACTGAGTTATATCCTCAAAACTTGTGTCAATATTTTAAAATCTTCCTGAATCCAGAAGTATCTGAACTTTATTTTTTTTTAATTTTATTTTTGTGCATTGATGGGGATGGAATCCAGGGCCTTGCATGTGGCTATGCAAGTGCTACATCTCCAGCCCTTTTTAAATTTTATTTTATTTGAGACAGGGTCTCGTTAAGTTTCCTTGAACTTTTGATCTTCCTACTTCAGCCTCCCAAGTAGCTTGGATTAACTCGTGTGCCACTGGGCCCAGCTTAAAACTTTTTTAAAAGATTTCTAAAACTGAATGTGTAAAAAATACAAAATTGTACAACAAGAGACACTTTGTAAAAATGAGATAATATACATAATAGGTAAAACGTTGATAATACATGGAACATATACATAGTAACTATCATGTTAAAATCTATAAATCAACCATGAAAAAATATAACAGAAAAGCAGGCAAAGGGCATGAATGGGCACATGATCATGGAAAATGCTCTACTTTGCTTGTAGTTTTGAATATGTAATTTTAAAGAGATGTTTTCACAAGTCAAAGTGACCAAAACTCTTTGGAGTACAAGTTTGAAGCCAGCCTTGGCAACTTAATGAGATCCTGTCTCAAAATAAGAAATAAAATAGATGAGGATGTATCTGAGTGGCAGAACACCCTGGATTCAAACCTGAGTACCAAAAAGAAAAAGAAAAAAAATCTTCCTTAGACTAGTGAAACCATGGGAAACTGGACCCTCTCGGGACTGCTGTGCCACATTGCCAAAGAGCAATCTGTCCAATATTTCTATGGGCAATGGGCCTGCCCATTCCAATCATAGGAATGGAGTCTCCTGAAATGCATGCACATAGACAAGGGTAGTGTAGCAGCACTGCAATACCAAATAAATTGAAAGTTATAAAGATGGGTTAAATAAATTATAGTCCTTCTATGCAATGCAATATATCTATGCAGCCACTGTTCTAAAGAATGAGGTAGGTTAACACAAACTGAAGTGTAGAGATGTTCTATCATATGTCATCAAATGACTTTCAAGACGGAATATATTGAACATTTTTTGAATGACTCAGTGAATGTACATGAAGATTAGAAAGACATATGTCTATCTCTAGGGAGTGAAAATATGAGGAATTCATACATTTTTTAACCTCCTGTTTACTTGAAATTCCCTCTAAGCCTGTATTACATCTATAATCAAAAAGGTATTCAAGCTCTTAAGAAATAATCATTTAGAAAAGGGCCCCATTTTTTACAACTGTGTCCTCCCTTGTACTCCCCAAGGACCTGCCCAAAGTCAGGAAGTTATGTGGATCCAGACCCTACCTTGCCTGGCAGAGTCCTAACTGTCATTAGATTAAAATCCAAACAAGAGACAACTTTACATAATAAAGGGCATTACCTCCTGCCAGGTGGCACTATTCACCTCATGGGACAACAAGAACACACACAGCAGCTAGGAAAAAAACAGTGTAAACCCCCCCAAAACTCCCTGAAATGGGCAGAATACACTCTCAAAAAGTGATCCTATGACATTGCACAATCCACACAAAAATATAAGTATTCTAACATCTGACACTTAACTATTCACACAGGTCCTGCCAACCAAGGAGATTGCATCGGCGTGGCCCTGTCTTTACCCATCACTGAGGAAGACAGAGGACCACTCTGGCCAGCAAGTCCCTACTATTCACATGAAGTGATGTGGCCAGTAGGCTCCAGAGCCCTGTGGCGATCCATTGGTCCTGATGGCTCAGGGGTTCCAGCAGCTTCTTCATGCACCTCCAAGAAAGCACTGGCCTCTCTGCATTTTTTGTCATGGCACACTTCTGCACAATCTGGGTTCCTTTTTCTGGGTCTGTTCTTCAGTCTCCTCTTGTATATTTGATATGCTAGGTGATTAAACATATGATTATTAAACACCACTTTAGCAAAGGGTATAATCCGGGGACACTGTGTCATTATTCTATACTTGGGGAGTTTGCTTTGCATCATTTAAGTATAAATACACTGGGAAAAGAGGGGGAGAGGGAAACCATGGAATGAAACAATTCAGTGTGTCATAATGGTTCTTTCTTCAGACTGCAGAAAGCTTGGTCATTCAGTCATTCAGTCCATAAGTCAGTTGGTCAGTGGAGGGCTTACTGAGTCACACACTTGCTAGGATGTATCTGGGGATGAGCCAGTCATAATTCTTCCCCAAAACTTTGATCTCAGACCAGGAGTTTTATTCTGCTAGCATTGGTATATTTATTATCAGTAATCAGTATATAATCAATTATACCCATAATCATTGAGTCTTACTTAGAACCCGTTCCCTGAGAACAGTGAAAATTTATAATGGCCCAAGATCAAAATATATATATGTGTATGTATTTAAATGTTTTTAAACTTAAATCAACTCCAAAATAACATGCTTTTAGCTGTATAGAGAGGTAAACGGTGTGTGTAGTATGCATGTGTATAAATTTTTAATATTTGTGAATATGCTTATATATGTATTATGTTTTATATTTGAAAAAATTCCACAACCATTTGGCATAAATCATAGTCACAGAAACATTGAAGTAACTTGGCATTTGGGAAACCTCAAGGCCCCTAATAAGACATAACAAATAAATGCTTATGTTCAGTCAATGTCATTTTTGAGATCGATGATTGTTCATGGAGAGCTTATCCTGATAAATCTTGGAATTTAAATGCTGATTGTGCTTTGTTTTTTATGAAACATATTTGGTTCTAATTATAAATTCCTATTTGGGTGTTTTTAAAAATATTTTTCTGTGAAAGTTCCACTGTATCAAAGTATTGTGTTTATGCACCTTATTATCCCCCAAAATATCCTGCTAAAAATATAATTCAGGGGGCAGCACATACAAGTTCGAATCCCAAAAAAGAGCTGGTAAATTAGGTTGTTAGTCAAATCTACCCAATGAAAGTCCATTCACCTGCAACAATGAGAACTCCATCCACCAGTTGGAAGAGTCCATAGGCCAACGGGAAGTTAAACATCTGAACCAAGTGCTCGGCTGTGAAAGACAACTGGAGCATGGTGATGCACATCTGAATATTCTGAGCTCCGGTTTCCAAGGAAATTGTCCTGCACCTGGCAATGACAAAAAATTTCAAGAGTTAAGTATTACCAATAAGCACCGTTCTAACATTTGCTCTTATGCAAACTGATAAACTATGAGCTCAAGCAACTAGAAGTGTTTATTCATTCAACAGCTGTTTGCTGAGTGCCTGCTCTGTGGGGTGGTTTTCCAAGAGGCACTGTGGAGCAGGACCTTTTGAACCCTGCCCTAAGGAAAGACCGGATACACACGAGGAAAAGTTCAGTAGACGTACATGACAAAGCAAAATCAAGGTCCTGGAACAGGCTGTAGCAATTGAAAAAAGTTGCAGAATTGTATAGAGAAGGCTTCACAGAGGAACGACACTACAGAATGGAAAGAGTGGAAGAGGCATTTGATGTGGAAAAAGGATAAAAAAAGGGGCTGGGGCTGTAGCTTAGTGGTAAAGTGCTTGCCTCATGTGTGTGAGGTACTGGGTTTGATCCTCAACACATCACATAAAAATAAATAAAGATACTGTGTGTACCCTAAAACTAAATAAATATCTTTTTAAAAAGATAGAAAAAAATTACTGAGCCTTTTCACCTAAGACAACCACTTTTAAAAATATATTTGTTTAACTTTATTTCATTTATTTATTTACTTTATGTGGTGCTGAGGACCGAACCCAGTGCGTCACCCATACTAGGCAAGTGCTGTACCACTGAGCTACAGCTACAGCCCCTAAGACAACCATTTTAACATCTGGTTTTCATTTAGGGTTTTCCTGTTTGTTTTTAAGTATTTAATTTGTACTGTTTCACATACAGCTCAACTTTCCTTTTCATCTCCTCCAACCCTCCTGTCCATGCAGATTGGCTGTCCATGCAATGCCTCGTGAATGGGCCATGCCCATTCTTCTCCCAGTGCTCAAAGTTCCCCAGTGGAACACTGGCACAAAGCCAACTAAAAATTTCCCAACACTTACCTTCAGAATTCAACTTTATAATTTGCTTTCCTTTAATAATTTTTTGATTTTCAAAGTAAACAAACTTTACTTTTAAACCTTAGAAAATAAATCAAGAAAATATTTAAGAACTATAATTACTCTTAGTCTCATTACTCAAAATTACCATATGGTACATTTTTTTCAATATTTTCTTCATGCATAAAATTCTTTTTGCTTTCTTTCACAATATGGGAATCAAAATAAATATCATTTTCTATCCTTTTTTGCAGGGAAGTATTGAGGATTGCACCTAGGATACCACAGAGTAACATACCCAGCCCTCTATTCCTTTTTAACTAAAATTTATCTCTTGAGTATTTTCCAAATTCATTAAAATTGATGCATCATATCCATCATATGGATGCAACATGAATTAAGTATCTCCTATTGTTAGATATTTCAATTGCTTCCATTTTGATTTTTATAAATAATCCTGCAATTAATGTCTTAGCATATCAGTATTCATGTGCACATCTGATAGAGCTAGCTTCAGAACAAATTTTTAAAAGTAAAATTGTGGAGTTAACAATTATGCATATTTATAAGGCTGTTGATATAACACTAACTTTTCTTCCAGAGAATTTATTCCAGTTTTCTTCCCCTCCATCACTATATGATGTTGTGCATTTCATTGCAGGCATGGAGACATGCAAGTTTATCATTTTTAACATTTGCAATAATATTATAAACCATATATATCAAAGTGTAATATAATTTTTAAGTGAAATTCCTATCTTATTTCTCAGTTTATGTCCTTTCTCCTCTTGTGTCTCATAATTAGCAATTCTTAAAAATTTAGCACAAACAACAGGTAAGAATATAATCTCTTAAAACTTGTTCATGACCTAAAGTGATCTCTACATTTAGTGAAATGACTTCATTCTTCCTATTTAATTATTTGAATATGAAGAGAAATGTGCCCAGATCTCAACAAATGGCACTAACACCCGAATACTAATTTTACAAATTACAACTTCCTGTCAATTTGGCCTTTGCTGCAGTTAACATTTAAAATCACCATGATCTCTTCACTGTCTCTGGGCTGAACTGTCCAGTCCCATCTGCCGTGTACATTGAAGCTCTTCCTGTCTCCTGAGGCAGCCAGGCAAGACAGGCTTGTCAGTGGCAACGTATTTAATTTACCTTCCTCAAAATAGGTGAAGGAAAATGTTAACTGTACCTTTGCCAAGACTGATGGGTAAGGAGTGCCAGCAGAAAGCCCGAGACATGGCCGATCGGAGGAAAGATGAAACTGATGGTCAGAAGGGTGGTGTCTGAATTCCATGATCCCTTCGCTAGCACCACACCAGCAACTGTGACCACCAGAAGGAGGACCCCACCAACCACGGCCCCAACCTAAAGCAAACCAATAAAATAAGTACAGGTAAACATCATGGGCTGTTTGTTTGTTTTCTGTATGATGCAAAGTCCACCAAGGCTCTCAAAAGGCTTGAAATTTAGCAATTTAAAGAGGGAACTTAGAGAGCACTGAATGCAATTTCATTTCATAGTAGGCCTTCCATATCCACAGGAGATATGTTCCAAGACCCTCAGCAGATGCCTGAAAACACAGACGTATTATACTAAATCCCGTATTTTCTGGGTTTTCCTACATATACATACCTATAATAAAGTTTAATTTATAAATTGGATACAAGAGGAGATTAACAACAACTAATAATAAAATAGAACAAATGAGTTTCTCCTGACCATGGACTGTACATAAAGTAACAAAAAATATCTAGCTGGTGCATAGTAAGTCAATAATATAAACGACAAAAAGAGATGTCCTGGGGAAGTCCAGACTGGTAATCATGGGTGATAAGGACAATTGACCTTCTAACACTTTCTATGCAAGAAGGAGGACCGTAGACCTGAAGGCATCAGGAAAGGCTCCCTGTATGTCTTTAGAACTTGAACTGGATGCTGTGTCATCTCAGTGAACATAGCATGGATACGATGGACAAAGGACACTTCAAATCACACTCTCTAGAACAGTGCTCTATTTGAAACATATGAATTGATTATTTCTGGAATTTTCCATCTAATGTTTTTACACTGCAGTTAACTGCAGATAACTGAACTGACAGCAAAACTGTGGATAAGAGCATTTAACTGTACAGTGGAAAAACCCAAATTCCAAAGTGTTCTAGTGACTTAGCTAATTTAGAAATGGCTGGGGTTTCACATAAATCCCAGTCTTTTTATTTAGTGACCAGTATCTTTTCTATTCAAATGGAGGATCTGACCAGAAGAATTTGATGATAGTTTTTTTCCCATGGATTAGACAAAATTATGAAATAAGTAGACTTGGACAATGAGCTCTGTCTTAGTCCATTTTCAAATGCTATAACAAAATACCTAAGGCTCTGGATCCTTTGTAAAGAAAAGAGATTCATTTTAGCTTACAGTCCTGGAGTTTCAAGACTACAGCATTTACATGTGCTTGGCTCTAGTGAGGGCCTCATAACAGATGGCATTCATACTGTTGAGTGCTATAGTTTGGACCAAGCCTGTTTCAGGGGGTCAGACCAGAGCAGCATCCAATACTCCCACATACACATAAGACCCTCCCTGCTCTGGTAACCTACTGTCTGTGGTTGACCTTGCCTGGCCATTCACCTCACTTCCCACCCCACTTTTCAACAACCAACAGCTTCCTCCTGCTGTCTCACAAATGAAATAGCACCGTTCCTCACAAGACAATCTGAGCTCAGATTAATGTCATAGGAGAAATACTCTATCCCCTCCCACATAAGTACTGACGTTTTTGTCAGGAGGTGTGTGCTGGCAATGGACCCCAGCACCTCACACATGCCAGTCAAGTGCTCTGTCACTGAGCTACATCCCCAGCCCTACTGTCTCTTATTTTTGTTAACATAAACAAAAGCAAAAGTAATAATAATTTTAACAACAACAAAACCAATAAACTCTAATAGTTCAAATCTTAGATAAGACAGGAAGAAAGTGTGGCCTAGAGTATTTAGGGACAGTCAGACTCTGGTCGAGCTCATCTTGAGTGGATGGCAAACGATGCTCCTAGTGACAGCATCAATCTTGACTCACAAGGAGTCAGGGTAATGCCTTAGTCATGAAGAACCAAAGCAAAGAACAAACACAACACCCTGCTGTGTGTATCATGGGTGAGCTCTGGGGTTGTTTTTACTGTCCAGACACAGGGACACACAAGCCACTGCCTAAGAGGGAGATGCTAAAAGTCACGAAGAAAGCCTCTGATTGGAAAATTCCTTCTTCATTATTTTACCAAAAAGAGATTTCAAAGTTTGAAATCCACCAGGACAAAATTAGAAAAACAGGTTATTTGGCAAATGTGTCAGATCTAAAATTAAAATAGGACCAAGGACAGAGATGAAGATATCCTAAACTTATAATTAAACTAACCTAAGGTCCTGTCAGATATTTATTCAAACACATTATTAAATATTTTTTTGCCACAAATCCTATGGAATTGCCAAGGGGAAACGTTTTAAACCTGCTCTTTACAGATAATAAAACTGGCATATGTAAAGTACATTACATCTTGCTTTTCTAATGACACTGATGGACTAATAGAGGCTATGGAAACACAAGAATCAGGATTGTTCTGTTGCTGTTAAGGGCTGTTTTAAGAAAAGTAATCCAAGATAGAGTACTTGAAAAGTAAGAAGTTTCCATAGTCATACTCACTCCTCTTGTTTTATAAACAAAATCATAAACAAACATTGACTATTGGAAATTTTCTCCTGTTGAAACGATGACAGTAAATGTGGGAAAGGACTATGTTTCATGACTACAGCTGAAGGAGTGAAAGCAAGCTACCAGTGTTAATCAGCCTTACACAATCCCAACACATGGCTTCTTCCTTCAGTGGTCTATACCCAATGGACTGGTCTGCTGGTTGGCTCCTCTTCCCTTGTTCATGTTCTTTGAGGAACCATAGAAATGGTTTGGTCTTACATGAAATTAGGGAACAGCATCCGTTTGTCAGGTAGAGCCAACAGCAGGAACTTAAACTAAACCAAACCATAAACCTCAAACTAAATTAACTGATACTTGACAAACCTCTGATTAATCCCAAGTGATAAAGTGATATGTTGATAATGTAAAATATAACTAAAATACTTTTAAAATCTTCATGAAAGCAGCACATGGTACTTTCTTCTTTTTACTTTTATTTTTTTCAGCCTGGGAATTGAACCTAAGTCCTTACACATACTAGGCAAGCACTCTGCCAGTAAGCTACACCCTAAATTGCCCAGACTAGCTTTGCACTTATGATCTTCCTGCCTCAGCCTCTCAGATAGCTGAGATTACAGGCATGAACCGCCACATGCCTGGCCACATTACATTCTTATTTTTTTAAGTTCTGGGGATTGAACTCAGGCCTCACACATGCCAGACAAGGGCTCTACCATTGAGCTACATCTCCAGCCCGACATGACATTCTTATATCTTCTAAAATGATACATAATTTGGAAAATGGAAAATACTCTAGGATGGTGATTTCATTATTAAGAATGCCTCTCTTTAGCTAGGTTTTATTTTTTTCTTTCTTTTTTTTTTTTGAGTACCAAGGATTGAACTCAGGGGCACTCAACCACTGAGCCACATCCCAGCTCTATTTTGTATTTTATTTAGAGACAGGATCTCACTGAGTTGGGTATCATCTTGTTTTTGCTGAGGCTGGCTTTGAACTCATGATCCTCCTGCCTCAGCCTCCAGAGCCACTGGGATTACAGGCTGTGCGCTACCATGCTCTACTAGCTAGGTATTTTTAAAAGTCATTTAACAAGGACACTTTCTCATTTCGCCAACAGGCAAAAGGCAACACTGCAAAGACAACAGTAGTAGTAAGTTCTGGTTACTATCATTCCATGGGAGGGCTCCTCAATGCTTTCTGGGTGATTTCACTTATTAAAGTCTTATTCATGCTGTCTGCAGCCCTTGCTCATGTGCACAAACCACATGTCAGTGGTGTCCTCATGAATGCTTCTGCAAGTCTGTCCTTCATCCTACTGTTCCAAGAACCAGCCATGTTTCTAAAGCTGGGGCTCCACTTCATGAACACTTGAACAGCTTTTGCCTTGAAAACACCTGTGTAAAGCCTAGTGGATGGGCAGGTCTAGGACTTTCTCTGTGCACATCTAGACCTTAGCTTTTCTGTCACTAAGAGGCCCATATGTTTTCCAAAATGTTGCAAGACTTGGTTTGACCTGTGGGAGCAACAGAGCAAGGCTTAAAGAAATATAAGAATGGGCTGAGGTTGTGGCTCAGTAGTAGAGCACTTGCCTAGCACGTGTGAGGCACTGGGTTCTATCCTCACTACCACATACATACATACACACATACATACATAGAGGTTTTTTTTTAAAGTACAGAAATATAAGAGCTGGATTTCAAACCTCAGGACTAATAAGGAAATTGCACCAGGCAAGATGTTGCAAGACTGTAATCCCAGTGATTCAAAGGCAGGAGTATCACAAGTTTGAGTCCAGCCTGGGCAACTTTAGTGAGACCCTGATTCAAAATTAAAAGTTTTGGGGATGTAGCTCAGTGGTACAGTGCTCCTGAGATCAATCCTCAGTAGCAAAAAAAAAAGAAAAAAAAGCAAAATTGAATTACAGAATGTGGAGCTGTGTTCGATCAGCTCATTTGTTCCTGCCATTCATCTCCATCTTTCAAGTGTCTGAATTTGAGAATGTGCTGTGTGTGCACTTGCTTACCTTGAGAATGAGTTTTGATTGTTTTGGCCACCTATAATTCACATAGATACCGAAGGCAACAGGAATGGTCAGGCACACAAGGGTAATTCCTGAAGAGAAGAAAAATTCATCAGACCGTATCCCTTCTCACCCTAAAAATTTCTATTTCAATTAGATAACATACTTTAATGAAAGTTGCATTTTGTTTTTGTATCCATCTCCCAAAATAAAAACAATCTCTGAAAGACAGTTTTCAAAGGTTATATAATACTAATGAATGCCACCAGACCTGGTTCATCAACTTCCTTCTCAGAATCCTTCTGACAATCACATGAAGAGTTAGAGACAGCAGGAAATGAAAAGATTAGGAAACAGGAAGGCCATTTTAAAATCCGTGAAATTCTTTGGCCCCTACATATAGGTGTTACCCCTCTATAATCATAGCTATTGCTTCCTTATTCGAGGCCAATGGGTCATTTGCTTCACCAAGTAAAGAATACCTATTGTAGACATTAGAAACAGCATTTGCTACACCATGATAGCAACTTCTCATATTTCCCAAGTGTAGCCAGGTGACCCAAAGATGAGTAGAAAAAACAAATGCCTTTGTAATTAGCTCAAGTGAATAAAGCCATTGAAGGCAGGCTCAGTGCAGCAAAGGTGACTGTCCCCCCGCCAATAGGATCTGTACACGGACATTTTTCCAGTGCCACTTTCCAAATGCATTGGAAACCTATGCATTGCTATTTATTTATAGCAACAAATATGGTAAAGATTCACAATGCTGGCTCCAAAGTTTTGTGAGTTATTCATGACATTTTAGGTTCTTTCAGAATGTATTATCAAAACAGAATATATTAGGGCGGGGTTTGTGGCTCAGAGGTAGAGTGCTCTCCTACTATGCATGGGGCACTGGGTTCGATCCTTAGCACCACATACATAAAAATGGAATAAAGGTATTGTGCTCACCTACAACTAAAAAAAAATGATTTTTTAAAAAAATAACAGAATATATTAAATAATTTACTGATCAGAAAAGCTGCACATAAAACTGTGGTTGCGGGCTGGGGTTGTGGCTCAGTAGTAGAGTGCTTGTCTGACACATATGAGGCACTGAATTTGATTCTCAGCACCACATAAAATAATAAATAAAATAAAATAAATAAAGGTACTGTGTCCATCTACAACTAAAAAATATTTTTTTAAAAAAACATGGTTTCTAAATATGGATGTCACTCAAATTTTACAAATGTAGTGGGCTCTTCTTATCAGGAGATGGCTTTGTTCATGGTTTTGAACTATGGGCCATGGACTGAAGCCCTCAAGATGCTTATATGATACTCCAGGTGACACTTCTAAGTTCTGTGAATCATAGTTTCTATCTCTTCTTCAAAGACTCTGATGAAACTAGAACAGGAAAATCATTTCACCACACTTTTCTAAGCCTTGTAAGTCTACAGAGATCTTAGGAATAAATTGGAGCTTAATGAGAAATAACATTCCAGAGAGGAGCTAATGAGATCTGGATGTGGTTGTGACATGCAGATGAGCTCTAATAAGCAGTACAAATAACTTACATTCAATCTGTAAGAAAAAGTCAAGGCTCACAGGCAACGTGAAGGGTGAAATCATGGGACATTAAGATCTCATCAGAGCCACTAGAATCAGGTAAACTTTGAATCATAAAGAATCCAGTTGCACTGGGTGCAGCGGCACACACCTGTAATCCCAGCGGCTCAGGAAGCCGAGACAGGAGCCAACCTCAGAAAAAACGAGGAACTAAGCAACTCAGTGACACCCTGTCTCAAAAAAAAAAAAATACAAAAGAGGGCTGGGGATGTGGCTCAGTGGTCCAGTGCCCCTGAGTTCAATCCCCAGTACCAAAAAAAAAAAAAAAAAAAAAAAAAAAAAAGTCTGGTTGCTTTATAGTCTAATTATCTAAGATTTGTGTTTTCTTTTAAAGTAAGATCTCTGGCTTTCATTATTTCGAAAATGATCTCTTAATAGTGTGCTACGGAGGTTCAGATGTTGTTTATTCCACCAGAGGTTCATGTGTTAAAAGCTTGATCCTCATGGCTATATTGGGAAATTGAAACGTTAAGAGATGGGTTCTCCCCAGAAGTGATTATAAAAGCCTTAGCCTGGCCCCAGCCAGCTCTCTCTGTCTTCCTAACTAGGGAGCAATCGCTTTCTCATGCTCTCTTCCATTTTGCTAACTGCCATGATATCGACACAGGGGGGAGCCAGGGGGCCTCACGAGAATATGTGCATTACTGTTTATTTATAACAAAAGTGACTAACACATCATAAGGGTTAGGAGCTTGGACTTTACAGCCGGATTCCTGAGTTAGAATTCCAGTTCTAAGCCAGGGGCAGTAGCTCACACCTATAATCTCAGCTACTCAGTAGGCTGAGGCAGGAAGATTGCAAGGTCAAGTCAGCCTTGGCAACTTAGTGAGGCCCTGTCTCACAAAAAGGGAAAGAGAGATCTAAGCCAGGGGCAGTAGCTCACACCTATAATCTCAGCTACTCAGTAGGCTGAGGCAGGAAGATTGCAAGGTCAAGTCAGCCTTGGCAACTTAGTGAGGCCCTGTCTCACAAAAAGGGAAAGAGAGAGAGAGAGAGAGAGAGAGAGAGAGAGAGAGAGAGAGAGAGAGAGAGAGAGAGAAGAGGAAGGAAAGGAGCAAGGGAGGGAGGGAGGGAGAAAGAAAGAATTCCAGTTCTGTTCTTACCAGTAATTTAACCTCAAAAATCTAGAAATTCAAACTAGTAATAGAATCTATGTTGTAAGGTTATGTATGGAATTAAATAACACAAAAATAAAAATCCCTGCAGAAACAACGATGCCTAGCACTATCTCCATTACCGTGACTGCTACATTTCCCAAGCCCAGTACAGACCTATGTTCTGATAGGGAATGGTGAGGTTCTGCGCAAGATCCCAGGACCAGGTGTAGAGGTAAAGGCAGAGCGGCATCATTCCCAGGGCGGCCACTGTGGAACAGGCTGTCATACTGATGCTGAAAAGTAAAGTGAAAGCCATACTTAGGAGGAAGAGCTGGAAACAGAATCCAGACTTAACCAACTCTGAGCACTTAGTCTTCACCAAAGCAACTGCTGAGACAGAATTTCTTAGAGATTACATGGGATAAGACACTTGGAGCTCACTTTTCTCCTATTATTCAACAAATAATGGCTTCTTTTGTGGTCTAGAAAAAGATTTCCTACAGTTCTTATCATTCATTAGTTCATTTATTTGAGTATCTGCTTGCTCTAAATGTTGTACTAGGTGCTATAGCAATCTTTGCTGTCTCCTTATACAGTTCTTTTTTATTGAGATATATTTCTCACACCATAGAATTCATCATTTTAAAGTATACAATTCAGCAGTGTTTAGTACAGTCACAAGATTGTGCAACAACAGTACTATTTCCAGAACACTCGAATCACCCCCAAAAGAAAGCTATAGCAGTTACTCCTCATTCTCTCCTTCCACAAGTCCCTGGAAACCACTGATCTGCCTTCATCTTCATAGGACTGAAGGATTGCCTCTACCAGACATTTCATATGAACAGAACCATACAATCTCTGACCTTTTGGGTGAGCTGAGCTTCCTTCACCTAACACAATCCAAGTTTTAGCACATATTCAAAGCTCATTCCTTTTTATGGCTTTTTGTCCTTCTGGTGTGTTGCATCGATTTTTATGTATGAACCCCTTGAATTGAGGATAAATACCACTTAGACATGATGTATAATCCATTTTGATGTTGCTGGTATTTTGTTGAGGATTTTTGCATATATATTCATAAGGAATATTGGTCTGTAGTTTTCCTTTCTTGTGACATCTTTATGTTGTTTAGGTACCAGGGAGACTGGAATAGTCCAAGTGAAAAATGCCAAAAAAGCTGACTAAGCACCTGTCCAGTGTGAAGTATTGTTAAATTCCAGGAAAAAGTTACTCAAACACCACAGACCATCAGATTCTCATTGGATGCAGCAGACTTTAAGGTCACTGCCCCTCAAACAGAGCAAGCAGGAAAGAGCAAGGGGAAGTATGGAATCAGAGAAAGGGTAGGCTGAATTAAAAGTTCTCTTCCAATTCTTCTGTGGTATGATCTTATTATTATAAGTAGAAATTGAAGCAGAGTGATGGGTCAGAGTAAAAAGTAAAATTTCTAGGTGTCAAAATAATGCTGAGTCAATTGTGTCAGAAAAAAATTATATTTTAAAATTATTTCTTTATTATTTATCAGCAATACTGGGTTTTTTTAAAAAAGAGAGAGAGAGAGAGAGAGAGAGAGAGAGAGAGAGAGAGAGAGAATTTTTTAATATTTATTTTTTAGTTCTCGGCAGACACAACATCTTTGTTGGTATGTGGTGCTGAGGATTGAACCCAGGCCGCACACATGCCAGGCGAGCGCGCTACCACTTGAGCCACATCCCCAGCCCAGCAATACTAAGTATTGATCCCAGGGATGTGCTGACCACTGAGGTAAACTCTTCTTTTTATTTATTTATTTTTTATTTTTAGATAGGGTCTTGTTAATTTGCTCAGGCTGGCCTTGAACTTGTGATCCTCCTGCCTAAGTTTCCCCAGTAGCTGAACTATAGGTGTGTGCCATTACACCTAGTTGTTAGCATCAATTTGAAAGGACACATTAAGTGAGAAGTAGTGGGACATCCAGTGGAATTCTTATTGGTAGACAAAGGGAAGCTCAGTACTGCAGCCACCATCATTACTACAGATACACATCTGGCCACCTTGTGAAGTGAGAGGTGGTTCATGAGCTAGATCAACCAAAGCAAAATAGTCCCGCCAGTGATCATGTAACAGCTTTACTAGGAAAACAAATGAGTCTTAGTCTTTGCTCAACAAACTTGGAATGATTTCCAACAGACCATCTGTTTGTTTGTCTTCATCATTATTGAGAGTAACTGTCTCTGAGTTAAAGGGCTAACAAATTTCAAGTGCCGCAGAGCAGATAAAGATTTGGAAGGATCTAATGTCTATGGGAAGGAGACTCCTTTGGTGTAGAAACTTCAAATATTATGTATCTTGATTGCTGTTGTGGATTGAATGTGTCCAAAAGTCATTGTTGGATAACTAATCCTCAAAGCAACAATGTTGGAAAGTGAAACCTCAGGGAGGTGTTTAGGTAATAGGTCTCCTGGATGGATTAATGCCATAAAGGCTGGTCATAGGGAGTGGAGCCATTATTGCCTTTTCACCTTCCACCATATGAGAGGTGCAGCAAGAAAGCCTCTATCAAAAAAAAGGTACCTTTGCTTTGGACCTCCCAATCTTCAGAGAACTGTGAGGAAATAAAATTCTGTTCTTTATAAATTACTCAGTTTCAGGTTCTGTTATAGCAACATAAAATATACTACTCTACCTTTATTGCACTATATGAACTAAGTTATTGCTTCATAAATTTGTAATATACCCTGGATTTTTTGTTTGTTGTTGTTAGTTTGGGTTTGTTGTTGTTTTGTTATGTTTGGGGGATTTTGTTTTGCTTTGTGGTACTGAATATTGAACACAGAAGTGCTCTACAACCAAACTACATCCCTTCCATTTTTTGTTTTTTTGTTTGTTTTTTGAGACAATTTCTCACTAAGTTGCAGAGGCTGATCTTGAATTTGCAATTCTCTCGCCTCAGATTACTGAGTAGCTAGGATTTTATAGATGTGTGCCATTGTACCAGTCGGGTTTTTTTTGTTTGTTTGTTTTTGTGGTCCTAGGGATTGAACCCATGGCCTTGTGCATGGCAAGGCAAGCACTCTACCAACTGGGCTATATCCCCAGCCCTATATCCTGTTTTATTTTGTCTGAATATATAGTTTTTAGGGGACTTAGCTCAGTAGCAGAGTACTTGCCTAGTAAGCCCAAGGTCTTGGGTTCATTTCCAGTACTGGAGAAAGAAAAAAAGAAGATAAATGTATAGTTTTTAAGTTTTTGCTTTTATGTTGTTGTTTTTTGGTTTTGGGGTTTTTTTGGAGGGGGAGTTTGATTTGGTTTTGAGACAGGGTCTCTTTATGCTGCCCAGGCTGACTCTCAACTCCTGCACTTGAGCAACCCTCCCCCCACCACACCCTCTCAAGCAGCCAGGACTCCAGATGCAGGCTAAAATGCCAAGCTTTGTTTTTGAATTTTTTTTATTGGAGAAAACCAATTAATTACATAATTAAGAACATAATTAAGAATAGTTTAAATATTTTAATATTTAAGATATTAAGATACATAACTTGAGTAACAGAACATTGCAAAGGTCCCACCTGCTCTGAAATGGAAAGAGAAAAAAAAAAGCCAACGATGCAAAAGAGTTGGCAAATCGTGTGGTACACCATAAATATAATTTTAATTGTCAATTTAAAATACATTTTTTTAAAAAAATAAGTTAATAAAAAACTGGGAGTTTACATTTCATGAAAGCTAAGAAAAGAGAGCTCTTAAATGATGTCTAAGTAGCAACCAAAGATCAGAGAGGATAATAAGTAACTCAGTGCCTTTTAACCACCCTGCATTTCTTTGTGTCTCCTACTCCAAATCTATTCTGTTCATCTCTCACCCCAACTCCCAACTTCCAAGTTCAGGTTCTGAAATTAACACCTACAGCAAAAGAGTAAAATTAGAGAAAGTAAGACCAATGGAAATGAGATACCCTTCAGATCAATAAAATGTTCTATTTTTCAATTTCTGGAAAAAATTACACAACTGGTTGAAGCACATAAAAATTGTCTGTAGACTGCATTAGCCCTGTTCTACACAGTGGAGTAAAGCAAATGAAAGCAGACGCAACATCACACAAACCCAGTGCGAAAAGCAAGAGTTAATTCACCTAGACTACAGGCCCAGAAAGTCTGGGGAACTTTTTAAAAACCTCTGTTTAAAATGCTCACACCAGCGGGTTATGGGGGTGCATGCCTGCAATCCCAGCAACTCCAGAGGCTAAGGCAAGAGGACTATAAACTCCAGGCCAGCCTCAGTGACATTATTAATGAGACCCCATTTCAAATTTTTTTTAAAAAAGTGGGAGGGGGCAGGCTGGGAGTGTGGCTCAGTGGTAGAGAATTCCTGGGTTCAGTCCCCACTACTGTAACAAGTAAAGTTCTTGTAGCAGACCACCTTTCACATATTGCATGTTTAATCTGTGTTCATGGAACAAGTGTTGGACACACTGAGGCAGACAATTATTCTGCCCCCAAAAGAAGAGAAAGGACTTTCTTTGTGTATAAGACCTTCTGAAGAGATAACATGGGCCCTCTAGTACTTTGAGCCCATGATTCCCATGTCATTCTTCTCCATAATATCACCAATGGGGCTAGGGTTGTGGCTCAGTGGTACAGGGCTTGTCTAGCATGTTCGAGGCTCTGAGTTTGATCCTCAGCACCACACAAAAATAAATAAATAAAATAAAGGCATTGTGTCCAACTACAACTAAAAAAATATTTTAAAAAAATATACATCACCAATATTTCCAACTAACCCTGCCTATTCAACAACGTGTCTATGATCACTTTTTTCATTTTCTGCCCCATATACTCTTGGCAAAGTAGCAGCTCTTTTATGTCTCTGATATTAATAATAGTTCTGGGTTCTCTTGGTCTGCTGGTCACAATGGCATACCAATGGAGAGAGTTTGGCAATGCCAGCCAATTCTGAATCTGTTGTCCTCTGGACACTGGTCCTGACTGTGCCTCCTGAGCAACATTCATACTCACTTCACACTACTTGAGAGCCCACCTCTCACCTGTGCCAGGGAGCAGTCTTAGGCCCAGGGCCTTACTTTCCTCTCTGTCTTTTGGGCCCACTGTTACCTCAGGCTGTGGCACTTAAATACTTATGGAAAAAACATATGAACAGAATAATGAACAAGTGTGTCAATACACTGTGCTGTTCAAATGTGCCCTCTACATCCTCACTGTCATATTTTTGCAAGTGAACCTCACTAAAATCCTAGTGAAATGACTCCTTCACCATAATTCAAATGGTTGATATCCCAATTGCAATCCAATAAGAGATTTTCTATGAAACTATACTCTTAAAAAATTGGCGGGGGAGGGGGTGGGGCTGGGGATGTGACTCAAGTGGTAGCGTGCTTGCCTGGCATGCATGAGGCACTGGGTTTGATCCTCAGCACCACATACAAATAAAATAAAGATTTTTTTAAAAATTTTAAGTTGTTTTTTTGTTTGTTTGTTTGTTTTTGCAGAACGGGAGGTTTAACCCAGCATCTTGACACATACTAGGCAAGCAATTTACCATTGAGCTACATCCCAGCCCAGATAAAAGTACAATTTTATGGAACAAATATTTAGTTGGTTGGTGTTCCATTCATAAATTCAGACTTGGATAACACAAGTATTTGTAGAGATCTATTCTCTTTTCATTTTCTAGTCCATGGTTACTTGTTCAAGTAATAGAACTTTTTTTTTTTTTATTACTTTTTTCTTTTCAAAAGAACCATGCCATGCCACATGTTTGCTTTTGGGTTGTTTTTTGTTTGTTTGTTTTCCACTTAATATACCACAGACATTCTTAGATCAATACATTTAAACTCAATCTTTTAAAGAATGGGCTCATTTTAAAGATGGGCTGGGGGGTAGCTCTGTGATAGAGCACTCACCTCGTATACGCAAGGCCCAGGATTTGATCCCCAGAATCATTAATTAACTAATTAATACTGCAGAGTACTTCACAATCTAACCTAATTATCTAATCTTCAATCACTTATTTAATGACAGATAAGGTATTTTTTAGTTTTTTGCCATTATAAATAATGTATAATCATTCTTCTATATATTTCATTTGAGATGATATTTTATTTCTGTAGATTTCCCAAAGTAAAATCACCATACTATACCCAAAGCACACCATGAATGTGTCAAACATTTTCTTTTTTTGTTTGTTTGTTTTAACAGACACTGCCAGATTAATTTCCAAAAGATTGTTGCAATTTACAATCTTGTCTACTTTGGGTGTGATCAATCCCTTTTAATTCTCATGAGAACACTGAAAAATGTCTCACTTTTGTTGTTACACACTCGACTCTAGAAGACTAAGCTTTCTTCTGCATTTTTGGCTTCTTCTGTATCCTCCTTTATAAACAGTCTTGCTGATCTGCCTTTTTCTTCTCAGCTTGTCAGGGCTCTTTAAAATTATAGTACATATCATCATGTACAATGCAAATATTTTTGTCAAACTTATTGTATATCTTTGACTTTGCTCATGACTTTTGCCATTATTAACATTTATATAGTCAAAAGCTGTTTTTGGGGGGGTTTTTTGGTTTTTTTTTTTGTTTTTTATGGCTTCTAAGTTTCTTATCTTGCTAAAGATCTTTCCCCATCCTGATGGCATTCAAATATTTCCCCCAACACACGTATTTTTACTTTTTTATAGCTTGATACTTTATATTTTCAACTCACTCAAAATTTATATTTTACATAGTGTGAGGTATTGAGAAACAAGTGTGTGAATATAATTTATCAAATAAATCATATGTCACTACAGTGAAGTACCAACCTTACTGTGCATTAAGTGTCTAAGTTTATTCAAAATGTTTTCTGAAAACTCCATTCAAGCCCATTAAATAATTTTATTTTTTTCTGAACAAATACCAGAATGTCTCCACACATCAGAGGGCTGATACCTTCCCATAAATTTTCCTTTTTAAACTTTCTTAGTAGTTTTTATGTATCTTTTTCTCCAAATAAAATCTAAAATTACTTTATCCTATTAGGAGTGTTAACCTGAAGACTTCTTTCTGGTTATATTAAAGAAAAAAAAGCATTATGCCCCAACTCCCCAACCTCTGTATCCCTGAGGAGAGTGTCTGGGAAGTCCTGGAAGGAATTCCATACTATATCACTTTAATCTGGAACTTCTGAAGATCCAGCACAACAATGCCTTCTCCCCATCCCACCCCATGGCTTTGACTCAACAGAAAGGTAAACTTGATGGTCGTGGGTAGGAAAGTGGGAGATTTCTGTCAAAGTGTGTACTCTCAATTCCCTCAGTTATTACTTCCATCCCTTATACATTTGTTCAAGCCCATGACATGATAATGGCCAAAGGTGGTAGTAGATGATCCTGATGCTCTGCCACTTGTTATGAATACCAACCAAGCTGGAAAAGCACAGGGTGAATCTATGTGAATGCACTGGGAAGCCACACCTTTTGTTTTACTGCCGTGAAATTCCTTCCAATGTAACATGAACAAAGGATGTGGCTAACTGGATCTTTTGACTGTTCACAAGTAGGAAAATTGTTGGCACTATCTGACTTTACTAGAACAAGATTCCACTTGCATTAAGTAGAATGGCATCATCCACCCCAAACTATTGCAGAGAATAATGAGACAGATTTAGCAGGTCTGGACAAACAGGTAAGTCCTAAATCTCCTTAAAATACGGAAATTACATATATACACATTCTGTTGAAAGGCAGTGTTGATTAAACATTTTGCAAATGAAGCTTAAAATATTCAAATGTTGCTTTAATTTCAAATCCATAAAAAATCAGGAACTCTAACTCTTAAAATGAAAGCACACATACTTGCTTCCCCACTAAAAAAAAAGAAAACAGTCATCTCACTAGCCAGATGGACAAGGAGAGTGCTACAATATCACATGGAGATGGGCACACACCTGTAATCCCAGCTACTCAGGAGGCTGAGACAGGAGGATTACAAGTTTGAGGCCAGCCTGGGCAACTCAGTGAGACCCTACCTCAAAATAATATTTAAAATGAGGTGAGGGATGGGGATGTAATTCTGTGGTAAGGTATTTGCATACCATTTACGAGGCTCTGGGTTCCATTCCCAGTACTGCAAAAGAAAAAAAAAATTATGTCGATAGAATTGGTCCTAGAAAAAAGAGCTTATGGACCAGTTTTCCAGACCCAAATGTGTCTGCTGCCTTGCAATAATAATGAGCATTTATCAAGTACTACATGCTGTGTATTGTACCTCATGCATATTTATGATGTTTTCTCTTTTTATCTACACAATAACTGTATATGTAGGTGTTATTTCCATTTTATTCACAAAGAAACTGAAGTTTAGAGTGTGATAGGAACATTCATGAAGTCCCATGGATTCATTCTCAGCAAAGCCTTAAGCACAGAAGATTTTCATTTCTCCACCAGGCCAAGTCAGACAGATCTGAAAAATCTGAAGTCCTGTTTCCAGGGTCTTTTTTCTGATGACGGAGGACTTTTTTAAAGTTCGTTCGGTGAGCAACATTGGTCACTGAACTCCACAGTCTCCACTCCCCTCCATGGACAGAATATTTTCTCTCCAGTGAAGGGTACAAATACATCTTTTCAGGAAAGAATAGACCTACCTCAAAGAGAGCAGGGCAGAGTAGTAGTTAAATGAACCATTCTGGAAACAGTGAGCAGATGTACTACTTACCGACTGGCCACCTAGGCAGAGTATGTAAATTCTCCATGCTTCAGTTTCCTCATTTTTTTTTTTTCTTTTTGGTGGTACTGGGAATTGAACCCAGGGTCTCATTTATCAGTTTCCTCCCTTCTAAAAGAAGGAGAAACATAACTACTTCATGGGCTGTCGTGAGGCTGAGTAACTGCAAAACACACACACACACACACACACACACACACACACACACACACAGAGATCTTAGTTTCATGTCCTTTCTTCAAATGCAGCAACCTGTCCATCTCTGGAATGGCAAAAATAGTCTCCATATCTTTAGCCCTTCCCTACCCATGCCCTCTACAATGTTACTTTGTAGCACCATCCATCAAAATCTACTTCCCTATTGAATCTGGGCTGGGCTTGCAGTTAACATGGACCAATGGGATGTGATGGAATTGATGATGAACTGGATTCAAACTCAGGCCTCACAAAATCTTCCATGCATCCCCTTTCTCAGAACTTATAATTAGAACACACCAATAATCCCAGCAACTAAAAAGTTTGAGGCCAGCCTCAGCACTTTAGTGAAACCCCTGTCTCAAAATAAAAAGGAGTAGGAATGAGATATGGCTCACTGTTAAAGTGCCCTGTGGTTCAATCCTCAGTACAACAACAAAAGCAAACAAAAAACAACTTGTGATTTGGTTTCAGCTAGCCTGCTGGAAAATGAGAGACCATGTGGAAGGGAACCCAGTTGTGCCACCTGAGGCCATCCACTGTATATTTAACCAATCCCCAAACATGCAGAAGAACCCAGCTGAGAACAGCCAGGGAGCAGGATAATGTCGAAAGCTCTTCATACCAATAGTCTTCTAGAACAATGTCAGTCAACATTCCAGGATATGGGAACAACACAGGCAAATCAAAGTCAGAAAAATGGGGTGTGTTTAGAGAACAATGACTGGTCTATTTTGATAGACAGGTTGTGCTCAAGGGGTAAATGATAAGTAATGGGAAGCGGCTGGGTAGAAGGGCTTTGTCATTTCTGTCCAGTTTACTAGGTATTGAGAGGCCTCTATGTGTATAACATGTTCATTTTCTCCTTACCATGCCATGATGGTCCATGCTGAAATTTCCAGTTACAGAAAAGAAACCTGTGGTCAGAATTTGAATACAGGAAATCTACCCTCAGAGCTTGCTTTGTCTTCATAGTGTAAAACTATATCTGGGAAACCTGATACAGACAACAGCTGTGAGGATACAGTACTTGGCCAAGAAAAAAAAGAATCAGGGCCTGACTGAGGAAATAGCTATGGCATGGACAGCTAGCAAGCACCACTAGAGGAAGAAGTTGGGCTACAGGGCTGGGCAGTAGATGGAGCAAACAAAAGGAGCAAAGTGATTTATGTCGTCATCTGACACTAATGCAAGCCTATTGATTCTGAAATGCCTGTTTGGGGTGAACACATGGAGAATAGCATAGAGAGCTTCATCCCAGTTTCCTTGTTTGTAAAAAGAAATGCTGCATTAAACACTTTTGGATTCAATAATAAAATAAAATGAAATAAATAATTTTAAAAATTTAAAAAATACTTTTGGAGTCTGAGTTTTACTTGAATGTGATTTTTATTGGTAGTCAATGCAAAAAAATGCATTGAACTTGAATATCCTTTCACTCAACAATACTGAATTTTTTCCTATTTGAAACTTTTGCCAAAAATTAAGATTTTTATTAGTTTTGCATCTATAAACTTTTGAAAATCTAGTTTAAAAATAAATCTAGCTGGGAGCGGTGTTACATGCCTATAATCCCAGAGGCTTGAGAGGCTGAGGCAGGAGGAGGATCAAGAGTTCAAAGCCAGCCTCAGCAAAAGTGTGGCGCTAAGCAACTCAGTGAGACCCTATCTCTAAATAAAATACAAAATAAGGCATAAGGCTAGGGATATGGCTCTGTAGTCTAGTGCCCCTGAGTTCAATCCCTGGTACCAAAAAAAAAATAAAAATAAAAACAAATCTTATTTTTTGTCCCTGCTTTAAGTTTTCAGTTTCTACAGCTTGGTGTTTTCGTTTTTGTTTGTTTGTTTTGTTTGTGAAAATTAAAACCTCAATTTAGAAAGAAAAGGAGAAAAGTAGCTAAATATTTATTTTATACCCACTGTGTACCTGGCATTGTGTGTGTATGTATATGTGTGCATGTGTATATTTAATAGGTTAAATAGTTTGACCAGAGTTAAAAGCTAATTAAGGACATAGCTGGCAAAAGGAAGTAAAATGAGCTTTATCTTTCATAGACTTCCTATTCACTGGTGTTTTTATGACAATGCTGACTAATAAGAGATGAGGGTAATAAATGTTCTCTTTCCCAGAACAGAAGTGTTTGAAAACACTGTTTAAAGATTTATGCTTCCACTCAAAACAGAAGATTCAGTCATGTTGCTAAATGTCATAGAAAAAAAGGGCCCAAATTGCAGACTGATGTAAAACAGATGTGAATTTAAATATGTGTTCTGCCATTCTCTGTTGGCAAGCTACCTAACCAATCCAAAACACAATTTTCTCAACTGTAAAATCCAGAATAATGAAAGGTCACTCACAAGGTTATTATGAAGACCAAGAGGAGAATATATCCATGAATACATCTATGCCATATCTGTGAGGTACTTAACAAACAGTACTTTCCTTCTTCCTTCCAAAATCTTTCAGGTGTTAGAATTTATCACTGATGTGTGAACTTCAGGCAAAGAATATTTATCATATCTCATTTAGTTAAAGATCAACTTATTGAATTTGAATTGGTGATACATTATTAGCTTAATAGTAAAATACAAAATCCATCAAGTGGTTTTATTTTTTTTTTCAAATCTCTCCTAGGTAGGTAACTAAAAGACTTATGAAAGTTAATTACTAGTCTGAATGATAAGAACCCATTAAAATGTATAGGTGAAATATGTTCGATACACCACACATTCAGCACATGCAGGAAACTGGAAACCCTGACCCAGGTGACTCACTGATGTCAACTCCCATCTCGGTCATCACCCCTGATTCATTCATTCATGGTACTGTAAATCTAAGTGGCATACATATGGAACAAAGATTTAAATTCATATGTAGTCCTCTCCCTGAGCAGAAAGTAAAACAGAGTGTTTATTAGTAAGCTAACAATCTAGAAAGACCATTGTTTTTAGCTCTTCTTTTTTTCCATTGCCTATTTTTTCTTTAAATACTCCTTTCTCCCCTAATCAACATGTTCATTCCAAAAAGTATGTGATTAATTCATCCTTGTTAAAGCATAAATAGATGATAAAGCTTAATGTCTCCAAGGAGTATTTATTTGTATCATAACCAGGAATAAGGTCACTGGCTTCAATGAAAAGAATTCAAGTCTAATGAGGAATGTTAAACATCTATAAAACAACAAGGAAGAACAATTTTAATTTTGGGAGCCTTCATACTTCTCCCTAAATCAAATCAACAGGACAGCACTGGCATTTTAAGAAGGACATGTCTACTAGATGCCCCTAAAGCTCTTTTATATAATCCCCCAAATATTATTTTTCATAGTAGGTACTCAGGAAACACCAATTAGAACTTTAAGGCCTTCATTCTGGTTAAGCCACTTGTCACCACCATCACCACCATTATGACTACTACCAAACCACTGTCACTAGCTTCTAGGGATTTTCAGCTACGTCCTGGGAATTGTCGTTAAAGATGAGAGCATGTTAGAGGCAGGGGGTGTGGCTGAGTGGTAGAGGGCATATCTACCACATATGAAGCCCTGGGTTCAATTCCCAGCACCACCAAAATGTGAAGAGGCCAGTGTGAGTGAGAACAAATGCACATTTGGGAAGGGTCACTGGGTGAGGTGGAGACAAGCCTCCTCTGTTAACATATGAGCCAAATCCCACTACTCAGAACTTAGTTGCCAATAAAGCAGAGGAAGACCACAGCAAAGCCAACCTGGAGCTCAGAAAGGAGAGTCCTTTCCATGTCTGATCAAGTCTCCATAATATTTGCAATATCTCCCCACTGGAATCTCTACCCAAACACTAAAGTTCCCTCTAGGTGGGATGAGGGAAGGACTACTGAGCTAGTGTAGCTTACCTGAGATCCATATCTCCATCAACCCAGAAGGTGAAAATGTTCGAGATGGTTCCCCCGGGACAGCACCCCATGATGAGAACAGCAATAGCGTGGACTGGCTTCAGAGAGAAGCTGATGGCCAGGAGATAGGCTGTCAAAGGCATGAGCCCAAATTGGCAGAGCAGTCCCACAGCAATGCCCCATGG
Source organism: Ictidomys tridecemlineatus (assembly GCF_052094955.1). Classification (NCBI taxonomy): domain Eukaryota; kingdom Metazoa; phylum Chordata; class Mammalia; order Rodentia; family Sciuridae; genus Ictidomys; species Ictidomys tridecemlineatus. The sequence continues at coordinate 67,669,472 of NC_135485.1, forward strand.
TCTCCTGATGTGCCACCAGAGCTTTCGGATCTCCACAGAGCATCCCAAGGAGAACATGAGCAGACCCATCATAACAGCTGACACCACTGTGAAAACAAGTCCCAGGCTCCCCTGTGCCTCCGGTCCCACAGTCAGCTCCTCCTCTGAACTGTTGGCAGGGCAGGCTGAGCTGCTGGAACAATTTGCTCTCATCTCCTCATCTCCTTAAGACAGCATTGCAAATGAACATCGGCAACCACGGCTGGGCAGGTCTATCCTGCCACATTTTGTAATAATGCAACCAAGTCACACGTGGAGAATCATTCCAGTCTCTATTGGCCAGCCAGGTGATTCATGCTAATTTGATCAATTTATTCACAAGTGGCATTATAAAAGTAATGAGCCTAGGCGTGAAACATATAATAAACTGTGGTAGGAAAGGCTTTCCACTTCTCTTCTTACTCACCACTGAATAATCAAGGGCAATGAGACAAGCAAACTTATTGTCAAGTGGAGGGACGGGGCTATGTCGTCAACATCACACTGTTCCAGGAAAGCACGTCAGACGCCAAGAGACAAGTTCTCCAAATTCAGTAGGGATTTCAAGGAGCCGGGATGCAATATTATGTGAGAGAAGGCTGACTCCGGAAAAAAAAAACAAAAGACTGCTCTGCCAGAGCCACGCCTCAGAGCATTAGCAAAGCATTTCTGTAGGAAATATTAAAGCAAAATGAGGCCAGTTAAGGAAACGTGGGGGAATAAGGAAAATTTCAAGACATCTTTCAAACTGGCCTCAGTTTTTCTTTCTGTTTTAATGGAAATGTGGGTCTAAAGCCAATAATGAAACACCTGAAAGAATAATGTGGTTTCAAGCACCTGATTGTGTCCCATGAAATGTGGAAACTCGCTTCTATACACAAAACAATTCAAGAGAGCTGTCATTTGCTTTTAGAAATTCAAGTCTGATTTGAGATGCCACGCCCCTGGTCTACTAGGGAAAGCCTGGAATTCCTGCAAGGGAATCTAGTAAAGAGCTTAGTCTGGAATCCAGAGATGGGGTCTGAGGATAGCCCCAGGTGCTGACCGAAATGCCCCAGGTGCCCCTTTGTGCTTTATAACTAGACATGTTGGTGAAACCAGATGAGATGATGTGGTTCCTTGAAATCAAACCTCCAAAAAAGCAGGTGCCACACCTTTTCTCACAGACAGAGTTTATTTGTGGGGCACAGGCTGGCAACAAGGCACACTTTATCAACTCCTGGACCTGTCTCAAGAGGGATGCTGGCTATGCATGGTTGGTTCCTGGAGTGAGTTAGGTTTCTGGAAAGCCCTGTGTTCTCAGCTTAAAATGATGCAGAGGTGTGATCAGGCTAAGAAGGAATGGAGGAGGAAGAGAACAAACATTTTCTGAGCGCTTCTGGGTGATAGGGATATCCTAGGTGCTTTATTCAAGAGTGGCTGTGTCTAGTGAAGAAGAAACTTATTTTTTTTTTAATTTCCTAATTTAGAGAGAGGAGGTGTCAGATGTTTCTGTCTAGATAATTTCTAAAAGTCCCTTAACCAACTAATCTTCTGTATCTGGCCTCAGACTCACTTGAATGGCCCTTCTTTGTTACACTAGGTTAACTAGGCACCCCACCTGGCTATTCCCAAAGAGGCTGGTGTTATAGGAAATTTTGTGATGTGATGAGTATTCAGTGCTAATAGCTATGTGAGGGGGATAAATTTGCCTAGGGGCCTTGTGGGGGGAAGTGACTTTGGCCGCTTGCCTTTTGAAATTTGGTGTTATCAAAAAAATCTCAAAAGAGTTAGAATGGATCCAACTGAGGTTGGCTCTCAGGGAAGGATACCAAGGTCCTGTTACCCAGCAAGAATGAGAGGAGTATCCTGACTGGTAAGAGTTTCCACTGGATACTGACACCCTGGCACAGATGTCACAGAGGGATACAGGACCCAGGACTGATGGGTGTAACCCCAAAAGAAGTACCTTGGAGAGCCTAAGCTTGGGCACCACCATGAAGTGTGTGAGGATAGGACCAGAGGGGCTGGTGGCAGTGATTGAGGGGACCAGTGCAACAAAAGGTCCTGACAAAATAGCAACTGAAACCACATGGAGAGCCATTGCAGAGCTATTAAAATGTAAACATTATTTTAACAAGGTGAAATGTTTATAATCAAAGGTTAAAAAAAATCAAGATTAAGACAGGTACAATAGCATAATATACCTATAATTCCAGCTACTCAGGAGGCTAAGGCTGGAGGTACACAAGTTTAAGGCCAGCCTGGGCAACTTAGTGAGATTTTGTCTCAAAAAATAAAAAGGAGGGCTGGGGTTTTGGCTCAGCGGTGGATGGGTGGATCGTTCGCCTAGCACGTGCGAGGCCCTGGGTTCCATCCTCAGCACCACATAAAAATAAATAAAATAAAGGTATTGTGTCCAACTACAACTTAAAAATAAATATAAAAAAATAAAAAGGAAGCTGGGCATGGTGGCACATGCCTGTAATCCCAGCAACTTGGGAGGTTGAAGCAGGAGGATTGCAAGTTCAAAGCCAGCCTCAGCAATGGCGAGGTGCTAAACAACTCAGTGAGACCCTGTCTCTAAATAAAATACAAAACAGGGATGGGTGTATAGCTCAGTAGTTGAGTGTCCCTGAGTTCAATCCCCAGTACCAAAAAAATAAAAAATTTAAAAAATCAAAAGGTCTGGGGATGTATTTGAATGATAAAGCATCCCTGGGTTCAATTCCTAGTATTCAAAAAAAAAAAGAGAGAGAGAGAGAGAGAAATTAAATGGTATGGACAGAATGTTCTCAGCTATGTTAGAATAAAAAACACACATTAGACTGGGGTGTAGTTCAATGGTAGAGCACAGGTTTAACTCGTACAAGGACCTGGGTTCAATTTGCAGCACCACACACATTAGCAATAACAAAACAACAACAATAATAAACAGAAAGCAAATATAAGGGCTGGGGATGTGGCTCAAGCGGTAGCGCGCTCGCCTGGCATGCACGCGGCCCGGGTTCGATCCTCAGCACCACATACCAACACAGATGTTGTGTCCACCGAGAACTAAAAAATAATAAATATTAAAAAATTCTCTCTCTCTCTCTCTCTCTCTCTCTCTCTCTCTCCTCTTTAAAAAAAAAGAAAGCAAATATAAGAAATTATGACAAATTTTTCCAGGTGATTTCTTCTGTACAAAGGATTTTGGATGTTTTTTCTTTTTTGTATTTTTGTACTGTTTGTCATCTTTTACATGGCTGTCAGTAATGTTTTTGTTTTTGGGTTTTTTTTAATAACCAAGAAAAAAGGAACTGAAGAAAAAGGAGTAAAAATAGAGGAAGTTGTGGTTATTTCAAGTAGCTCCCTAGAGGTTGATAACAACTTGATGACTTACAGTGATGAGGAGCCAGACTGTTGAAATGACTCAATTGTTGTCTTTGTTCGTAGGTTTTTATAAGGGAGCCTAACAAATACCAAAACTTCCAGGTAAGAGACACCTGCAGAAAATGGAATGCAAGGGAATGAGGTGGGGCCAGGCTAGACGTGAGGAGGGGGTAAATAAAATCACAAGGTGTTTCCCCTGAAACAGCACCTGCTCCACCTCCAGGAGAAAATAACCAACAGGGCAGACAAAGCTCCTGTCAACAAAACCAGCCTGCTCACCCCACACTGGCGGCACACTATTCTAAGAGCATCTGTGGTCCTCTTCCCACAACTTGCCTCAGCTCACCAGATCACGTTAGTAAGATTATAACCACACAGCCTCAGAGCCTGTTTAAATCTCAAAAGTGTGGGTTCTGGGGGAAGAAAATTTACCACAAATTGTAATAAATGAGATGAACTGGGTTTGTCAATCATGAGATATGACTGACATATGATATGAATTTTCTATGATAGAAATTTTCTATGATAACATTTTTCCATATTTTTCTTGGTACATTGTAGCTTACATATGGTGGTATTCTAGTTACATATTTGTATATGCACACAATATAGCAATATAATCTGGCCAATATTAGTATATCTCCTTTCACTCCCCGCCCCCACAGTTCTTTTCCTCTACTCCACAATCTCCCTTCCATTTTCATCAGATCCTCTTCTCACCTTTCTTTCCCTTTTTTCCCCTTTTTCTTCTCCAGCTTCCACATATGAGAGAAAAAATATGACCCCTGACCTTGGCTTATTTCACTTAACATAATGGACTCAACTTCTATCCATTTGCCTATAAAAGACATATATTTCATTCTTCCTTATAGTTGAGTAAAACCCATTGTGTATATATACCACATTTTCTTTATTCATTCATCCATGGATGGACACCTAGGCTAGTTTCATAGTTTGGCTATTATGAATTGTGCTGCTATAACGTAGGTATGTACATATGCTGACTTCAGTTCTCCAGGGTGAGCACTGAGGAGTAGTATAGCTGGATCATATGCTGGTTCCATTTCTAGTTGCTGATGCTGGATTTGAATTCTTGATCCTCCTGCCTCAGCTTCCCAAGTGGCTGGGATTAACAAGCATGTGACCATACCTGGCTTCATTCCTAGTCTTTTGAGTAACTTCCACACTGATTTCCATAGTGGCTGTACTAATTTACAATCCCACCAACTGTATACAAATGTTTCTTTTTCTCCACATCCTCTCCAGAATTTATTATTGTTTGTATTCTTGATGACTGCCATTCTAACTGGTGTGAGATGAAATCTCAGGCTAGTTTTGATTTGCATTTCCCTAATTACTAATAATTTTGAATATTTTTTCATAGATTTTGATAACTAACAACTACAATTATGGAGTCCTTCCTATATTCCAGCCCTGGAATAGGTTCCTCATGCATCTCATTTAATCCTCCCAACAGCCCTATCAAGCAGGTATCCTTAGTACCCTCACTAACGGTGACTGCAGAGAGGCTTATGGATATTAAACAACTTGCCACGGGCTAAATTAGTGAACAGCCAGGCAAGATATGATGAAGATGACTCAAAGGCTTTACTATAAAAATAAATAAAATAAATGTTCATGAGTTTCACTTATACAAAATATAATTCTTGCTACTCAACCTAACATCCTATCCTGATCACTGTTGTTCGCCTCATTTAACCTTTGATTTGTGTGCTATGCACAGTGCTGAATACAGGTGCACAGTAAATATGCTGATATTCTGAAAGAACAATTTTTGTGCTGAAAAGGATAATATCCTAAGGTACATGTCTAAATAACTATTTTATTCTGAAGTAATTTCCGGATTCAAACATTCATGACAAAGAATATTTCCTAACAATCATCATAAACTGCCGCAGTCCGGCTGCAGCAGAATAGCGGGGGGGGGGGGGGGGGGGGGGGTGGTGGGGGGGGGTGGGGGGTGGGGGGGGGGTGGGGGGGGGTGACAAATAACTTCTGTACATTGATACAGCAAGAATGGGAGCCGTTTATGGTAGGACAACAGAGGTATTTATACATTTTGCACAGCTTATCTTAATTAGCACAAACTAGATACATCAGTCAACCAATAAGGAATCTCCACACTTAATGGCTTGCTTTTGTTACTTCTCAAACCACTCCCTCTGGCATTTTGCCAGGCACCATCTAGACTTGTTTACGAACTCTAACATTCCCCTGGCAAAATACCAGGTGTTATTTTGACTTGTTTACAGACTCTAACAATAAGCCCTAAATTGCTTTTAGTGGCCTCCCTAAAAGAATCTGTAAGCAAAACATTTCCTTTATTCAAAATATGCCAGCCAACTTAGCCTGCCCTTCCAAAAGGGAATAGAATCAGAGCAAGTTAGACATTTTACAATGCAAATTATGAAAGTGATTGTTCATTCTTTTCTTATTTTATTTCTTTATTTTACATACATATATATATGTAATATATATATATACACACACACTTTTTTTTTGGTACTGAGGATTGAACCCAAGATACTTAACCAATGAGCCATATCCCCAGCCCTTTTATGTTGTATTTTGAGACAGGGTCTTGCTAAATTTGCTCAGAGCCTCACTAAATTGCTGAGGCTGCCTTTGAACTTGCAATCCTCCTGCCTTAGCCTCATGAGTGGCTAGGATTACCAGCATACCTCACCATACCAGGCTCATTCTTTTCTTATTTACACTTCTTTGGGTGGTACTGGGGCCCTCTACCAGTGAGCTACTTCCCACCCCTTTTTAGCAAGACCGGATCTTGCTAATTTGTCTGACCTCCAATTTGTGATGCTCCTGCCTCAGTCTAGAGTTGCTGGGATTACAGCTTCCTTCTACACTTTCAACAAGAAGTTAAACCCTAAAGCCATGGCTACAAAGTTTCAGAATTGTTTTTTGCCACCCTCAATTGCTAGGCTAGGAGAATGTGCACCTAGTACTGTAGCCAAAATTAATCAGAAAAAAAAAATGTGTTGCTGAGCCCAAAAAATTGATAGGAAAATCAGGGCTCAGTCTCAGGTATTTGGTACAAACTTCCATCCTTCTGATTTGACTATTTTTAGTTACTACATATGGGGGATATTCAGAGTGCAATAAATATTAGCTATTGTGGCAGCTGCTATTATGAATAACATTTTTTGTATCTAACCCAGAAAAATAATGTCATAATTTCAGAAAAATAAATTTTCCTTTGCTGTCTTTCAATTTTCGAGTTTGCTTTTCAAAGTCTTATATTAATAAAATTTAGAAATGTCTTTCAAATACTAAAAAGGTCATGAGAAAAAAAATTATTTTTATATTATAAACATATGTATTATTTGTATATATACACACACACACATATATATATCGTGTGTGTGTGTGCGTGTGTGTGTGTGTGTGCCCACCTATTAGTTGATCCCCGAAGAAAGACCACCATTAGAAAATAACTCTTACTAAGGAAATTATGTCAGTAGTTTCCACTACTTGTTTAAAGTAATTTCAGTATTGTTAAACTGCAGAGCTAGAATTCTGAGAGTCACCCTCCTGGAGACATGAGTGTTGATGAGACACAGCACCTGGGAAAGGAGGTGATATACGTAACCCAGGCCAGACAATGTTTGGTCATCTGTTGGGTTCAGAGTATGCTTGTCTTACCTGCTCTACACAGTTGGTGAGAGCACAAATATGTTGAGCAATCTCTAAAACAATGAGAGGGAGTCTACTTCTGGCACTTGGAAGAAGTTGCTTTGACAGCGAGTTGATCTGATGTAGGAAAAAAGGTACCTGCAACTGCAGTCTACAAAGGAGATTACACTTACCCACATTCCAATGCCCAGTAAGTTTCAGAGTAAATTGCAAGTTTTTAGAGTGAAATTGGATTGGTAAAAACAAAAGGAATTGACACTAAACAGTGTGTTTGAATGGAAGATAGGGACCCATTAAGAGAAAATCACAAAATAGAGCCTGAGGCTCCTAATAGAATGGTTCAGACAACTTTTCCCTTCCCTATCAATCAGTGAAGACTAATAGATTATGCCCATTGTCACAAATAAAGTAAGCCAAGGTTGTTAGGTTCTTTCATGTGTTTCAATACGCTTATTGGAAATGGCACTGGCTTGGCATGGCTCGGGGCTTCCAGGCATTGGAAAGGGAAAATACATCTTATGCCAATTTTTAGTATGGAACTTATTTGTCCCAAACCAGCCATGTTCTTCAATATTTGCTTTATCACTAGCAAAGCTGGTATCTGAGATTCCTGTTTATTCTTTTGTCCTAGTCCACTCTTGGTTCAGATCTTGGATAGGGAGCAAAGGTGCTTTTTTTGGTGCTTCTCAAAGCTTTATCACCTATCACATTTAACCAGAAATGTTGAAAATTTGGGGACCAAAATATCAAGGATTTTGCTGGCCAGGGTATGTAGCTTTGGGCCTTGGATTTAGGAGGAGAATAAAAACATTTTAACCTTGAAAATTTCCGGAGATTACTACTGATAATAAGACTAGACTTTAGAATTTTGCACTTAGATTAACTATTGTGCTGGGCAAGCATCTGTAGCTGAAGACATTGATCACATGAGTCCTCACCTTGCTTGTCACTGAAGTTTGAAAGTTTTTTGAGTGCCATTTTTAAAGAGAAGGATATGATCACTGAGTCTGAAGCAAGTAGTACATAGGCTTTCGTTAACATGAGTAAAATTAATTTATTTACCAAACATGCGCTTCAGCAAGTGCCTTACTTACGAAAATGCTGGTGGAAAGAGCCTTCAACAAACACTGGCTGCACTTGCCTACCAGTACTAAGTAAGCAACATTTACAGGTCCTAATAAGCAACACATATGTCATCAGCAGATGTCTGGGAGCCTTAAAAACAGCAAATCATCCAGGTAGGACTTTAGTAGAAGCAATAAGTCACACAAGCAGCCAGGTCAAAGGTGGACCAAGTAGGCACCTTGAGAGCATATGCTTCTGGACAAAGATCCCTTTGAAGTCACAGGGATCTATAATTCCATCTCAGTTCAACTTTTGTAAACACCATGTCACATTGGGTACGCTACAATTCCTTCACAGATCCCCCAAGTCCTTCAGAACTAAAACGGGGATCTGAAAATCTGCCAGGATTAACATGTACCTATTTACCCTGAACCAAAAAAAAAAAAAAAAAAAAATGAAAGCTATGCCCACGCAGTGCTCACAGCAGCTTTACTTGTAAGCACTCAGAACTGGCAACAACCCCAATATCTATCAAAAAGTTCACAGTATTATACAACAACGAGTATTATATTCATAGAATGGAATACCACTCAGCAAGAAAAAGAAACCGACGCACAACCACACAAATGTATCTCAACATAATTATGCTGAGTATAAGAAGGCAGACTTTTTTAAATGTACATATTAAATAATTCTATTTATATAAAATCCTCAAAACTTCAAAATAATTCATGGTGCCAGAAGGTACATAGTTGAGTAGCTGCCTGAGGCTGAGGATGAAGTAAGAGCAGTGAGAAGGGATAGATGATGAAAGACAAAGAAAACTCTGGGTGAAATGGGCATGTTCATTAGCCTGATTATAAGGATAGTCCCACGGGGTGGACATATGCCAGAACTCACCAAAGTGCACACTTTAAACAGGTGCAGTTTATGCAGCAATCAACTACACCTCAATAAAGCTGAAAAAAATGTGTGTCAGAAAATGTATAAGGAAGGAGCAAGCAGGAATCAAATCTCTGAGCTACTCGCTTCAAAGGTGCACCTTTTCAATAATTTTTAAGGTGATACAGTCATTCAAAAAATACTGACAGGGCTGGGGTTGTAGCTCAGTGGTAGAGCACTTGCCTAGCATGTGTGAGGCCCTGGGTTCAATCCCCAGCACCACATAAAACTAAATAAACAAAATAAAGGCATTGTGTTTATCTACAACTAAAAATTTTAAAAATAAATAAGAAATATGGCTACTTTGGGTAAATACTAATATAGATGCTGGAGAACATAGGAAAATCATTCACTCAAATAAGTCATTGCAGATGCTGACTTGAGTGCTATGAAGGAATTAAGGCAGAGTCTCGCTGGGCACAGTGGTGTGAGCCTATAGTCCCAGCTACTTGTGTGACTGTGGCAGAACCCATGAATTCGAGCCCAGCCTGAGCAACACAGTCAGATCCCATCTCAAAAAATAAACACATATAAAGTGCAAATAAAAAGGCCCCTTAATTTAGGAGCTGGGGGTGTAGCTCAGTGGTAGAGCACTTGCCTGCCATAAGCAAGGCCCTGGTTTCGATCCTCAGTGTCACAAAATATTTTTTAATTAACTTAGAAAAAAAAAAATTAAAGCCAGAGTGTAGTCACTGAAAGTCACTGGGTGAAATAAAGGCCAATTTATCTAGGGTAGTCACCAAAGGCTTCCCTCAATAGATGCCATTTAACAAAATCCTCAATAATTAGGAGGCAGCAATGTGGAAATCAGAAGGCAGAGAATCCTGGGAGTAAAAAACAGCAAAAGCAAAGGCTCCGAGGCAGAAATAAGCCTGATGTGTCAGAAAATAGGCCAACATGGCAACCCAGTAGGCTGCAAGACAAGTGGAGGAAAGATCACAGAGGAAGGCCAGAGTCCGAGAGCCCAGGGCCTCAGAGGCCAGGAGGCAGGTGTTACTCAGGGAGGGAATCTTTCTACAGTGACATGACCTGGTCATTTCTAAGAGATCACTGTAGATAGACTATAGGAATGTCAAAAACAAAAGTAGGAGGTCAGCAAAGCCTACCTCATAATGCAAACAAGAGACGATGGGGCTTGGACCAGGGTGATGGAGGTGCAGCAAGAAACGGATTCAGTTGGGATATATTCAGGCGCAAGAACCTGCAAGAGTCGCTTTTGAACTGAACTGAAGAAAAGGTGAGAGACCCAGAGGAATCACAGGTGGTGCCTAAGTTTGTAGTCTATGTACGTAATGAAATAGAAATTGCACTGTTTAACGGATGGGAAGGAAGATATGGGTTCTTAAGACAGAGCAGTGAAGAAACAAAGGCAGACAACCCCTAAGAAAGCTGGACCCTCAGAGATACTTACTGTGAGCCAAGGGAGGGCCTTTTTCGCCCCTGTGCATTATTGGCTTGAGTCCTGAAACAAGACCTGGCCTGGCCCTGGCCACAGACTTTCTTCCCCTGATGTGAGAAGTCTGCTGTACTCTGCTCCTCCTTTCCTCCCTGGCAGGATGACTGTGAGGACTACCAGATATAAACAGAGCACCCAGAAAAGCTTCTAGCATACAACAAATTCTTACTAATGTTTTTTTATTCTTTCCTCTCGTCTTTCTCTGTTCCCACATAAAATGTTTTTATTAAAAAAAAAACCTTGATAAAGTTAGTTGACTGTAAGTGAAAAAAATTCTTATAAATTCCAGTGATTCATTAGCAAATTTCTGTCCTAAAATATTGTTCCCTAAAAAAAAAAAATTGTAGCAGATAATTCACCTAAAATTTAGGTATCCGTTCATTTTTTCCTAAAGGTCTGCCTCTTCTCTGTTGCCAGCAGGTTTTAGAACATTCACTGTGTCACTTCTTTTTTTGCTGTGCCCTCTCCCTGGATGTCTATCAGAGATATCTGTGGTGTCAGCTTTCATCTCTACACTCTTCTCCTTCCTGAGCAGCCTATCTGGAAGGCCCAAGATTACTGGAGATTTCCACTAAGTGTCTCCCAAGAGCTTCAAACATTGATGTATTTGAAATGAAATATACCTTCAATATGCCCAAGACAATTAATTATTCCTTTCCCATTCTCCAGATTATTATGTAATAATACAATTTGCCCTGTGTCCCAAGCCCACAATTTGAAAGTCATCCTAGCTTCCTCCTTTTCATGCATGTCCTGGTCATTCTGACATCCTATGACTTCTCTTTCTTCCAGGACTCCTGAGTTGCAGCTGTATTATGGAGTCTACCTTTACTTCCTTAAGTCATACATTTTGTCACACCTGAATTGACTGTGAAAGCTTTTAATATGACACGGATATAAAAATAAACAGGAAAAACAGCTTTGAAGAAATACATTAAGTGCAGAGAGAAGAAATCTAGTTTGAATCATCAAATGGATAAAATCAGCAATTCTTGAAAAACCAGGAAAATGGCAAGAATGAAAGAAAAATGAAAAATGTATGATGATTAAGAAGATAAAACAGAGGAAATCCCAAAAATTGGAGCAAAAAGAAAAGGATGGAAAAGAGGAGAGAAAAGATTTTAAAAACTGGACTACTACAGAAGATCTAATCCAAGACTAATAGCACTTCTACAAAGATTAGAGAAAAGTAAAAACATGGAAATATCCACAAAATAGTTCAAAATAATTTCCTAGAACTGTGGGATGTGAGTTTCCAGACCACAAGATCTGAAGAGCACCAATTGCAAGGGATTCTGGTAGACTGGTTAATAAAATCAGTGTTGGGGTTTACTTTGTGCCAGTCACTGTTCCAACTGCTTTACATATCTACTTACTTGTCACAACATTGTTATTCATTTCTTGCAGATATAGAAACTAAACTCTGGAAACATTAAATATCTTGTCCAAGATGATGCAGCCAGAAAGTGACAGAAATGACATCGATTCCAGGTGCCCAGGCTCTACACTCAATCCCATAAATCACTGTGCTCCCCTAGCTGTGAATAGTCCTACACCAAGATTCCTGTCAGTACACTGGGAGCTAAGAGAAGCCGCCTTCCACTCCCAGAGAGAAAAAGCAGGTCTCAAGGAAAATGCTAGGTAACAATAATAAACAGAAGGAAAATAAGGAGGAGAAAAGGTGGAGGAGGAGTGACAAGAGAGAAGGAGGAACAAAGACTTTGCAGTTTTAAAGGAACATTAAACCTAGAATTCGATACCTATCAAGCTAACAGTAACATCTGAGATTAAAATAAAGACATTAGACCATAATACCTCAAAATTTTTCCCTTTTTCAAACCATTTCTCAGGTAACTACTGGAGAATATGCTCCAGTAAAATAAAGGAGTAAATCAAGATGATCAGACACATAAGAAACAGGGATATCTACACAAAAGAATGTGAAGTAAATCCCCAGGCTGATGATATAGAATTATAGAATGAGAGCTTACTCTTTAGTAGGGAAATTGGCCAGGTTAGTTAGAGCAAGACAAGACTTCTTAGGGACTTCTTAAGAAAATGAAATTAGAGAATATACCATAATATTTTGAGAAAATTGACAACAGGCAAGGATCTTGGGGTTTAAATAATGTATTTATTTAATGACAAATACACTAAAAATTAAGGAATTACTAAATTCCATTAATAAATCTTACCCCCCAAAAGTGGAAATTTAATCTTAATTTAAATATAATTCAAATGTGAAATATTGATATAATGGTGTGATCTGAATGTTTGTGTGCCAAAATTCATACATTGAAATCCTAACCACTGAGGTAATGACATTAAGAGGTGGGGCCATTTAGTAGATAATTAGGTCATGAATAGGATTAGTGTATTTATAAAAGATACCCTAAGAGCTACCTAGTACCTTCCACCATTATGAGAAGTACTGTCTGTGGGTCAGATAATGGGCCCTCACTAGATACCAAGATAATATCTTTGCTCTCAGACTTCTCCACTTCCAGAACTGTGAGAAATAAATTTCTGTTGTTTATAACCTACCCAGTTTATATTGTGTTTCAGCAACTCAAATGGAGTAAGACACATAATCATAAAAATGTTAACATTCTATACTGATCTAAGTAAAATTAAAATCCAATCTAACTATATTTAGAGACGAAAGTTTTTTTATGCATGTGTGATGAAATTGGGTAAAGAAGAGAAAAAATACACTCTCTTCAACACTGGTAAATCAATAGATTAAAAAAGAAAAGTCAATAAGTAGCAATAACAATTTGTTATTCAGAGACATGGAGGTAAATAACAAAATAAGTGGAAGAAACAAAAGTAACTGTCTCTATAAACATGAAAATGAAAGTAGAGATGGGCCCCATGGTACACACCTATAATCCCAGCAGGGAAGGGGAAGGGGAAGGGGAAGGGGAAGGGGAAGGGGAAGGGGAAGGGGAAGGGAAAGGGGAAGGGGAAGGGGAGGGGAGAAGGGAAAGGGAAAGGGAAAGGGAAAGGGGAGGGGAGAAGGGAAAGGGAAAGGGAAAGGGGAGGGGAGAAGGGAAAGTAGGGATGGGGTATAAGGAATTATTGTTTTTAAAAGTAAATCTTTATTTGACCCTTTAAAACACATTTATTTTTTAGGTAAAAAAAAATTGATTTCCATTGCAAAAATTTCCATGAAATTTTTCTCAAGGTAACAAACACAACTAATGGAGGAAACAGGGTATCTAAAACCCAAATCTATTAACTAAAAGCCTAAGGGTTTCTATTACCATCTTACTTAAATCTGAGTTTTAAGAAATTAGATCTAATTTTAAAAGGTCATTGTGTAGTAGATTTATGGACTTTATATTAGGAAATCTACATAATTTCAAATAAACGGTTGGCTATATTATTCCTGGGACTTGATGGATCAGTGGTGCTGACACTAAAAGGGAAGAGGCTGCTCAGTGGACCATGAACTACAAAAATAAGCACATAGCATTAATCTCTTCAGGATCCAAAACACATATTGATACAGCTGGATAGCATTAAAGTTTTCAAGAAAACAATAGATTGGTTTTGATTTCCAAAGGGATAGAAACACACTGAATTTTTACTAAAGACTGATCTTTGGCTGAGTAATCATAAAATGATCCTTTTCCAGACTTAACAACCCAGCTATCATATTTGTGATAATAATCTAAAGTAGAGGGAAAACACAGTCAAAAAACAAGTTAGGGGACAGATGTGTGAAAGAACAGAAAAAGCAGGAGAACAGGGTTACAAAGCGAAAGTCCCAGCTCCCTCAACTTTCTGCCAAAAGACGGGGGAGTATTTCTGGTTGGCAGATAAATATCTTACACAAAGCACATTTGAATTTCATGAGGCAAACATGGACTAGGAATGTGGAAATTCCACCTTCTCAAAGTCATGCAGCCAAGGCTACGTACAAAGCCTGAGTTCCTGACAACAGTTTCCATGGCTGAGTATCACTAAATCAAATGAGTTAATCACAGGAAAATGCCTGAGAGCAAGTGGTCTTCCTTTGAGCCACTACTACGTCATAGGTGGAAGAAAGTATCGAGATAATTCAAGTAATAGCTTCTAAATATTTAAAAGAAGGAACCACCAGATATAACCTCTTAATCTGAGGTCACACTAAAGGCTCCTATAGATTATGCCTCCCTAGGTATGCTTTGATTGGTCTGTATCTTTATAGATTTGGAAATATTTATAAAATCTGCATTTTAATCATTATAAATGAACTGATGTGTCTATAATTTATATCAAAATAATCCAGTGGTGAATAAATAAAAATGAAGAGAACCTGCTTAAACAAACAATGGTGAGGTGCAATGTACACACCAATAATTCCAGTAACTCAAGAGACTGAGGCAGGAGGATTGTAAATTTGAGACCAGCCTCAAAAACTTAGTGAGACCCTTGGCAACTTAATGAGACTGTCTCAAAAAAGACTGGGTATGTAGCTCAGTAATAAATAGCCCCTGGGTTCAACCTCTAATACCAAAAAGAAAAAAAAGTAATAGCCAAAAAACTTTACCATAATTGAGGAAGACAATGGACATACAAACTGAAGAATCTTAATAAAGCTAGGCATGGTGGTAACACACCTGTAATCTTAGCGGCTCTAGAGGCTAAGGCAAGAAGATAACAAGTTCAAAGCCAACCTCAGCAACTTAGCAAGGCCCTGAACAATTTAGTGAGACCCTGTTTCTAAATAAAAAAAACTTAGAAGGGCTGGAGTGGAGCAAAGTAGCACACGCCTGTAATTCCCATAGCTCAGGATCCTGGCTGAGGCAGGAGGATTTCAAGTTCAAAGCCAGCCTCAGCAAAAGTGAGGTGCTAAGCAACTCAGTGAGACTCTGTCTCTAAATAAAATTCAAAATAGGGCTGGGAATGTGGCTCAGTGTTTGAGTGCCCTTGATTACCCTTCCGAATAAAAAACTTTCCCAGATAAACAAAAGCTGAGTGATTTCATTACCAGTAGACCTTCCCTACAAGAAATGCTAAAGAGAGTTCTTTAAGTTGAAACAAAAGAACACTAGTCAGTAACACAAAATCATACAAAAATATAAAGCTCTATAGAAGAGGTAAAAATACAGACAAAATATGGGATTCCATAGTATTGTAATGTTGGTATATAAATCACTTTTTTTTCCCATAGAGACAGTGTCTTACTACCTTGCCCAGCTGGTCTCAAACTCTTGGGCTCAGGTGATCCTCCTGCCTCAGCTTCTGAGAAGCTGGGACTAGTGGTATGCACCACTGTATACAGCCTTGTAAACTGAATTCGAACACTGTATAGAATCTAAAATAACAAAAGCAAAAAAATGTAAATTGCTGAGTGTAGTGGCACATACCTATAATCCTAGCAACTCTGGAGGCTGAGACAGGAGGATTGCAAGTTTAACTTAGCAACTTAGTTAAGCCCTAACTATGATACCCTGTCTCAAAAAATAAAAAGGGCTATAGAGATGTAGCTCAGTGACAAAATGCCCCTTGGTTCAATCCCCAGTACCCCCCTCCACAAAAAAAACTATAAATTTATATAAATGGATATAAAAAGATGTAATTTGGGACATCAATGACAAAATGGGGAAAGGAAGAGATGTAAAGGAGTTTGTGTATGCCATTGAAGTTAAGTTACTATCAGTTTTACTTAGATTATAATAACAAAGATGTTTCCTGTAAAAATTGTGTATGGGTTAAATTCCATCTTAAACTGCTTGAGTCCCAAAGGCAATCACATCATGACCATCATCCAGTAAAAAGTATCCCACTACTAAAAGCAAGGATATAACTAAAAAGTACTTTCTATTATGGAACTCTTGACCATATTTAGAAAATTTCCATCAATACATGTATATTGAGCTCTGGGGATGTGGTTTGGAAATAGAGTGCTTGCCTAACACGCATAAGGCCCTGAGCTTGATCACCAGCAGCGCGCGCGCGCGCGCACACACACACACACACACACACACACACACACACACACACGGTATATACTTATATACTCGGTATATAAGTATATACCGAGTGCCTGCGTGAGTTAGGCATTGGACTAGGCACTGGAGTACTGACAAGTAAAATAGCATTGTTGCTCTTATATCATTTCAAGAGAAGAGACACACATGAATGCATTTTTACTCAAATTTATTTTACAGTGTAATTTTTAATTTCAATACGGGCAATTTTTTTTTAAGAGAGAATGTTAATTTTCCGCAGACACAACATCTTTGTACATGGTGCTGAGGATGGATCTCGGGCCGCACGCATGCCAGGCGAGCGCGCTACCGCTTGAGCCACATCCCCAGCCCCTCAATATGGGCAATTTTAAGAGGTCCAAAACATCTGTTCAAAAACATGACTAGAAAAATCTTAATAGTTATAAACAAGCACTTTTCTCTTAAGAAAATGATGAAGAACTAAAGCTTTCTCAAATCCCAGCTTTCTCAAGGACTACTGACATCTTTCACTCTGGAAAATTTATTGCAAACAGATACGTGTTTCATTCATTTTTCAAAGCATCACTGAAGAAGGATGGAAGCCTACGACTTGTATTGCCAGTATGAGACAAGGTGTGAGATGTTGACGGTTCCCTGATGGCTACTGAGACAGACCATAAACTGACACAGTGGGGACATCAGGATAGAACATTTTTTCCATACACAAAATTCCCATGCTACCCCTTTTTTTTTTTTTTTTTTTTTTGAGGCTGGGTGTTGCTTGCTATGTTTCCCAGGCTGCCCTGGGGATCCTCTCCTGCTTCAACCTCTCAAGTAGCTAGGAAAACAGGTCTGCACCATGCCTGGTGTCCATACTACTTTTAAAAGAAAGATATAAGTGAAAAGTTGATAATCAGGGATTATTGTTTTTAAACAGATATGATCAGGAATTTCCATAGGTATCGGAGCCATGTATTAAACTACAAAAATCAAGTCAGATGGTCTGAGAACATAAACACTGACAAGAACAAAAGTAAATCTTTGAAAATTTAAGATTTCTCCTCTGCAAAAGGTCAACAGAGTTAGACAGATATTATACATGTTTGATACCTCAATTAAAGTGCTGCAGGATAGTGATTCTGACAGTTATAGTAATTTTCATGGTGCTCCAGGAAGTTTTTATTTAATCAGTACAACAACCTTATGAATTAGGTGCCATTATTACTCCTACTTTACACATAAGAATAAAAATTTCAGAGACAAAGTCAATTATCCCAAGTCACACCACTATAAGCAGCTGAGATGGGATTTGAAGACAAACAGGCAGGTCTACAGTCTGTACTCCTCATGTACTCACTAATTTGTCCCTGCTGACCTCAAACTCGAGGTCCTTCGCCTCCGCCTCCCTGGAGTAGGTAGGATTACAGGCATATGACACTGCACCCAGCTCATCTGTACTTTCTTTCTTTCTTTTTTTTTTTTTTGGTTCTGGGGATTGAACCCAAGGACACTCAACCACTGAGCCACATCCCCAATCCTTTTTATATTTTATTTAGAGACAGAGTCTCACTAAGTTGCTGAGGCTGGTTTTGAACTCTTGATCCTCCTGCCTCAGCCTCCTGAGCTGGTGGGATTATATGCATGTGTCACAGCACCTAGCCCATCTATACTTTTAAATTCTATGTCATAGTGCCTTTCATAAATAGGATGAGATATAAGAAGTTCCTAAAATGCCTACTGAATCACCTGAAAGTATATGCTTACATCACATTAATGTCAAGTATGTTTTATTCGATTCAAAGAAAAACTGGGTCATCCATATCTAGTACTTTCCAGTCAAGTCCCCATTCCCCAACCACTCTGCAATATGAGTTTTTCTCACAACTTCTTTGTACTTTCATGTCACTTTCACATATGCCTGTGTGTTCCACATGCTCTGGGTCATTCCAGAGAGAAAGAATGAAATTGAGCAAAAAGAAAAAGACATTTTTAGGAAGACAAAAACAAAGTAAGTTCCACTTGCTATTATAAACACCAGAATATAGAATATTAAATGATGATTCGCTGAAGAGTTACGAAAATGAAGTCTACCATTTTTCTTAACCAAACAAAAATTTCCAGTTTATGCTTTTTAAGAGAATTTCTCTCACCTTCTTTTTGGCTCCTCCTTAGGATCTCAAAGATGCCAATTCAAAATGTTTCTTCAAAATAATACCGCTGACAATGAGTTTACTCATTCCTTAGTGCAATTTTACAAAAATCAAAACAAATAGCCCAAATGATTTAGCCCCAGATGCATTTTCATGTACTTACGGTGCTCTTGTTGGTGATACCATAGAAAAAGAATATAGCAGGGAACCAGATGATCGGCCAGAGCTGTCTACTAACTCACGCGGAAGTGCACTGGCTCGTCCAGTGGGCGTTCATGCATCTGCATCTTTACACAGTGAGAATTCTTCATCCCCTTTGGGTTCAGGAAATAGAGTGAAGACTCGATTATGAGATGACTGCCACTTGGGTGGAAGAGGTCTTCTCAAATCAAATGTCTTTTCCTTGAGGGAAAACCCAACTTCTTTAGATACATTTTCTTGGCATTTAAGTGCAGTTAGGCGCTTCATTTCATACTCCCTTTCAAGTTTGAGGGCTAAAAGAAGAAAATACATGAGACAATCTGACTGGCATTTTTCAACAGGCATAATTTAGTCAAAACAATATCATAAAGTTATGTTGATAGATTCTCATTGTTGAATAATTAGAAATATGGCAAGGATAAATGCTCTCTCTGATAAGTGGATACTGATCCATAATAGTGGGGGTGCATAAGAAAAATGGAGAAATTTTGATTGGGCAAAGGGGCAGGGGGACAGAAAAGATGGTGGAATGAGGTGGACATCATTACCCTAGGAACGTGTATGACTGCACATATGATGTGAAGCTACATTGTGTACAACCAGAGAAATGAAAAGTTGTGCTGCAATTGTGTACGATAAATAAAAATGCATTCTTCCATCACATATATCTAATTAGAATTAATTAATTAATTAAAAAAAGAAATATGGCAAGGATACAAAGATGGGAAGTACGGAAAAAAAGGAGCTATGGTGGAGGCATAAGGAAAATAGGAGGTCTGGGTATGCATACACATATTTAAACATTTCTCTGATAATAAGCAACTGATACAATTATAATTTACTAAAGCAAATCTTAAGAAACTTACCTTCTGCTGAAGGGAGTAGACCTTTCTTGGTTTTGCATTTTTTTAGTTGTATAGGACGACCCAGTGTAATTTCTTCCAAGAAAGGTAATCTGAGGTCAGCTAAATTCTGGTACCAAGTCCTTGTAAGCACTGCAAGATCCCAAGGTTCCTGTCTGGGGCAAAAATTAAGTAATTCATTTAAGAAACACTTAAAGAACACATACTTTATGGAGTACAGAAGACATCTTGGTAGCTCCCCAGTTCTATGTGCCACATTTGGATTTCCATGGGGGTATAGAGGATTTTCCAGCCTGGAAAAGAAGCCTTATGTTGAAAAATGACCAGAAATTACAATTTCAGGAATTTTGTTTACAGTGCACCATCCCTGGAGTCAATCCAATCTCTCAATATAAGTGAATGTAGATAAGAACTGTGAGCTCCAAAGTCTTCAATGCCTAATTAAAATATTGCCAGATTAGGGAAGTAAAGAAGAGCATGGTCATGCATTGAGTAAGGAATATGGCATACTCTAAGGTTTTAGGTGTGTAATCTGGGGAAGAATGAAACTTCAAACTACAACATTAAAAATAATCACTATGAGCTGGGCATGGTGGTGCATGTCTGTAATCCCAGCAACTCAAGAGGTTGAGGCTTAAGAATCTCAAGTTCAAGGCCACTTCAGCAACTTTAGTGGGACCCATCTCAAAATAAAATATAAAAAAGGACTGGGGATGTAGTTCAGTGATAAAGTACCCCAAGGTTCAATCCCCAGTACAAAAAAATAATAATGCATGAACCCTAAATAAATTATTTTATCTAGCTTAATACTGAAGTTAAAAAAAAAATGTTACATGCTTCTCACTGCAGTCTAAGTGGGTTCCACCTCACATGCATGGAGAAATAGAAAGACTTGCTTGGAGCTGAGTAGTGGAAGCCACAGTGTTACACACCTGTTTTAGTGAGTTTTGGAACCTCTCTGACCAAAATACCTGACAAGAATAATTTTAGGGGAGGAAAAGTTTATTTGGGGCTCACAGTTTCAGAGGTCTCAGTCCATAAACAGCCACTCCATTGCTCTGGGCCTAAGATGAGGCAGAACATCAGGAAAGAAAGATGTGGAGAAGAAGAACAGCTCAGAAGAGGGGACCAGGAAACGGAGAGATTGCTCTGCTCACCAGAGACCAAATATCTAGCCCAAAGTCAGCCCCAAACCCAACTCCTCTGGCCATAGCCTACCTGTCTAGTAGGTAGTTACCACCCAGTTAATCCATTCAAATGGGTGTAAGGCTCTCAAAACCCAATTAATTCATCTCTAAACTTCCTTGCTTTGTTTTATACATGAGCTCTTGGGGGACACCTCATATCTTAAAACCATAGTACCACCTAACTCAGCAAAATGTAATTTTAAGTTTTCTCTAATTTTCCTACTGCTCTGGTTTTATAACCCTTTAGGAAATCCCATTTACTTCTTACGATATTAACAAGAAAAATTCACTTGACTCTAATAATAAATATGTCATAAGCTGTGGCACAGGGGATAACTAAACATATCCAAATAATATTTAATAGAATAGGCAGCACTATAACACCAGAGTAAAATACTGTTAGTTAGCAGCACGTGTTCATTATATGTTCTCTATATTCCAGGCAACCTGCAAGTTCTTGACATGCATTACTTCATTCATAATCCATACCACATAGATAGGCATTTTACAGATGTGGAGTCAAGGCCAAGGCCCAGAGAAGATTTTCAAAGGGAGTCAGAACCCAAGTCCTCTTTTTTTTTTTTTTTTTTTTTCAGTACTGCAATGCTAGGGATTAAACCCAGGGCTTCATGCATACTAGGTAAGTTATCTACTACTGAGATACTAAGTTACATTCCCATCCACACCCCATTTTCTTTTTCTTTTCTTTCTTTTTTTGTTTGTTTGCTTATTTATTTTGTTTTGTTTTGTTTTGTTTTGTGAAAGGGTCTCTTTATTCACCCAGATCGCTGTTGAACTTTCAATTCTCCTGCCTCAGCCTACCCAGTTGCAGGAATTACAGCTCCCAGGTCTTTTGCTCCACCATACCCAGATTCTAGGTCTTGTTTTGCAAAGTAGTAGGTTCTTTCAGTTCCTGCAAAGCATAAAGACGCTGAACTGACACTTTATGCCAACACTTTGTGCTCTAAGGTAACATCTGGCACCAGGATGTTTTTAAGTAAATTTGAACTCTCTAAAAATATTCCAAATATTCTCTTTTTGGAATAAGAAGCCTCAGATCACTAGCCTGGTACTGCGATCTCAAAGATCAATAATTTGATCAAACTTCTTGAAACCTACATTTTTTCATTTGTGTTACTTTGGTGTAAAGAGCAAGTAAGATCATTTATATATTCTTATAAAAGCAATTGCTTTTAAAAAACAAAATTAGCACCATACACTGGATAATACCTCCTATAGTCCAGTATCACATGAGGAATACAGGGGTATCCAGTATCTTTATTTTAATAAAGACTCCCCACCCCAATGGCTGCTTACTGTGATTAAAATACTTACACTTTATAACAACTGCACTGCAAAATGGTCTTCACTGTGTTCTTTCTTGGTAAGCCATAAGCCATGATGGTTCACAGTCCAATTTCCTTACATAGGTGCCTGATGTAATGTCACAGGTGTTCTGTTCACCTTGCCTGAAGATTGCAACATACATAATTAATGGCTTTCACTTGAATTTTTTTCCTCTGTGTTGGGGATGGAACTCAGGGTCTTCTGCATGCTAAGCAAGAGCTCTATCACTATGCTACTCCTCAGCTCTCACTTGAATATTTTTATAGAAAACTAATAAAGATTTAGAGAAAGTATTTCTAAATTCAGAAGGGCCTTTTAAAAAAACAGTTCATTGAACCTAAACCTGGACTGTAAAACTTTTATTCTATTATTTCATTTTATCAATTCTTTTTTTTTTTTTTTTTTTTTTTTTTTGGTATTGGAGCTTGAACTCAGGGGACCAGGGGATCTTAACCATTAAGCAACATGCCCAGCCCTTTTATTTATTGGGGAGATGGGGGGCAGGTACCAGGGATTGAACTCAGGGGCACTCGACTACTGAGCCACATCCCTACCCCTATTGTGTATTTTATTTAGAGAAAGGGTCTCACTGAGTTGCTTAGCACCCCGCTGTTGTTGAGGCTGGCTTTGAACTCGAAATCCTCATAGTCGCTGTCCCAGCCTTTTTATTTCTTATTTTGCCACGGGGTCTAGCTAACTTGCTTGGGGCCTCACTAAATTGTAGAGGCTGGTATCAGCCTCCGGAATTGGTGGGATTACAGGCGTTAGGCGCCACCGAGGCAGGCTCTTGCCTCCACTTTAGGGGAAAATACCAGGCAAGATTTGCCCTCCTGAATGGAGGTTTCTTTAACTGCATCAGTGTTTGTTATGGCATTTTGTCATTGCATACCAAAACAAAGCATCACACAATGTGTGTGCTTATAGCAGTACTAAACCATAAATAGCTCTCCTGGCACAGAAACTTATTGCCATCAGCCCGAGACCTTCAAACTAATCAAAAAAATCAGAATTTAAACCAGGTGATGGAAAGTCTATAATTGAAAACGAGCTATAATTGAAAACCAGGCCAAGGCTGGAGATTCCAGACCACCCTGGACAATTCAGAGACCCTATCTCAAGATTAAAACATCAAAGGGGCTGGGAGGTAGCTCAGTTGTACAGCCATTGCTCCGCATGCTCTGTCAATCCCCAGCACCGCAACCGAACAAAAGTCTGAAATTAAAATGTGGCCAACTCTGAGCATCATTGCTGGGTCCCGCCCTTGCACACGGATTCTGGCAAGTCTCCTTCCCTTCCCTGGACTTGCAGTTCCTGGTAGGAACCGGTTCCCGGGAGAGGTGGAGGCCCCTGCAGCCGCGGGGCAGGAACCTGGAGGCGAGAGACTGGCTGGACCTCGCATCTTCCCACGCCCGAGCTCCACCCTTCCTCCGCCTCCCCGCAAAAGCTCCGCGGGCGCGGCAAGGCGGTGGGGCGCGGGGCGGGGGCGCGGGGCGGGTCCACGGCACCTCGGGGCCCGATCCCCGCGAGCGGGATTCGGCGGCCTCGTTACCCGGGCTCGAGGGTCTCCGCGGTCGCGCTCCCCCGCGGACCGAGGCCGAGCGCGCGCGGGCTAGGCGCACATGGCCGCGCAAAACGCCGCGGGCCCGCGCCGCGGGCACACGACTCCTTTCCTGATCGCCGGCTCCAGCTGCGGATGGCTACCGGGGCCGAGGCAGGGCGACCCTGCGTCACGCGGAAACCTCAATAAAGGGCTTTATGGTGCCCGCCCCGCCCCCGGGGTTGGCTCTGGCGGGGCCCTCGGGTTACCGCGCCGAAATGGGGCTCAGGCTCCACCGAACAAAACCGAGCTGGATCTTTCCTTGAAAACGACACTTTCCAACGTCAGTAGGTGTACCCAACTGATTTGGTGTTGGGGCTTACATTGCGGGCACCAGTGAGGGGGAAATTTGTACCTAGTTCAGACATGTTCACTGTGGGCAATCGTCACCTTGATGATAATAGTTCACACGCTCTAGTGGATAAAGGTAGTTTTATGCGCTAGAACTCCGAGGTTTACGTGGGATCTTTCATGTTCCTGTTAAATAAAAGTCGACAGGATCAGTAAAGTCATTAAAAATTAGTCATTAGTTGGTATGAGTCCATATTTTAATACATCAGATCGTCAGCAAATAAGGTCACGTGAAAATAGCTTACACTGTCATTCTGCATGAGGGTTTTGGAGGGAGAGCTGGGTTGGAATTCGAGCTCTGCCGGTTGCTAACTTTAAGATTTTGTAAAAGTCACTCCTCTAAGTCTCAATTTTTTTCACCTACTAAAAGGGGATTCTACTCCATACCTTAGGGGGTTGTTGTGAGAACTAAAGATCACGCCTTTAGATTTCTCTGTGACAAAAGAGTGTAATTGTGAGACTAGTAGCAACTCTATGAAATAGGCAAAGGGGACACTACTTATTATTCCAATTATACACAGGAGGAATGAGCTAGGAGAGGTTAGAGTACTGAGCAGTCACAGAGTAAGCTCCAGAGCCAACTTTTGAAGTTAAACAGAGCAATCTCTTTACCTGATAGGCTGCTTCTGATCCTAGCTCCTGCCTGATTAGAAGAGAATCACAGGAATGATTCATCTGTAGAAGGTGATTTTGTGCCTGCCAGAAACAGAGTGAGGAATCTCTGGTTCTTCAGTGTTTCTGTTTTAGTTCCAATGGAAATGAGCACCAAGGAGTGAAAGTGTGTGTGTGTATTTTGTTTTGTTTTGTTTAGGGAATTGAACCCAGGGCCACTGAACCACTGAGCTACATCCCCAGTCCTATTTATTTATTGTTTATTTATATTAATTTTGAGACAGGTCTCACTAAGTTGCTTAGGACTTTTAAAGTTGCTGAGGCTGGCCTTGAACCTGGGATCTCTTTCTTCAGCCTCCTAAATTGCTGAGATTACAACCATGTGCCATCATGCCCAGCTAGGGTGTTGATTTTTTAGCACAATGAATGATGAAGCCCTTATGGAGTGTGAAACTAAAGTAGTAGATTCATTTCAAAGAAGGAGCATAAAATGGAGAATAAAATGAGGATACATCATACAAACATTGGAAGAAAGTACTGTTTGGTGGAGCTTTCATTTCTGTCATGTGTATATAATTCATATGTGTTCATTCACATATATAATGCACATACATGAATATTTTTGTGTGTTGGGTTAAAATGTAAAATATAATTTTTAGAGTGGGTCTAAAAGTTGAAATCTACTGTCTTAGATCATTTTATATTAGAGATAAAGAGACAGGTGTTTTCTGGAGACACACCAGATAGAACAGAAAAGGCCTCCTTAGAGTGAAAGTACTTTATAAATACCTGGACTATTTCCTTCATAGATGAAGAACTCTCCATGGAAATGATGTGATGGGTTCAGGACCACACCAAAAGAAATCAATCCGTTTGTGATTTTTTTTGTGTGTGTGGGAACTGTTTCCTGTCTATGTGTAAGATCCCTGAAATTGTGTTCAGTTATTTCCTTTGTGACTTTGGACAAATATGATGGAAATTACTGCATATGACTTCTGAGGTGAGGTCATAAAAGGTATTGTGGCTTCCTGGGGCACTCGGAGAGACTCCAGCTGCTATGCTGGGAGGACACTCAAACTGTCTTTTGGAGAAATTCATGTGCAAAGGTATTTTGAGGCCTTTTGCCACCCACAATGTGAGTAAATCATCTTGGGAACAGATGCTTCAGGTCCCAGTCAAGCTTCAGATAACTACAATCCCATTGTAGTTACATACTTCGTGAGAGATCCTGAGTCAGAAACACCCAGCTAAGCAGCTCCAGGATTGCTGGCCCTCAGAAAATAGAAGATAATAGATATTTATTGTTTTAAGCCACCAATTTTTGGGGGAAGTGTTACATGACAATAGATAACATTTAATATACCATTAAATGTCTCATTGTAGAAGGAATATTTTACATAGAGGAGAATGGTTATATTTTTACAATTGAGATTAATGGTACAATAAAAATCAACAGTAAACTACATTTCTATGTGGCTAATTTTTCTAAATCCAGAATCACTTAAGATCCTTAAATATTGTCAATACAAAAAATATTCACCACTCCTCCACAGGTGTTTACAAACAAAAACAAATTTTGTAAACGGTGGAAGGCTGTTTAATAAAGGTCTCATTTCCCCCATAATGACTATTCTAGTATTTTCTTTTGAAATAAAAAATTCTAAAAATCTCGTCTGGCCTCCTCCCCACCTCCCGTCCCCTCCTCACCCTCTCCTCCCTCCCTCCCTCTTTTCTATGTCTATGTTTCCATGTCTGTCTCTATCCATCTCTCTCCTCTTGCTTTGCTGACTCTACACATGTCTTCCTAAATGATGAGACTTCATTCACTGGTTTCATCCCGTTCAAAAAGTTAGCATTTGTGGGTTTAATTTATTAGGAGAGCATTGCTGCCACCTACTGTTAAAACTAAGGTTTAAAGAAGAATGCAAAGAACACAAAAACCTAAAATGTGATAACTTGGACTATGTTTTGGGTGCTGTTCAATGTGTTTCATAATCATTGTCTCAATGATCACACAATAAATGTTACAGCTAGCTTAGTGATAGGATTACAAAGAAGGAAAAACAGAGGCATCTTCAACATTAATGTTTTTTTTTAATGTCACAGAATTTGAACCCAAGACTATCTGATTCTGACTTTTTTGCTCTCTCTCTCTCCACTACACTATGCATTCTCCAGAATGATTATTAGGGTGAGGTTTTAGGTAATTTACTTATAAATGCTTTTGAAATTGTCCTTTTCAAATATTCTGATGAATACGAATAGTTGGCCTAATTTCAAAAAACACTGTTTATATCTTTGAACTTTGTGTGCAAATCACAGAGGCAGCTTACTTTTTTCATGGCTCTTTCCGAATTTCTTTTAATAATGACACCAACTCCCTAAAATAATGACAAAGCATATATCTGCAAAAACTTCGAAATCATCAATAACAGCACTGAAAGCCCTAAATGTTCTCAACCCTTTTGTCTTAGCATCTGATTCTCTCGCTTCTCTGGCCATTCCTTCACTTGTTTCCCCTCTTCCCTTCCCTTAGATTTGTGTAGTAGTGGCACGAATCTCTCCTTCCTCTATTCATTCTACCTGAGTGCTTCAGTGGCTCTTTCTCACAAATGTAACGCACTTCTCTTTGGATCACTCCCAATCTGATTCTCTAGCCAGCCTTGGCTTCTTTCCTGAATTCATATCCTGCCTTTCCATCAGTTTAAGGGAACTTCCTACCTGACTATCCTGTTCTGATGAAAATTTCAACATCACCAAAATATAAGTCATCTCCAAGGCCCCAAGCCATCTCCTTTATCTTTCCTTATCTGAGAACAGCCCATGAGTCTTCCGTGAACCAGGCTTAGAATATCAGAGTCATTTTGAAAGCATATTACCATTACCTATTCCATGTCAGCGATCATTCTTAGCCTCTTCACATAACATCTGATCCTCACAGATTAGCAGGAAAGAAGGCGATAGTTTCCCCTAATACAGTTAAGGAAAAAGAGTTGAAAGGACTCTAAAAGGACTTGTTTATGATTACATAACTAGTAAATTGCAGAGCCAAATTTCAGCTAATTCCTGAGCTGCCTCATTTGGGATCTTTGGATTCCCCAGCCAGACTATAGTGCCTGCCCCATGAGATCTCATTACATTCTAAAAATAACACTTACCCTCCCACCCATTGTGTTTTTACCAGATGCAGTGGGTCTCCCTACCTTAACCATATTATTACCTGATCAGAAGAGAATAATGGTCCTCCTATTGTCCAGACTGCTCTACTCTCCACAGGGGCAAAATTATAATCTCTCAGGATCCCTCTTCCTTGGGAGGCAAAGCCAGTCAGAATCCATCATGCTGAGATAATGAATGTGGTGTGTGCTTTACAGCCTAGGATTCTTCCCAAACACCATCAGCATCCCTGGCTCCTCTCAAGCCAGCACTACCTATCCTGTATCTGCCATGGAGAGGCTTAACCTGACCACCAGATTTGAATTTGTCCATTTCCTATTCTTTTTTTTTAAGTTATGATGAACATGATATCTTTATTTTTATTTATTTATTTTTATGTGGTGCTGAGGATTGAACCCAGGGCCTCAAGCATGCAAGGCAAGCACTACCACTGAGCTACAACCCCAGCCAGCCATTTCCTATTCTTAGCATTAGTTCTAAAAATAGGAAGACAGGTCTATCTTTACACATCTTAATATATATGAGGCCCATTTGAGGTCTTATAATATTGTCCAGAAAAGTACAAACACACAGATTTATATGCTTTGGTACATTTGGAATTTTATTTTCATGCTAAATTGTAAGTTATTTTAAGAACATGTCATTAGCTTGAAACTGAAAGCATTTGGAAAATTGAGAGGAGATCTCCAGTTATTAATCAAATATTTTTAAACAAGTTATATTTTATTGACTTTTCAAACATATTTAAATGAACTCTTCTTGAGAAGGGAGAGCCCAGATGAAGAAGCCATGTGCTCTAATAAAAAGTCTAATTATGAGGGGATAGAGGTGGTTTAGCAGTAAAGCCTAGCATGCTGGAGGTCCTGAGTACAATCCATAGCACTGGGGGAAAAAAAAAAAGTACTGCAGCTACCCATGTGTTCTCTCTCTCATTACTCACTCTGTGGGATGCCAGCTGTTGTGTTGAGAAGTACTATAGAAAAGCCATAGAATGAGGAAATCCCTCTAGCCAACAGCCATATGAGTGAGCCATCTTAGGAGTAAACCCCCCTCCCCCCAGCTGGAGTCAAGCTTCAGATGGCTGCAGTCCTAGCCAACATCTTGACTGCAACCTCATGTGGACCCTGGGCCAGAACCATCTGCCCAGCAAAACTGCTCTCAGATTCCTCACCTACAGAAACAGTGAGATAAGATGGTTATTTTAAGTCACTAAATTGGAGTAATTTGTTATTGCCACAGATAAGGGACACAATCTGCTAGGTCACTCTTACACAAGGAAGAGATAAGGAGACAGAAGGGAAGATAGGAGATGAAGAGGAGTTGTGAGAAGAGGTGGGAAAAGATGGAGTGAGGCAAACCCAAAGGTTTTCCCTCTCTGAAAAACAGGATGAGTCTGGGGGCAACAGATTTAAAAAGTGGAACTTGGAAGCCAGACAGATGTTTGCTGTGGTCTGTGGTATAAACCTCTCTGTGTTTCCTGAGAAATTTTGAGTAAAGATCTGTATTGTTGTGGGTTTTGTTTTCTGCAGGATAGGGGAAGGAACCTAGGGCCTCACATATGCTAGGCAAAGCTCTACCACCGAGCTAAATCCTCAGTCCTTTATGCTTTTTATTTTGAGGCAGGATCTTGCTGTGTAGCCCAGAATGATCTCAAACTCACCATCCTTCTACCTGAACCTCCCAAGGAGCTAGGAATAGCTGGGAATATAGTTGTACCCCTCCATGCCCAGCTTCTATTGTTCTTTAGTAATTGTAATAATCCAACATTTTCCAGACCTTTAACCTGTGCTGTGGCTCATGAACCTCTTGTTTAAGTCACCCCGACTTCTCTCATCATCCTTTACTAGATGCCCAGTCTCTGGTGTTTCTCATGCCAGGGGAACCCTAGACAAAGATCTGGTCAATGAGACTTCAGAGGAAGCCTGCTGGGAGCTTCTGGGAATATCTGATTTCCTGCGGAGCACAGAAACACATGAGGTGAATTCTACTGAGAGGTTGTGTGAGGCCACAGTCTTTTGCTAATGAGGAGTGTAAGAGGAAAAGGTCTCAAGCAGAAGATGGCTGAGCGGAAGGATAGAAAGCACCTGGGCCCCTGGAGACATCATTGAGCTGTTGCAACAAACCTGGATTGCCTCAAGCCACCCTCCCTGTTAAGAGAGTAGGGAACAGTCTTTATTCTTACGCCACTCAAGCCATAGTTAGTATGATTTTCTGGTTTTTGTGGGAGAACCATTTCTAACTGATACATAAGATCAATATTCAATTAAAGATAGTGTTCTTCAATGGGGCAACATGATATATATTGACCTGAGACCCACTGCTAGAGTTTAAATTCTCCCTTCAGGCTGGAAGCCTCCAACCAGGTAGTTACCTCTATGCCTCAGTTTCTCACCAGAAGACACAGATGGTTGTATGTACATCATAGGATTTTTGTGATCATTAATTTAAATGCCTGTAAAGACCTACAAGAATGCCTTTCCAGCATTATATAGTGTTATGGTTTGGATATGAGGTGTCCCCTGAAAAGTTCATGTGTTAGGCAATGCTGAAATGTTCAGAGGTAAAATTATAAACACTGTATTTTCTAATCAGTGGATTAATCCATTTTATAAGTAATAGTGTGAGTGGACTCGACTCTACCCTGGTGGGTAACTATAGGCAGGTAGGGCATGACTGAAGGAAGTAGGTTACTAGGGACATAACCTTGGATTGTATCTCTCAGGCACTTTCTCTGATTCCTAGCTGCCATGAGCTGAGCATCTTCCCTCTGCCACACCTTTCTGCCATGATGTTCTCCTTCACTCGGGCCCACAGCAATGGGGTTGGCTAACCATGGACTGAACCTCTGAAAACTGTGATCCCAAACTTTTCTTTCCCTAAGTTGTTTTTGTCAGATATTATGGTTACACTGACAAAAAGCTGAATAACCCATATGACGAATACAAATTGTTATAATTTTAAGAGTTTAAAAAGTAAAAACGTAGTATTCAGAAATCTTCAAAGTGTGGAAAGGTATAGCTCAGTGGTAGAACACACACTTAGTATGAGTTCTAAGTATGAGTTCTCCCTGGGTTGAATCCCCAGCACCAAACAAACAAACAAATCTTCAAAAGCAGCAGGATTCTCTCAAACATATGAAATCTGTTAACTCTAGATAGTAGGATTTGCAGATAATCTGTTACTATAATCACTAGGTCACAGGGACAGATGTGGAATAGAGTTATCTTTAATTCTTCAGTGAAGAAAATTTTAAACAGATTCAAAAACTAAGAGATTCATATGATAAATCTCCATCTATCCATCACCCAGTGTCAGTCACTATCAATACATCTCTAATCTTATTTAGCTTGTCACTTCATCCACAAATACTGGATAACTCTTAAAACTTATTATCTATGTCACTTTAACTTCATTTAAAAAATTAAATATGTGGGGCTGGAGGTGTGGCTCAATGATAGAGCATTTGCCTGGCATGTGTGAGGCCCTGGGTTCGATCCTCAGCACCGCATATAAATAAATAAAATAAAAGATCCATTTACAACTAAAAAATATTTTTTAAAAATTAAATATGTGTGTATATATCTCCAGATCTAGCAACTTAAAAAAAAAGTTTTGTTTTTATACCTCCAGTTGTTTTGTTTGAGATTGAATTCAGGGCCTCATGCCTATAGGCTAGTGCTCTACAACTGAGCTATAGCCCCAGCCTTTTTTCATATTATGTTTTCTAAATGTAAGACCCCAAACTAAAGTCTTAATAATTGTAGTTGGGAAAGTGTGGGTTTTGGAGCTGTATAGACTGGGTGAAAATTCTGGTTTCAGTACTTTGTAGCTATGTGACGGGAATAAGTTACTTTCTCTGAGCCCTAGTTTTTTCACCTGCAAAGCAGAGCCATCAGCAGACCTGACCCACATTATAAGGTCATCAAGAGAAATAAAAAGCATAACAGTGGTGAATAATAGCTGTAATTTACCAAGTAAGCGAGGCCCTGTCCTATGTACTTTTCCTGTAATACTTTGTTTTTGTCCTTGGCACTTGGCCCTTGCTTAGTGCTCAGAAAAAGTTCCCTCCAGTCTAGAAGCAGGTTTACAGTGGTAGAGGTGACAAGGAGCAGCATCCTGGTTAAGAGAGAAGCTAGTGACAGGAGGAAGTGCTTTATAGAACAGAGTTCACAAAAGGAAGGTTAGGGATACTGAAGAAGTTCTTCCCAAATTTGAAAACAGTCTGAGTATTGGAGCAGGAAAGGAGAATGAAAAGGAAAGCCAGGAATTAAAAGGAAAAGCTGAGCATGGTGGCTCATTCCTGTAATCCCAGCTTCTCAAAAGGCTGAGGCAGGTGGATCTCAGATTGGAGGCCCAGCCTATGCAATTTACCAAGACCCTGTCTCAAAATGCAGTATCTTTTTTAAAAAGGACTGGGAATGTGGCCCAGTGGTGGAGCAGTCCTGGGTTCAATCCCCAGTGCCATAGACAGGGGGAAAGAAAAAAAGAAGAAAAGAAAAAAACAAAAGGAAATGTGGAGTCAAAAAAGAAAGGAAAGCACCCCATGCTGAATGAGCCTCTTCAATGCTCTCCTGACCTCACAGGGCCTCCCTTGCCAGCAGTGTCATACTCTGGACTTAACCTTGGAAGCTGGTCCAAACTCAAACCTTATCAAGGTGAGGCCAAGATTCAAATCTACATCTGTCCCAGGGTTCTATTTCATTCCACGCAGCCACCACGTGCCCTTCAAATGGTCTAAATGACAGTTATTTTTTTTTTACAGAACAGGCATCTGCTATGAAATGTTAGGCAAGGTTTTAGGGTGGGG
The DNA here is from genome assembly GCF_052094955.1 of Ictidomys tridecemlineatus. Classification (NCBI taxonomy): domain Eukaryota; kingdom Metazoa; phylum Chordata; class Mammalia; order Rodentia; family Sciuridae; genus Ictidomys; species Ictidomys tridecemlineatus. Next base: position 67,702,213 of record NC_135485.1, read on the forward strand.
TGGGGAAGCAGCCAGAAAGACCACACAGTCCCCATTACCCAGGAAGAGACTCCCTAATACCGCTCAGGCTTCTGAGGATGGGCCCAAAGATAATGTTCAGTTGTCAAATCAGGGCTCTCTTAGATAGGTCCTTCCACAGTTCTGACCACTTCACAGTGCAGCTGGCTGACCTCGAGAATAAGCTGTCTCCCAGGCAATGCTCAGGTCAGCAATAAACTGGCAACAGATCCTATGGCATAGAAAGGGATGATTTTTAAATCAATGTTTATTAGAGAAGAGGACCTCAATTTCTTCTTTTTCTCTCTCCAGAGGGTTTTTGAGGCTCTATCTTAAAGCAGAATATCCAACAATATTTCTCAAACAGGGATGTCTGGATGCCATGAGAATCAACAGGGAATGAATTTTTAAATGTATATTCCTGAGCCCTGTTTCCAAATATTCTAATTCAGGTAGTCTGGGGTCTGGATCAAGGGCTAGATTTTTAAAAATAAGTGCCCACATGATTTTCTGAAATGTTTTTTGGATATTTCTCCAAGAATGGCCTGAAGAGACTACTGGTATGAGATGATCACCTGGAGTCTTGGGAAAATGAAAATTTCCTAGATGACCTGAATCATAATCTGCTGCTGGGACTAGAAGAATGGAGCTCAGGATTCTGGATTTCCAAGTAGCCTTCCAATTAAAGGCTCACTGGAAATTTTTAAGAATCACCTACTGGTGATTAATAAAACATTCTTTTGGGTGGCTTATGACCTGGAGGATCTACTTCTACTCAATTCCATTCAGCTATTTTGCAGGTGTGTTCATGAGAAAACCACAACCCCAAGACTCGAGTGAGTAATGAGACAGAGACAGGGTGCCGAGAATATGAATTAGGCAAAAATCAAGATGGAAACTCATAAAAAAATTTGTTTCTCCAGGAAGAGTGACACATGCATTTGCCTTCTACTCAACCTTGTTTTGCCTGGGCAAGATTTTTCTTACTTGTAGATAATAAATATCTGTTGAATTGATTAACATATTCCCCTTTGAAAAGCCATATGTTCAACCTGTACATACACACACAAACCCACAACTGCACACACGATGTTAGTGGGGCCTAGACAAGCATTTGTATGTACAGGGACAGGGGCAGAAGAGGTGGGGGGGGATGAAAGGAAGTGGATTTGACAAGAAAAGGAATATTAAATTCCATCTGAGTAGATTTTAGTTGTAGTCAGAGAAAAAGCATAACTACAAGTTCTAATTTTGTTTTACTTCCTGTCTTGCCCTGGGATGTTAAGCAAGCTACTTTCATTTCTCTATTCCAACCATGCCTCTTTTTTTTTTTTTTCAAAGGAAAATGCCTTGTGGAATTATTTTAAGAAGTCAGTAATAAGAGATTGGAAAGTACCTTTTCCTCTTAGCCAAAAAATGCACAGAAGAGAATTTCCATCATCTGAGCCAGTTCAGTGAAGAAGTACTTATCTTTCTCTTTTGCTCTCTCCCTCTCTTTTCTCTCCCTCTCCCACTCACCCTCTTTCCTTTCTATAAGCTAAAGATTGTTAATTCAGTAAAATTCTCAAGGAATTAAATACATGCTAAAAGTTCTAACCCTAAAAGACTTTTGGGATAGCGAACAAGACAAGGTTACTACACACTGTTGTTGGAGAATCTGCAGAACTCAGGATCCAAAAGCAGAGGTTAGGGGATCAAAGAAGAGTCACTGACAGCCCTCTTAAAAAGCACTGGGACAGGGCTGGAGTTTTGGCTCAGAGGCAGAGCACTTGCCTAGCATGCATGAGGCACTGGGTTCCATCCTCAGCACCATATAATAATAAAATAAAGATATTGTGTCCACCTATAACTAAAAAATAAATATTTAAAAACCCACTGTTATAGCAGAGCATGATGGCCCATGCCTGTAATCCCAGTGGCTTGTGAAACTGAGGCAGGAGAATCATGAATTCAGTAACTTAGAGAGGCCCTACTCAACTCAGTGAGAACCTGTCTCTAAATAAAACATTTTAAAAGGCTGGGGATATAAATCAGTGGTTAAGAGTCCCTGGGTTCAACCTCTAGTTTAAAAAAAAAAAAAAAAAGCACTGGTACAGGACAGGGTCCACTCTGGAAGCCAAGCACTTCCAGCTATCAGAGTAGACCTGCAGCCTTAACCTCATTCTTTTTTTTTTTCATATTTATTTTTTTAGGTGTAGATAGACACAAAAAAACAATGCCTTTACTTAATCTCATTCTTAATCAGCAGAGTCTGTACTTGGGAAGAAGAGCTGGGTATGGAGCAAGGACATATGAATCCCCCCACCATATTTGTCTTCCAATGTGGCAGAAAGCAGGGACACATTGTGATATGTCTGTCTCTTTGTCTTCCTCCCACGTATAGCTACTGGTTCACTTTTAACTCCCAAATCTGTGTAAGATTTTTCAGTTTCTAACTCTAACATAAACAGCACAGGGAAGGGGCTCTAGGCACTGTAACAGTTCCAGCTGGGCCAAGCTAACATGACATT